>NC_054061.1:51496214-52100889 GCF_017639655.2 Falco naumanni
TGTGCTAACAGCTACAAGTTCCAGTTTCAAAGACCAGCTTTAAGGGTCTCAGGCAGACGGCAATGTGTCCACTCCTACAGCAAATGCTGTGCACCCCCACCCTCAGGTACGGGGAATCCCAGTGGCCAGCTTCTCACAGACTCCACAACTCTGCATTTCCCTGCACGAATGTTCAGTCTTGCAAACTAAAAGGAGACCACAGGAGCACTGGGAATCCTCACATGCATCAGGAAAAGACTCCACGCAAGCCTCACACAGTCAGAGTACCATATTTCTGTGGGGAATACGTGAGTGCAGATGCATCGACCCCACGTTGGGGTTGGAAATGAACCCTTTCCCACAGAATTCTGCTCCCATAGTACATAATGCAAGACTAAAACCTAGTCCACATTTAAGACATGCATTTTGTTGCCATCCCAGGTCCTGATCCTATTTTTGAGATCACTAGAAATGCTCATTTGAAACTCTCCCTGCACCTCAGTCAGAGGATGAAGCAAAATTACAAAGATTTCCTCTACTGAGCTTTGAATTAAAAGAAATTAGGAGAAAGGAATAAAATTTTAATGTCAACTGGGATGTTATCTTAAAATGCAGCCATTAATTCTGCTGTCCTCTTGAGTTTCACAAGGCTGTCTGCTGGGTAACACAGTGGGCTGGATCCATCTTGGGGATACTTACTTGATCCATTCCCAGAGTCTCCCTGCAGTTTTCTCTCTCACAACTACCTTGAAAGGTAAGAAGTGACCATTGTCCAGTGGTGTTCAGGTAATCAGTTACCACAGGACCTATAGGCACATTCAGTTTCAGCAATAATTTGGCACATAATTACTCCCTGAAAAAATTGACATGCAGTCACACAAAGAGCCTGTGGTAAAAAAACAGAACTGATTTCAGGCACAGGCCCAAAATATTGTGACCAAATCATTAACTGCAGTGAGGCCAGCCTTCACGATGCTCCAGCTACCAGGCAGGTGCCATGCACTGTGCAGAGGTGAGCAGGAACACCACCTGCAGATGACTACCAGAAAGGGATGAACCTAGCTGCACCCACTGCCAGTTCTGAGGGCAACCCAGTACTTCTGGGGCTCAGGTCTCCCCTGGAAGGGATTCAGGCCAGCCACTAGGTCCTGAGCCCACACAGACACCATGCATACTCACACACACACACCCTGAGTAACAGGAGACCTCCACACCAGACCCCTACGCCAGACCAGAGCAGGGAGGAGGCAGGACACTGACAGTTCACATAACAAAAGAGGAAAACCCTCCAGAAAAGCTGTTTCTGATACAGCTGACAGTTGCTAAGTGAGCATAACTAAAGCCAGCCAGAGACTATAGTTTAGGCACAAGGTGCCCAAATTTGCTCCACAAAAGTGCCCTTGCTTAAGTAAAAGGACACTGAACTGCATTTACTTGGGCTTTCTCTATTTCCACTTAGTTCCCAAACTGGATAAAATACTCATCTTGCCTAGGACTAGAATCAGCAGTCAAATTAACTGAAATTTACAATTAGATGCTGAGGCTGAAGGTTGTTTTCACCCTTGCCTCAAGGGAAGAACCAAGCAGAGAGCTCACGCCTGAACCTCAGTGCCAGAACACATATCACCAAATGATGGTGTTTCAGGGAAGCATATATGCTTTGAGGAGTCTCCCCAAAAGGCTCAGAGCTGAAAATGAGTTCCAAAAATGACCCAGAGGAGACACACTAATAAAACGAAACAGAAGTGCTCAAAGTTGGAAAGTTGCATCGTATCCAGAATTCAAATCCCTTTGATTCTGGACTACCTTTCCAGTGTCCTGAATCAAGAAAACAGCTCAGTCACCCTGTAAGGCGGCACTGGCTCAGTAGCACTGTATGTGCAGGATCTAACATTCCAGCATTACTCATCATCCAGGTGAATCCCTGAATATCCCCATAGGCTCTTCCTCCATATCTTACAGACAGCAAAGAAAGGCTAACGCACCTAAGTGTCTACAGCCATAGCGAGAGGCAGGGAACGGCTGTGTGCTGCTAAAACATGAACATGCTTTTCCAAGTGATTTTCTTTTACTGCAGAAGGGGAGTGGGTGCAGGAACCTGGTTGCTTACCTGCACACTTGAAGCTCTGAACTGTGAGCCCCCTCTCTAGAGACAGCGTGGTCAGGATGCTCAGGAAGCTGGTGGTCACAGACTGGCGCTTGCTCTTTCTAAGATCATTTCCAAAGGGCCGATCTGCAGGTTTGTTCCTAAGTGTGACCTGTGGATTCTGAGTTAAACTTCTGGTAGTGCTGGCTGCTGCTCTCAGTGCGTCCATCCACTCCTGGGCCCTCTGACGGGTCTCTGCACGCAGGCGGAGGACATCTTGAGGAAAAATGACCTGAAAGCAAGAGTCACAGCCATCCTGAGTATCTGTCTGGACCGACAGGCACACATCGACATTGTAGCTCAGCAGAGGATCTTCATCAAGCCTACCCGGCTGGAATGCCATGAGATAAGACCTGTTCAAGACAAAAGTAAATGCCTTCCAGTTATTCTGGACAGTTAACCTATAAAGAGTCCCTGATTTGAGAATATTTTGGTACTCTTTAGTGTTTTCAGTCAAATTCATGGATAGGAAGAGTTCCATAGGCTTCTCTAACAATCCATTGGTTTGAGAAAGGTCACTGTTATTTTCAGGCTTTGGCACATTCTCCAGTTTCTCCTGCTGTCTTGTGAAAGCAGGCACAGAAGCACGCACCACTTCCCACAGTTTCTGTCCCCAGTCCAAAGCCTCCCATGAGGACTCCGCCTTCAGCTGCAGCTGTGAGTTGTCTGACAAGACAGCGTCCACCACCTTGGTTTCAATGCAACCACTAACAGTGACCCTTTGAAAAAGCATGAGTGGATACACAGTGGGAAGAGTCTGGTTGCCACTGCTGTCCAAGCAATATAGGTACAGTTTGTATGGGGAGAGCTCAGCGTAACAGGTTTGCCAGTAGCTGTCATTGTCTCTTCTAATTTCTAAATATCCCTTCTTCAGAATATTTGGGAACATTGGCTTGTGTTCTGGAGGAAACAAAACGAGAACATTATGATTAATTTTTTTTAAATAATCATTTTGAATTGTCATTCCGGCTCATGCAACTCTCCCACCCATACATGATGCATCTGGAGGACAGGATCACAGAAATAGCCTTCACACCATAGGTTATAATTATTAAATACAAGCACTGACTCCACATCTGAGACAAAGAGAATGCAGAATTTTTTTACCCAGAGGTACCAAAGCACTTCACAAAAAAGGGGACAGGGAAACAGAGGGACAAAGGAGCAAAGCAATTTTTCTAAGATTATCCTGGATAGCGACAGAGCAACAACACTGCAAGTCTCCCAGAATCTAGTCCAAAAGAATACAGTATTATCAAGTGATCTATTGCCAACTAAAATAGATCTCACAGTGAGAAACACATACAAACTAAAATGCCACCTTCCCCTCCTGCCCTTCTCTGTCCCAGGCTCAACTTCATGCTTTCACACACAACCCCTCTACATTGCCCCTGTCCCCAGCAGCCCAGGGGGAAGGAGAACGGGGGGTTGTGGTCAGTTCCTCTCTGCTGCTCTTTCTTCCTCCTCACACTTTTCTCCTGCTCCAGGATGTGTCCTCTCCAAGGGCTGCAGTCCTTCAGGATAAACCTGCTCCTGCATGAGCTCTCCATGGGCACAGTTCCTTCAGGGCATCTCCACCTCCTCCAGCATGGGGTCCCACATGGGGCTGGAAGGAGATACCTGCTCCACCACGGTCTGTCTCCCCAGGGCCTGCAGTGGAATCCCTGCCCCAGTACCTGCAGTACCTTCTCCTCTGATCCTGGGCTACTTCTCACACTTTTTTCCTCATTCCTCACACTGCTGGGCAGTGCTTTGTCCTTTCTGACATGCACTCTGCCAGAGAGGCCCATCTGGTGGCTCCCACAACTGTGCCCTGCATTGAGGCCACTGGAACTGGCTGGAACAGCTCCGCTGCCAGCACCTGGGCACCGCACCTGGCAGTGACTTACCTAAGACACGGGGAATGGAGAACTGTGACCAGCAACAGCACATCTCAGCACGACCTGGGATCAGAACATTTTGCACAGCTCCATTTACCGGAAAGGAGCTTTGCTGATTTCCGGGAATCACGGTCAGGACCAGCAGACATGACCAAAAAAGAGAAGCAAGAGGTTTCCCAGACCCACACACAGATATCTAAGTGACTCAGCACTTCAGGTGCTTCAGACCCTTTCACAAACCTTGGCACAAAGCAAACTCAAGGGGAATTTTCTTCACCCCCAGAAAACCAGTCATATATGAGTCAGTCTGGGCACCAAAGTGATAGGAATTTAAAAGAAATTATCTAAAGCATTTCTGAGTTTTAAAAAAGGTTTCCACGCAAGATTTGCCCCAATCTGATTTGCACCACTTCAACCATCATCAATACAAACTGTATTTTCACCTTGGGCAGGACATGTGGCTCTGTACAATTTTTGTCAGTCTCTGTATAAATTCAGTGGCATTCACACCATTATGCTCTAACACCAACTTTAACACTTGGACCCCAAAACAACCCAGCCCTGAGGAACAAATTTTTGCTTCCATTTGACTTCTAGTTCCACTTTCTTCACTTACAAACACTGACAGAATTAACAGACACAAGTGAAGAGATTGACAGTCTCCCTCAGAGAACAGTATTACTGATGCAGGAGCAAGGTAGCCACCTGGGAACAGCTCCTCATCCACCGCCTGGCACAATTAGGTCAAAACAAAATCAGCATCAATTGACCTTAACAGGCAGTGTTACAAACCACATCAACACAGGAGCTGTTTCACCAGTGGTTTCTGCCCTCAGGCTGACAGCCTTTGAAAGAGCATAGGGCAGACAGCTGGAGGCACAAAGTATTTTCAGCATCTCAGCTTAACCAATTACTACTCATGTTAACAGGCCACGCTCTAACAAGTTTTAGACATGATCACCTCCGAGTGTACCTAGGATGCATTCAGCGCAGATCTAACAGAATAGAAGCTTGATGAAGCTTGGAACAAAGAGCCAAAGAAGAGCCTGTAAAGAAGTCACGGCATCCCCAATCTGTACTGGGCTTCCCAGCTAACACGGCCAGGGTTACTGGTCCATGCTGCTCTTCCCCACCACCAGCTAATGGGCCAGGAACTATGAGTGTTTGAGGGACTCAGTTACTGTCCAAGGGGCTTCTGACACCAACTGGTGAGAAAGCAGAACCTGGGCTGTAATGTATATTCTAAGGAGATGCTCCCACCCTTGGCTGAAAGCGCTGCTATAGTTGGTTGTGAGTGTCGTGTATGGGCAGGAGGAGGATTCAGGACAGCAAGCGTAAAAATAAAAAGCTTTGTCTAGCTCTTCAGTGAAGACCAACTTTAAGGATTTACAAAGATTAAGCAGACAAGTTTCAGTTAAACTTAATGAACAAACATAAGAATTAATTGTTTGATATATTTAATGTGGATATGCAAAACTTATAAGGTTTAAAAAAACAGGGGGAGGATGCTACCACCCATCCACACTAACAAGAAGGATGCACTCAGGTTTTGCATTGCCAGCTCAGCCTCAGCTTCCCCACATTACCCACATACTCAGAATGGAGCCTGCACTTAACACCACATTCAAAGCACTCTACCTACAAAGATTTCCTGCATATATGACTAAAATCATAACAACAATTTAAAAATTGCTACTGTGGCACTAGGTCTGAAAAGGTGGAAAAGAAATCAATATAACTATACCTTGCAGACAAATAAGCTACTCAAGAGTATTTCGGCTAAATATGAAAACTGAAAGCCTAATCTAAAACTCAAAATGGCAGAGAAAAACCACTTTCATAGCCCAAATGGATAGATACACACGCATGCACTCACACGCACTAAAAGAGAACCGATTTTGTTCACTGTACGTCTCTGGCCCTGACATTCATTAGTATTTCTGCGCTAACTCAAAAGCCATTAATTTCTCTGAAACCCACACTAATCCCTTTGTAGTGCAGATAATGGGTAGCCATTCTAGAGTCATCTTCCCTTTCTATTAATCCAATCAGGGAGGCAGCCCTTCTGCAGCTCCAACTGCAATCTCTCTCGCTTCCATCAAGTACAGATGACAGTTCAAGCTTCTCCATAATAGGACAACTCGTAACCTTCCCCCAGCCACTCCTCCATCTGCACGCAGGTTTGCTTGTCTTTTGTTGAGTTACAGAAAGGCTATCTCTCCCTGCCTTTTCACAGAGGCATCCCCCTCTCCCGCCTTCACCCCACTACTTCCCTTCAAGCTCCCATGAATCAGCTGCACTGGCTCTGGCTCTAGCTGGGACAGAACCAGCAGCCAATTTGATTAAAATTCAAATGCTTCGTATTGTTTAGGTCTGGGCAATAGAGGTTGGCAGAAACAGGTTGAATCCATATGCTGCACATACAAACACACCTTACAACCCCCTACTCCTTTATCTCCTCAATGTGCAGAGTGCCAGATAATACCTTTCCACTTAGAAAGCAAATGCTCCATCCACCTTCCAAACAGAAACTGCATCTCTTTTGCTCCCTACAGAGACAGGGAGAGTAAATTGAAGTAGAGTAAAAAAAGGGAAATAATCACAGTAAATGGCCCACACCTGAGCCATCTGGAGTTCTAATTTCAAGGGAAGAGGGGGAAGAAGGCAGAGGGAAACAAAGAGAGATCTAGAAGCTGGGGATAGGGCAGTATCTTCCCCTACATTTCTCCTCTCCTTTGGGAGCTGCCCACTTGTCCCGGCTAGGAACTCCGCACCGAGCACACATCCACTGCTCTCCACACTTGAGGTCAGTTGGTGCGACCAGCACCACAGGAGAGGGAGTTGTCTCAGCACGTCCAGAAGATATATGCTCCTGAACAACCGGCTGTCCCTCTTGGTATGGCAGGAAAACTTCCCCTGTTTTCCACTACTGAAGCATTTCTGATGACAATAATAACAAGTAACCTGGAAAAGGGCTGAAGCAGAGATGCCTTGTTTCTGAGGGGGTTGTCTCTTGAGGTGGCAGTCCCCTCTGGATTCTCTAATGCTTAGTAAAGAGATTAGTGTAAGTTACAGAGTTTTTGTCAATAGTCCTCGTCTCTGATTTCCACAGAACTTAGCAGACACCTATGCAACCCAAAATGCTCTCAAACTGGGTTGGGCTAGTCACGTCCTTGGTGTGGGTTGCTACATCAGGGACAAACTGTGCCTCAGCCAGTATGACTCAGATCCACAATATCCATTTCCCTCCTAGTTAACAATATGGTCTTTTGTTCCCACCTATTTTCCTATCTGGCTCTGCAGGTATATCTCTTTCAGGCATGTATATCCGATTCCACTTGGTACTGTAATAATGGCATTGACATTTAGCCACAAATTTCCAGCAGATGGCTGTCCTCAAGCCAAAACTGGCTGCTTCTCCCAATGCTACTTCTTTTCAAGGGACCACTACAGCAACAGGACTTCTAACTAGGCAGGAGTTTGCATGAATTTATATAAAGAAACAGCACCCCTCCCCACCAGAAGGGCATTCACTCTTTTTCATCTTCCTTAGACACAGGGAAAGGAAAACCTGCTTTGATAACGTTGGACTTGCAAACCCTTAACTTCAGATTTATGCATAGCTGTTCATGAAAAAAACAGCTCCTCACTGAATGAATTGCCTAAACAGATAAAGAACTGAACAAATTATTTGTTATGATTTTCCCTTCAGATGTGGCATTGTACAAGGAACATACAGGAAACTCTGCTGAAGTCCATAGCTGCCCAGCCACTCCATCCAACCCTTTTTGCTCCTCTGCAGCAAGTCAAACACTTGCATACTGTTTGCTGAGCAGATGCACCAGCATCCTGTGCCTACTGACACAGCGCCTGTGCCAAGAGGGCAGTGGAGTGGAGAAGGAGGTTGGATCCAAAGTGCAAGACCAAACCAGAACAGGACTCCACTCTGGCAGAGACAAAAGTATAACGAGTTCAAAGAGACGGTTACCTACTACCAGTTAGGAGATGCAAGCAGCACTTGCAAAAGAAGTGAGAATATCAAAGAAAGATGGATTTGCTGATTTTTTTAATATATGTATTCAATTCAGTTTAAAAAGAAGGAAGAAAGGGTATAAAGTGACTGCCAAAGCTAAGAAAACAGGGTCAGTTCACATTAGGAGGGTTAGCTGACATCACTAAGGGAATGATAGCAACTAACCAGAAAATTCAGTTATGAAAGTCATCACAACATCACTGGAAGCAATCAGCACTGCCCCAGGAGATGAAAACTCTGTTCATTAGTTTTATGGAGTGTCGTAACTCCAGAGCAAAAACCTCCATAAAGAATAACCCTTGCAACCAGAACAGCTTCACAACCAAACTCACCAGCACTGTTTACTGTAGTCCTCTGCACTGTGAATTTATCCACTGTATGTGAGCCCCTCCCATCACCTCCCACTGCACTCCCCTCTTCATCACTCTGCACCCTCCCAGGCAAGGGAGTGGAGTAGGTCATGTTTCCCTCTACTCGGGGCAGCTGTCCAGCCTAGTCCCCTGCTGCTGCTCTCTGCCAGCCCCCAGGGCCCTTCCAGCTCAGAGGGTGCCCAAGCCCAAAGAGAAATCAGGAGTGAGCCTGCAGGGAGTAAGTGCTGCACTCCCTGAATTAGCCAGAGGAGTTAGTGGGAAGTATCATCTGGCAGATGAGTTGAAGTCAGGTGATCCAAATTACATTCCCATTTGATCTTGGGCAAAGCACCTCACCTCTGTCCTTACTCACCCTCCTTATCCTTACTGTGTGGTATATTTAAGCTGTGATCTCCTGGGAGAAGGGGCTCTCTCTTGCTAGATGCACAGACAGTGCCTGGCACTTACAGACTCCTGCAGTGGAGGCCATCTAACTCGTATTCTATTTTAAATAACATTTTTGCCTCCTCAAATCTTGAAAGGCCTCAAATCTCTGCAGTACAGCTACCTTTTTCTTGACTACCTGCTAAATGCTGAAAATAAATCGGCCACAGGAAAAGGCATCGGTTCTCCAACTGGCTTGATACCTCTGGGATTATTTCCAAGTGGTTTGAGGCTTCCTGCTCTCCAGAGGGGAAGGTGCAGAAGTGTTATTTCCACACCATCTGCTTCTCAAATGGCAGCACCATTATCTTCTGCACAACAACCACAGACCTATAATGTTGTGCCATCCCAGTGGCAATTAATGACCTGTTGGTCTGCCCTGGCTATGTAGCTTCTACATACCACAGAAAAAGGACAGCATTACGGGGGTGTTTTGCAAAATCACAAATGGCAACTAGGTTTCAGAAACCTCCCTGGTAGATGGGTCAGGAGCTACGCTTTACCTGGCCGTCACTGGAGCGAAAATGTGAAGGCTGCATGTCACACCTCTGGTATTTCATACCTCTCAGGATCTCTGGCCACCTCCACCTCAGCAGCAGCTCCTCCTTCCAGCTAGCTGTCTTTGCAGCTCCTCCCTGAGCAGGACAACAGCAGCAACAACTGATGGCACTGCTGTCTGCTGCTGTGACCCACCACCACAAACCTGTTCCACACACTGGTATGTACCCCGAAATGCTGCATGAGCCAACATCACAGGCACAGAGCTAGTACCAGCCACCACTACTGCTGCTGCTGAAGGTGAGGATACCTGGCAAACAAAGAGAACACCCCAACATAACAGCTGTGCAGTCACTCGAACAAGAGAAAGTAACACTGGAAAACAACTCCTCAGAACTCAAGGATCACTCCTAGTCCCCAGCCTGTGAATCAGTGGTGTGTTGCTCATGAACACCAATTTAGATGTCTTACCTCTATAAAAGCACACTAGAAAAGTATGCAATATGTACAAGAGCTATATGAAGAGAGTCCCAAGCCTCTCTTGAAACATCCCCTGCAAAAACTGACTACAAGGTCATACTTTTAAAGTATCCCAAATGATGGCTAGGCTCCCAGACTGATAAAAGAATTGTGAAGAGAGGGGGGAAAAATAGGTGTTTTTTTAAACCAGTCAGTCAAAAGAAAGAGGTGAAATTCTGGCCTTGATCAGAGACCATAGAATTTGGGCCTGTTGGCCAGTTTTAAGGCAATCACCTTTCTCCGATATCTCTGTTCTGCCATGCCATAGTGTTGCAAACATCTGGTAGGCTCAGCTTCCTGGCAGAACATACTGCCAGAATCAGTGGGGCTGGCTGGGTACCTCCATAGCTGCCTGTGGAGAGAGGCATAAGGTGCCAGCCTTCTGCAGTCAGTATGTCAGGGTGCAGGTGCTCAGCACAATGACAGCTGTAGAGTTCCCCAAGCTCACAGGCATGGCAGGCAAACAAAACAGCTACCCAGGAAAAGTGCTATAGCATCCCACAATCTTGGGAGCAGCTGTGTTTGAATGAAAACATCCACATGACTATCAAAGATAACTGCTCACATTGTGTTTTAGTGATCTAAGCAAGCTTTTGCTGAATACTACAGATGCAGCATTCTCCCTTTGATTCCCAGGCCACATGTCCAGAAATACAAAAGCCTGCCTTGAATAGGCGTACAACTTCCGTCTTTGCTAGCTCCACTTCCCCCTTGACACTGCTCCCTAGCACAAACAGCGTTCGTTTCTCTTGACCCTACTCCCCGGCACAAACAGTGTTCACTTTTAGTATACTAGCTGTTCCTGCCAGCAGGCCTAAGGAGATACCGCCCCAAAAGGCACAGCTTCTTTTCAGATCCTTTTCTTTCACAGCACATGGGAAGGATCCAGTTTCATTTTATTTGTATTATAAAAAAGCAAGCAACAGGAACAGATAAGCTCATAGTAATAAATATACTATGAATAAAGATAAGGAAAAAAAACTGTGAAGAGTTAATCTACGCAGCAACTTGGCCAGCCTCGGAGGACGGGGAGACCTCTGCAGGCTCCAGATGGAAGTCCTTCTACAGCAATGAGGGCTGACCAGCAGTGGCTGAAGTTGCTCTCAGTATTTCATACGCGTTCATTTCATCTGTATTAAAGCCCTGGAAAAGGATGTCTCCACAGGCTGCAGCCACTATGACCCCTTCAATCACTGCAGCAGCTTTCAGTCAACCTTAAAACACATTTTTCAGTCTTTTGTGAAAATAATTACCAGTTCCAGATACACATATCTGCAACACCTACTTTCTTGCTTTTCTCTTTTCAGCTCAGCTCACAGTAGCAGCAAACTCTATGGCAGGCTCTCCTGTAAACACAGAGGGAAGAAATACCATGGCTTCCTTCTAAAACCTGTGCTGCTGTTAAACAGAACAGGTTAAGAAAACAAGTTAAAACAGCGTATTTTCAGAGCACAGAACTTCTTTGAATCTTCATTGGATTAACCACATTTAAACAGTTTAAGTGTCTGCTGAGGGGCTGGGGTAAGTACAACTGAACTCCACTGCTACTACCAAAGCAGTACGCCTTGGGTGCACACTGCGATGGGGTGACTGAACCCTGGATACAACCAAGCTTAAGGAATCCCACGGTTAGATCCACCTGTACACAGAGCATGTTTCTTGTCTTTTCTCTTCCTCTCATGGTTACATGACAGCAGGTTTTCTATCAAACTGTTCTAGACACTGGTTTGAAGTCCTGTTACAGACGTGACTCTGGACACAGCAAGGCCCTTTTAGGGCTTCCAGAAGGTTGGTGCATCTCCCTGTGGTCTGTAGCCTCTAAGCAAAGTGGACTGAAACAGCTTAAATGGGAGCCAGGGCGGAAGGAAGATTATCACTGCAGACGGCCCTGCTTCTGAAAGCACAGAGACTCTCACCCAGGAGGGGACAAAGACTGCAGCATGCGGTCCCTGACTTTGGAAGCAATGATGTCCCAGCACTGCAGTTCCTAATAAAATTTGTTTGCCAGAAGGGCAAGAAAAACCTACATAATCGTTTCCATTTTTCTTTTTGCTTCCTTTTATGAACAGCTGCATCACACTGTCTTGCATCTGTGTGTAAAGGAGAGGGGGAACGTAATTTGCTTCACCCCACACTGAAATGCAACGCATTAGGGTGCACCCCAATGTGCTCTTGCAGTTGCCTGAGCCCTGGACTGACAGAAGGGAGAACAGTTTGGCCTCAGACTCTGCTGCTCATACCCGCTGGATTGGTGACTTGCTTCTTATAGGCTAGGGATCCAGTGGCCGTCTGAAACAACTCTCACTGAGTAAGTACATGAACAGGTCTTTAAATACAGAATGGCTTGGGTATTTCTTATCATAAACAGTGTACGTCACAGAACCCCCATCTTTTTCTGAGGGTTGCGTGGGGAAATTGGGCAAAAAGATTTAAGCTTAAAACACTGTCAGGGACACGTACTGACCTTTAATGGCTAGATTTTATTGGTGTTTCTGTGAGCATATGAAGGTGCTACATGTTGAGTTAAACCCATGAGATACCCAGGACACCACTGACGAAAACAGAGCTCTGTCTCCAGGCTTCTGGGCGCGTTCCTGTTCTGCATCCCTTTCACAGGAAGGACACAGAACAGAGACTGCACTCTGTGGGAAACAGTGTATTTCCCTAATAAAAACAACAGCAGGTATACTTGCCTTTGTCAACCAAAAGCACCCTTCTCTGGGATATAGCAACTACGTCACAATAGAACACAACCACCCAGAGGTTCGTGTATGCATATATACATATGTGTATATGTAGAGGAATTATAGAGGACTGTATGAAAAGTTTATTTGTAAGAAATTTGTGATGATACATGAGGTATGAATTGTTAAAAAGAAAAAAAAAGGGGGGGGGGAATTGTAGGGGAAGGAAGCTGGGTTAATTAATATTGATAACATACGGCTGTGGGCTGGCTTCAGGGGCAGCGGGTTGGCCGATGTAGACAAGGTGCAGCTGTGGCTGGCTCTGTGAAGTGGTTGGGCAGCCAAGGAAGAAGCAGAGAGCGTGAGCGTGCCCTGGATGAGGAGAGACTAGGAGAAGGCAGCAGAGGGACTGGAATGAAGAGTATGTTGGTATGAGATGGTAAAAGACCTTGTTGCAGCTTGATAGTTTGGGAGTGCTGTGACGTATATATATACATATTTATATACACACACATCCACAAACACCAAAATTAGACACCTGCTTTTCATGCTCCAAAATAGCTGACTTATCTGGAAAACCTAACCCCAAAGACTCGTTTTAACCCTAAACAGGCCACCTATTCATAACTGGAGTCATTCCACCATAAGCGCGCGCACACACACACACATGCTTTTACAACCTTTTGGTTTTTAAATTCCTTTGTTAAGTCTTGCCTTTATTTAGATTATAACAATCTCTGTGGAACTAACTGCTTTTCTTTTCAGTAAGTGCCCAGTCCACTTTTGGCTTCTGCAAAATAAATCATGGAGATGGAGACACTGGGTCAGTGTTTCCGAAGCCCTGAGCACAACCTCTTCCAGTGTACTGCTTGGGAAAGGAAGAGGAAAAAGTATCACTCGCTGAAACACCGCTTCATATGGCTCACTGGAGACGCCTGCTTCAATCTGATAACAAGACTTCCTGTACCCCATACAAAGCTGGCAGAGATGCCTTAATATTGACAAGCACAAATTGCATGCCTGAGTTTTTGTTAATTGTTTATGGACTGAATAGCCAGCATTTCTTAAAGAAACAGAGCAGAGATCTCAGGCCTCACAGTAAAGCTTTGTATGCCCTTTTTTTGATGGCCACTCTTCAATGTTTATGAAAACTGCCTTTTTTTGGATTTGCCATTTGCCCAATAGTTTGGGAAAATCAGGTAAGGAAATTATAAAAAACCATAATTTTTTTCCTGAGTCAAGCTGAACAAAATAGAAGCAAAAAGTAAAACAAGCTTCATTTTTCAAAGCATGAAAGGAACCGAAGTCAAGACTGGTTTGAAAACTGATCCTTAGGCAGGCAAACAGACAGAGCTACATCACTGACAACAAAGCCATGCTGATTTCTATCCTCTTAAGAGCCACCTCACAGTTGTTTTTTGGGGGGTTTGTTTCTTGTTTTTTTAGAACATGCAGCTCCTCTTTCAAGATAAATATTAAAAACATATAGGAAAGTCCTCATACCAACAGAAACAATAAAGCGCCAGCACAAACCTGTATTTCCTTGAATGTCCTCTCCCTTGGTTAAAGCCAGGTAAGAGAGCAAAGCACAGTTATTGACCTGACCAGGCGCAGGTGGCTGTTGCAAGGAGGTGCCGGTGAAGACCATTCCCCAGTTTACATGGCTGATATCAGAGCGTGACCTGTTGTGTCCTGGTTTGAACGTGGAGGCTTCCTCATTCTGCACCAGGATGTCATTCACTGAGCGGGGCCTGTCTCTCCTCCGTTGGCAGATATTGAAGATGTTAAAAGCTGCGGTCTCCCCTTCCCCTGCCCAAGCAAGGTTGTCAGCAGCTGTTCCCCTCTGCACCACATGCTGGTCTTTGGCAGGGAATACTGTTTGAGCTTTGGTTTCCAAGAGGCCATTTTTGCAGTGATCCCATAACAGACTACTTTTGGCTAAGGAGGCGACATTCCTCAGATTCCTGCTCCCTGTTACCTGATCAAATACCTCGTGCCCAACCAGTTCCGGCACCTCCTGTACACCGTAGACCTCAGAGGGCTGCACAATCTTTTCAAGCTTAGTATCAAAACTATTGAAAAAGTCTTCAGTCACTTCCAAGGCAGGGCTAATGTCATCAACTTCAAGAGCCTCCATATCCTGTGCTGCTGGTGGAGCCAAGGCGTCGCAATGCGTTAAGGAGACACCACATGAAATCCAGAGAAGGAGATGCTTGACATCTGTCCTTGGTACACCATCAATTTAGAGATGGTGGGGCAAATACATTCACCAGCCACAATCCTTAGTGGTAGAAAGGAACCAAATCAACCCGTCTTCAGATGGGAGACTTACTATCCACTGATCAATTGGGCTACAGTCTCTCTATGAAATAAGCTCATAGTGACGGAGAATACCTGTAAAACAAAGCAAAACATCATGTCAGGAAGGGCCTTTTCCCAGGTAAATACATTTAATCACATCACTTCTCTCACAGTCCCCTTGATTTTTCTTTCTCCATCTGACACCACGCTGGTTGTGTATGAAGAACCCCTTTGGGGCTTCTGTTGTTCACTTTCTGTGAACTCTGTATTATCACTTCTTGAACTGGAACTTAGAGACAGCATGATGGGGCACAAGGTAAAGGGAACAAAAGGGATGCCATTTATTAACCAAGCTTTAGAAAGCTGCACTGAGGGGCACTGCCAACATCACAAATGCAGTCACCTAGGGAATGCTTAGTACAGGCTCCCTTCAGGCTGTAAGAAAAGGCTGAGAAACGAAGGGTTAGTAAAATAGGCCAATCAGCCTCAAAGAGTTTGCCACCTCCTCTCAGATTGCTTGCACTCCCAGTTTTAGGAGACCAATAAGAGTTCTACAGCAGCTACTTGGCCTACTTGTCTGCATAAAGAGAACTGTGATATTTGCCTAATAAATCAATGCTATTAGGCTGCTGCAAAGCACTGCACACAAGAGTTTCCCTCTAGAGTATCACTGGGAACCTAAATGAAACCACATGGCAACCTAAGCCCCAGAAAGACTACCAGCCCCATGCATTCTACCAGCAAAACAAAACATGCCATAACCCACACCATCACAAATCTGCAGATCTTTACTTCCAAGCTGTTGACTGACTGGACATAACATAATAGCAAAAGAATAGCAAAAGGCTTTAAGGCTAGAACTACTGAAGAATTGTATCGACCCACCTGAGCGCACACCTGTGAGGTGGAAGGAAGGGGGGTTTCTGTTCCTTGTAGTGTAATAATGGGGTGTCTCATTGCTGACTTCTGTCTCACCAAGCCTGCAGCCTTCTAACCTCACCCTCTTGAAGTTCTATCCACAGTGCTGCCATGCTTGAGGGAACTGCATGGTAGGTATGTTTCAGTTAGGGAAATCAGAAATGCGGGCAAGTTCTTGGGACACGGAGACTGGACATTTGCGCTAGCAGGAGAACAGCTCCAACAGCTGCTAGGAGAAATCATGTACCTGGAGTCTGTACATGCAGAAAAGCCCAAAGTCAGAGATCTACATCCCAGTTTTCACCCCATCAGCTCAATCCTAGAAGCAGCAAAGCTGCATTAGCTCAGTGCTCTACCTAGATTAATACACTCTTAACAGAACTAATTAGCCTGCGCAGGCCTGATAATTAACAGCTCATTAGCTTGTGAACACTGCTGAAGTGCTACCAGGACCCATGAAGATTTACACTTAGCAGGAAAAAACATCTATTAAACATCATCAAACACAGATAATACTTCTATTTAAGGGTTTTTTTTTTTCAATCCAGAACAGTCTATTTGCCTAACTTCTATTAGCAAAGTTGTTTAATGAGCATTCTTTTCCTATAGCAAGGAGTAAGGAGGCCAGTAGCCCGTCAAGAAGGGGGCACAGAATCCTGTAGCACAAACCAATTCCCTCTGTAATGACATGCTGGCTTCTTCCCATCCCTGCTTCAGTTTTGGACAGCCACGACACAGTTGTGTTTGACATCAGCAGTTCAGACCATGATTTCTGCAAACACACTCCAAATAAATAACTTTCAATAACCCTGGAAACTTTGAGCCTTTACACGGAGAACTTTTTCCCCATATCTCACTTCAAGGATTCACTTCAGTAGCCTCATGGTGAACCAGGACTAAGATCACTTTCAACAAGTAAATGTAGAGTAAGACATTGAAGGTAGAGCCAGAACCACAACCAGAGGGCTGAGGAAAACATATCTGCAGTGGTTTCAAATTGGAATGGTATGGGAACAGACCCTCGGCAAAGCTGTGCAACTGTGTCAGTTGACAGCAGTGGGAAATAAAGACGTCCTGGGCACATCTGCATTGTCAGCTTAATGCAGCATAGAGTTCACTCTTGAAGCTCATTCCTGTCAGCAACCTCAGAACAGCATTCTGCTCACTGGTACCCTAGAGCTTGGGAGCTCCAGGAACAGGCTAAGGGATATGATGTGGTGCAACCCATCCACTTAGTCTACATCCTGCTATGACATGTCTTTAAAGCAAGAATGATATTTTGAAGTTGCAAACTGCAACAGGCATTCATTTGAACAAAATCAGCACTAACATAATCATACACCAACAGTGAAAGCTACAGGCTGGCCCACTCAAAGATGCTGCCTCACAGGGGTTGGCAAAGAATACAGCTTTGCTCCCACTCAAGGGACTGGAGCAGCAATCGCTCCAGAAGGGCTTGTGACATGCCACTGAAGCGTTTCAGTGGTAGCAGATGCAATGTTGCTCTGTTCTTTACTTTAAATCATTAGGAAAGGTGGAAAGCAAGGGGGAAAAAATTGGCACTTACATTTAACAGGTTCATTTTTAAATGCTGGAAGCTTCATGTGGCCGCATGTTTCTCTGGATTCTGTGAGACTGGAGCTATCCAGTGTCTTGCAGCCAAGTGTGGTGATGCCGAACTACAAACTGACCTCGCATCCAGTAAGATGCTGAATCACAAGGTCATGAGAAGATGACAGGCCCCTGCATCACACAGCTCACAAATTGCAGCACTCATACCTTCCAAACTATTCTGTTTTTCCTGCCCAATAAAGATGTGAAATGTGACCTCAATGGTGGCAGGCTCATCCCTTCCTATACCGCCAAGAACCTCCCCGGATCAAAGAAAGAATTGTGCCAGTAATTCCCACTAGCACTGGGATTCTGTGATCATATATCCTCCATAAACACAATTTGGCATTTTCTGACAGTGGCACTCAACAAAAATTTAATTCAGACTTCTGCACTAATCTGGTGCCAAATGAAAGCAAACTTTGATATGGCAGTAAACAGCTCCATCAGAATCGCCTCCAGGAAGGAAACGAGTGGAAATCACTTGCTTCACATGAAGGGGGAAAAAAAGGCAAACAACAGGATAGGATGAACTCCTTTTAAACTACTATAAAATATATTATCTTATGCATTGTTTCTTGGAAACACCTGAAATTTTCCAAAGACAGTCAGTCTAAGGCAGTGAATAGGAGAGGAAGAGAGAAGCATCAGCCCAAACTATTAAAGACTGCCAAAGCTATACGCAACTGTAAGCAGGGATTTGTTATGGGAAGTACAAACCTAACAGCTCATTCAGGCCCCTGGGAACTAGTCTTACTGAAAAAAAGGTGAAGGAACATGGTGCACTGTACTTTGCAAAAACTGCTGGGCACAGGGATTGCAGCAGCTGAGAAACATGCTTTTTCTGTATGTCTGCCTAGTGCAGATACAGCTTTCGTCCATGAACATGCAGTGGTCAGGTAATTAATGTGCACTTACAACATGAGTAAAGTCTTTACTATCGTGAGTTTATAGTGGCCATATTACTCACATGGCTGAGGTAAACAGCAAGGATTGCTGCCTGCACCACATGAATCACAGAAGTTCAGTTTAGTCATTAGTCAAGATTACTTCCGTTAGAGAAGCCACAGGGACTTAACTTAGGTTTCAGCACAGTCTGACAGCAAAGAAAAATCATGGATGACAAATGCCAAAGCATGTACACTGGAAGAGATCATTTAACTTCCTGATGTTCTTTTCTGGATCCCCACGGGACAAGGAAAATACCCAGGCATTGCATAGCAAAAATTAAAATGCACAGAAAAGGCAAGGGTAGGAAGCAATCTTGCAGGTGATTCACACCACCACTACAGGCACTCACTGCATACCCCCAGCTTACACACTATGTTCAGGACTGTTATTCTAGCTCAGGCAGGAGAGAAAGCTAGAGCCAGCATGAGTTTAGGAACCAGTGACTGAAGAGATCCATTTAGCTCACCAATCCATACAGAAAGTATAAATAAAAGAAGCACCTTTCAGTCTAGTTTCCTAAGGAAACAGGGTTTGTGCCACCATCCTGCCTATTTGCCATTTATTCTCCTTCTCTCTCTTTCAAGCTGCATGGGTAAGTTCAACTAGATGTGACAAAGCAGTAGTATCCTTAAAGATGCAGTTCTTGAACTGTTGTTCATCAATGCACAGGAAACAGGCCCAAACTCACCTTCCTGCTAAGGGGGAAGCAGGCAAAACTTGATCCCTTATGGAGGTCAGTGTCACCACATGGGTCTCTCCAAATTAGCCACAGCACAAGTGGTTAGTGTGAGATGGATATGAAAATGCTAGAATGCAGAGGAGGAAAGCGGGAAGGTGGAATAGGAGGCATCACACAACTTGATAAGCAATCTTGTTGGTTTTGGTGCTCACAGGACCTCCTCTTCAGTACGCGGGTAACAGAGATGTATAAAACAATGAGTGATACACAACAGATAAATAGGAAATCCCTCTTTTCTCTTGTATTTGGAGAGAAAATTAGAAAGGAACAACCAATGATGTTCACAGGCAATGTGTTCAGGAGGAAATGCATAAATCAGAGCTCTTGGCCAGCAAAAGATAGCAAAAGGCAGATAATAATGTTAAAAGTCCTCCAAGTCTCACTGATTCCTAATGACTCTTAGGCTCAAATTCCTGGCAAAGATTTGGGTGCTTCTGAGAATTTTATCTCAAGAGCAGAAGAGGAGTTTTACAAGTTACCTGTATGCAAATAGAGAACAAGGGTGCCTCAGCTACTGGAGAGCTTGCCTTATCCCCTTCTCAGCACTCTGGAACCTGCTGTGGGAACAAGCTCTCCTTATCTCACGCTGCATTGCAACTGTGGGCTGAAGCTCCAATGCCAACAAGGAAAATAGAAAGGGATGTTCTTTCAAGTGGGCCACAAATTGGTAGCAGAAAAAATTGAAGCAGCCTCAGGGACCTTTATTTCTGTTGTGTTGCAGGCCTGAACCACTACAGTGCAGTTTATGGGCTGTGACAAGCCTGGTCTAAACAACAGGTCATAAGAAAAGATCGATGTATACCCTCTTTGAGCACAACCCACTGAGGCTGGAGCAGCTAGTATCTAATGAGTTTTTTCGCCTGTCAGCCTGAGCAACTTCAGCCTGTGACCTGAATGTCTTCCAGTGGTACTCTGAAAAATCACAGCCTACGGGTTTTGCTGCTACAAGGATTTCTGACTAGCTTTATCGGTCACGTCAGCCAGGTATTGCCCAGAACCTAAATGGGACACACTTAGGTCAGTGACAGTCCCTGAAAACCAGGCTCTGCTGCGCAGAATCCCAGAAAAAAGCTATGGAACTGAAGACTTAGGCGTTACCTCTTAGTTAAGAAGTTGAGCTATATTTATCAGCTGGGCACACCTGAATGGGTAGAAGAAAGAATGAGGATGCACAGATGGCTGTCACACACAAAGCCTTTTACCACTGCCTATGCACTTCTATACATCACTGATGCAGAACACTTGCAGAAGTAGTTGAAGAACTGGCAGTGGCAGCACAAGGCCCTTAAGGTGTTGTGGAGTGCCCTCTTTCCAGCATCACCTTGCTGCAACTAGATGGCAGATGCTGCTTTATTTATTTACAGTACAGCAAGGCCTACTCAGCAAACATTCTCCATCTTGTTCTAACCAGAAGCTTTTTCAAAGCATGATGGCATCTAGTTCTCTCCCCAGCCAGAAGCCCTCTCTCCCTTCATTGTACAGGAAGCACAGTATTACAGCTGCTGTGGTTGAAGCCTCAGCATACACTGTCCCCGGTCAGATCCATCATGCTGCATGCCATCCATATGTAACCAGTCCTGGTTCAAAACACACTCCTAGCAGTTATGAATTCCACACATACACTGGCCAGTTCTTTGAGCAGCAATTGAAAGCTACGCTCCTGCTTGCCTCTCATACTCAATTTGGAGAGGCAACTGATAACTAGGAATTTCATAAGGACAATTCCAGGGAGCAAGCATCAGCTGGCACACTGTCCCCGTACAAACTATCCCATTTTCTTGTATCCTGGCTGTATTTTGTTCCCTCAGCACAAGGCAAGCCCTCTCCCCAAGTGATTCCAAAACTCCAGGTGACCTACTGTTGTGTACAACAAGTGAGCAACACAGCACACAAGGTTGTCACATCCATCATTTAAATGTCTGGATGAAATTTACTGTGCCTTGAAAGAAGATAAAACTACAAGAAACATTTAATATGGATCAGGGAATCACCATTTCAAAAAGGCTGCCATGTGAGTCCATGGTTGGTTCAGCATGGCATGAATAATTATCTTTAGATCACATTGTTAAAGCCCCTCTTCAAAAGCCTCTTTCCCCAAGACACAACTGAGAAATTAATTGCTTCAAATTTTCAGAAAATACTAGTTTTAAAGTGTCTCACACGAATACCTTCTGTTTAATGTTCCTGCGCAAAACCACTGACAATATTCAGGAAAAGCTCACGAAAACTGAAGAAAGAAGCTTTCTCATCAGGAATGCTTGGCTATAGGGCCAGGTGCTAGAGAGGATAACTGAAAGTAAGCATAACCATTTTCATGTTGTAAGCCCACCTGTTTGCTACAGTCTCATTGCCCTTAAGGATGAAATCAACCACCAACATTTATTAGAGAAGAAGAGCTCCCACATCCTGTCTGCTAGACCCAGGGAGAGGCAAAGAGCAGGAACAGCTGCAATTAACTTGGTACAATTAACCTGCAATCATAGTCAAACTAAAAGCCAGCAGTGACCTTTCACGCTACAGAAAACAAAACAACCAACTGAGAAAAGACGAAATGAAGAAAGAGGTGAAACCAGGGAGGTAGAAGAACACCATATTCTGTGAGGGGAAGCAGACCCTTAGCAAAGATACATGAGTCTCACTCTGTGAAGCACATGTTTCCCCCAGCTTCTGATCTGACCCAGTGCCTTTAACAAGGAGGCTCCCCAGGCATCCTCCCTATGTGGGCAACTAACACACCACAGCTAAAGAACACCTCATCCAGTGATGAGCACACAGTAATGAATAATAAACAGTGCTTATAGACTATGTTACCTTTAATTTTAACTGCACTTTGAAAACAGTAATTAAAATGTAAGAAACTCTAAGCTGGAAAGCACACAACAGCCTGCTGCACCAGAACAAAGTGAGTCCAGAGGGTGAGGAGGACCCAGCAGAGGAAGATGGACCACAGAAAGCTCTTCTCTTCTGGAGACTGACTGCCACACAGCTCTCCCAAGATCTTTATCACTGACTCCTTTGCCTTGCAGCCATCTGACACACATCCCTCCTGGCTGGGGAGCACCACCGAGTAACCATGGGCTGTATCACTTCCCGTGGGTGAGTAACCATTTGAAAACTCAGTATCTGGACTGGGACTCGACCCTCGGCAAGGAAATGAACAGAAAGCAAAGCAGACTGACTGGAGGGGAGTTAGGTGATGGTGACACACTGTGCAGGCTGCAGGCCAGCCAAACCCGTCAGCATGTGGGCACCTTCGTACGTTATACGAGATGAAAATCTGGCTACCCCCTTGAGTGTGCTCCCTGTTGGCTGGCTGACCTTACAAGGCAGGGTATCAGGCAGAGGGGAACAGAGGCTCTCCTGAGGTCTAGCACCGCGCCTGTAGATCCTCTGGATGCAAACACTTCAAACCCACTTCAGGCAGTAAGTCCACATGGACAAACAGAATGAAGCTTGCAGTGGTTTGGCCTGAGGCATGAACGCATTGTCTTAAACATACCTGTAGCCTCAAATAACAACACAAGAGTGAATTATCTCTATCCTTGGGTTCATTTGCTTTGTGTCTACAGATTTGTGTGAAGTTCTACAAGTTGCATTTTACATGTTTCCCATGACTACAAGAACTCCTCCCTGCTCTGCGAGGCAGACACACAACACAAAACAGCTGAAGTTCAACACAAGTAGTACAGAGACTGCCAGGTAACAGAGTATCCAAGACGGGTGATACAAACCTCCAGTACAAAAGGAAACACAACTGAACTGGACACTCAAGAAACAACAACCAACATGACTCAGTCTAATATTTCTAATTGTATCTGTCATGATGTACCAGCTTGTCTCCTGCTAGGATGTGAGGGAACTTTGTATATGCCACGTGAAATATTATTTTTTTTCAAAAAATAAACATTTCTGGCTAATGCAAACTGAAATTTTGTAAGTATGTCCCTACTCTACACTTTCTAGAACTACACTGAAGGGAAAAGACAGACAGCCCCTAAAACCTTTAACTTTTTTTTTTTTTTTAGAAAAAAAGAGATCAGAGGCACATTTTGTTCTTGAGAATGTTGCTCCTCCAGGACCCATTTACAGAGACTGTTGAAAATCAGGCTGCTGAGCTTTCAGCTGTTGTGTGCAGCCATGTCCTGCTGCACCCTGAGGTGGCTGCATTTAAGAAATGAAGGACATACAGACCGGGGGCTGCCAGAAGTCAACATTTATCTCCTTATAACTAGGATGCAGAAGATACTTTTGGACTTTCTAGATGAAGCACTAGCTAATATAAACAGCAATTTAATAATTTAATCCTTTACCATATATGCCAGACTATACAATTAATTTTTATTTAGCTCTGCAGGGCAGTTTCTTTGAGGCACACAAAGCAGGAAGTAATGATCAGGCTTCAGCACAGCCCAGTGTAACTCCACAGCTGGGAGTAACAGCTGCCATTGCCCCAGAGACCAGAAGGAGGGTAAGAAACACAGCATCTCCCACAAGAACATGTGAGACATTTCTTCCCTGACATCATGGTGTGGCCATAAGAAAATATACTCGACATCCAAATCTGTCCAGCACACAGCTATGAGTAGCCCTGATCTGTGACTGCAGCCAACTCATCTCTAACCGTGGTACTCAAAGAGCTCAGCTGGGACAGCACAAGCCTTTCTGCAGTGAGACCTGGGTTTCCCATAACTATTAGTGGTTGAACGCTGACATTGATGGAAATATAGTGTTTAATAACAAACTCATTTCAAACCTCAAACTAAGCCCTCCTCCTGTCTTTCAAACAGCCAGGACCACAGTGGTTTGGCGCATTAAATTAATTGGGGAAAGAGGGGCAGGGAAAGGAAAGGAAGCAGTGATCCAAATAATGCTGAAGTTCTAAAAACTACCACAGCAACCCAAACCCTCAGGTCCTGGCAGCCCTGCCACAGCAGCTAACCCCACAGGCTGGTTGTAACCACATGTACCGCTAGAGTTGTGTGATTACTCAGCACAAATTCTATTTTCTAAACTGAACAATAACTTCATTACAGAAGAGGTTAGCAGAGGCTCAGCAGAAACCTCAAAACACCTGATGAAAAATGTTAATACATACTGTGACTTCACTCTGATAAAGTTCTGCAGGAATGATGTATCTAGCTACTGTAGACTACTAAGATCCTTTGTTCCACTACATACTGCCCCATTTCATATTTTAGATTTCTGGAGGTTTTTTAATCCCAAATTTAATTCACTCATTTTGGATAAATCAGCCTTGAAAGTGGTGAGATGAAAACTACTGTTGCTTCAATCTATGAGCAGCGGTCCTACTAAGATTCAGATGCTTTTATTCTAATATACTGTGCCTTTTTGTAGTCCCTTAGCGGGACTACACAGTGCCTACATTAGATTTGTCTGTGCGTCTTTGCAGGATTGGGGCCGTAAGTGCATATTTGCAGAACAGAGAACAGCTCAGGCGCAAGTCATGATTCCTTACACAAACCTAATCTCGAGCTTCTTCCCCTTCCCTTACCTTGCAGTGCCGGCGACTCTAGCATCTCTGCTGATACTCCACCTAGCACACACGGCCCACATACAGATACTGTCCTGTCGGGCCTATCTGACTCCAGATGATCTAATTCCACTGGCTGGGTTTGGGTGCTTGCTTTTGTAAAAGCAGCGATTTCACTGCAATGTAAGAAGACCACGGCATTATGTCATGCTCGGAGCTATTACAGCAGAGAGGCATGCCTGCACGCTGTGCCTACACATGCTGGAGTTTGACTCTACCGGCGGGGAGCAGCCCCCATTCCCGCCGAGGTGGTGAGCGGCAGCGAACCAAAGCGCAGGGCCCTTCCCTGCGCACGGGAACGTGTCTTTCCAGACGGGCACATGACCGCAGACGTGTCCGTGCTATAAATGCAAACAGGGCCAGGGCCGCGCCCGGGCCGCGCCGCAGCCCGCACACCCGCTCGGCGGGTGGGCAGCGCGGTGAGGGCTGCGGCCAGCCCGGCCCGGCGGCCCGCCCCGGGGGAGCCGGGGGACCTCGCAGACCCTGCAAGCCGCGTACCGACCCCAGCCCAAAGGGAGTATTTACCTGCCGCCCCGGGGCCGCGCTCTGCCGGTGCTCCCAGGAGGCCCGGCGCGGAGCGGAGCCGCGGGCACGGCACGGCACGGCACGGCGCGGCGCGGCCCCTCCTCGCTGCCGGGCGGCGGGGCCGCGTCCTGCCGCAAAGCCGTCCCGGCCGCCGCGGGAAACGGCTCCGCGGCACCAAGGTTCCTGCCGCCGCCGCCGCCCGCCCAGGCGGCAGCCCCGGCGCTGGGGGAGGCCCGGGCGGAGGTGGCCGGGCAGCGGTAGCGGCGGCCAGGGCCCCTCCGGCCTTGCGCCAGCTACTGACGGTGGGAGAGCAGCTCCGCGTCCCAGTGACCCACCAGCTGCTTACTTCCTCGTAAATAAATAAATAAATAAATAATCGCAAAATCTTCGAGTTTTCCTACACACACATAAGGGGTAAAATTGCACCTTTCCACGCATCTAAAGCAACCGAGATTCTCAGGGAGCTGACACCCGACTTCAGGAGAGGCAGAAAATGCAAAATCCTAAATGGAGTTTTAACAATCCCAAGTGCAAACACGCTTAGCGAGACACAAAGGCTGCAGTGCAGGGAGCAGCACAGCGTGTGAATTCAGATCCCCCCAGGGCAGCAAAACCATCTCCAGCCCAACCTGTCACCCAAAGAAAACAAAAAGTTACAAGACAATTACAAATGAGTTTTTTCATTGGTATGGATAGCATGGCACACCACCCAGCATGCCCTCACAGCAAGGAATACATGTGTGTGGATTCGGGATGTACCTGAATTTTGACGTCAAGCACACAGAGCCAGGCTCCGAGCAGCACCACATGTGCATCACGACGCGGGCGCCACGCTGCCTTCCACTGACCGCAACCCACGGGAGCCAGCAGCGCTCCGCCAAGCAGCACGGCAAGGTCAGTGCTGAGATGTAACGGCACGAAAATGTGGCGCTGAACTGGGTCTGTAAAAAGGATTCACAACAAAAGGCATGTGTTAGGTTAACTTCCATCTGTAGTTTTTCTTCTCATATTCGCACACCGACCACTTAGCATATACTGTGAAATGTGACTGGCACGACCGACAAAGTTGTGTTCGTATGGGTTACCTCATTTCAGTGACAGTAGGGATGAATCGGAGCCTTTGGCACAAAAAAAAAATAACAGTTTATATGACTGAAAATTATGTAATCTTGGCCTTTACAAATTATATATTACTAGAGCACCATACATTTCAAGCCCTCCTCCTAAAGATGAACGGCTTCTTCACTGGGTAACAGTCAAAGATTGATGTTTTTATTCTAATTCAACAGTACACAAGTACACACTGCAATCACTCAAGGGACAGGGACAAGGCAGTATCATCACTTGCCATGTTATTTATTGTCATCCTGCCTTTTCTCAAATGCTACTGAGACATTTATCTCTTGGGCTCCTCAGAGGGGAAGAGGCTCTTTAGGACTCCTGGGTCTGACGATGCTTCAGAACTTTGCCTCTCTGCCAACTATGAATTACGAGTTCCCCTTCCAGGCCCAAGACACTCATGCGGGAGGCACTGGGCACACCAGTCTATCCCCTGTGGGAACAGGAATGTCAGGGAAGGAGAGCAGGTAGGCAGTATGCACCGCGCTCAAAGAGAAGTATAAAAATCCCTCCCTTTCCTGGTTCTTATTTCACTGCTGTGTTGAAGAGAAATTCCCTGTGTTTAATGTTACGCTCATACTTTGATAGTTTTCTGGGAAGTGGCTCATATATAATTTTCCACCTGTAGTGGAAAAGTGATTTCAGGCTGCAGGAGGGCATAGATGTCATTTCATTTTAGGGAACAGAAGAGAAGAGCCTTGTTCAAGAACGCTCACCCTTCTGCTCAAAAACAGCCTCCCAGAGACACTTGGCAGCCGTAAGTCTGAAAGGACAGTAACCATGTGCCATGAACCCAAAACAATCCCAGTTGTCTTAGCAGCCAAGTCCAGTCCCAGGCATTCAGTGCAGTCAGGCACTATTCCTGCACCTTTCTCTTTCCTACAGACTCACCGTGTTCCATGGGGTTACTTGAGACCTCATTTGCCAAACACATCCAAGTATTACAACAGTTTGCATTGTGCAATTCCCAGCACTTAGCTGTGCAAGAGAGAGGAAAGGCACCTCTTGCCAGCGCTCCATGTCCTGCCAGATGCTTCCCTGGGGCCACCAAGCACCAAGGGGCCCCCTGCATCCTCACAGCATTGCCTTGTGCACTGTGGAGGTCTGTAGGAAACACCGTGTTCCCCCAGGAAAGGGGGAGAACACATAGTGAAAGAGGCTGATGATGGTCTCTTAATTTTGTCCTTCCCAGCCCTCTAAAGAGCACTTTTCCCAGCTCTAGATATTCCTCACTCTGTTCTTACCTGCTGGAAACCATTTGCAAAAGTACTGGGATGGGTAACACTTTCCATTTCATAGGCAAAATGCAATTAATGCGCATCTTTCTTATGCTTGGCTGCTAGGGAACAGTTTGCATTCAAGTTTCTAATTTTCTATTCTGAGAAGCACTTAATGAACAACTGTTACCATTTACTGACAGAAGGAAGAGATTCCATCCCCCTTTCTAAATCACATTTTTGTACCTGTGATTCATCACATGTCCCTCTACCATAGCTTAAAACAACTCAATATGAGAACAGGTGACGACATTTTCTTCCTCTAGTTTGGTAGAGACTTCTCTTCCTGCCGCCTGTGTGCCAGTGGAAAAGAACAAATGACCAATGTCATCCTTCAAAGCTGCAGGATAACACACTCTAATTCTGAAGAAATCTGAACTTTGGAAATTTTTATTACTGTATCTATCTAAGAATACAAGTTCCAGATTTTGCAATTTTCATTCTTTAAGCATATCACCATCCTCCAACATGAAATCACAAGCTGTTTCAAGCATGATATAGTGATTAAAGATATGATGGTGGCTATTCAACAGAACTTTCCGCACAGCTTGACTTCCAGCTTTGTCCCCCTTGCTTGTCAACCATCAACATATGGCCCAAAACTGAAAAGAGTGCATAGAGCCATCTGGTGGTTAACTATACCATTAAACAAATTGAACCCTATGTGTCCACATGACGAAGACATAAAGGAAGTCATCTTCCTTCTACTTGGAACGTCTCAAATGTCAGCTTTTTCTTAGCTTTTTGAACATGGTTCTGGAAGTCTAGAGAGTTAACACTGAAAGAGGGAGAAAATGGTTCTATCTGTTAACACTAGAAACCTAATTTAGCTGCTTACCTTGTGGGAGAGTTTGCAGGGCCGAGTGCACTCCTTTAGATCTGAACATCTCCCATGAGTCCTGCCGAATCATCTTTCAAAGACCAGATCATTGTACCACGTATTCCTGAGTTTGGCTCCTGTTGACAAGAATTCAAACATCTTTCTCAAAATAGGAAACTCTCAAGAACCCTCTGGGCACATTCTTTGCTGGAAGGAGCAATGCTCATTTATTGTGGCCATTGACAGACTTGCCAGTTCTCACCAGCTGAGCATTAGACCCACTGTTTTTCCCGGCTGCCTCTGAAGAAGGGGCCTTTTTTCACACGTTTTAATTACTGACTCCCTACATAGAAGCTATTACCTCACAGAAAGGCCGTTAGCTGGCATGTTCAGCACAAGATGAAGCCTTTCCGATAATTGTTCCTTGAGTTCATGTTTGTGAAAATAAGTATCATCAGATGATTAAATTAAACACTGCAGCCAGCCCGGCTATACACTATTTTCACTTATCATGCAGAAGGGGAGATCAAAGAGAAAGGCTCAGGTAGAGTTATTCCAACTCCTCCAAGTTTGGCTGATAGCTACCTATTGAACACACTAATTAGCTTCCTGCTTGGGGTGTGCAGTACAAAATTAACCCTCCCGCAATTGGGCAGTATAGCCATTTCCATGCTCTGTAATCAACTGGATGCAGAGGGATGCCTGTCACCTCATTTCCTCTGTACTGTAAAGAAGCAGTACAGCTGGATTCTGTTTTTGGAGCCCCTTGGGCCTCCATCCCCTTTTGGTGTCTTGTGTGGGTGTGAGAGGAGAGCCGTGCCAGGGAACATGGGGAAAGGCTGGGGCACTCCTCTTTTTCAGTCCTGAGGGGCTTCTGCCTCCCAGCTCTTCCCTTCTTCCCCTTTGGTGAGCAGATATGCCATCTCTGTGCTCCTGCATCGAGCCGCAACACGGCTCCCACAAGCCCCCTGGCTCAGGCGTTACTTAAACAGGGATTGTTTTTGAGATGGAGTTCCACCCAGCACTTCCCTGCTTTGCTTCCTTGGGCCGTGGAGGGCAAGAGAGGCGAGCGAAAGCAGTGGGCAGCGTAGCCCAGTTCCCACTGCCAGCCCGCAGTCCTCCCCGTGAGCACACACACACTCACACAACCACAAAGCTCTGCTATTCTTCTGCTAATGGGATTGGCACCGCTTAAAGCAGTCTGCGAGGGTATTGTCTGCAACCACAGCAAGAGAAACATTATTCAAAGGCCATTCAGGCCCCAAAAGAAGCGGCAGAGCAGAGTAATTATCGCAGACTCTCCATTAACGAGGGCATCTTTGCTCTTTGTCTGTGTTGGTTTAATAAGGGCCACTAATGGGGCCGGGGGAGGGGCACACTAATGCTTCTAAACAAACCTCCTTCCCTTCCCCACCCCCGCACTGTGAGGAGAGCTGCCTTTATGGGCACTGACAGCCGAGCTGGGAGTTACCATATTGCAGAGTGACCTTCGGGAAAACTTGGTGCGAACCCAGCGGCTTTCAGCCCCATCCCCACCGAGCCGCTGGGAGCATCGTTTGGGTCGCTGTTCTCTTTCAAGCCTTTCCATACTTCCCGGTGCTTGCCAGGCACCCCCTGCCCGACCTCTCTCATGTCATCTTGTGACCCTTCATGGCTGGACACAACGGCACTGAGTGGCAGTAATGAGGGACGACAGTGCAGATTAAGTTCTCGCAGCAAAACCTGGGGCTGCTGTCCGTTATCCAGCAGCTGTGATTGGGAGATGCTGCTGGGAAGGCTGGACGGGAGCAGCCTCCCCTCCCCACACCGCTGAAGGAGGCAGGCTGGGATCTAGCATGGGGCCATACCTCCTACCTTCTGGCTGTGGGTGCTTTTCTGGTGATGGAGAGATGGCGTGACACAAAAGCCAGCATGAACCTCCATCCTGAGATCCTTCAAAGCCGCTGTCAGGACCATTTTAGAATCCTTCTGAGGGGCTCCTAGACTGTCCCCACCTTCAAACACCAGTTGTACGGGGCCAGCTTCTGAGGCAGTTTGCAATAGTACAGGGTCAGATGCACGCTGGTCACTTAAACAGTGAAATGTAGACAAGATGTCTCAAGAGGTCTCTGCAAAAGCCAGCATTCAAACAGTGAACTGTAACGATGCATGCCTATATGAATAATATAGCCTTTTTCAACTACAGAGTACAAGGTGGTGTGGGTACAAGGCCGAGAACTGCTTGACTCATTTCTAGCCAATGAGGAAACTAAAGAACAAGAAAAGGAAATTATTTCCTCGAGTTTGTGCAGATCTTTTACTGAAGCCAATCCCTGGACATTGTGCTATTCTACCTAACCTTCAAATGAAGCACCCCAATGGATGGTTGTATGGGACAGCCAGACCATGGACTGCAGAGACAAAGCAGCGCCTGTGTGCCTGTGTACCTGTGCACGTGCATATCACCAGTTTCAGAAACTGCACTAGTGAGCCACCCAATGTCAGTGCTGCCTCTTTTGTTATAAGAAATGGCTTTATTCAGCTGAAGTATGGAATGACAAACTTCTCTGTACAGGCACCCACCCAACCCTCTCTACTTAAGCAAATATCCTGGTGCTAAAGTTTTATCCCAAACAGAGGAAGAAAGATATGTGGGAACTCCTCACTGCTTAAACCACAAGACTCTGGTTTGAAGAAACAGACTCCTCACAGGATTTCACACTTCTTTCCTGAGGGCTTGGTAGCTTTGAAATTTTCATGATTTTGGCCTTTTCCTTTCAACATTTCACCAGGAACTACATCTCTTGTAACAAAAGAAACTTTTCATAAGTGCTCCTCTGACTCATCTCTATAGGATCAAAACATCTCAGAACAACCTTGCAAGTCAAAGAGAGAGCAATCACCCTTTACACACAGAATGCTGAGGCACAGGGAAATTAAATAACAATACCTGAGGCCATTCTTGCCACGGCAGAATGTGGATACAGTTCTTTCTCCAGACTCAGTCTTGCTGCAGTGTTCTGAGATCAGTGGTATCCCTTCTCTCTCTTTTGAACTGTCTGGAGGACCACACTCCTGAAACAGAAAATAAGTCCTAGCATTTCATTCTTCATGTTAATCACAGTTTCTGTTCATATTCTCTTTTTCTTTTTAGAAGAATAATCATTAAACATATACAAAGGAACTGCTTTTGCCTATGGATTTTGCAATCTAAATGAGGGAGTTAATACACTGATAAATAAAGCAATGGGTTACCAGGAGCACACGCCCCAGCCTGACTGGCTTTGCTTTGTAAGTGTCTAAATGTCATCCTTCTTTGCCACTAGCAGGTAATACAGTCAGTTTGTTGTAAATGAAGGTGATAGTTGAACAAAAAATAATAGTGTCTCAGAAGGGAGAATTGAGATATTGTTGATATCCAAAGCAAGGGGAAATGGAGAGGTAAAAAGAAAAAATAAAAAAAAGTTGGGTTATGGCTTAGAAGATAAAGGTACCACAGAAAAAGCAATTGTAGCATGGGAAAGGAAGGATGGTCAAGGCAGACAAAGAGATTTATCACAAGGAAGGGGAGTTTTGAGACACCCCCTCATGAAGGCAAACTCAGTGATCAGCTTGTGCATGGCAGGCTGAAATGACTTGGTCCTGTGGTAGAAGGGAGGAGAGCTCGTAGCAGTGACAGAGATAGGATGGGCAATGAGAGGCTGCTGGGTCTATTTCTTGGAACTTCACCCAGAATAGTACAGTTGAAGGTGAGGCATCTAGTACTGACGTGCGGAATTAGACTCTATAACTCGAAAGTTATAAAGTAGGTATGTTTATTGCGCGCAGATGCACGGGGGATCGCTCCTCCACAAGCGTGCATACCCGAAGTGACGAACCATCCCACATTTATACAATGAAACAAATGAATATTCAATTAGCGCCTATACATATTTGTTACCTAAACCCCGCTTCGTATGTTAATTAGCTTATCAGTCCGTTTCCTGGAATGTGGTGGTCTTGCAGGTTTGTAGGTGAGTCATGTTCTTGTGACCATCCCATCTTCTCCAGCAAGGAGACTTAGCACTCCCTCCCTCTAGATAGCATTTGAATGTCTCTCATCTTCTCTCATTCTCTTTTAAATAGCCCCTTTGTTAGAGAAAGAAGGGCAGGCGTCTCCCCGTCTCCCCTTTGTTAGAGGAGAGGGGCAGGCGTCTCCTCAAAAACTGTAGTTGTCTCCTCAGAGCTGTGTGCCTGTGTGACCAGACACCGCACCCATGACTAGTCACCATACCCACATTCCTTGAGCAGACATATACAATCACAGTCGGTGTTAAGCGTCCCCATTTCACACTATTTCTTCATATCAATCCCCCCTTTTTATTAAATTAAGTAAATTCTTTTACTTAAGCAGTCTTCCCGAATGATATAAAGCATCATACATAAGTGTTACCCTTTTAAACATTCTCCAAACCCACAAATATAACATAATGGTTAGTATTAAGGAAATTCCTAAACTGATCAATAAGATCACAATGGGGTGTACCATAGTGTTAAGAATTCCTGTTGCAGAAGGTGACCAGCCAAAGAGAGTATCCCACCAATTATGGTTTCCATCCTGTTCTACCTTTTTTAAAACTTTCTTGATCCCCTCTACATCATGATGGATCATAAGAAGAGTTTCATGTCCCTTTTCTTTGGTTTCTTTCAGTATACGTTGTAAATCTGCATGTTTTAATAGTTCTTTTATACTACTTATATTTAGTCCTATGGGGGTAGGAATTATCATCTGTGATAGGGTAAAGTTGGATTTTAAGAATTGATGAGACACTACTGGGGCTGAGTAACTAAAATCGCATCCTGTTATAGTAGTGAAATTACAAATACAATAATTTGAATATTGTGCAGTCTCCTTTACCTCCCCATCTACGGTTATTGTGTTACACTTAGTTCTCAAACATGCACATCCCTTCCCTGCATATATAATTACTGTTTTCAAGTTTGCATTTGGTCTGGCCTCGAAATGACATATTTTCTGATCTGTATCTAAACAAGTATCCTGGGCCATTATAGTATTGCTTTCACAGAGGAAGCCCTGCTGCTCTCGCATAATACAGGATTCTAAATCTACTGTTTGCCACTTGTTGCCTATCTTTCTGGCCCATGTTCTATGTTCAAAAGGGTATAGGAGCACCCCATTATGGTTAATTCCAAGGGCTACAATGGGGTGTATGGTAATTATTACTGCATTATGTATGGTTAATACAAAAGCTGTGATTGTGTGTGTGTTGGGGTCGTAGGTAAAGTTCACCATATTCCACCATGACTGGAGTTTTCTTTCTACTTCCGTAGCATTGTCCCAAACCATCTTTCGAATTTCTGTAGGAAATATGCCTTCCTCTCCTTCTCTTATTATGGATGCAGCTATTGATTGCATCCACATTTGGGCTTGGATACAACTTAGAGCCAGGGCGACGTCATCCTGTAAACCACCTAATGCCTTAGTGATGAGTTGATGATCTTCCATGTTTATTTGTTCCCACCTGGGGAGTACCTTCGATATCAACCATTGGTGCGCCCCTAATGCCAATAATGAAGATTTTAGTGGTTGTTGTAGTTTTGATAGATCGGCCGTGGTGGCGGCTAGTTTATTCATTATCACCTCTGAGTCTATGGAGTTTAATACTCCGAGTCCTGTTCCCAATATTCCAGTTACATCCCTCACTATTCGGTTTCGATAAATATTTCCCCTTTTTCTTAACCAAGTTGTCCATCCCTCATAAGAGGTTCGTAAGAAGGGGGAACAGGATGGCTTAACATCAGAAACATTGACTTGTATTTGTAACTCTATTCTTTTAAGAGACCATTCTGGGTTAAACAACATTTGTTGCTGGCCTGTATTTCTGATCACATATGGTCCAATTGTATAAATTTTTGGATTTGGTTTAGTTAACTTAAGATCAAGCGTTAATGGGGTTGTTGTAACTGTGGTGGTGGTAGGAACAGTGGTTAGCATGATTGTTATTTTGATCTTGTAAGTCAGAGCTGTTTTTGGGGATTCCTTTCCTAGGCATATTATAAAGATGGGCTCGGTTAAGGTAAAATTGTGCCAACATTCCCGTGAATTAAAGCACATGGCTGTATTTAGAAGGGTAAATTCCTTATCTACCTTTCTGACATTAATCAGGGTGTCTCCTGAAATCTTGGTGTTATCTTTTTCATTATACGTTTGACACCCTACTTTTATCCTATCTCCTAATTTTCCCCATAATCGGTCGACTTTGTGTACATCCTCCACGTCCCATTGATTCTTTTGGTACACCTCATTTTCAGAAAAAACCACCATAGCTAGTTTCGTCTTTGAGTCCACCTTTCCCATTATTCCAGTGTGTTTTTTCTGGGCATGATTCCAAGGCCAGTTATCAGGCTCTTGGTTGTAGGCAAGAGAGAGGGTACAAAAAAACACAAATGGTTTAAACCCACTATTGATCATTTTAGGAATCTAAACGTTCCTCATATATACATATAAATCTGTTTTGATCAAAAATATCTTTGTTTGAGTTGGGGCTTACCGATAACAAGTTGGGAAAGACTGGCCACTGGCTTAGTCCCAGACTCTTTTGTTCTATATTGTTTGTTGTGGTGCTCTTCCCATATAGTGGATCCACAACCGCCCAGGTTCACTTACTTGCCACCCACATTGTTCCCATTTGTCCGAGTAAATTTGAGTTTCAGTTCTTTTTTATCTGGGGTTACTCTCCACGAAGTTGCAGGGGCTTTCTTGATCCGGGTATGGTGAATCCAAGAATTCTGTCCCTCAACCTTGATTGCGGTGTAGGTGGTGAGTAGGACTTGAAAAGGTCCGGTCCATTGTGGTTCCAGGGTTTTATCTGCAAAACACTTAACGTATACATAGTCCCCTGGTTGTATATCGTGAACAGGTCCATCCAGACCCCTACTGCGTGTTCCCATCACATGCTTCTCAATTCTTATTAATTGTTTGTTTAGTGCCACCATATAGGAAGTCATTGTTTCTTCACCAATCTGTGAAGACGTCCCCTTTTGTACCCCATAGGGTCGTCCATACAAAATTTCAAATGGGCTAAGCCCCTCTTTTGCTCTTGGTCTAGTTCGAATTCGTGTAAGAGCTAATGGCAAAGACTGGGGCCAAGTTAGATTTGTTTCTTGACCTAACTTGACAATCTGTTGTTTGATTAGATGATTCATCTTTTCCACCTGGCCACTTGATTGTGGTCGGTATGGGGTATGTAATTGCCAATCTATTCCTAGATGGTGGCTGATCTGTTGCACTATTCTGGACACAAAATGTGGTCCTCTATCCGAGGACATTACCGCTGGGACTCCAAACCTAGGTATTATCTCTTGGAGCAGTATTTTGGTCACTTCCCGGGCTTTAGCAGTTCTGCACGGGAAGGCTTCTGGCCAACCTGAAAAGGTATCTGTTAGTACCAATAAATATCGATACCCCCCTTTTTTAGGAAGTTCCGAGAAATCAATCTGCCAATGTTGCCCTGGAACATTTCCTTTCCCAATTTTTCCCAACTTTGGCCCCTTAGTAATCTTAGGATTAGTCTGGAGACAAAGATCACATTGTTGGGTTACTTGTCTAATAGTAGTATACAAATTTCGTGCTATTATATTTTAGTGAGATCCTTGTATAGAGCTTCTGCCCCCCAGTGCCTTTTTCTATGTTCTTCCCGAACTACTGACCATACCATGTAGGAAGGAATCACTATTCTCCCGTGTGAGATTACAGCCCACCCTTCCTCATTATATGATCCCTCTAGGTCAGAAATCAGTTTGCGATCTTCTTTAGTATAGTTTGGTTTACCTTCTAGAGATATTTGTCCATCGGGTATTAGCGCACCCTCTACCTTGATTGCTTTTCTGGCTGCCTGTTTTGCTTCCCTGTCCGCCAGTTCATTTCCTCTTTCTAATTCTGTGCTCACTTTCTGGTGTGCCTTGATGTGCATAATTGCCACCCTTTCAGGAAGCTGGACCGCATTTAGGAGTTTCAAAATTTCTTCCGCATGTTTGATGATTTTTCCTTGGGAGTTTAACAGTCCCCTTTCTTTCCATATTGCTCCATGAGCATGTACCACTCCAAAGGCATATTTAGAATCAGTCCAAACATTTATAGGTTTTCCCTGAGCTCTCTCCAGAGCTCGAGTAAGGGCTATGATTTCAGCCTTCTGTGCCGAAGTGTCAGCTGGTAGCGGTCCCGATTCTATCACTTCTTCAGAGGTTGTAACAGCATATCCGGAATGTCGCTTTCCATTCAGCATATAGCTGCTCCCATCCGTGAACCAATGTTCAGCTCCATTAATAGGAACATCCTTGAGATCTGTCCTACTAGAATAAGTGGCTTCGATTGTTTCTAGACAGTCATGATCGACTGATTCGCCAACATTCCCATTAAGAAATGAGGCCGGATTGACGATGTTTGTAGTCACGATCTCAACATCATCTTGTTCCACCATTATGGCCTGGTATTTTAGGAATCTCTGTGGGGAGAGCCAATGCCCCCCTTTTGTTTCAAGGACTGCAGACACTGTGTGGGATACTAAGACAGTCATTTTCTGGCCCAAGGTAAACTTCCGGGCCTCCTGGATGTTTAGGATGACAGCTGCTACTGCTCTCAGGCAACCAGGCCACCCTTTTGCAGTGGCATCCAGCTGTTTAGAGAAGTACGCCACTGCCCGTCTGTATGGTCCCAAATCTTGTGCCAGTATTCCTAATGCCATTCCCTGTTTCTCATGGGAAAATAGGAAAAATGGCTTACTCACATCAGGAAGTCCTAGTGCTGGTGCCGACATTAAGGCTTTCTTCAGTTCATGGAAAGCTTTGTCTGATTCAGCATCCCACTGAAGATCCTTCTGATTAGCTGCTATCAGGGAATATAATGGTTTAACAAGCAAGCCATAATTACATATCCAAAGCCTGCACCATCCTGTCATTCCCAGAAATGTCTGCAGTTCCTTTACAGTTCGTGGTCGGGGGGCTTGGCATATGGCTTCTTTTCGGGCCTTCCCTAGGACCCGTTGTCCGGCACTGATCTCGTACCCTAGGTATGTGACTTGTTGTAACACCACCTGTGCCTTCTTCTTAGAAACCCGATATCCTTGTAGTCCCAGAAAGTTCAGCAGGCTCACAGTCCAAATAATACAAGATTCTTCAGTTCTGGTTGCAATAAGAAGATCGTCTACATATTGTAACACTTTCCCTTCTCCTGGTGGTGGTTCCCATAACTCCAAATCCTTTGCTAATTGGTTTCCAAAAATTGTGGGGCTATTTTTAAACCCCTGTGGCAACACCGTCCATGTGAGCTGGGTCTTTCGACCGCTTCTGGGATTTTCCCATTCAAAAGCAAAAATTCTTTGGCTGGCTTCATGGAGAGGGAGGCAAAAGAAGGCATCTTTTAAGTCTAAAACTGTGAACCAAGCTAGGTCAGGTGTCAGGGTGGTTAGTAAGGTATAGGGGTTAGCTACTACAGGATACAGATCCTCTGTTATTTTGTTAATGGCCCTTAAATCTTGAACTATCCTATAAGACCCATCAGGTTTTTTAACTGGGAGGATAGGTGTGTTAAATTCTGACTCACATTCTTTTAGTAGTTTTAATTCTATGAATCGCTCTATATTTGGACGAATTCCTTCCCTATCTTCCCTTTTCAGTGGGTATTGTTTAATTCTTATCGCACCCTGTCCTTCCTTTAATTTTACTATAACAGGTGATGCATTCTTGGCACGCCCCGGCATGTCAATTGCCCATACTCCGGGATATACCTGATCAATAATTCTGGTATCAATTTCCCTTTTTATAGGAGTACTGGCCAAAGATAGGCTCATAACCTGTATGTATTGATGATCATTTACCTCCAGAGTAACTTCCCCTTTTTTAAATTTGATTGTTGCCTCCAATTGTTCTAATAAGTCCCTACCAAGAAGGGCCTTTGGGGAATTTGGCATAAATAGGAATTTATGGATCCCCATTTGTTTTCCCAACTTATATTTTAAAGGTTTACAAAAATAAGCCTTTTCAGTTTGGCCAGTTGCACCCTTTACTGAAACATAGTCATTTCCCAAAGGCATTAAAGCTTGGTTCAAAACCGAATAGGTAGCTCCTGTGTCTATTAAAAATTCCACCTCCTCCTGTTCTTCTCCTAATTTTATTTTTACTAATGGGTCGGCTAGTCAATTTTCTTCTTCCATGTGAGCTATTGTTTTCCCTTGATTACTGCGCCATTTAGTATTTTCTTGATGTCGGCGTTCAGGGCATTCGTTTTTCCAGTGTCCTGTCCTTTTGCATATTGCACACTGATTCCTACCCAGGGGTGTTAGCCCACGCCTTGATTTAACTTTAGATTTTTGATTCTCATTTTCTCTTACTACTGCTAATATTTTCTTTTGGTCCTGCTTGTAACCTTCTTCTCGATTACTAAATATTCTCCATGCTTCCTCTACTAATTTTTCCAAGTCTCTGTTTTCAGGAGGTCTCAATTTTTGCAGCTTGCGCCTAATATCCCCCTGTGATTGTCCTAAAAAGAGGGATATTAGTTGCTGTGCGCCCACCTCCGAATTTGGGTCCAGAGACGTGTGCCGGCGCATTGCATCTCTTATCCTGTCTAAGAATTCTGAAGGTGTTTCAGAGGGACCCTGTCTAACCTCATATAACGCTGCCCAATTTATTGTTCTAGGAATTGCTTTCTCCATTCCTCTGAATATCCATTCCTGGTATGCCTGTAATCTTCCCATTTCAGCGGCGCGGTTTGGGTCCCATTCTGGGTCCGACAAAGGAAACCATTCTCTATAATTATCTCCCTTTATATTATAGTGTTCCTTTGCGAGATCCCCCGCTGTTTTTATGACCAATTGCTTTTCAGTTTCAGTCAAACAATCTAATAATAATTGTATATCACTCCAGTCAGGATTGTGCTGTTTTATCAGAAATTTAAAATTCTGTGCCGTCTTTATCGGATCATTACGGTATTCTCGGGCAGCCTCTTTCCATTCTCTCAGATCAGCGCCCGTGAATGGAACTTTTATTTTCATTGTTCCTCCGTCCGGATTCACGGCTTCTCGGAGGGGTGCCTGTAAAACAGACTTCTGTCTGGTGCGTGAAGACACCGGACTATTTGGAGCCGTAATGGCAGTTTTTGTGTTTCCTTGTGTGGCCCCGGGTGTTTGGCTTTCTTTATAAATGACTTGTGGAATTTCTTCCTCTTGTTCGCCTGGGGGTGGACTGGGAGCCCCGGCCGAACCTTGTCTCTCCACTCTATAAGGTGGATTAAATAAATCATTTAATTCGGGCTCTTGTTCTCCGTTTAATTTGATACACCTTTGTCCAATACTACATGCTGAGCAACATCTTTTCAACTTTCCTTTACGCTCCCTCCTATCCTCTCTTTCTAGTGCTAGTACCATAGGATCCCGAGGGGGTACTAAGCCGCAGTCCTTTTGCCACTCAGGTTTGTCCCGGAGGACGAAGAACATGTCTGCATATGATACTTCATCCCACTTTCCCTCTCTCCTCAGAAACAACATTAATTGCAGGAGAGTGTTATAATCTAACGTTCCTCCCTCCTGAGGCCATTTCGCATCACTCTCCAATTTATACAAAGGCCACCACTGATTACAATATTTAATCAATTTTCTTCTATTTTCGGTACCACCATGTCCTACGATATCACTCCAATGTTTTAATATACAACCCAAAGGCGATTTTTCACAGGGCTTACTCCTTCCATTTCCCATTTTGCAATTTTAATCACTTTTTCTCCGGCCGCCTTAGCCACCCAAGGTCGGAAACACAGATAGAGCTCCTTACTTGTTTTGCACTCAAACGCGCGTCTCAAGCACTCTTGCACTCACACTCAGTCAAAATAATTAAGCTATACACGGAAAATCAAAATGCGCATCTCAATCACACCATTCACACTCTCCGGGCAGCCCGCAATTACACAAGCAGTATGTTATACGGTACCGTGCACTTATGTACAACTTTTAGGAACACTGACAGTTCACAAAATATGCATTTCAATGAACAATTGCCAAAAAACAAACAACAAACAAAACCCAATTTTTCCTGGTCTTAAGCAGAGTGTTAAGTTTTCCGCAATTTGCCACGAATTACCAGAATATTATTATTTTTCAACATACATTTCATAACTCCAAGTTTTGAACATGTAACAAGACAACACACAGAACAAACAAGACACAGAGCGCTATTTCAGTTGTTATATTCTAGGAATTCCCCAATTCTTAAGACAACCCAATGGAAGTTTTTAGCTTCCCCCTTTTTTCCTACGCAAAAGTTTCCCTTTTACTTTTGCTAAGAGGTCCCTCTTGTTCCTGTGAGATTCCGCCTTATTCCGTCCCGCCCCCCGCTTTCCGTCACGAGGCCTCCGGGCTTTTAGGAATGGCAGTAACCTCGGGTTTGCTCGATCTGCCCTCAAGATCGCTAGCGGCCACCCCTTGGTCAGCAAACCCCCTCCCAAGGTACCTTTCCTCCTGGGGACTACGCTGCGCGCCGGACGTCTCCGTGCGTCTCACCAGCCGCCCCGTTACTAAACATACCGTTTTATCCGCGGATCCAGGGGTTCTCTTCTGCTCCCGGGTGAACAGCTGAGAAGAGGAGGCTCCTCCGAGGAAATCTCCCGGGGCGCGCCTAGGAGCGTCCGCTCCGCAGCTGGTCCCTCAGCCGAGCAGAAATCCTCCTGCCTGGCTCGCCAAAACTGACGTGCGGAATTAGACTCTATAACTCGAAAGTTATAAAGTAGGTATGTTTATTGCGCGCAGATGCACGGGGGATCGCTCCTCCACAAGCGTGCATACCCGAAGTGACGAACCATCCCACATTTATACAATGAAACAAATGAATATTCAATTAGCGCCTATACATATTTGTTACCTAAACCCCGCTTCGTATGTTAATTAGCTTATCAGTCCGTTTCCTGGAATGTGGTGGTCTTGCAGGTTTGTAGGTGAGTCATGTTCTTGTGACCATCCCATCTTCTCCAGCAAGGAGACTTAGCACTCCCTCCCTCTAGATAGCATTTGAATGTCTCTCATCTTCTCTCATTCTCTTTTAAATAGCCCCTTTGTTAGAGAAAGAAGGGCAGGCGTCTCCCCGTCTCCCCTTTGTTAGAGGAGAGGGGCAGGCGTCTCCTCAAAAACTGTAGTTGTCTCCTCAGAGCTGTGTGCCTGTGTGACCAGACACCGCACCCATGACTAGTCACCATACCCACATTCCTTGAGCAGACATATACAATCACAGTCGGTGTTAAGCGTCCCCATTTCACACTATTTCTTCATATCAGTACGAAAGAGATGGGAACACAGCGAGCAAGGTCTTGGAGCAAAAGCTTCAGTCTGACAGCCATGGCCTTGTCAGCAAGTGTTTGTCCAGTGTATTCTCCTTCAGGTATAGCTCCTGCAGGAAGCAGCAAATGACTACATCGGACCTCGTCAAGTCAGTTTTATTTAGATTTACTCTTTAATACCTATAGTTTAGCACCAGGATATTTTCTCCCTAGTTTTCCCTTCTTTTTTCTGTATTAATTCTACTAGCATTTGAGGTTAACAGACAATGACTAAGTGGATTCCTCACAGGTTGTTCACTCTGCTGCTGTTATCCTGTCACACTTTAATTAAACTATCTAACCAAAATCTGATATGAATCCTACTAAAACAATGAATAGGTGTGCATTGGCTGTGCAGTTTTGGATTGTGCCCTGAATTGTGTTTGAGCTCATTAATGTAGATTTGAGCGGTTTTTTCAATTGCACCTGTGCCTTGAAACCCAGGGGAAAACGAATAGAAGTAAGGACAAATAAAAGATGCCTTTCCAGAAAATCATTTGTGTATGTTTGTAAACTACTGCAAGCAGAAGACACACTGAAATAAGGAACACGAAGCAGCTATTAATCTCTGCAAACACATCCCGGTTTACTTCAATGCCACTTCCCTGCTTTGTCTTCATATCCTTTCAGCTCTTCTTTCTCTACAAAACAGGTCTCGCTTTGCCAGCTTAGCAAAAACCTTTCCCTCTAATGCCCTCAGCTGGCACTTGCTGCACCTGCCCTCTGCTCTTCATTCCTCCTGGCCAACAAGAGCTGTACAGGGGAGAAGTACTCACCCGCTTAACAGACAAGTAGGCTAAAGCCCCATGAAAACAGGAGGGACAGCAGCAATTGTGTGACATTTTTGCCTGTCCATGCAGCCCCATTTGGAAATGTTTAAAGGCATTTAAATGTTTAAAGGCAAAGGGTGGTGACTTTCTGCCTTTACTCCTCAGACACGCCCTGGGATTCCTTCGTGAGTTTAGGCAAGCTGTTTCTGTCTCCACATCTCCATCTCCCTGTTTGCAATGGGAGATATTGCTATGAGGATGCATTTGAGAACATTAAACTCTACACTGATGGGGACTGAGACATGAACTCATATCCTGACCAGTCTGATATGGCTTCTGTATCCAAACAATCCAAAGACTGGGATCACCAGGGCACAGTGTTCAGCCTCCCAAGGGTATGGGGGTATAAGCAGCCTTAAGGGATGCAGCTGAGTGTTCAGTACTGTCATTTCCTGACATGTCTTTGCTCTGCTCTACTTGCCTATGAACTCCCCGTTTTGCCTTTGCTCCAGGCCCATCTTTCTCCATGCCCTGGTCCCACTCCGGTTTCTTGGCCTTTTGTGGCCTGCTTTGGTGCAGTCCACCGTTTCTCCAGCTTCCCAATCAGAGGCATTGACCTGATTCTGGCCTCAGGAGATTGCTCACTCTCCCTGTGAAGCCTTTAATACAGCAGACAAGAGGAATATCTGTACTCTGAGAGGCAGCTCAGCACAGAGATCCTCTAGCCAGAGCAAATCCTGCCAGCTTTGGACTGTAATACGGACGCCTCAGTGCTGTGCAGCACTTACCTACTTCTGGCACCATGCTAACAGCCATCCTGCACCCACAGCCTAGGTCAGTCCTTCTGCAGAGCAGCACAACTGTGCAAAGCCAATTCAGGGATTTCTCACCAGGCACTGCTTGCATACAATATAGATATAGCCTATGTGAGCCTCCTGCTGGGCAACTAATACTGTAGGAACACAATACTGAAGCTGGAGAGATCAGTGAACAGATGTTATACAGCAATGACTTCCAGCCCCTACTCCCCTGGAAAGGTTTGGACAGAGACACCCGAAACTGATCTCTTCTAGAAGTCTGAGATGCCAGAGCTTTCACAAATGTGATCTGCTGATTTTACTTTAAAAAAATGTCTCTAACAACTGGCTATTGCTAGTTGTTGTTACTAGAAACTTGGTCATGTTTTCCCCTCAGAAGTTACAGCCAGACCTTCAGTGTCTGCCTCTGTACTCCTCTACAGCAACTCTTCATCTTAATGCTAATTTAATTAGCAAATAGGAAAGGGGGAAAAGAAGCAAGATTTTGTTGCTGCTGCATTCCTGAGGTCTCTGGCTGATGCTGTAGCCATTCAGGTGCAGCTGCAGTCAGATATGTTAGAGCAGTTTTAAGGCTCTTTTTCTCTGTGGTATGACGAATAAGAGCATAAATGTAACCCACAGGTATACTTTCCCCATAGCTCACAATTCCTATACAAATCCTGTCCTAAAAGCTAAAATCCTCTTTACTCCATAAAGCCATCGTTGTACTCGTGTTCACAGTACATCCAAGAACATAATCAACCATTTTGTAAATCCTGAATAGCATGTGCTATAATAGTCTCAGCCTTTTTCATTTCAGCTTCTATTGTTAAGAGCATAAATAAAAAGAAGGGGAAAAAAAGGCTGACAGAATTTACAAGGGATCTAGCAAAATAAAAATGATGCCTTTGATGTTCATGGAGATGAACCGCTTAAGTGATCAAGGAACATGACTGCCTTGTCCAGAGGATTCTCTACAGTGTCACCTGTAAGAGAGCAAGTAATGGCATCTTTTGGTACTTAACACATCCCTTATGAGCAAAGCCTAAGGAATCTAGCTTTATGCAACTGTGTTACAAGATACCAAGGAGAAAAACTTCAGCCCTCTGCACACATGTATGTCCCAGTATCTTCTATTCCACAAACTAGACTGAGCTATTAATCATAGTAATCATCAGCACTTAACGTCAGGGAAACTGTAGTCCAGGTATCTATGAAGTCAACATGCTGTAATACCTTCCCATCTTCAGCCCTTTGCAAGAGCCCCCTTGTATGGCTTCCTGAACAGCGTCTATTCCAGCAGGAGAGCATGTTTCTGGCTGTAATATTCCACTGAAATCTCCCTACTGTGACTTGCATTTGAGTGATTGTTCTGTGTCATATCTAATATCTACCTGTCCCTATGGCCCTTCCTATCTGGTATATTGTACTTTCCCCACCGTGGCTATTATGGCGAAGAGCAGGCTAAAAGCTCCCAGTTACATTAATGCTGGCCTGACAGCACCTGAAAGCCCCCCCCAGAAGAATACTGTTCCCTCCTCGCTGATGTGTAAGTAAAGAGAGAAATCATGACACTGAACACTTCTCACCCCGAAACTGGAAAGGGTCAAAGAAACCTCACACTTTTCATGCAGTGGTATCACACTTGTTTATCTTGCATTAAACACTTCATATTTAGAATACGCTAAGTGAGAAGAAAACCAGTTCAGCTGTACGTGCAGGAGATGGCTATCAAGAGTCTGTGTTTGCACAAGCCACCAGCACCCCTTGCTGGAGTGTGTGCCTGTGCATCACTACCCTCTCCCGGGCAGATCTGCCCCTAAACAAACACGGAGCCCTGGTTGCCAAAACTCAGCAGAACAGTTAATTTTGCTTTGCCTCAGACATTGAAGTAATATGATCGTCCACTTACTGTTGCCCTCATGCTTTCAGTAACCTCACTGAGCAACACAGTGACACCTGAGCTACTTCTAAAGGAGTAAGAATTTTTTGAAATATAATTAAACAGGATACAGGTAGCTCATTAGGATTAGAAGTCCACATATCAAGAACTCTGAGTAATCAAATGGATGTAACATAAATTAAATTTGCTCTGATTATGCAAAGTTACCTTAACTAAGATATTTAAGCTAGCCTATTTCAAGTGTGGCTGCATTTCAGCCTCCAAAGATTGCAGCTTCTGCTGGCTAATCTGCTCTCAATCACCTTGTTACAGTGACAGATCACAAGTGCAGAAAACCAAGGAGGTGGCAAAAGAGTCAACCAACATGTTTCAGGATGTCACCTTGTGCTTTCAAGTTTCCTCCTGGGTGCTTTCAAAAATTCCCCTTGAAATACTCCTTTGTGCATATCTATGTATCTCTATATCTACATCTGCAGTGTGTTTGCTTACATCTGTTTGCATGTGCAGGCACTCTCTTCTCTGATCATCCAATCCCTGCACACAGCAATACCATCATGCCACTTACTCTCTACACTTCCTTCTCGAAGTAGGACTCTTCCATGGTACAAATCCTGTCAGCTTCCTTTCCCAATCTTCTGTTCTGGCTAATGCTTTCTGCGGACACCTGGTGAGCTGTTCCTCACCTCTGGCCAGCAAGAAAACAACCTTCTTTACAGCCTGCTGCTGGCTGTTCATCTTATTGAGGTGCTTCTGGGATGCCTTAGGCCCACCAGGTTGCCACAGCCTTCACTGTCTCAGAGAAGACCTTAAGTCCAAGGTGTATTTGCCTTTCATCCTCTCAAACCCACTGAACAGTTGTTTGCTGAATGGTATCTCATGGGAATGTGCTTGAAACGCCTGCTGTCAGCTCCCCCTACTCTGAGACAGCAGGCACTCACAGCTCAGCCCCGTGGCCTCTCTCCAGCTCCATGACTGCTGCTGGCTGAGCCACAGCTGGGGAGAGGGCACAACACAGAGCAGCCCAAGATACACATCTCTTAGCCTTGTCCACCCAGCAGCCTCTCCCAACTGAAGCCTTGCTAGGGTGGGCGAGAAGGTATTGTGACAGGTCTGCATTTGTGCCTCAAAGAACTGGCTGAGCACAGAAATGCAGCACATCGGGACTTCTCAAAAAGACACTGCAGCACTTCCCTGCCTAGGCACAAGACTGATGCTGGACTGAAGCCACTATGGCAGGTACAGTCTAAAAGCTGCACTGCCATGAGTGCTCTCTGTGTTAGTCTGCCAGATACTAACAGGGGTATGAGGGGGCTTATTTCCTCAGAGGAAGCTGTGAAGATAAATCCAGCCATGACAGAGAGGTGCTCAGATACAGAAGAAATTGCAGCTACAGCATTTCATTATCTGAGTGTCTCTGAAAGCCATGTGTAATTTCCTAAGTAGATAAACTCCGTCCTTCTACTTTTGCCAGTGATGGAAAAAGGTGCATTATTGTCATCAGTGCCACTTTACTTCCCATCTGTTTCCGCAGGAATTGCCCAAGATACCGTGTTTCACTGACTGCTCAAGCCGTGAGCTCCCTCTAGCATCAAAAAGGATTAATGCAGTTGGTACCTTTGCCATCCTGAAGGAACAGAAAGCAAATGTATCAGTAAGATGAGGGAATTCTACACCTTTCCTTAATTTTTGACAAAAAAAAAGAAAAAAAAAAAAGGTCCTTGAAGTTAGTTGTGTGCACACAGTTAAGCACTGGCACCCTAAGAATTACGAAGGGAAAAGGCAGGATCTTATTTTACATCCTTACCCATGAAACGCAGGTACAAATTGCAGAAGTCCACCCTCATCATCAGCTTTCACAGGAGAACAGTGTAAGCTGGCAAGATGGCAATTCTGGCTGTAAAGATTTCTATGGAGGGAGACCACAGCGCTCATTGCAAAAAAGAGCTCTGTCACCAAGGAGATAAAAAGAGGAGACCAGAAAACAATGAACTTAGATAATAGTGCGGTGAAATAATCCTTTAGAGTATCTCAGGCCACAGTATTCAGGCTGGATTTTTAAAACTCTTTTTCTTTACTCATTACTTACATTTTGTAGTATTTGGGAGCAAAACAGAGGATTCTTTTGGCTGTGCAAGAGCTCCTCTTCCTTAAGACTACCTAAACGGTGTCCCTCGAGTGAATTATGTGAGTGGGAAAGCGGTCCCCCGCTAGTGTTTAGATCTTACATCTAGAGTGTTGGCAAGTCTCCTTTCCCAGACTGAGGGAAAGAAGAAGAGGTGCAGCCGACACCTTTTTCATGGCATTTGGGAGTGGTTTTAGAAGTGGGAGGTGACAAGCACAAATGTGTTAAAGCCTGTATGCTCTACTGACTACAGTATTTGTGCTGTACCAAGGTCCCAGGCAGCCTCACTCTGTAGCTGAGTAATTCTCTCAAAACACAGAGGGAGCAAAGAGTGTCAAACAGAATGAGGCAAAACTCCTGACAAGAGAGGGGCAAGGTCAAATGGATCTGCAGCTATACATAGGTGCTGACCAAAACTGCAAGCCAAAATAATATGTAGAAGCAACACCGATCTTTATAATAGTGCTCACTAGTCAAGGGAGACAGTTCCTGCTCCCCTGTTCAGGAGAAAGCCATAATCTGTGGTCCAGGCAGGCATTGCAGGTTTCAGCTGTCTGTGACACTTCCCAAGGACTCCTCTACACTCATGTCTGGTGTCCTGTCTTTGATATCAAAGCCTTGTCCTTGACATACATCACATGTCCGTCAGTGAAAGAGGATTCCTTCATACTACCATTGTTCCACAAAGATCAAGCACCTCTTAAACTCACTACAAAGTTTCAGTTTTGAAGAGGCTGTTAGTGGAAGAAAAACGTGTCTCTACTAAACCCAAACTGGCGCAGTCTTGCTGGGAGGGTCACAGACTTCATTCCATGCTGCAAGTTGCAGAATAAGTAGCACTGCAAGTACTGGAATCTCTGATTCTCCTTTCATGTAGTCTGAGATGCTTTATCTTCATGGACTCGTGTTGTGATCAGAGTCCCAATGACCCACATACAAGGAAAATCTCTTGTGCCTATTCTTAGGAAAAGAACAGAATGGTGCTGAGCAGAGAGACTGGAAGTGGAGCAAGTGTCCTCCTGCTTCCCCCTCCCTTTTGCCAAGGCAGGGAAAAAGACAGAAAGGGTGAAGTGCAGGGAAACCAGCTGATGTGGAGATGCAGGTCAGGTCAGGCACAAGTCCAGCAGTGCAGATGCTCCAGAAGAAGTGGTGCCCAGTAATGTTGGTATTTCTTAATGCTCATCTACATTTAGAACTTTGGTGCTGTCTCTCCTTCATTCATTGCTACTTTTTGTGATGTCTTAGATGCACCACCTCATCTCTTGTCTATGACTGCATGGGCCACCCCATTGCAATCCCTCTCGACCTGTTTGCAGAACAAAGCAATGCCTAAATACTAGCTGATACAAGCTGAAAACGTCTTTTTGATGTTGGCTGGAGAAAACAGCAGTCACTAATGATTCACAAACCATTCAGACTCTTTCCTATGGTCTGACTTCACATTCACTGAAGTAAGACTATCATTGACCACAGGTGTTACTAATTTTATCAAATTTTCTTAAAATCAAATATTTAATCAGAACAAAACATCTAATTCTTCTATAATGCATGTCAGACTTGAAACAGACTGAATTCTATATTCTCTACTCAAAAGTTAAAAAAAAAACCAAATTGCCGAGTACGTGACTAATTTATAATGTAGATTTGAATGACCAACTGCTTGGCACAGAAGCAGGAATACAAGTTAACAGCCATGCTGTTTAAAATTCTTTCAACAGACAAACAAGTTAGCTAACATTTCAGGAAATATGTATTTTTAAATGACTGCCTTTGTAAAACAGCTGTACATACTATCAACAGTTTCTAAGGTTCTTGTCTCATCAAGCTGTCACATGAACGCAAGCTATTTGCTTTTTACAGGATGACTGAAAATGGCTTTGTGCCAACAGTTGCTTATAGGAAGTTATTATCAACAAATGACTGAACCTGATAAAAAAATATTTAATGATTATATGTGTATGCGTTGTGTGAGGCTACACACACACACAAATGTCCTTTTTTTGCAGCCTCCAGAAGTATAGCTACTTCCTAAATTTGCTGTCTCTTGATGCGGACAGAGCAACCTGCTGCACAAAGAACCAGCAACATTTAGAACTGTTACTGATGTTGTCTGAGCAGAGAGCACTGATCCAACACCCACCTCCTTTCATAACCTGTTGGACTAAGCGGTCATTGCCCCCGCAAGCCAAGAACCAGAGAATGGACAGTCTGGGATAAAACATATCTTCTCAAACAGCCTGAAGGAGGACTGGGAAAGTACGTTCTCACTCCAAGTGCTACAGGAATAGCTGAATGACCTAGAGGAGTTCAACTAGCTGCCATCACCAAGCTCTCACCTCTGTTTTCTGTTGCAGTGCTGCTCACTAATTTCTCCTAGAAATCTTTTGATCTAATATAGGAACCACCAGAAGAAAAACAGGGCTCACATCCATCTTCTGTTTCCTTCCTTGTTCTCTCATCTGCCAGATATAGGGATAAGGGTTGTGTCCCTTGCCAATGCTCAACAGCTCTTGAACTATTTTTCCAAACAGCAGCACTTTCAGCCTGTCTCTTTTGCTTGACCCTGTAGATGCCGAAAAATTTTCAATACGGCATAGATCCTGTAATTATTATTGTCAGTTATCTACTGCCACTCAAACCAAATAAAAAATAAAAGCCAGCAGAAATGTTTTTGATACCTCACTCTGTGCTAATTCTCTAATCCTGCCTGACACTGTTTGTCCCAGTATTAGTGATAATGTCATAAATGCAGACTAGAAGTTCAAGATGTGAATTAGCAATGAGAACACACCATCCAAAACCCCCAAATTTGCTTTCTTTCCTCATACAATATACTAAAACACCAAATAAAGTAAATATAGATAAAGAGAGAAAATTAAAAATGAAAACCCCCAAAAGAATGATGCTTTTTATCCTAGTGGTTTAAGGCAATGTTAACACTCCTTTCTGGCACAAATGAATCAGACTGCTAGCCCATTTAGTCAAACTGTCACGGGAAGTTGCTAGTACTGGTTTATTTCAGGATGAAGTGCAAGGGATGTTACCCTCCACAGATCCTCAAAGAATATGCCATTATTTTTTATCCCCATCAGTTCATGGTTAGCTTGTACTCGCTACGCTAAAGGTTTTGATTGCTTCAGCTTATAAACCAGTAACATAACTATGGATAGTCTAAATTGTCATTCTAAATAATGTTTCACTTCAATACTACTTTGTGGACGTATCCTTTGCAGATTAACAATGTATTTGGAAGGAATTACTTCTTTTTCTCCAATTTAAATCATTGTTTTAACTTTTTTATTGGAAGTCTCTTTTTCAAAAGGAATGGAGGAAATGTCAGTTTATCTTCTTTGTAGTACACACACTGTTGTGTGTACTTTTATCATTCTGAGAATGAACACAGCAAGAAAAACTTCCTCATGTTTCCTATTAGTGTGCTTTAAAGCAATTCAGGAAGCTGTCTTTAGAAGTGAAACTTTCCAGAAGGATGTATCAGTTAATGCTAGTTTTTGTCAAACCTCTCTTGAAACCTTGTTAACCTTTATAACATTATACACAAAAGTTAATGTTTTTGTGAGTGTGGAGGTGGCTCCAGTGCCTCTTCAGAAATTCTGTCCACTCAAAACTCAATACAGTTCCAGTTTCCCTACCTGAAGCCATTTCTGCTGCAGTCAGGAAACTATAGCTCATTTGAAAACAGTCACTTCATTGCGAAAAACTGCTCCTAAAGAAATGGGAATTCATCAATTCCAAAAGAGAAACACAGATAAAAGAGTGAATCTAGAACATGAAGTTACTCTCAAATTCTTCTCATAATTACCAATAATATTAAAAGATTTTGACTATTTCTGTTAGAAAATATAGGAAATATCATATATCTTGCATGAAGAATTTGTGTATAATGCTCTATGTATTAACTATTAACTTATTTTAACTTTTTCTACATGAGATGGGATAAAACAGATCCTACACAGGGTATGTGAAGAAGCTGAACGCTAAGTGAAAGCATGACAAAGCCAACAGAAACCAAAATCACCACAGAGCCGTATTTTAGAAAGTGCTTTATTTCCCGGTTCTTTCTGCAATGGCTCACAATCACTGTTTTTGTTTGTAAGATCAGAATAAGTATCAGCATACCACCAAAAGTATTAGCCTGTGGTTAGTGTCTGAAAGATCTTACCTTACTAATGATAATTATGCTGGCTGACTTTATGCTATCTTTTGTTACCACACTGAAACTTTTCCATTTTGCAGTTATTAGCTAATCTTGCTAGTGGTCTCTCAGAAGTTCACAAGTCTGAAATAAAAGGAATGGAGACACTTTTTTCATAGATTGAACTGGCAAAATAAAACCACGTTTCACTATGAAAACAATGATCATTTTACAATTGCTACTGATAAACCTTAGGCCACACTCTTGAAGGTACTAAATTTGGTTCCAGGGTAGTTTGCCTGCTTTTTTTTTTTTTTTTTTTTTTTTAAATAATTGACAAGTTCACTCTGCCTGATCCAAGTTCATAGATTTACGGAGTACTTCAGTGCAAAAGAGGTTTTGATAGCTAGGGAATATGGATTATCATGTGTTCCTCCAGAGCAGCTAGTGGCCAAGCAGGCATGGCTGTCCCTGAGAGCTGCAAAAAGGGGAATTCCTTTCCCTTTCACAGAACTTCAAGAGAAAAGAGAATTGTTATATGCATTTCTTCTACAGCCTTGAGATAGCCAGGAAAGCTTATGGAATAGATTATACAATAAGTCAGCAGTAAGAAAATAAAAGTGAGTGATATCATTGGAAGCAAATACTTGATGAAGTCATAATGACAGTGCAATCCCTTCTGAAGCTCACCTAATTCATTACCAAAGACTTCTTAATCCACCACAAATAGCTTTGTGTCCTCCATACAGACAACTAACAATTTACCATGTTCCTTTTTACAGTCTTCCTTTCATAGCAAGACATGGACAGAAGGTAAGAAATTAATTTAGCTAATGCTAGGAAGCTATCCATCAGTTTTGTATTCCAAACAGTGCCTATATTAGAAACCATGTGTGTCATGTCACATAGTACTCTGTCTAGGTACCCTCAGTGACCAGTGCCAGATATTTTTAGTAGGTGGTGTAAGAACTCACATACAAAATGTATCTTCTAAAGGAAGTTCCCTTCTCATTCAGGAAAATAATCTCTGAAATTACCACAGGAATATAAATCTCATTCCCAAACTCTTTATTTCTTTTCCCAAGATTAACAGTACTTTCACTGAAGATGTCACTCACCCCAAACTTTGCTACTCTCTGAAACACAGCTAGATATGCCATGAAGATGCTGCATCCTTAACATCTCTAAGAACACCACTACCAAAGTAGATAAAGTAGATTCTACTGCTGCAGCATCCTCTCCTCTGAATGATTCTCATGCTCAAACCTGTAAAAATATGACTGATACTCTTCTTCAGCAGAAATGCAATGGATTAGACCTGTTCCTGAGTTGACTGTGCAGCTGAGATTTACTCTAGTGAAAAGGTGAATGAGCAGAACTTGAAAGGCCTAACCAGAGTACATCCAAAAATGCACTCCCCGATTCAAACAAGGTGCACTCCTTTCTACACACAGATGGACTTCTTAAAAACTAAAATCTGATCCATTTTGTGTCCTACTTAAAAAATTAAAGGCAATATTGGATTGCACTGATCAAAGAAAAATGATTTCAGTATTTCCCATTGTGGTTTGAGTCCAGATATAAATGTCAAGTACTTGATTCAATGTGAAGAAAATTAATTTATTGCCAGTCAAATAGATTAAAATAGTGAAAAGTAAAAAGAAATTAAAAATCACCTTCCCCTCACGCTCCCCTCTTTCCCCAGGCTCAACTTCAAACCTTAAACCCCCCAACTCCTCTGCTTTCCCCCACACCTGAAACAGCACAGGGCAAAGGGGAATGAGCGGTTGCGGTCAGTCTGTAACAGCTCCTTTGCATTGCTCCATCCTCCTCGTACTTTTCGCCTGCTCCACCATAGGTCATGTCCACAGGCTGCAGTCCTTCAGCATAAGCCTGCTCCTCTCTGTGGACTGCAGTTCCTTCAGAAATTTTCCACCTGCTCCAGAATGGGATCCTTTGTGGGCTGCAGGGAAATCTGCTCCAGCACCTGAAGGAATTCCTCCCTCTCCTTCTTCTCGGACCGTGGTGTTCAGAGAACTGTTTCTCTCACTTTCTTCCTCACTGCTCCCTGCCATGCAGCCCTTTCTTAAACATACTTCCACAGAAGTGCCACCAGCTTTGCTGATGAGCTCAGCTGTGTCCTGCAGTGGGGTCCAATGCAGAGCTGGCTGGAACCAGCTGTGTCTTGCACAGGGCCGCCCACATATGGGCACCTGCACCCAATACAGAAGCATAACCTAAAAGTTGGACATTAAAGAACTTCCTGACCCTCTCCTGTGCTCCCCTTCAAGTTTTGCCCAAATTGTCATTTGTGGGGTGCACAATGGGCGAGGCCTACAGACTAATCTGGATTCAAAACAATATAAGGGGGCAAAGGACAGTTATTTGTACTGATAATTTGCTGCTACACATAGTGCAGTATGCTGCTCGCATCAGCACAGCCCTGCAGTTGTGCTGGCCTGCATGGAAATGCAGGTGCAGGAGCAGAACCTGTAGCAAGTGCTTCCTGCAAGAACTTTTGGAGTTAAGGTGGTAGTGGAGCTCACCCCAGTATCTCCTCCTCGTCAAGCAAAAGATAACAGCATCTTACATTTCAGTCATGCAAGGAATCAACCTCCAGCACAATAAAGCAGAGAGGAAATTAATCCCCAAACATGGGAAACTAAGGTTGATAGAGCAGGTTATTTAAAGAAGCAATTTTTTGTTTCTGCGCTGCTCTGTTTTGTTTCTGTGCTAGGAGAAAGAGGCAATGGGAGAATGGCAGAAAAGTGGTAGATGAGAACATGTTAAAACAATTCCCTCATTCTCAAAAAGTGCTGAGTATGTACAGTGGTAGGAAACAAAAAACCAACGACAATAAAACAAAACAAAACCCAAAAACAAATGGTGAGGCCAGGGGAAAGTAATTTTATGGCTCGTATTATGTTCAAAGTTAGACATGCACTAGAACCTGACATGAAAAACCTGTGCACCCACCAAATTACTGTGAAGACAGCAATCTAAAACTGGTAAAGCTTTCTTTCCACAGGTCATCTGTTCTCAGTAGAAGGTCAAGAAGGTTCCCACTTTCTCCATCCCATTCCATGTACGAAACACCTCAGATGCGATAAGAGCTTTGTCAACAGCCAAGAACATGGAGTTGTTACATCAGTTCGCATTCAGAAGATAACTAGTGCACTGAAGATAAAAGCAAATATACATGATTACCATTCCAGCTTTTATTAGATGTGAGCTCAGAGTATAAATAGCACCAAAATCAACAATAAAAAAGTTGTATATTAAAAAAAATATTTACCATTTAAAGTGAACCACTTCAACCAGAAGAAACTGCAATCTTGAGCTGTAACTTCAAGGGCTTTCTAACTCCTGCAAGCAGCTTTTCACAAAATTAACTTCCTCTTCTGTTCTCTGTTCTGGTCTCTTGCTGGTTGTGTGGAATACTCTTAGAGGTAAGTGGTCCTGAGAAACCATCCAGCACATAGTGAACTAAGAGCTAAAAGTAGAAGCCAAGGGGGTAAACCTGGACACTTCAGAAAACTGAAGTGTCGTCTATAAGAAACATAAATAATCAATTTCCAATTCTCTCTCCCATTTAATTTTAACTTTAAGAGAAATATCTGTGAGAAAAAGGTACATTTATGTCTACAAGAACTGCAACCTGAAAAAGCATAACTAAATTTTTAGCATGGTCCTTTAGGAATTAAACACTCCATGCTTAGATCTAGGATAGAAGATATGTTTTAGGCCAAACTTGTGGCTAATTTGCAAAATCACTGTTGAACTGTAAGCTGGGGGGAGCAGGGAAGAAACTGAGATTCATTTTAGTTCCACTGTTGACCTCTCTGTTTGAGAGTGTTTCTCAAGATGTTTAAGAAAAGGTACTGTGTGAGGAGGGTACTACGTTAAGAGCAAGAATGACCATTTTTACCATGATATTCTGCAGTTGCTTATTCCTTCTACCAGCTCTCATTCCTAAATTACACCATACTTGAGGGTGACAGTTCTAGGTACTCCCAACTCAGACTATCTACACTGTCCATCAATTTTTCATACAGGAGACCTCTATTTTCTCTTAAACTGGAAAGCAGAATTCCAAAAGCCATGAAGAGATAAATATGAGCAGCTGTGTGTCAGGTAGAAACACAAATGCAGCTCTTCTTGGGAGCTGGAAGAAACAGAAGGTTTTTCTTCTGCTCAACAAGTATTGCAGAACACATGGGCATAGCCTCAGAATTTGTCCCTAGCTCAGTTAGAGCTCAGATTAAGACCAAATTCACAGCTCTGTCAGTTCTAGAGACTTGACTATTTATACCACCAGTGGTTTCACTAAACCAATGCAAATTCCAAGCACAAAGAAAATTTGCCACATCTAGTCTTGATGTGACAAATGTTTATAAACAAACTGTGGTTTGCAGATACTGTTACTGACATGCTGTCAAGTGACCAGGTCAGATTATGCACGTGAAAAGGAAGTGCCCTCATGATGGGAGAGGTGGTAAGAAAGAATTCTGATGTCATCCCCGTTTCCCACCCCACTCCTTCCCCTGCATGATTTTGGTTTTATAATTGCTGCTCTTTTTTGTGGAAGACGATGAACACAGTGATTTGCAGCATAGGTGGAAGATCACCTTCAGAGGAAGAAAAGTGCCAAACCTTTCAGGCTCTGAACACGGTGTTTTTGAAGGACAGTTTGAATGCTTTCTGTTCTGGATAAAAAGAAGAAAAAAAAATGGAAAAGGGTTTGGTTGTTTTAGGTTATTACAGGGTTAGAAGTATACACTAATATCTCCTCATAAGGAATTTCTTAAGAAATACAACATTATTCACTTTAAGTTAAAGCTTACTCTGTAAAAAACATACATCTGAAAGGACTTCAGACAAAAGCTCTCCACTGTTTCTTTATAAAACAAGCTTCATTTACTTTAAGAAAATGTATACAGACAATATAAAGATCAAGAGGCACTATTGGCCTACAGTTTCAGTATGACATGTGAAGATGGCAATGCATGGATAAGCATCCATTCACATTTTGGTACATACTCATAAAAACATTGAGATCTGTCCAAACAGTAGGCATCTCATCAAGCAGAACAGAGAGACATAGTGATTCTAATACTTCTGAAAAGGAAGAATTACTTTTATTCTCTATTGAAAAATCCTCTTCCTCCCACCAAATAATGCGGGCTTTATAGAAGTCATGTCATCAGCCTTTAATCCCCTCTGTTCCATTCCTGCAGGTCCTCCCATAAGATCTTACCTTCTTCATGATCTCCGTGTCCCTTCCAGTCTTGTGCAACTTCTTGAGTGGGGAAGCAGAAAGAACAGCTATGTCAGAACACAAAGACAAATCATCACTGTTTCTCAAGGGGTGCATTCAGGACCAGCACAGAGAATGTCAGTCTGGAATGAGGATGCTGGGACTAAACTCCCTTTCCCATTGATCTGCCAAAACACATCTTTCTCTCAAATGGCATTCCTACTGCCATTTAATTGCCATACCCAATTACATTTTAAATAGTATCTAGAGGCAAAGACTATTCTACAAAGAACAGAAGTAAGTGTCTGGTCTCTCCTGGAGCCACTGAACTATCAACATTTAACCAAAAGTCAGAGCTAAAATTTTAACGGTGTTTTAGTGGTAATTTATGCTGTATTGACACTGTCCCCCACTGTAGAAATCCAAGTACATTAGAAAAATGACCAAAAGGCAGATCCAATAGTATGTAAGTTTTTGCTCTCTAGCTCCTGCACATTGAGGACCCAGAAATCAACTCTTACGAACTCACTGTACTACAAACAGATTTTCATCCTCCTGTGAGCCTTATCAATCTCTATTAGCAAAAAAGATCAAGAAGAACAAGAAATCTAATTTGCTTATAACAGCATGCTCTTGTTTAAACAGGCAGACTGTCATTAACAGAAGGCCAGTACAAGCCAAATGACCAACTGAGCTGCCCTGCAGAGCTAAGGATGGTTGTAGTAAAAACAGGAATTCCAATTATCCACATTAAAAGATCTGATTACATGTGCCCTAAAATATCTGCACCATTTAACCACAGTAAGGTATAATTAAAACTCTATTAAAGAATTACATGCAAACACTATATTCATGTCTCCATTTTCTTTTTTCCTTCCCCTCTCACCTGATACATACAATCCTCTATGCACATATCACTTAGAACTATTAAGCATTCAAAGTTAACTATTCAAAGTTAACTTTTTCCATAAAGAGGTTATCTTACCCATGCCTTTTGCAAGGTTTCCTCTATCTAGCAGAGGCTAACGGACTACTGATGAGAACTATTCCCACAGCATCCAGTGCTCCTATTTTTCTGTCCAGGGAAGACTCCTTAGGACAAGGACAATCAGTATTTGTCCTCAGAAAGCTTTCCATGTTTTCAAAACCCCTTCTGTACTGGAATAGGATGGGGTCCTAGACGAAAAATGCCCACTAATATTTTCTACAGAACAGCGGTACTGTTTATTATCACTCCTTTGAAGACTCTCCAGAAAACACATCAAATCCTTTCAGAAAATAAACATTTCATTTGTCATATGCGTCAGAAATGGAATGAGATACTAGGGTGTAACAGCTTGCACTGGAAAAAAACTCCAAATGCACACACATACACTACTGTCATGTGACAAGATTTTTGCCTTCCCCTCTTTCTCCCCCCACATCATACCTTAGCTGTTGCTTCCTGGATAGTTTCTGACCTAAAAAAAAATAATAAAAAAAATCAACACAGCCTGTTTTACATAATGCTTGTTTCATTCATTAATGAGGTGCGCTGTTGCTGGGAGAAAATAATCATTACTGATGGGATAGGCTCTGAAGTTTATTCTTATGGAAGCCTTGTTCAGAAGGGAAGGGCAGATCAAGAATTTTCTCATCAGAGATCCATGAAAAGCAGTAACTTTTCACAGCACCATCCTCAGCTATATCACACTTGCTATCCCTAATGGAACAGATTCTTCCTGCTTAATCTTCTGAGAACACATCTGTTTGAATAGGCTTAACGGAGCAAACTGTAAGTTCGCCAACAGCCGGACAAGTCAAAGCCAGCTACTATCCACAGCCAGAATCAGGAACTCAAGTAGTACAAAATGAGAGGTCAGTTTCTCAATATATAGCCCTAACAGCTGGCAGAAACTATGCTTTTCTCAAATCTTTTCAGTTGCTGTGAACAAAGTTGCTTGTTACAAAGCGTCTTGTGAAATGTGTCTGCCTGATACTGATCCAGCTAAGGATGATAAGCCCAAAAGCAAGCCAGGAAAAACCTTAATGCAATTATAAGGAGCATAGGGACCTAGGATCCTGGGGAGATGGGAAGAAAAACTGACAGGAAGCAAATCTCACCATTATTTACTTATGCAGTGAACTCACCAGCTGCTCCAACAGTATGACAGTGAAACACTGAGAACCAGAGGGCCTGAGGGCATGGGACTTGGGTGGAAGCCCTAAGTGTGAAGGAAGACACATCTGTGTGGATACTGAGCACGCTTGAGGTAGGCAGAGCTGCAGTCAGAGGGACGAAGAGAACAGCAAATTAATTCAGTTGGGAAGAAAAGGTATATTTACCTTGGTAACATGTAAAGGAAAAGACTTTATGCTCCTAGATTAAAGCTCCAAGAGGAGCTGCTTCTTCATATTAGAAGAATGGGCATCTCAGACTATGGGAAGTCATCTACCTGCCTCTGTTATCCACCAAAACTCAAGCAGCTTTGTTGGTTTTGAGGGCAGGATAGGCTTCCCTTTTCTTTCAAACCTTTAAATTCCTGCCATAAGCTCACCCCATCCACTACTGGCACACATTCAGGAGCTGCACTTGCCTTTGTGACGAGCTTGCTACCTGCTTCCAGGGCCCTGGAGCCCCCCAGCACAGCCCCCCCTCCAGCCCTCCCCACAGGACCCTTGCTTTTCACACACCTTCAGGAACTTCTTCCACCTGGTCTCCCTGGAGCTGTACTACTCGTTCTTCATCCCCAGAAAGCACTGCCCTGAAATAGCTCTTGCATTTCTCCCCATGAGCCCCCGTAACCACAACACAGACCATTACTTTAAAAGAAAAAGTAGTGTGCATTTGAATAGGAATATTATACATTAAGTTACTCTCTATATATATACACACACACATACATATACAAACATTTGTCTCTAAATTTTGTACAAACTACAACAATTTTATACCACAAAAAGGACTCATTAACACTACCGTTTCCATCCAAGAGGCTGCCACTCTTGAACGACAGCTATGGATGCATGCCTTTTTAAGTCTTCTCTACATTTTAGCAAAAAGTTATTTTTGCATGCACATACATAAGCACAGCCCTTCTTGTAAAGCCCACCGAGCACTGTTACCGGTAACCAACAACGAGCATAAATTGGAGAATAAGTTGTTCATTTACAGTACCGTTGAAGCTCAAGATTTCTAGGTTTGCAAAATAAACACCTGAACTTAATAAACACAAGAAAACAAACTAAACATCAGAAAAACTACTACTATTCCAACACAAAGTAATAACCAACTACTTTGCACCAAACTATATAGCTTTCTCTGAAAAATAAGCTTTGAGTATTCTATTCAAGCAAATTTGACTGCATTGGAAGTGGTTTACTTGTGATTTTTTTCATATCTGTAATAGAGCCTTTTCTGTAAAATTTAGGTGGACATTAGTGAACAAAGATGTTAAACTGAATATAGACTGGATATGCGTGAGGAGTTCGTGTTCCTCCATTAGCAACATGTACAGAACAAATGTAAACATACTCTTTAAAGAGGAAAGGTTACACTAAACTAAAAAAACAACACTATTTAATAAACTGGAATATGTATTTGGGAGACAAAGAACTGAAATTCTGTGAAAATGAAGGAACTGAAAACAAAAGAGTGAGTATTGGCTAGATAAGCATTTCAAAATTTTTCGATGAGCTGTACTGTTCCAACTCTCATCCCCAGCTTTTAAAAGCAACTAATTCTTTACTGCTTCTTTAAATTTCTCCCAATTTTTTGTTCTATTGTTTTCAGGGTACTGTGCAAATCAGGGTTGATTATAAAATCCATTTCACAGCCTGCAATTCAAGATGGACTAAAAGAGTATTTCCTCCATCTGTGAGTACTAAACCCAAAATAGAAATACAATCAGAAATACTGTTCAGCACAGGATGAGACCGTAGCTCATGATGCGAAGAACAGTGGCTGTTAAAGAAAGATCTGTTAATGAGGGAACTAAGCAAGACGTGATGGAAATGTAACGTCTCTTTCCTCATACTTTTACTCCAACCACAAATGTACGGTCTGCTTTGAAGAGAACTAAAACTGAAATAACCTCTTGCTGGTAATCTTTAGCTGCAGTTCATTCTTTTGAGAACAAGCATTCTCAAAAATGAGAAACTATTCTCAAAAAAAAAAAGTAATATTGAGAAAGGTGATATACTTGGGAATGCATTTGTTTCACCTCTAAGAAAAAACAAAGGTGATCACTCAATACAGCAGCATGAAAGGAGGTACCCATTCTGGTATATAGTTACCAAGCTGGAAAAGTAAAGGTGACTGCTACCTGTGTGCTCCAGAACTATGACTGAAGCAGAGAACATCTATTTTGAACATATTTTCACAACTAACAATAACAAGAAAAAAGCCCAAAAGGGTGAACCTTGTGGGATTTTACCTACCAGAAATGAGTAAGGCATACCACAAAACAAGTCAGTGCAGAAACTAAATACAAGAGACTCCAAAGAACTGGAGATTCTCTATGCACTTGCATGATAAAATACTGACTCTTACTTAATAGCATGATCCTGTTGGAAAATTCTGATCTAAGCTAACCCATAAACATTAGCTTTAAAAGAACAGCATTAGCAATGTTAGTAACCTCACAGAACTTAATCTATGTTAAGGTAAGACTAGAAGCACCTACCTAACAGATGCTGCATATAAAGGCATTAGGAACCCAAGTTCAATGTGAGACTTTCGAAAGTTTTAGCTTTAAATACTCAAAATAAAATTAAAAATTAATTTTAAATGGCCACTATTTAGACTATGTTCGTGAATGCCTTGAGTGTATGTTAATAAATCTAACAATTTTAAAATGTTAATCTTTATGTTCATATAATATTACTAACGTTTTCTCCTCTACATGAATGAACCAATCTCTTTCCTGCCTTTGGTTGGTTTTTTTGTTTGCTTTTAAATCTGAAAAAGAGAAAGTCCTCAGATTGTTTTCTTGTACTTCACGCAGAAAAAAAATTAATCAAATTTTATGATCAAGTTCTCAACCAGTTAGTAGGAATAGTAACAGAACTGCTGATAATCCTGTATTCAAAATACTCTGAATGCTGCTCTAAGAATTCAGCACCTGAAGCAAACAAACAATATCATCATTTCACTTGGTGTCTACGTTGGCATCAGTTTAATTTCATTTACTGCTTTAAATGGATTCCAGGTTATTTGTAAGTATATTTTTTTTCTTAAAGAAACATGTCTGTCATGGATTATGTAACTCAGTGCTTGTCACTTACGGATTTGGCTTAAATATTACTAAAAGATATTTCTTTATCATATTCAGTTTTTAAAAGATTCCTGGTAATTATTCTAAGTAATGTAGACCGCTTCAGTCTTGGAAGCTGCCACCATTGAAAAAGACCAATTTGTTTTCTGAATGTTATAGTCATAGCACACCTGCACATACTGCTTAGATTTGTATCACTTGCTTTGTTTTCTTGAGCCTCTCTTCGTTAGTCATGTATCCATAAGCCCTACATCACAAACAGCAGCAGCGTAAATCATATTTGTCTGAGCTAATAGCTTAAGTGCATAAAGCAAAAGGTAGATAAGCTGAAATGGCAGCATCAATCATTTTCCGTGAGATAAGACTCCTGCAGGGTGCATGCAGCAATGAACCTCATTATAAAGCCAGAACATAAGTTAGAAGATGTCAAAGTTGAAAACATTCAGAATTACAATTCACATACTTTTCTTCATTATACAACCTTACATTCACCTGGCAACCTCACCTTTCTCCTCTCCTTGATCTTCATGCTGTTAATGTTATGATCATGTCAAAGCTGCATTTTCTTAAGCATCTATGTCCTTCATCACTTTGAAATTTAGCATCTTGGACCTTCATTTTGTCACAAAACCATTGCTGTACTGATACACTTTGCTGTCAGATTCTGTGGTCTTGGAGCTGGCAGATTCTACGGTGTCTGTAGTGCTGTAACAGTCGAGAGTCTCAAGGAAAAAAGCAAACCCAGTGTGATCCACATTCTAAAGCTAAGGAATTAAATTGTGGAAGACCTTCAGAAATGTTGACCAAAATGGGCCATTTGGATAGCATCCAAGTTACTCAAAACTTCAAATATAAGAGAGAGGTGATGTTCCACCGGGCAACTGAATGACCTGGAATTGGCACTAAACCACATCCATCATAAATCAAAAGAGCTGTCTGTCAGAACTAGTGTAAAATATGCCTAGTCTGAATGTCACAATACAATTTTAAAAGAATGGCATTACTTTGAGAGCACCCGCCTTTGCTTCCAAGACACTTAAGAGTCCTCCGATTTGAAAAATCCTTCCAGGCTTCACAGATTTAAATAGGTGAGGAACTATGGCAGTCTCTGATTTTATCTGGCTTCATAGACAATGCCTTTTCTCTTGGCTCTTGTTTAACTTGGCTCACACAGACAACACCCTCTGTATTTTCTTCAGCTTAAAAACAAAACAAAATTCATACATTGAAGTTCAAACTCCACTGACAATGCTTCAGCCCCAATAACTGTATGCATTTAAAAGAAAAATATTTCAGGAACTCAGGAGGTCACTACTGTTTAGTTCGACTGACAGTTATGTCATCTACTGTGGTATAAGACATTGCAAGTTGACATGAATTTACTGCAGTAAGGGCTCCCTTGAGTAGGAATATTTAAAATATTTTATAAAAAAAATCAGTATGTTTGGAGATATAAAATTAGTCTCACACAAAATGTCATTCGTCTTCCCCATGGAAAAATAAAGCTCCCATTTTATTGGATTTTTTTCTCTTCTTTTCTAGGGGAAAGGAGGAATAAAGGTGCTTATTGATCAAAAAATTAACTCTAAAGCATGTTAATTTAGAGAATGACTTACACTTCAGGCATAACTGGCCACTCCTCTATGACTGCACATACATTTTCAGCAGGAATTAGCTTATTCTTAAGTTAGCACTTGGAAAAGAGAAAATCCAGAACATACAGGATAATTTTAACCAAGTGCACTGTGTAAGTGTATGCACACAGAGAAGAAAAGAGTATCTTGAAATACACACTGACTGAACTGCTAAGTTCAAGTATATGGTGTTTCCTCTACATAAAATCTGTGACATTATTCCCTCTTTGGTCTAGACTGTTTTTTGTTCCCCTGCTCTCTAGACAAAGAACCTGTCTCTGAAACAAAAAAAGAAGAAAAAACAAAAGCAAAAAAAAAAATCCATTAATTTTACAGGCAACTCCTCCATATAACTTAGGATTGGCACCAATATTCTCACAATTTCCAAATTCAGTCTGGAGATGATAGACTGAGACCTTGAGCAGCAAAAAAAAAAAAAAAAAGGCAACCCAAAAAACTTAGTCCTTGCATTTATATAATTTTATATTTCACCACATTTCTTTTTGTGTAAAACAGTAGTTCTTTAAAAATTGACTTACAACACTCATCACTTACAAAAATATTTGAGAGGCATTCACATCTAGATTTAACAAATGGGGTAAACGACTGAATAGAAGAGGTGCATTGGATAACCTCTCTGAAATCCTTTTACCCTGAATGAAATCAGAATTTCTCAGGAAAGTAGTCAAATCAATTATAAAAAGGAAAACAACCAGTTACAAAAATATGTCAGTACAGTAGGCAGAAAATCCCTTCACAATTTAACTTTGACAATACTGCCACAGTAAAATATCCCAGTATTACTTTAACACGTACAAATTTTGTTATATTTCCTCACGAACCCTTAATTTCCTTTTTATTTCTTCATGTAGTTTTATATTTCCATTTTCAGAATATTACAGAATTTAGTACAAGTTAAGTTTTGCTGACCTGCAAAAGTCATCAGGACATATGGAGATAATTATTGCTATAGCGTTATGAAGGTGTAGGCTATGATCCAGCACGTACTTGCATAGATGTTCTGGCAAAACTACTCAAAAGTCATCTTTTTAGAAGTCACTGATGACAAGAAAATATAATATAGAAATAATAAAGCATTGCACAGCTAACATTTCAGACTCTCTGGACAGTCAAACGGATATGTTGCACTGATCTATATACGCTCCATATCTAATTGACTTTCTCCACCAAGAATCAGAAAGCATTCTTTTAGAATGCAAGCTTTCATTCTCAATCCAGTTCCATGGCTGAGAATTCAAAGACTGTATCTATATTTGATAACAATAGTTTTAAGGAGACTTCTATTTCAATAGAGAGAAAGTTATTTATGGCATTTATTATGCATTTTTTAAAAAAATATTTTCAAACAGAAGTTTGAAATTCCAAGCAATTACATACAACTCGATCTGAACACTTCTAAAGCATATTGATGACTACAGGATTCTAGTAAAAATTATAAAAAATACTCAGAAATCTGCTGGGATGGTGCAAAGAAAGAAGCCATCAAAACCCCCACATTTCTGTCCAAAGAGTTCTAACTAGATTCAATATTGGTTATTTTCTATTCTTATTTTTCCTTTAAAAAATATTTTGAAGATCATAATATTAGCTAGATATTAGGATTTTTGGCAAAAATATTGCGTTCATCAAATAAATTGGTATTTGGTCAAAGAAAGTGATAAGCAGTTTAACTAAGAAGTCATCTTTTTACACTAAAAACTAAGTTTTGGTTTGTTGTGGGTTTTTTTGGTTTGGTTTGGTTTACAGTCATCATGTTTTCACAGTAAAAGCTAATTAGAATCAGCTGAAAGAAGTCTGTGCTGGAGTTCCCCCTTATCAACACATTTCTCTCCTTTCTTCAAGACACAGAGAATAAAATCCACCGTATTTTCCATTTACATATTATTGGGAAGACTGCAACTTACTAAGTGCTGGATGGCTGTCCACAATCCGTACTGGAAGAGTCTGTACATCTCCTAAGAGAATCTGGTGGACTGCTCCTTCTAGGCTTCTGGAGTCATCTACCCCTCCAACTGCTACCAGCTGGCCTGTGGTGACCAGACTCCGATCAGAGCCAGGTGAAGTCTCAAAAGCAGAGGCAGTGGTGCTATGCTGTGCTAGGCCAGCACCTGCTTGCAGACTGTGTCCCTGACTAAGTACTAGAGAATGGTTGGTTATTGCACTCCCTATGGATTCCAGGAGACTTGTAGGGCTGGGAGGGGAATGGTTATTTACAGCTATCAGGGCTGTTGATCCATTTGTGGAGGTACAAGTTGACTGCAGCTGTAATCCCTGCGAAAGAGAAGGCAGAAGAACTAACATACCAGTATTTACAGCAAGAGTAATTTGCATTTAATGGCATGTATTTTGCAATGCTGGAACTGGATAGCTTCTGACTCCCTATACATCGTCTCTTTTGAACAGTCAATCCCAGCAACATGAGGCTAAAGTTGTATTAGAAAACAATTAGAACAATGGGTATCCAGCAGTATCTAGAAGACTACTTATGACTGTAAAGCTCTAGTTTTGGATTGATATTCAGTTTCCCATCATTCCTCAATCCTGCCCATTCACACAAGAGGTGAGCACTAAGAGCCAAGCATACTGCTTAAAAAATAGAGAGAGAGAGAGAGAGTGTGAGGTGCTGCCAAGTTGTCTTCAGAAAGAAAGGGGAACAGCAAGCAAAACAGCATTTTACTGCAGACTGTGTTTCTAAGGAAGAGATCATTCATTTCATTGGGATTCAGGAAGCGTGAAGGTAGCTTTTCAAAGACGTAGCTAGGGAAGAAGGCTAACAGAGCCAGCTTTGAATGGAGATGAACTTTAGAAGAAGTTCTTTTAGCATGATAGCCTTATCCCCCTCTTCAGCCTTTCAACCTGGAAGTTTACAGATCTGAGCTGGGAGCAGTTTTAGGATTCTGGCATACTTTCTTAAGAGGCTGGAGGAGGATTTAAAGGAAATAAATAAGACTGATAATCTCCCCTCAGTTTTGCAACATTTTCATTATGAAATGACTGGACCATGTCAAAAATGAATAGGTACTTGGTTTGAGGCAGAAGCCCACTACATTCATCTTCCTGGTTCTGCCTTCACAAAAGACCCTAACTTCAAAGTGTCAAAAGATGGTAGTGGGATCCCCTGCACTACAGCTATATGCTAAACGTGACATGCAAGACAGGTCAAAGTAAGAGCTGACAGCTATTGTAAAGTCCATGTTACCAAGCCAGTGTTTGGGATAATTAGCTGAGAGGGAACTTGCTGTTCTCAGCTCACCTTCAGCATTCCCAGCGCAGAACATCTGATGTTCTGTAAACGACTTGACTGTACCTGAAGTTGTGCAAATATCTTGGGCTGAAGTGAAGAGAGTGAAGACAACAGCTGAGCTGTTTCTGGTAGCAAGGACTCCCCACTCTGGTTGGATTCTGCTTTGTTGGTGACTGACTCTGCTGCTGAGCTCCCTACAGTGCCACAGAGAGGAAGCAGATAGTTATGACAAATTTCTTCTTCCCATTTAAGAGCCTCCCCTGTGAACTGAACAACCCCCTTCAATCTCAATACAGGCATATAAAGACATGTATATACATCTTTGCTGTTCTCTTTGCAGAAGAACTTGGATGCAAACCAAAAAAGGCTGGGTATGAGAGAAAGACAATACTGTAAAGAATGGACTGTATGTGCCAGTTCAGAGTAAAAAAACAAACAAACAAAAACCACCACCAATAAATCAGTTTTGAACAGCAAAGTAACTACACCCTACACTGTGCTTTGAATTTCTAGTTGTAACACAAAAGCTGGAACATTTCTATCAAAAAAGCAGTCAAATAACTTGACAATACATACACCTCAGTAAGGGCTCAATAACAGACAGGCATCAAAAGAAAGGGTTGTCTTCCAAAATAAAAATCTACACAGGAAATCCTTCAAGTCTCACCACTCCCTTCCAAACACCTTTGTGGAACTAAGATAATTTCTATGCACTATCACACCAAAAGTCCATTTATATCTGGCAACCTTTCCAGCCTACAGATTACACCATATCTTCAACATTCTTACTTAATGCAAGAATGACGGACTTAATTTCCTCAAGACCTGTAAAACCCGAGATTCACTTGTAGCAATTTCTGCAAGAAAACCTGTCATGGGATCATTCCATTTCCTGTCTGAGCTACCCAGAACATTTTAGTTAAGATTTATCCAGACACAAGCAGACAATGCTTAGCCTCTTATTTCAGTTTCACTGCTACAACTATAAAAGAGTTTGTCTTGTGTGTGTAGATTAGCCTGGTGAATGGAAAAAAATTGAGAACGGTCAATCGCAAAAAAGCTTTCTAACAGAAAATCACATGAAAGTTCCCAGCAATCTAAGTGAGTGGCGACACTTTCAACACATCTACTGGTTTGCAAACTCTAACTCTTTATTGTAACTGAGCATAAAATACACTTTGTACATCTCCTTGAACACAACTACTTCAAATATTTAGGGTCTTTTTAATACCATAAATACCATACAGAGATCCTGTGTGCGTATGTGAATATTCATAGCAGTTCTTTCCTCAGGTTGTATTCTACACCAACATGCCTAGGAATAAAGCTAATAGTTCAACTCCCAATCTACCCACTCCTTACACTGCATGGGCGTTCAGTATGAATGCCAGAAGTCAAAAAAACCCAAACACACACATATATATATATATATACACACACACAGGTACTTTATCTCACTTGTCATTATACTTCATAAAAGACATAAAAGTGAGCACACAGGTTTGATAGTTACACTGATTCTTAAACCTAGGAGAGAACAAAGACAGCTGCATCACATGGACATATGGAGTTCTGCACAATAAGAAAACAAACAGCTGGCTTTAGTTCTGTTATTGTTTGATTTCTTAAATGTAAATTTGTCCTCATTTGGCACAAGCTGAAATAAAAAAAAATATACAAACAGTAGTTTGAAAAGTCAGTGTTATTTTTCCTTGCTACCACTTCACATACATTGAGAGCTGATTTTTTTCAAACTCAGGCTTCTTTTTTAACTTAGACTCGTAATACAATTTGCAATGTGTACAAACACATACCCACACATACACGGGGAGACAAGACATGTTGGAATTAAGAGTATCTGCTTATATTTACTGAATTGGTGCACATGGATGGAAAACTAAACAAATCCAGTTCTCTAGCTTCCTTTAAAATTCAGTATGTCACTGGATGGATGTTTCTACATTTGATAGGCTACTTTGCCTTAGAAAATTATCAGTGAATGACAAAGAAAGGAAGAATTGGTCCTCCTGAAACTTCTCTAGCATTCAGACAGTTCATACAAAAAGTCATCCCTGCTGAGCTCTATCACAGCTGGCACAACTATTCTGTGTCTCTCCATAAAAACACAGAAATGGAAGTACAGATATGCAAGCTTAAGTGCAGTAAGTCTAGACGCTCATATTGCAAATTCCTTTTTTTCCTAAAAAACAAGACTTCCTTAAAAGAGAGGGACACTATTCCAACTGAGGCTAAAAATTTACCTCTTGTCCTCTGACAGTTGTCAACACTGAAATTCTTACCCTAAGAGCACCAAGCATACATGATGCTTTTCAGTTCAAAGTGATCCATAGCAGCAACAGCTAAAATAAGAGTTTAAAAAACCCCAAACAAAACATTTAAGTCCAACATTGGCCTTCTTATTAGCTGTAAATGCACTGGTGTACATGGAACTGCTCCATGTAAATCAGGTTCACCAAGTCATTTAGGAGAAATCACACATTCAGCCAAATCTCTGGGAATTTGTACTTCCTGCTACTATGTTCTAGTTAAATGGAAAAAAGAAGCTGGCAGCGTCACTAAGATTAAAAATATCTAACAAGCTTGCAGCATTATCTTAAAGTATAGAAACTCTTCTACCTTGCTGCAATCATATCCCTGCTAAAAACCAACACTTTTCTGTTGAGTTTCATATCAAACCTATTAAATAAGGGAGGGGAAAATCATCCACAAACATGCAGAAAGGATCTTTTGGTGTCAAGCTAGACAAAATATTCTTGAAACCTGGGGAAAAGGACAGAATAATCTAATTTTAAATTTATCAGCAACCATGATTGAGTGGAGCATCTCAGTCTATGTGTAATCTTAACTATGTGGGTAGCAAGTAGATCTAGTTAAACACACCTGTATTTCGTTTTAGTACATGTTTTGAAGTCCAAGTAATAGTAGTAGGAACCACTTTCAACAACAAAAAAAAGTAACTAGTGTCTTTAAAAAAACCCAGAGCCTTGACCATGAATGCATAAAATCAAGTTTCTACAGAAATCTACGCTGTCTACACTGGTTTTGCAGCAGAGTGGGAGGAAGTTTAATGCTTTGTTAGGTGGCTCAGCAATCACTGGGAAGAGATACTATGGTTTCACACATCAGTAAAGAAGTTACACCACATGAAGAGCTGCAGAAACATATCTCACAGCCTTGCTGCCACTAAACACCTGTGTTTCTATTTCTATTCTAAGCATTAAGGAAAAAGGAAAAGAGTGCTCTCAGTTCTGACAACAGAAATACAGTGTTTGTTGTTCAGGGCCTGATCCTAGCAGTGGAATTAATCAAGCCAATGACTTTGTGAGAAGCAGGAATCCCAATATGCATTCAAGTCCTTTTTAGCAAGATGTTTAAGCATGTGTGAAGCACAAACCACCAAGGAACAAGTACCTAGTTGGCTCCTGGGTATTCTGTGCCCTGACAGATTTACCTATTCAGTAGGTATTTAATTTTCTCTACACAGGTGTTATTAGCACCTTCATCCAAGGTAAAATGTTCTTTCCCCATAACCATCCTGTTAAAATCTTCAGTTGCTTGAGGATGCTAAATAAAAATCAAATTTATAATTCTTGTACTTCTGCCAATCCCATCACAATTATTTTTCCACACATGCAGTCAAATAGTTAAAAAAAAAGTATGCCAGACACACCAAAATAATCCTTAAGTTCAGCTGAGTGACAGAACATGACAGCCACCTCTCTGGAAGGAAACCAAACTTCTGTGACATAGCTAGTAAAACAAATCACATCAGGAGACAGCTAAGTTATTAATACAGTCCTACCATCTGAAGGTGGTGATGCAAATGTAACAGTCACGGTTTCTGTGAGAACATTCCCACTGTCTGTGGTCCACTGCAGCTGAAAGGAAAAAGATCTCAGTTCTCGGAAAGGGTGCAAATTTGTCTACTACAGGAACATAGTCTCAATATAGGATCTGTAGGAAAACAGTGTCTAAAACTACATTTTCTTATTTTCTTATAATCACGCATTTTGAGAGTGCTTGGTTTACAAAAAAACCCCAAACAAACAATTGTAAAAGGATTTTAATATGCACTATCCTAGGAAAGCTAAAGTCTGCTCATGACAGTTCAGAGACTTTAAAACAGAAAATAGTGAAACCAGTTGGCTAACTAACAAGTATCACTCACTCACCTGGACCAAGAGCAATGCACGGAGAGGGAAAAGACTGATGACACAGCATGATTTAACAGTACAGTTTGTCAAAGCTGATTTTAAATCAGCAGTTCCTTAGCAGTGAGCCTCGTAACTGGAAAAATTAGGATCACTGTGTATCACTTATTATTCAGTATGTGGAAGAAAATCAAGGAACACCACCTAAGAGTTACTGAGCATTCTAAAGTATCTATTTCATGCTTACTTAACTTGCTATAAAGTGCACTTATTAATATTTACACATTCAAAATGTTGTGCAAGCCCTAATTTAGAGTGCATCTGAGACAACCTTCACCCCCATTTTTCAGATATAGAAAAGTAGTAGTAACTTCTCCAAAACACAATGACAAAGTCATGAATAAAATTCCCTGATGCGTGCCAGTTTTTCTAGACCACGTCTTCCAGTTCATTCAGTCATCATGAAGTGCTAGTATAGTATAATTTGTCAATCAACTAATACTGATCTAATGATGATGAGAATAAATACTGAAGAAGGTCAGAAAGTTTTATTCACATTTAATCCAATCCTGCTCAGCCAGGGATTCCACTGAAAATATTGCTGCTGGAAATAGAAAGTCATGGAGAATTTTGGATGAAATACAGCTAAGAGGTAAAAATTAAAAATAAGATTTCCAGTATTTAACTCCAAAAATCAAAAAGGAACACAAATGCCAACGTACTGTTGCTGGGATACTTTCTGAATTATACACCATCTCGCCATTCCTCAGGGACTTCTGCACTTCATGAATGTGGTTCTTGATGTCATTCACAGTGGGGAAGAAGGACAGGTTATGTCTTTCTGGCACTTCATCAGGCTTGAATAATTCTCTTTCCACAAACTTTCTGTCACGTTAAAGAACATGATGCGTAGTTAAAATATATCCTGCTATTTCCCCCTGTTATAGACATTGCTACCTTCTCCCTCCCCTTGTTGCATGACAAGAGCAAGTTAGGTGATCTTCTGACGCAGTTCTCTGTGCTGCTACAGAGTTTGGAATTAAAAATCCCCATTTATTAAACTAACTTTAAAGAGGACAGCAGCTTTTAGTGGCTACCTACAACAAAATGGAAAGAAAAGACAAAAGCTGGGAAAAACAGATTCTCATGACATATGGGAAATATATCCAGTAATGCATCAGCACCGACATTTAGTTGTAAACCAGATTAATCAAATGCAAAAGTCAATATAGCACTAAATATAGACTGAGAGCATGCCAGACAGTTATGTACCTTAGTTGCTTCCTCACTGCATAGACTTGCTCTATTCCCTGAGACACCAGTTCTCGTATCTTGTCTGCCACTTGAGGATGAAGTCGGGAGGGCAAAGTACAGTTCTCATCTCTAACGATTTCCTCCTCTTCCTCAGGAGAAGACACAGAAAAATGGGAGGGTGAAGAAGGGAGGCAGGAAGTTTCCATTTCATGATATTGGTGGGCTTGCTGAGTGGGTAACTGTACATACCACCTGGCAAGAAGGAAAGGCAAGAAAATGAGTCTCTTGGGGGAACAGTCTGACAATCACAAACAACCTAGTTAGAGAACTTAAGTTTTTACAGCCCCTGAACTGGAAGATACTGCCTTTCAGAGCTCAGGGCCATCTCACACTTTTCATTGCAAAATACACCAGCTCAAACCCCCAAATAATACAACTATCTCTGTCTATTCCCTGCATGAAAACATCTGCTGAAGTTCCACAGCTTGGTGCTGAACACATTTACCAAATTAATACACCAGAGCCACGGAAGTCTTGCTGACACTGGGATTTTTTACTATTGCTATTAAGCAAGAGCCTTAATAAATTGACTAGGTAAAAAATAAAGCAAACCAAGCAAATTATTGCTCTTTTTTGCTTCATTTGTCAAGATAAAGAAAGAAGTGGAAGCTTCACCTGAGGACACCGCCAGCATCTATCAAGTTCTTCTTCAGCATGTTGAATGCTTTCTCCTGTTCCATTCTTATGATTTTCTTGTCAATTTTAGGGTCAGTAGGAACCCTGTATTCCGGAAACTTCTGAACCTTTTTAATATAGATCCTTCCAAGGGTGGGATAAAAAAAACCAAAATTCTCCTTCAGTACACTTTGCCCTCAGGGATGGGAAGGCAAAAACCCCACCTACTTCATATCAATGTAGACAGTAGTATACAAGAAGTTCAAGCAGAGTGTTGTAGGGGGTAAGGAGCCTCTAAGCGAAATGTAGAATTGTTAAGGACACATCAACAGAGAATGAAGATGGATACAGACAGACACACTTCTGTTCCGGTCTGGAAACCACTCAGCCAGAGTGATTTCGCACCTCATCAAAACCCTTCTGTCCCTCAGTATAGTAAAAGCACGCCACCATTTCTGAACAGGCTGCAGTTCACCCAGCTTGAAGCCAGAATTGAGCACATACATATCTTGCTGCAGCTGTCCAGGTAAACACACTCTTAGCTCAGTAAAAACTGAACAAGCACCCAGGAGGATGTCTCAAGGACAAGGAAAAAAACATTAGTGTTGGATAAGGAGAAAGTCCCCAGTGAACAGGAAGAACTGTAACTCCTTCAGTAAATAGGACACCTGCTAAATTAGGATGATTGACTGATACGAGTGTAATTAAAAGCCTAAAGGAAGAACAACAAATAAGATGACAAAGTTTCTGGGCTAAAAATGGTTGCTAAAGGACACCACGATAACTAACTAATGCTCAGGTAGAGAATGACTCCCACCTGCATTTCACATCCTGATGTACTGCTACTTTGCATCCAGGCAACCTATCAAATCTCAGCCTTAATCAGTTTAACAGGACAGCACTTCCTCCTTCCATCTAAATGAGTATCAACATCGAGTTATCAAGGAGACTAAGCTAAGAGCTACAGTGCCTATCAGCTACCACCCCAAACAGTGCCGTCAAGGCTCACAGAAAGAATGCTTTCTTAGTATGCCGAGTTGCTCTTCCAGCTTTATAGACAATTCTTACCTTGCTGGACAAGTGGCTTTGTACAGATGGCCAGAGGCGCTTTCCTGCTCACCCGCTTTTTTGGGCTGGAACCCTTTCCTCCTTGGCCCATATTGGCACTCCATTACAATGGCTCTGCTTCCTGGGAACAGAAAGTAATGTACTCTATTTATTCAAGCAACCACTGAAATAATTACAGTAAAACAGTAACTACAGAAAAGATGAAAGTTCCAAAACAGTTATTCCTGTGTACCATCAGGCTCTTCAGAAGACAAAACACTTCAGCGTAGCAAGCATTCAAATACAGTGCAAATGCTTCTCCCACAGGAACACAGAGCATTTTCAAAGCATTTCGCAAACTTACTACACCTCACAACACTCCTGCAACATATATGAAGGCAAGATACTGGATTCTGCCCTGGTGAACACCAACACTTTACAAGAGCAGCAGCCTCGTAAGTTACCAAAGGAGCACAATGCTAATAATAAACATAAGGGAAGCAGAATCCCAAAATAACAGAAAATCCACAGCTGAAATCAAAGGTCCGCTGGTTTTGGCTAAGGTAGAGTTAATTTTCTTCACAGTAACTGGTATGGTGCTATGTTTTGGACTTGTATTGAAAACAGTGTCCATAACACAGGGATGTTTTAGTTTACTGCTGAGCAGTGCTCACACAGAGCCCCTGTTCCTTTTCTGCTTCTCACACTGTCCCACCAGCAAGGAAGCTGAGGGTGTGCAGGAAGTTGGGAGGGTGCACAGCCAGGACAGCTGACCCAAACTGACCAAAGGGATATTCCATACCCTATGATGTCATGCTCAGCTTATAAAGCAGGGGGAAGAAGAAGAAGGGGGGAAGGCAGGGTTTGTCTTCTAAAGTAACTGTTATGCGTGATAAAGCCCTGCTTTCCTGGAGGTGGCTGAACACCTGCCTGCTGATGGGAAGAAGCGAATGAATTCCTTAATTTGCTTGCACACGCGGCTTTTGCTTTACCTATTAAACTGTCTTTATCTCAACCCATGAGTTTTCTCATTTTTACCCTTTGTTTTTCTTCCCCATCCCACTGCAGAGGAGCGAGCGAGTGTCTGTGTGGTGCTTAGCTGCTAGTTGGAGTTAAACCATGACAAAAGGTCAGCAGCTATGTCCAGCCTCCTGTCTTAAATCAATACTTCAGACCATGCCATCCCATAAATTCTTAATTGCAAGTCTGACCTATCTTCTCTGTTAAATAAGACTGTATCATTGTGGCATACCCACACAAAACCAGACAGGCTTAAACAAACATTGCTTAGCTCTAAACTTGAAGTAAGTGACTTTTTCCAGTCAGACCTCTAACAAAAGGGGTAACAAGCATAGCATTGAAGTGGTCAAGAAAGGATCTTCCAGATTTCTTCTATGTTGTGTTACCTTTTATTTATAATTCATATACTCCAATATGCGGACAAGGAGCTGCCTATACCACAAGTGATATAACTAAAACCTTTTTAAGTATCGCAACAGCAACATAATGCGTTTCCATAAGATACCAAATGATCTATTTATTGCCTTAGAGTGTGACATTAAGAAAAAAAAAATAATCAATGCAAATAAAGAAACAGGAAATTTAAAAGGTAATTATCTATAACAAACAGATATCTTGTATCTTTTTAAAAAACAAACTTAAAACCAAAGTTCTAGGCTTGAAAAGACTTCAGGAGTTTTGAACTAGTCCTTGCTTATATGAATCGCAAAAGCAATTTGATAGGGCTTTTTTACAAGAGTATCAACTATCCAAAACTCTTATTAAAAATCATGATCAAGATTTTGATGATTAGTAGATGTTTTACGCTACAGGGAGCTACCCGGCTTTTCTGTATTTCCCCACAGGTGAAGCACAGCACGGAAGGTATTACAGATTCGTTCCACTTACACAGAAGTGATAAATTCCTTGAGAACACCACTTTTGTCCTGCACGGTTTAGAATTCAGTTACCTGGGATTTAAATTCCAGTTCAGTAAATCATATTTACAGCCTCTACTCTGCAGGTGTAAAGGATTTTAATGAATGCTTTTCACAGAGGAGTTATAAACTAAACCTAAATGTATTGGAAAGGCAACACATTAGAAATATAGATAATACCTGTTTGGGAGTCTGAGAAAAGCGAAAAAAATTACAATTTAATAATCTGAATCTCTATTAGTCTACAACACTTTAAAGAAGAAAAAATCCGTGTGTGATTTTGCTCTATCTATCTTACTGTGCGGCAACTCATTTATCAGGCAGATCTTAACAGGAAACTAAAGAGGTCTCAAATGTGTTTTGGGGAAAAAATAAAGTGTAAGTTGTTTTGGTTTTTTTCTTAGCTTTATTGTATCTTACAGTTTATGGCTGAAGCTTTAAAACTGGTGCTAACATTTCACTTTTTCAGTTACTTCCAAAAAACAAAACAAAACAAAACCGAGAATACAAGCACATAACCTACATTCCAGTCATCCATGATCTCTATGCAACCATTAAAACCTGTTAATTTCTTACCCAAATGAACTCTTAGTAATTTCACACAGGCATTGCATGAGCTAAATATGTTATTACCAACCTGTGAAGTCTGCACATTAATTTTAAAAAACAATAATCTATCTCCTGAGGTATGTTGATGTTTAGTTTGTTTTTTTAATTTATTTTTTTTTTTTTAAAGGATGCCATTTGAATAGTTTATTGGCCTCTGTTGAACAAACTCTTCAAAGGATCTCCATGTTAGGCAATGATACTTGAACAAGCTCTTACCCTTATAAGAACTTGCACGTCCTGATAGAGCAGATGGGACTTCCACCTAAAGATCTTGCTGCAAGAACTCCTATCAAATAGTACTTAACTAACTTATTTCTAAAGAGCAAAAGGAAATGATTACAACAAAACATAAGCTTGTGGTTTCAGGGAAATAAGCTCCTTCGGACTGTGACACGGAGGTGCCCAAGCTGCTCTTTTTTTTACATTTGTGCCTTGACTTTATCAACACTAAGGAACACCATAAAGATCCTTCTTTATGCCTACTTGGCAATTGATGTTGAAATTTTGAAAGTAGTTATTAAAATAAAAGTTAGTTACCTGCATTGACAAAGGGGATCCCATCATATGGGACATACTGAGATTTCCACATCAACCGTGTGGCAGGTTTGGCTGGGCTTGGAGACTGGCGCGTCCCCCACACGCTTTGTGTTTGCTGCTTGTGTAGCGTTAGAATGCTCTCTAATTCTGTCTCGCTCACACAATAGCCGCGGTACGAGTCCCCAATTTTCTGCATGGAAAGGAGGTGAAATAATAGGATTATTCACCTAGCTGACTGCTGAACATTACACAAGAAAACAAAAGCAGTCAGGCACTCTGGCAGGTGAGGACACAGGCCCAAACTTTTGGTGTTTCGTGGGGTTTTTTTCCACCACACTAGTATCCTCACAAATAGGTTTAGCATAGAATCTAACACCAGAGCAGTCCCCACTGAGGTCAGGAGTTTGTCAGCCCTCCAGGGCCCTAAGTACACCAAGAACCCCTGAAAAGACTACAGTTACTGCCAACTCTGATTTCCACAGGACAACTTTACTCCTGTTGTTTCCCCCATTACAGACTTCAGCTGGAGTCACCTCCTAGATAAATTTGTCTCAGGCAAACATTTTCACTTGACTGCCACAGAGAATCTCTGAAGCACTAAAAAACTGTCTATGTGTCTACTTCAACACACACACGCTGCACTGAGCCGGAGTGGAATACACCTGCTTGTACCACCAGTAACTGCCTCACCCACTTAGTGCACTGACTTTGAATTGAATGTTTCACCCCTCCCAGTCTTCAAGATGCTCTTGATTCTCCACGTTAGACAGAAACTTAATATACCAGATTTGCCATGTGCAAGTTGATGATGGTTTCAATGAACTCTGCTAAGCTCTGGGCATCTCCAGAAAAACTGCATCTAACCTGACAAAAAAAAAAAAAAAAAAAAAAAGGAAAAAAAAAACCCCAAACCACAAACAACTTGCTGACTTTGCAACATCCCCTGTGACAGCTGTTCAGCTACTCTGAGCCATCACAGTTGGTTCAGTGCTGGTCTGCCAGGACCAGCCAGCAAGCAGCAAAAGCCCTGGGACAGAGAAGAGCTTTTCAGCCAAATTCAGCATGCCATGCTCACTTCTGTTCATATGCAGCTCAGGATCAGGCTGACCAAGCAGCTGGAAGTAACATGCAGAGTAGTTTGCCAACTCAGTCTTAGAGTGTATCTGTGGGGCAAACGCATGGTGAATGAGTACTTAAGCCTGACAGATCTATTTTGCTGTCTTCAATGACAGAGCAGCCAGATGTTTAAATAATACTGATAACAAAAGCAGCAACAGTGTCTCTCCAAGATTATTATGTACTTTAGTGACAGCTGCATAAAACCTGACTCTACCTAAGGAAAACAGAATGTCTGTTGTTAGCAAGACCTAGAATCAACAAAGAACAAATGAACACCTGGTGAATGAACTGGGCCAGCACAGTGCTGCTGCCAATGCAAGCCCAAAAGCAAAGGGTTACATACGCACCGGCTGCATGAGTTATTCTAAGTTACCAATTGCATACACTTCAGCAGCTCTCTGCACTGCAAGCACATGCTCCAGCAGCTAAGTCTATATAGGCTGCACTCACACAGCTGTAGTGAGGAAGAGAAGTTGGCAATTGTTTAGCCAGAAATTATAAACAACACCTCTGTCCAAAACTTGATCCGAAAAATCCAGGAGAAGCAAAGCAGCCTGATATGTACCAGAAATACCTTCTTCACAGAAACCCAGGGTGCCATCTTTCGCAAAAAGCATTACAGTACCACTCCACAGAGTGAATCCTGCATAACCAACATTTTCCTTTCCACTTATACCTCTCACTATAAACAGGTCATTGACCTTATTTTAGGGAGAAGAGAAGACTGATACAACTTTTGTGCCAGAAAAGTATCAGTAACGGTGAAGGCACTGATCCTATTCTGTCTTTACTTCTTCACAAGATAATAATTTTCCCAAAACTGGTGGGACGAGAGGAGGATTAGAAGAAAATCATACAGCACATAGGTTCTCTGCTCTCTAGGTTACCAAGTAGGAACAAATGGGCAAATGAGACCATCTGCTCCACACAAATAGATAAGCTGAGCTTTGTACAGTTGATTAATTCAGTTTTTAATTACACTATTTCAGTATTCTGATACATGCTGGAAATGCATTCTGATCAGACCAGTGAAAAGTAAGTAGGTTATAGAAAATAACTATTTTTTTTAAATCCACTTTTTATTAACAATGTAATAACCTTGAAGTAATCAGATACCCTCCAACCCTTTAATTCCAGCCAAGGTTCAAGCCAAAAAAAGGCACAATTCCTTTTCTCCCAGCAGCTTCATCTCAGCAAGGGTACGTAAGACCTTACACTGAGGTACACACACCAAGACTGTGGTTCTCCTTGAGTAAACTAACAGCAGCAGGATACCAGAGGCATTACACTGTCTAGGCACAGCAAGCATAAGCTGAACATTTCAAGGCAGTCAGGGAATTGACACCAAACACAGCTTAATGCTAATTATGGACAGCTGCAGCTTTTACTGCTCTGTGTTTGCCTGCAAGTAGTAACTGCCAAAGGAGTCGCTGCCCTTCAGAGCTCATTCCTGGCCAGCTTCCTGGGATATACAATTGGCAGTATGTACCCAGGCTATGCCATGGCTTCACCTGCTGGCATCTTCTGTGAAATTCACACAGACCTCAACACTGTTTTAAGTTTTTCTATTCTAGCTAGCAACTGAAAGAGTGGAATTGTGAGTTGCAATATTTATCTGCACCTCTACTACCTCCAAATTCCAGTTGGACCCTTCAATCCTGTTATGAGTAACAAAACATTTTGCAAGACAGTCACACCTGATAGGTAAGTGACACCTCAAAATCCTGTTGTCTCTAGTCTGTGCCCACGAAAAGGCACATGCATCTTAGCAGTCTCCGGTGGATTTACATTGTGTAACTGACAAACTCAGCAAAGCAACTCAGCTGATAACACACAAGGAGGAAGAGAATTTGGGTTATTCCTCCTTGGATGGGGTGACTCTGTGGGGAGAACAGCAAAAATATATCTTTTTTTTTAAAAAGGAGCAGGGAAGATTCATGCATACAGGCAATAGTATTGCTGAACAGCACAGGCAGATGTTTATGTCCTCAAACGCATTCAAACAGACAATATTTTGATTTCCTTTTCTATAAATGCTGCTGCTGTGAATTTTAAACACAGCAGGTGAAATTTCCCATAGTAGAGTCAGACAAATAAAGCAGATAATACAAGTCCTCCTACAAAATGAAACCAAAAATAGATTATTCACATCAGCTACATGGAGAGCAAGACAGGAAAGTGTGTGCCACACAGTGCTAAAAACACAGTAATAAGGGTTATACATCTTACTGGACTTTAACAACTAACTGGCCAACTGAATTAAATGAATGTGAAAATGGTATCTCTGTCATAGAAGAATTAGCATTATTAGTTTTCTGACCTCTTAATGTTTAAGTGGATATAATAATGGACAGTACTATTTGTACAAAATAAGTCGTATAAAAAAGAGGAACAGATTCATATATTTACTTAATTTAAAAATTATTTCTGAGGAGATACATAAAGAAATTCAATTTCCAAGTCACTGCAACTGCAATTTCCAGTTAGCACTGGCCAAGTCAATAGGAAAAACCTCAAATGGTACGGATATCTGAAGAGGTGATCCAGCTAGACAGAGTATGAGTTTTCCTTTAAAACAGTATTAAGAGACAGTAAAATAAACATCTATCAGGAAAAGTCTGGTAAAATGAGGAAGGGGCAACAGGAAGAAGGGGTAGGTGATCTCTCAAGAATCTTCCCATCTCCCCTCCCTTCCTTTTGAGTGATTTATGATACATTCTAGCTGTTGAGATCATCCCAGTCATCAGGACAGTTCTACAGACATCAAACAATATGCAAATAAAGACCTGTTTAGGTCAAAAGCCATTCCAGGGAATAGACAAGCACAGGTAACCATGTTGGTATGATTAAAAAAAAAAAAGAAAGAAAGAAAAAAAATCCCAAAATACCCCCCCCCCCCAAACCAACAACAAAATCCCATCCCTGTGAGAATACCTCAAATAGAAATCCTTAGTAAAACATTTACATTAAGGTGCTCAAAGTCCCAGACTTGACCCTGGCAAGTCACATGGATCTTGATTTCTGCAACACAAACTAATATGAACAGTTGCAGACTTAGGCCATACAAGAGCAATTTTATTATTTAATCAATGAATCACTAAGGACAACAAAAAACAGTCTGATCAGCAGAAGACAGCAGAGCTTGCACTATAGTTCCAGAGTGAACTCTTAACATGGCATACAACAGCTTCTCCCATTGCTGTATGGCATCAAGATTTAAGAACCACATTTTTTGCTTCAGGAGTTGTTGATGGTCAGTTATTCTAGCATTTCCAAAAAAGGAAGGGATTCCATAGCATTTTATGTGTTTAAATGTGCTAGGAGTACCAGCTAGTACCAGTAGTATTTCCTAATATCACGAAGCTTGAACACAGCTTCTACAACTATGAATTATTCCTTCCATGGCATAGCATCAACATCTTAGATCTAAAATGATTAAACATCAAGTCAGAATTCTTTGCAGCCCACCTCACAGTTCCTGAGACGGCGTGCCCACGCAGGTGTATTTGGTGGCAATGGCTGGAGAGGGATGGGAAAGGGATCTTCCACTACCCTGAAAAATAAAAATAAAAATAAATAGCAGAAGTCTATATAGACATCTAGAAAAGCAATAATTTAGTCTAACCTACAAGTAACATCAAATCAGCACATTATGTATAATCCTACAGCATGTGATCAAACTACAGATATTGTATCAATTTGCCTTTAAAACTTAGGGCTCATTTTCCTCATATTCTATTTCATTGTTAAAATAACTCACAGCAAATACAAGTATTTTAAAAAAGCACCGTTTTCTACTGAATGCTCAGAGGTCTTCCTGAATGTATTCTCAATATCGCTGCTTGATAATACACAAAACACAGTAAAATAGATCAGCTGATTGTCTTAATAATTTTACTGTGAAGACTGATCATAGAATGCTAAAGATTAAATCCAATATCAAACACTTGTTAAATGCTAAACATTTTAGTATATTTTAAATTACTGAAAACCAGCTCCAATAACTATTTTAAGGAATTATCTAGTTTCTCCATTCCCTAAATCCTGGGGCAGAAACAACACTTACTTAATCTTTATTATTCCAGAACTCAAGTGCATCATCTCCTGTCCATACTCTTGTCCACTCCTTTCTGGGTTTATTTTTCTAACACGTACAGACTGTGTTCACAAAATCCGTTCACAAACTGTTTCTCTTAATTTTAAATGTTTCTTGAATATATATAATTTTGTGCTGTAGTGAAATTAATCTCTTCCACATCTCGATTTCAAAAGAGCATAAACCAATGCAAAGCCAGCCTGCAGTCCACTGAGCAAATGTCATCTTTGGGTTTTGGTTTTGATTTGTTTTTTTGGTTGTTGTTTTTTGTTCTTGTTTTATGTTTGGTTTCGCATTTTTGGGTGTTTTTTTTTTTAAGCAGAGAAGAATTCCAGAGTATTCAGGAATTAAAATAGTAAGCTTAGCATGGGGACAGAATTAGGTGGATATCAAGAGAAGAGAAACCTAAAAACTATTTTAACCTTAGAAACTTTGCTAACCAATCTGCCTCTGTGTTCCACTGAAGCACATAGTTAGTAGCTACTTTCTCGTATTTTATCAAAGGAAACTGAAGAAGTTATCCAGAGAACACAGATTAGGCTCTCCCTGTTAATGCTAACTACCAAAATTCCTATCTAAAAATTAATCTCTTCAATCAACTCTTCTTGTGGGAGGATGGTTTATATGGGTTTTAATATACTCTTACAAGAAACTGCTCCCTCAAATTTCAACTTTCCCTGCAGTTCCTTCACTGGATCACTTTGAATTCTTGGTTGGCAGTATCAGCGTTTATGTGGAGTAATTTCAGTGATTTGCACTGTGTTATTTTAAATGCCCACCTATTGCTCTGGTCAGAATACATCCAACTCTCTCTGAAATACAGGTGCTTTAATTGCTTTCTCCACTGCTTTGGCACATACAAAAGCTAACTTTAAACAGTTAACTACACATCATTCACTAATACTAAGGGTTCATAACCTCCACTCTATGGTAATTTTGTGTGAACCAATGCAAAAACAAACTGCAAGAAAAAAAGACAGCACTAACAGTAGACCAAAGTGATTGTTCACCCTTTTAACTCCTGACCTACCTGGTGGTTGGTTTTTTCGATACAGTGAGAGATGCCTGTGGATGTAGAATGTAACTGCTTGCACTGTCTGCTATAGCAGCCACCACCACAGTCTGCAAGTTCCCATCACCACACTTCTCTTCCGCAACATCTTTACAAAAATAGAACAGTCTTCTGGTTAATAACTGAAGTCAGCATGGGGAAAAGACAAGCTATGATTAAATTTTGTGTGTTAGAAAAGCAAGCATTTAGACATATGTAATAAGATTTGTAGATTATAAAGTAGTTTAATAGTTGTGAATCAACATTCAAACTCTTGGCACACACATGAAGATACACTTGACAAGGTTGTTTGTACTCAAGGACTTTGATAATCACACAACTGCTAATGAATCCTTCCACAGCAAAGCAAATAATCAAAAGAACTTGTAAATTACTCTGCTTTACATTTCCACAAATCGATATAGGATTGCACAATTATTTTGTTCAGCTGCAAATCACACACTGCTTGCTTTTAAAATAAGAGAAAAGGAGATTAAGACACTGCTTTGTACTTAAGAGAAGAACACCTAAACAAGAAAAAACAAGCCTCCTGTAACTGAATCTGACATGCAGTTAGAACAAATGTTTTAGCCTTTCTTGGTAACAGGGAGCATTCATAAGCCAAAAAGTACTGTTAGATTGAAGCCTGTGTGTATAAGTTAAACGAAAACATGAGGGAAAACTGTCAAAACAGACATTTGATACTTTGGTTTCAACATAAAAAGGGAGCTCTCTTTAGATGCAGGATTTTTGCCCTTCAGTTATGAAAGCTTTTCCCCCATTCTGAGAGAGAGTGATACGCAGTACAGAAATCACTCCACTAGAAAGCTTGTGCCAGAAGATTTACAGGTGTGCACATCAGAGTAGCACCACTCTGGCTCAAAGCTTGGAGCATACACACGCCCTTAAAACACTATGATCTCTCTGAAGCCTGTGCCACTCCATGCATTACCACCATGTGCAAGCAAGTGAAACTCGGGGACTGACAGTCCATAGTAAACTACTGACAAGTCTTCCTAACTGTCTTTTGAAGATCAAGTAACTACAAAGTCTTTTACACAGCAAGTCTCCAGAAAAAAACTTCACTGGGAACTGAATTTCTACCTAGGTCCTTCATTCCTGGCTTCATGAAAAATGCATAATCACCAGTGATCTCTGGCAGACCAGAACAACATTAATTCCTCTGATTGCGTTACATGAATAAACTACTTCACTCAAAATGAAGTAAACAGACAGTGAAAATTTGAAGCTGATAATACAGCTGTCTGACTTGGCACAAATATCTTTATTAAAGGTAAGGAAGACAAGAAACAGCTTTGTGCTTGATGTCTCAATCTATCCATCACATATCTAAAGTAAGCATAATAGTTTTTATTTCATAAGGCTTTTGCCCAGCAGAAAACATGGTGTGTGGGGTGCCAGACTCATAATCAGAAAGGAGATTCAGTAAATATGCATTTTTGTCTTATAACTGAATAAAGGAAGGAAACACATACAATCAAGGTGCTTAGAATGAGATCATGCAGGCTATAGTTAGCCACAGGAACACACCCCCTCAAGTTCCACAGGTTAAACTCACCCTGCGTGCTGGTCACATCCAGAAGCTGACCTTGAGGAATAATCACTTGGGCCATTCCTGGCTGGGCAGAAGGAATGACATGCAGCACCTGTCCATTTTCTGACTGGCTGGCAACAATCATCTGTAAGGCAACCACACAAAAGCATGAATGAAACTAGTTTGTATGGTGATCGTCAAAATTACTTTCCCCCTCTTAAAATAGCCCTTTAATTGATTAAAGGAAAAAAACACACCAAACTAACAAGATTCTACAATGAATGACACATTTATTTGAAACTTACAACACTTACTAAGGCTATCAGAAACCTGAAAACCACTCATAGTTGGAATCATTGCAAAACTCTTCATGGACTAGCACGATTAATTACAACATGTAAAAATTTTAACCTTTACAATTAAGAAACTGACCTCTATAGGCAGCATTTTATGCAAAAGCGGACAGAAAAAGCTCCAGAACTTTAAAAACAACAAAAAAATTAAATCTCCTAGAATTCTGGAAAACTTAAACAACTCTTTATGGCATATTTTCCCATAATTGCTAAGGACTTGTTCCCAACAATGTTATAAACCCTAGAATAATACAAAATAGAATCTTATTTCTGATTTATTACACTTTAAGGGGGTGAAGTTTCTTTAGTGACAACACATGCCAACCAAACCCCCTGGGTGAGTTACCTTTTTACAAAATAAATGTTAAGAATTACAAAGCAACAGTTTAAGCAAATTATTGGTCGGGAGAGACACAATGGGTTAGCTTATTGCTCATGTTCCAACCTCCCCCAAAATATTTCTCTACATCCAGGGAATGTAGAGAAAGCAGCAGTGATAGAAATATGAGATCTCATCACACAATAACATCCGGGCTTGATAAAGACAAAAGACATAAGGTGGTGTTTAACAAACTTAGTAATGGTTGCAGACAGGACTGGCCTACCTGAGGAAGGGCAACTAGAGCATGAACTGAACCACTGAAAAGTTTCATCTTGTTGCTAGAAATAAAGTCTGAATCAGCTGTTGTTACAACAAGCAAGCACCATGTAAAAGAGTTCTTCAAAGAGCTCCCTCATCTGTGAATACACCACCTGCCCTGTTCTCAGACACACTCACCATCGGTGCACTGGGCCCTCCTAGGGGCTGCAGTTCATAGAGAGGCTGCCCAGTTTGGTCTACCAAGTGAAACTCCTCTGCAGAGTGAGGCTGCAGCTGGGGTGGCCGCACAGGCACAGCTGATGATGGAGAACTTCCTGAGAGGCGTACTGTGATGGGCAGGGCTGCAGGAGAGTTACTTTGTCCGAACAATGGATCCCTGGAATCCATGCAGGTTAATTGCTTTCACAGAGGAAAAACAGTAAAATGTACTTTAATCTTGAGTAGCAATTTCTATTTAGGGGAAAAAAAAAAAGGGAGAAAGAAAAGAACTTTTAAAACCAGTGTGCTGTATTGTATATTTGGAGGGAGCTCTTGTCCTTATGACGAAGAGGCTATTAGCTGACACTAGCAGCTCCATTTTTGTTTTCCATTTCCATGCTGAAAGTGTATTCATATTTCTGCTTCCTAGAAGCAACCCTCTCTACTATGGGGAAAGAAAACCCCTTGTGCCCAAAATCTGTTCCCCAGACCCACTCATCATTTTAAAACATCTCAAATCTACTCAGAAACTGAGAGAACTTATACCAAAACCAGAACTGTAAAACATCCACCAACTTGATTTGACTTCAAAAGAAATTCTAGAAATTATTCCACTAGGTCTTTAGATACATGGATTTAGTTATGAAGGCAAAAGTGTCTATATGTTTTCTTAATTCCTTACCACAGAAGAAAAATAAGCAACAAAACCTCCAATTCAAGTCCAAGAATTATACAGCATAAGATCAAGATTCAGATTTTGCAAGTCTCAAAAAATAGGTAATCAGAGCTTATTTTCATCAAGCTTGCAGAATCAAGGTCTTACAGCACATTCCATTTTCATTAAAGTGTTTAAGCACAAGTATCTGTCGTGTTGAAACTCTGAGAACACAAATATTAAACATGAAAATAATGGAAAATAGGCAGCCCTTGTGTAAAATATCATGTCAGGCTGTCATTTGGCCAATGCAAGCAGGAGTGCAATTCGTTTTATCTCTTGCAGCAATCACACAAACAATTCTGATGTTTCTGCTACAAAACTTTGTGAGCTACAAATCCAAAGGGTGGGAGAAATGTTTTTAAATTTTATATTAAAGTCAAATAACCTTCTAAAAAATTCTGCAGGTATAAATCTTCTGTGCTGAAACAGTCAACTGTAAATTACATCAGAAAACCAGCAACAAATAAATGGCCTTAGTTGTGTTAAAGACGTTACACAGAGACAATAAGCACACTACTAAATCACTACCTGAATATTTTACGTTAGCTGAAGTAATCTGCAGAAGAACATTTATGCACAGAAATCTCTCTGACTAGGAATATCTGGCAATATTTGATAACAAAGACATTAAAGACTCCTCTTCCCCAATACCTACAAAGACGTCCTGTGTCCCTGGGTTCTTATTTGTCACGTTTGGTCACTAAGCAATTTGACCTGATTTTCAAGTGCTCTGAACCCCTCCTACTCCAAAGCGTGTCATCAAGTACTGTCTAATATTGTTAACATAATAAATCATGTATTTCTTCAGCACTGTAACAGGATCTATTAATACAGTTACTAAAGGCTGTCATTAAAAATAACATCTGGATATTCATCAGTTCAAAACTGAATGGCACAAGAACCCAAGGGAAGGAACTTTTGTACTTTTTTATAAAACACAATGTATTACTATAAAGGCAAGAAAAAACACATGTAAATTCATCAGAAAACAATGTGAAGAAAGCATCAAGAAAGAAAGGACATTTATCTCACCTGAAAAACCCGATCATTTGTCTCTGACTCTTCTGTGCCATTACAGTTGTCTATGAACAAATCATTAGATCCTTCCATAGCAACATCATGGTCAGCTCCACCTTCTTCCATTACAAGATGACCTGAAAAAGTTACAAAAATTTCAGCCTGCAGGGTTTTTTTGCTCTTACACATTTAGTCTTGCAAGATCTAACACTGTTGCAAGCTAACAGCAAAGCCCTCAAAAAGTCTTTGCCTCTTTATCACTTTATTACTCCCTGCAAAAAAATGTCAGTGTGTTGCTCCAGGAGTATAGTTTAGCCTCTTGTATAAGACAACTTGCTTGACTTATCATTGCATACACAGATACAAAGCACACATATACACTCACACGATTTTCATCTAAATATGTCCACAAGCACTCAACTAACAACCATACACATCTAAAGAACACTTGATATTTACAGATATGCCAGCTCTGCTTTACAAAAATTATAGTCATCTACTTCCATAATCGATAGGATTTGCGTTACTCAACTCTGTCATGCAGCCATCTTAAAGTAAATCACATTTGTTTTTTAGCACCATAAAAATGAAATAAAATCACTATTGTTAGTCTATAGCTGCAAGCTTAGGGCAGGAAAACCAGCAGGTATATCAAACAGAATTTGGCATTAATCATGTGATGAAAGACAAAGACAGAGCTCCCAGCACTTTGGAGATCTACCTCCTATCCTAAAGAAAAGGACTTTAAGGAGCTCAGCTGCCCACTATAAACCTTCAAGCAAACAGAGAATATTGGACAGTGAATTGCCACATTCACAAGATAATGCTCTCACCCACACAGTACACCTTTTAAAGCAGTGACCAATCCCAAACATTCACAAATAAGCAAGTAGCCAAGATTACTAACCTGGCCCCTGTGTTACTAGAGTACATATATACTAGACTACGCACATAATAGCCAAACTGAATAGAAGAAAACTTAATTCCTGCAGTTTGGGGTGAGGGAAGGGGAAAGGTGTTCAGGATTTTCCCTTCAGTAATTATTTTAAAGGCAGGCAGCGTTATATCAGCACATGACTCCTACCAGCTTTATCTTCTTCACACTACACAGTAAATTCCTCGAGATGGGCCTTCTTGGCTGTGATATTTCAACTGTTCACAGCTTTGGTAAAGAGAATATAAAAGGCTTGAGAGTGACTTGAAAAGAACCGTGCAACCCTGAGATCACAAATTTATTTTGCTTTGCAAAGATATAAAGGACAACGGGCAAAGTAAATCCACATCTCCTTGGCTTTTGAAGCTGACTAAAGCATCCTGCTGATACAAACAACATTGTGAAGTTAAGCTGCTCATATGCTCAATATACTAAATACTTTAAGCTAAAGCAGATTTATTTTTCCATACAACTTTCAAGTGATGACACTCCAAACCAAGTTCCAAATGAAGTTACCTCACGTGTACCAAATATTTTGTAGCTTTGGATCTGAGAACAATTATGAAATGTTTCAGTTAAAATGTCTGAAGCATGTTAGCAGTAAATGAAAAAAAAAAAACCAGAGAGAAAACCAGATTTCATCATCAGTCAACCATTTCCCCTCAGTTAAAAGATGTAAAAAAGATACGTCAGTTTTGCCAAAGCAGCACATTCAGCTCTTTGAGATAAACTGAAGAAGTTTGTTCCAGAGATACTGATGGCACGTACCCAGAGCGTGTTGGAACCCGACTACATAACACAAGGATCACTGTTATCAGGACAGACCAATGGCCTGAGCAGCCCAATACCCTGTATCTAACATTGGTTAATAATAAAGTTCCGGGGGAAAATTACAGCAGTAGGGTAAATATACAGTGATATTTATCCAGTTTCCTCTTATAAACAGTCCAGAAATATCCAAAGTTTTATCTTTGTGTTTAAAAAATCCCCGCGGTATGTTTTTGCCCTGTGACTTTGTCTGATCACTGCTCTAACCCAGGCACTGGCACACACATCACCCTGGACAACGAAACTCATGGTTTAATTACCCAGGTTTCATTAACCTAGGTGCTGTGCAACCCCAAACAACAACAAAAATTTTTTCATTTTAAAGAAATATATATTTACAGGTACCTACAAGTACATACACAGTTAATAAACTTTATAGTTGTATAAATATTGCTAACAAATTCCCTGAACAAGACAGTTAAATCCTGTATACATATGCATGCATGGATATTTAATCATGAATGAGTAAATAATATACAATTATCTCTTCTTTTCATAAACATTTTACATCAGTGCCACAAAAACTTCCAATGTAACACCACTGTATCCCACATTTAACAATGGGTTGAAAGAGAAAAGTGGGAGTTTAATGTTGGCGTAAAACGGGATCAAAAGCTGCATCCCCTGTCCACACAACAGGCAGCTCTCCATGCCTCAGCTTTAGCCTTAATGCAGCTCTACCCAACCCACTCCCCAGGCTGCCCTCCATGTAGCCCACCACTCCCAAGACCGTTTCCAAATCAAGGGTTAGCACATTTTAACGCTATAGGACCGCTTCCTTTGCTCTGTCTCCCTTTGGAAAGCACTTAGTTCAAAATAAAGGGAAATCTATGGCCATTGCTACCCTTGGTTCAACTCTACAGAGAAGAAGCAGCCACAGAAACTGCTAGAACAGGTAAACATGATAACCATCATGAGCATTTCATGCAGGTTCTTAAAGACAGAGGTTTGAAGAGAGCAAACATTATGCACCGCAATCTAGCCTACATTACCACCAGTGGTTCAATTCCAAAGACAAACACAGATAGTTCAAGATTGTTTAGTAAAACACAAAAGCCCGTCAGATCTTGATTTATTTAGCCATCAAGAACTCCCACTATAATGCAGCTGTCAAAGCCAGGGGCACCTTTTGCATACACTAGGTTCTCTGATCGCCATTCATAGACACAACTTGTGTAACATCAGGAACTCCCAACCGGACCAGGATTTCAGTGCTCACCGAGGTGAACCTTTGTCATAATAGTTGCAACCTCCTTTCTAATCCAGAAGCCCACATACTGATTCTTTATATGTAAACTTTTAAAGACACCAACAGAAAAGTCAAATGAGCATTACTTTAAAATCCTATTATTGACCAGTCACACCTCTGCCTTGCCTTAAGACAGGGTATTAGATTTCTGTATTTTCTTGCCTCTGATTCTTTATTCTATGGTAATAGCTATACCTATTAACTACAAACAGCAGTCCCTAAAAATACACCAGTTCTAGACTCACAAAATTTTAAGGCCTCATACAAATGCTTACTTCTGCCTTCCTTCAATTACAAGGCCTCCTTGTGAAGGCAACATGCAGCCAGATCCCAAAGGGAAATGCTGCCTTTCAAACTCATTATTTTAACACTGAGTCAATGTTGTAAGATTTTAGTTATAAGAAACCTAAACTGTAAAAAGCGGGTAAGTCCGTTGTGATAATAAGCACATTCTGCCTAGGAATACTCTGTCAGGGCAGGAAGGAGGGAGTTGTCTTAGATTTTTTCAAGCTTCAAGTCTTCAAAGCATACCAGTTTCAAAAAACAAAACAACAACATAAAAGAAAAAAAGTAAATCAAAGTTTGACAGTGCAAGTTCATGCTTTCAGCACTTCTGACAGCAATATTCCCAATTCTGGTTTTAATTTATACTTCTTGACAGGAAATACACAGTTGAAAGCCTCACCAACAATCTTTTTTGTGTTTTCCATGGAATGTTTCAGAGGTTTTATAAAAAGATTTAAGATAATTGCATAGCTTACAACAATTAAATGCTCCCTCTGAGAAAGCTACCTCCGAAGACATTTCTCTACCACCACTATGAAGGGTGCAAATTACAGTAAAACATTATGAAGGGCATGAATTACAGTAAAACGTAACAGCGAGGAAATTAGGGTGTAGCGATACCCCCAAATAAATGAGCTACAATTAGCTTTACATTAACGTGTAACAGGTTTGAGATTTATTTTCTCTCTTTCACAGAAGAGCAGGCAGATACTGTTAAGAATTCACAGACCATCTGTGGACTCCTACTTAAAAGGTTTCTCAACTCACTTTTCTGTAGTTACAAGTATCCGGAAAATGCACCTGTGTCAGTTACATTGACAACGTTAGATCTTAAGCATTTCTTAAGTGTACTTAAGAAACAGATGAGATTTCTGAATCTCACAAAACATCACGACTTGACACCTGCCCGCTCCAAGTTGCCCCAACCCGAGTCGCCACACAGGGATAGCACGACTGTTCCCGGAGAGGCCGGCCACAAATAACTGTCAAAAAGGCGGGAGGGGAGAAGAATATATATATGTATATATAAACCAAGCACTCAGCAGGTACTCACACAAGCAGCCTTTTGCCAAAAAAATCAAATTGACTTACAGCTTCTTTTAAAGCTTACTGCGTCTTGGGTTTGTTACTTGTAGTATGAAGTTTATTGTTGATGTGCTACTTATACATGCAAGAAAACACAACCCAGGTAACGCCAAGACGCCGCCATCCGCGGCGAAAGGGCACGCACTGCAGCTCGCCGGCTCCAGCAGCGCCGCAGCCCCGCACGGGAACTACTCACCGCCCCGGGAACAAAGCCGGTGCCCCGCGGAGCCCCGCACCGGCGGCACGGCACGGCAAGGCACGGCACCGCCGGGCCGCAGGTGCCCGCGAACACCCCGCGGAAAGCGCCTCCCGCGCCTCAGCCCTGAGGGGGCACGCGCGCACCTCACCCCCCCGCCCCTCCCTCGCCAGTCGCGCCCCTCCGAACCAGAGCCCCGCGGTGGAGGAAGGGGAGGACGGGACGGACAAGCGCGGGTCCCGCCCGCCACCCGGAGGGAAGAGCCCGGCGCAGTGGCCGCCGGCCCCGCGGGGAGCGGAGGGGAATGCGGAACGTGCCTACTCAACCTCGCCTCGGCTCCCGCAGGCGCCGCCATGCAGGCCGCCCCCCGGCGCACGCGCGCCGCCGCGCCCGCCCTCCGAGCCGGGCAGGGGGAGGGCGCGCGGGGGGCGCCGGGAAGGCGGCGGCGCGGGGCCTCGCGCGAGCCGCGGCTGGCGGGCCGGGGCGCGCGCAGCATGCTGGGCGGGGCGGTCCCAGCGGCGGCGGGCCGCGTGGCGCGGCGGCGGGGCGGGCCGGGCCGGGGCGGGGGCGCGACCGGCGGCGGGGGGGCGGTGCCCGGCGGGCGGGCGCGGCTCATCGCGGCACGTGGCCGGCGGCAGCATGGCGCAGCTCACGGCGCGGTTCCGCACCGAGAACCGCAGGTGAGGGGGCGCCCGGGCGGGCTGCGGGGGCGCGCCTGGGGCGGGGGCGCCGCCGGGGTTGGTAACGGCGCTGTGTGCCCGCAGGTACGCCGTGGAGGATGTGCCCTTCTCGGTGCCCGCGGCCTCTGAGACCGCTGACCTCAGCCACCTCATCAACAAGCTGCTGGCGGCCGGCGACGGTAGGTGCCGTGGAGGAGGAGGAGGAGGAGGAGAGGAGGGGAGCGGGCGGGAGCTACGGGACCCCCCGAACGGGCGCTGGCCCCGCGCCTTGCCCTTCCTGCAGCGCCGCCCCGCTGGGGAGCCGGGTCCCACCCCGGTGGTCGCTGACCACGGGCCCCGGGCGCGTCAGCTCAGCGCCTCGGTTGAGCTTGAAGGTGCGCTGGGGCTGGGGTCCCCCGGGGGGGCGGGCCCCGGCGCGCCCCGCCCCTGGCTCGGCCTGGCTGGGCAGAGCGGGGCCCCCTCCGCCCGGGCAGCCGCCGTGCCGGTGCGGGCAGGCCCAGCAGCCGCGCTCCCGAGGCTGGGCGAGGGGCTCGGCACCTGACTGCACCGCCCCGGCGGGCGGGAAGGGCAGCGTTCCCCAAACCGGGCAAAAGAACTCATGACACCGAAGGTTTGTTTTTCCTGAAAGCCTTTGAGAAGAGCTCAACCCTCAGCTCTCAGGCTGAAATGGGCCTGCCCTGAAAGATTATCAGGGGAAGGCACCTGTGCAATGTCTTCGAGAAATCCCTTTTTCTGTAAGAAATGAGACTTAATTGCATCTTAACCTGCTGAGACTCCTGCAAGTCGCTTTGAACCCGTGAAATGGCAAGCGACCTTGAATAGAAAACCAGTGCGTGGCACAGTGCTCATGTCAAATGTGGGGCCTTTGTCAGCTGTGCCAGTACAGAGAGAGAAATACACACCAGAAATTCTCAGTTCCCTACTGTTGCTTCAAATACAGGGCTTTAGGTGGTGATGGCAAAGATGTGGGCTACTAGTGGCAAATTCCATACAGAACAGTGATGAAGCATCACGGCGGTTTGGTTCAATGTAGCTACAGAGAAAAGGATTTAGAAAATAATATATTAACAATAAGAGGCAACCTTTTGAACCCCAACAGCAAATCACCCTTACTCTTATATAATCCTATGGAATTCATGGGCTGCCCACTTAAAACTGGGAGATGAAACATACTGTTTTGTTGGGGGTGGGGTGGGTTTGTTTTTTTTTTTTTTTTCTAACCTCTTGCTGGCTCTGTTCTCCTGAACCAGCCATAGAGTGATGCTGTTCTTGATGGTATGAAATAAACAGTGACACCTGAGCATGCATTTTTCCTAATTTGTTTCAGCGGATCACAAGTATGTGGAATTTGACTTCCTTATCAATGGCCAGTTCTTGCGTATGCCGCTGGGCACGCACATTGAAATGGAAAATATCTCCACGGTAAGTCATATTTGATTTCACCACATCTTGGACAGTAGAACAGCCAGCCAGTTTAGTTCAACCTGATTCAGGTATTACACTGTCATCCTGACTAGGTAGATTTCCTTGCTGGCTTTTTATTTCTTTTCTGACTTTCCCAAGAGAATGCCCTGTATTTTTAAATCCATTCTAAACTGCAAAGTGATTAGAGAGTATGGGACTGAGCAATGCAAGGAGCATTGGTATCCAGTCTGTTGTCTGTATGCAGGTCAGAGGGGAAATTCTTGTCTTATTCAGTCCATCATTAATACATTTTTGTTTCCTACTGTGTTAGTTACATTGGGGAATAATAGGGGAGGTTGGTATTGCCTCTAGAAAATGTTGTGAAGTATTTTAGACACCAGATTTTTACGGGTAAATACAGAAGAGAAACCTGGGAAGAGTGACTTGATTCGATTTTTGTTCCAGCTTGCTAGTAAGAGCAATATGATAAAAGTATGGAAAGCAATAGAATACACTTTTTTTTTTTTTTCTCCTGTCTGAAGACTTGAATTCCACTACTGTGGCAAAGAGCTTGGATAACAAGATCTTTGCCCAATGAACTTGTATATTTGCACCACTCTACAGTTAAATGTTACTGATTTTAAAAAAATAAAACCATACTAAGTAAGTATTTTGTCTGTGAGCTCAGGAAGAAGTGGTGGAAATAGAGTATGTGGAGAAATACATGGCCCCTCAGCCAGAGGAATGCATCTTCCACGATGACTGGATCAGTTCTGTTCAAGCCACTGAAGAATGGTACTGCATTAAGCCAATTCTGGTTTGTCTTGCTTATTCCTGTTGTGTGCAGAGGACACAGAGGTGTCAAATGGAGTGGTATTCTGTGTCTTTAATAATCTGGGGAGGGGGGTTCCCCTCTTTGCTCTTTTTTGTTTGTTTTTAACCTGTCAAGTCAGTCAGCTACTTGCTTTTATAAGCAATTCAGTTTTACACCTGTATTCTATGCTGATAGCGACTTTTAACACAAATAGAAAACAGCTAGAGTCTCTGAACAAGAGATGCTGTTAATACAAATGGCTAATACACTATTTATTATTTATCTTAAAGGACAGCAAGATTTCCTTATGTCTCTTTAGCTTAAACACTTGACTTCAAATGTGACATTTGGTATTAACAAATATGATAGTGTACCTTTCTGCAGAGCTTTTCTTTTATAAAAAAACAAACATAATTGTGTTTTTCTGCTGTATTTTCACATTCATTTTCCAATCAACTAGGAAGTGTTCCTATATTAGGTAAGAGTTGGAAAATGCTTAGAGATCCTCTAGTAACGTACCATGAACAACAAATTATCTTTTTATTTTAAATGACATAAGCGATCTTAAGTCTCACCTACCAGAATATGCAGTACTCTTACTGCTTTTCTTTTTGGTCTGTACTCCTAGCCTTGCAATTGTAGGTTTTAATGAAGCTTTGCTCTGTAACAAAAAGGGGTTTTTTTGAACACACAAATTAGCTATATTTTGAATTTGTTTCAGCTAACCAGTTACTATGCTAATATTTTTCGAGTTTCTGGTTGAGGCTTTTTTTCATAAAAACATTGCTGGTTTTAAAAACAATGTTTCAAATTCTGTACCCTGTAGGATATTAACTGGCTGCTATGATCAGACTGCTCGAATCTGGTCTTTGGAAGGAAAATGCATCATGACAATAGCTGGGCATACAGAAGTAGTGAAGGATGTGGCATGGGTGAAGCAAGGTTAGTGTGTATATACGTATATATTAGGCAAGTAGTAATAGATTTATTGGAGAAATGTCAGCATTCCTCAACCGTGAATATTTAATTATTTAAATGCTACAATGTTTTTAATCTCTGTCATTGGTGTTAGAAATGAAGTCATGGTGTAAGGCAGGCCTTCAACAGTAATGAGTCAGGTTAGTTTGACATGTACATTGTCTAACCACCTTGTAGTCTTTGTAGCAAATACTGGTATGTATAGTTACATTAATTATACTTGCAGGGTGACATGATGTAAATGGAGATGTGTATGAGTTCGTCTATGATATTCTTGACTAAAATTACTATATATAGACTATAAAGACTTTGGAAAGCAGAGTTGGGTGCAAGCATGACTTTTTTTTTTTTTTTTTCTTTTTCCCTTCCTCAGATAGTTTATCATGCCTGTTACTCAGTGCTTCTATGGACCAAACTGTCCTGCTATGGGAATGGAATGTGGAGAAAAACAAAGTGAAAGCCCTTCACTGCTGCAGGGGACACGCTGGGAGTGTAGATTCTGTAGCTGTTGATAGCACAAGAACTAAAGTGAGTGCCTCCGGGAAAGAAACTGTTGCCTTCTGAGATGTTAGCAGCCCGTATCTCAAAAATAATCTTTTTGTCCCTGCATAGGTACTAGTTACTATGATGGACATGCTGATAAGTTTCCAGTCCTGTTATAAATGGTGGTTACTGAGGATTAGGAGTGCTGTATCAACACTAGTTGAAGTGATGCGCTTAACCTCTAGTATCACAGAAAGTGAAGGTGACTTTAGATAGCACAAGAGATTATAATGCTGCTCCTGACTTCTATGAGTGAAGTTCAACGTTTATTTTAAAGTAAATTTTACTTCTAACACGCATGAATTTTGCATTATAATGGAACTATTTGAAAACGTGACCTAAATTTTCAGAGCAGTTTTGGTGGGGAAAAAAACTTTCCGGAGTGGTACTCAGAAAAAGCAGGTCGTAGAAAAGGTCCTTCTTCATCCAGGAATTCAACAGTTTAAAGAGCACTCACACCAAAGGTGGAGTCATGGCTCCCAGCTTGACTCAATATCAGACAGGTTAAAATAAAACTTTTTGGTGTTGAAGGAAATATTTCTGTTTTGTAGATATTTCTGCAAAGGGAGGAAAAAGAATAGTTTATCTATGTCAAAATTGGTTTTTTGGAGGAGCCCAGCACTAGTTTTCATGCGTTATAACCCATTGATTAACTTTTCAAGCAAGAAGTGTATTTAGTATGGCTTACAAGGTCTGTCTGGATCAGTATTAACAATGTTTCTGTTCATACAGTTCTGCAGTGGATCTTGGGATAAGATGTTAAAGATCTGGTCTGCAGGTAAGATAAGTGTTAAGCTGGGATTCTTGGCTCTCAAAAAAAATAATCAAAAACTCTACTTAAAACAACCTAAAAAATGGATACTGAATAGTTTTTTTCATTAAGAAAATTTGAGTCTGTAATAGTAAAAGCTAGCTAGAACTTGTTTTTCCCCTAAGCTTTGTAAGGCCATATACATCTTTATATGAAGTTACTGTTTTGGTTGGTAACACAATTTCAGATACGGTTGTCAACTGTGTGCTGATGCTTATTTTATTCAGAGCACAGTACTTTATTTCTTTCATTTATTTTTAATTGATTTATATAAGTGTGCAGATTAGAGTGTAGACTTCTTACAAATTAAGTTTGTGGGTTATTTTCCTGTTCTGTTATTGACACGATAATAGGGAGGACAGCAAGTTGATCAGGTCTCTTCTAGGAATGTAGACTAATCCCATTTGAGCTGAATGCTTTCTTTCACTGTTCCAAGTCCTGATGAGTCAGTTTAGGAGTATACATATAGGTACTGTATCTAAAAAAATAAAAGATTGTGTTTGTCACACACCTGAATTACTGTTCGAATTTTCTGTGAACGAGGATAGTCTTAAAAATTATTTGGGACTTCACTTTAAAACTGTGTGACCTAGAGAACATCACTTAATTTGTATTCATTTTCCTTTTCTCAGAATGGATATAATACTAGTCTGGTCAGAGGCATAGGGTTAAAATATTCATGCATCATAGATGGGTTAGGTACTGTAAATACGGCATTTTGCTTAATTACTTTTACGGAAATGCAATCCAGAAACCTCCGGGTCAAGTCTGACTGTCTTTTGTCACAGTACCTACAGATGAAGAGGATGAAATGGAAGAAGCAGCTAACAGACCACGGAAGAAGCAGAAAACTGAACAGCTGGGACTAACAAGGGTAAGATGAACTTCAGCTTGTCCAGGATTTTATATTGGAAGTGTGGCCACGCAAAATAATTTCCCTTTGTTAAAAATGACTATAGGAAAACTTCTGGTGGTATGTATCAGGCTGATCAGACAGGTATTCTTATTTGTTGAATATCATTAAAAAAATGTATTCTTTCAATCTAATCCCCTCTCCACTCTAAATTCTAGACTCCCCTTGCAACCCTCTCTGGCCACACAGAAGCCATCTCCTCTGTGCTGTGGTCAGATGCTGAAGAAATTTGCAGTGCATCATGGGACCACACTATTAAACTCTGGGATGCTGAGACTGGAGATCTCAAATCAACTTTGGTGAGATCATTATACTTTTATCAGTAGTTTCAGTTAAAGTCCAGCTCAAAAACATTCTGCAAAATAGTAGCTCCAGTCTGAGTTATTATTTTCTTTTCTGACAGACAGGAAACAAAGTGTTTAATTCCATCTCCTACTCACCACTGTGTCGACGCCTCGCATCTGGGAGCACTGACAGACACATTAGGCTATGGGATCCTCGCAGCAAAGGTGAGCTAAAACTTGAATGTTCTCCAGGTTATTTTTTCCAAAATCAAAACTTTTCCCTGTTGAGAGACACCTCACAAACTGTTCCCTGGTCCCTCTGCTTGAAAGAAGCCATTTGGGGGCTTTTATCAAATACCAAGATTTTCCATAATCTGGTGCAAGGCTTCTTTTAATTTTTAATAATTTAAAGTAACACAGCTTAGGGTTGGTGGTTTTTTTTAACTTACTAATGAATGTTTAACTTTGCAGTTGCGGGCCTGTACTTTTTTTTTTTAACCTTCGCACTTAAGTTGGTCAGACCATCATTAGAGTGAAACAGTAGTCACTTTGTTATGGCATAGTGGTGCCCCACCTGACAGGATTGCAGATAACATGACTGAGCCACCAGATTTTTCATAGACATGTTTACTTGTTTAGCTTCTGCAAATCTAATCCAGAGTTTAACAGCATTATCTTCTTATGTTAAAGCATGTATTGTATCCTTTGTTTCAAAAATCTTTGAAAACTGAGTTTAGTGGCAAGAAAATTGATTTTTAGTTCTGGGCTTTTGGGGTTTTTTTTTTTGTGTGTGTGTGTGTCCCCAGCTTCTGTGGCTTATATTTTTGTTTGCTTTCTTTAAAGTTCACTTTGGTTTTTTTGAAGTTAGAATTAGTGGTGGCAGAAACACTTGCCTTGAACACAAATATGTTGCTGACTGCTTTTCTCACTGGATTTTGTATGCATTACTGATATCTTTCCCCCCCCGCCCCCCCCCCATCCTCCTCTCTCTCTTCTGTTCAGATGGCTCCTTGGTTCTCCTGTCTCTCACATCTCACACAGGCTGGGTGACATCTGTGAAGTGGTCACCTACCCACGAGCATCAGCTGATCTCTGGTTCTCTGGACAACATAGTGAAACTCTGGGACACAAGGAGGTAAAATAAATGTGTTCTTTGCTGTTCAAAAGCATGTAAGCTTGTAGAGTCAAGTTAACCTAATGAAACAGCAAAAGCAGTTTCAGGCACTGGAAACTTCTGTGGCGTTTGTGAAAATTCTCCAGGTCTTAGGAGTAAAGTGTATAACAAAAGGGAGAAAAATACTTGTAGTCTATCAGAGGACCTGTGACTTAATATCTGCAAGAGCTATATGGCATTCCAACACGGCACTTACCTGGCATTAACAGCACTATTGGCTGACATGCAGAAGGCAGCACCCATAACACTGCTACTAGGATTAGTGACCGCAGGTGGTCTGCTTACCGTTCCTCTACGGAATGACCCTAACAGCAGGAAGTTTCACTTCATACTCTTTCATACCTTTCATTACAAATTTCCAAGCGATGAAAGGGTTTGCATTCAGAAGACATAAATGTCTTTTCTGGAAAACGCACAGCATCTACACATGGAAGAAAGAAACTATATAATAAAATGTTCCTAATCAGCAGATTGATTAAATTTCAGTCTCAAGGTAGTTTGCCAGCAGGTGAAAAATGTTGCTGTGTTTCTCTTTGGGGATGCAGGAGAGGTTAACACTGATGCGATCAGCTCTGGAGAAAGTAGTGAAAATGTCACAGATGGTAGATACCTGTACTCTCTACAAGTGTTCATAACTGCTAGACCACATCTGTTTGATAGCATCATGATAGTATTTTTTCCTGGGACCAGCGTGTTCTGTGATTGCTCACTTAACGTCAAATGTGTTACTATAAATAAGTGTGTTTCCCCAGTTGCAAAGCTCCTCTGTATGACTTGGCTGCACACGAAGACAAGGTTTTGTGCGTGGACTGGACAGAAGCAGGGGTAAGAATCTGAAGAGCAAGTTACTCAATTTATATACATAGTGGTTTAGGAAGAGGGCTAAAAGCAGTCATGGACTATTTTTTCTGTTATGCTAAAAGATAGAAGAAGTTTTAGTTGTGCTGTCATCGATAACTAGGTGTTACTGTCATATGTGCTCCAGCATGTGCCCACGCTACTGTACAAAGGAGTAGGATAGGAGTATAAGCTCTGTAGTATTAAGTGGGTGTTACACTGATACTCCAAACAAGGAGAGACATGAGAACAGCACACCTCACTGGGAAAATACATATTCCAAAGCACCATTTGCTGCCATGGAGACTAAAGCAGCAGCATGAACTCACAGCTGGGGCATGGCAGTACATGTAGAAGGGGAAAACTATATAATCATCTATAGCAAACTGCTCTGCTACTGTAGTGGTACACACATGTATAAAATGGAAAAACAACATTTTGTTAGAGGTTCAGGATTCTCTGTGGCTCCTGTTCTCAGTAAATTTAGAAGTAATCCTGCAAAAACTTTGTTTCTACTTTGAGGAGGAAGAGGGTAAGACACAAGGTTGCTTCTGCACTTTGATTCTGGATTTTAGTCACGCAGTAGCAGGTTTTTTTTTTTTAAGACATAAAAAGAAGTAGTCTTCAACTTTTGTTTTGGTATTTTGCTTAGTTCTGGTATTAATCACAATTTTCTTTTCCTCTCATCAGTTGCTGTTGAGTGGAGGTGCAGACAACAAACTGTATTGCTACAGATACCCAGCTACAGCCTCTGATGTTGGAGCATGAAGGCCAGAAGACTTTTCTTAATAAATTAAAAAAAATCTTTTTTTTTTTTGCAGCAGTCATTCTGTTAGTGTAGAGAGCTGTTGTTCCTGTTTTTTTGTATTGGTAACCTGTATCAGTATTTGTCACAGAAAAATAGCAACAAGCAGTTAGGAATGTGATCAGTGTGAAACAAAGCAAAGGGAGTTTCCTCTCTTTTTGACAGTTTCGAATTAGCATCTTTTAAGTGACTTTGTATAGCCCTTTTAATAAGGAGTAAACTGTTCCTGATACAGAAAAGTTACTCACTGGACTAAATTATTTTTTGAGCTTACCTGCTTTCTCTTGAAAAAAAAAATAAAGCTGTTGTCTACAGCCATTGGTTTAGTGCCTCACTGCAGCTAAAAATCAGACTTCAGCCCTCCTTTCAGTATGGCTGTTGGCAGTTCTTATGATTAAGCCTTTAATTGAGGAACCCAGGCTGCTTTCTAGAATAAAGACTTAGTATGTTTACAGCACAAGTGGTATGATGGAAAGGAACTTGACAGATTTACTAGCAGATTAAATACTCCGTTTTTGTTTTGCTCATAAGTTAGGGCTGTAAATTACTTTAGAAGAAGGTGCCTGCCTTGTATCACGGTACGTGTTATGTTGCAGTACAATTACTGTGATACTGTACAAGTGGAGGATCACACAGAGAAGGCAGAAGAAAAATTAGTTTGTTTGTAGAAAGAATGGATATAAGAAGTTGCAATAACTTTTGGTTTGAGATAGGGCAAGGACTATCCAAACAAGCTCCTTTTCTCTGCAGGTGGTCTTGCTTTTAATTCAATATTTAAAAGAAAAAGCTATCACTGCAGTTTATTAAGACGTGAAACCAGCACATAAGTTTCACAATGTGGAAACCAAAATTGAATATCCTCACTGCTGTCTTAGCTTTCGATAAATGTAAGACCTGTTCAGCACAATCAAGTCAAATGATTAAATTGCAAGGTTAATTTTTGTTTAGAGTGAAAACTCTGACCTCCAGGTTTACAATATGGACAAGTTCTGAGTAAGCTGTTTAGGAAATAACTAGAACAGCAAAACTATGGAGAAAACAGCACGAGTACAGAGTCCCTTGGCTCTGCAAGTAATGTACTGCAACTAACAGACCAACCTTTATTTACAAATGCTACTTACAAGGAATATGTTGTCTTGCCATCATCTTAATCCATGTGCATGTTCTTAGTATGTGCTTTATCCTTTATAAAGCAATATACCTGAATATAGCAACTAATTCTATTTTTTTTCCTTTAAAACATTGCCTTCTACTTACTCCACAAGCTGGAACATGTAAATATGGTGTGAATAAATGTTTTGTTTTGTAAACCTACCAAAAATACAAAGCATTTTTTGAGCAGGAATTTAGTATGTGCTGGAACATGCAGCATTCCTTCCTCCCTACTATCGCAGATTAATTTCACATGCACATTTGTGGCTAGCCAGTCTTAATTTAGCAATCATTAGCTTAATATTCATGAAAGTTTAAAAAACTTTCTAATATTTTTTTAGTATGAAAACAGAAAAGAATAATATCCTCTTTAGCTAATCCTTAATCCAGTACACCTTACTTTTGGAGGTCTTAACCAAGTGAAGTTTTTCATTTCAAGACTCGCAGTGACCATTTAATTTACAGTCTTGAGCTATTTTGTGTATTATAAGAAACGCCAATTTTATTATTCTCTCTTCAGTTTTTCTTTCAGGTAAATTATGCTTGAGCATAGCTGTATTTTGCAGTCAGATAGCTGTGGAGCACCTCCAGCCAATTAAGTAGTTGATAAAAGTAAGTGGGTGCTCTTACATGCATATATCTAAAGACCTGTGAATGCAGGATAGTTAACCGTAATACAGTTTTCTTGCTTTCCCAGCTTTAAAAAATACTTATTAAAAAGGTCACATCACTTGGACTGTCAGCTTAATGGAGAGAGATTATGATTATTATTATTTAGACTTAAGAAATCCCAGTTGGCATGAATTACTTCAGTTTCAAACACTGAATCCATGAGATCTACTACACTTGTCACCTGTAGTAAATATAGAGAGTAACTAGAAAGGCAGGTTTTGGTAGACCACAGTTCAGAAGTGGGAGGGTTTTCACACCCTCTTAAGTTTGGGTTCTCTTACTGGGAAGAACGTTGGACACACAAAGAACCAACTAAGTAGCACATATTAACATGAAGTGATACAGCATAAGTACAACGTTTTTGAAATGCATCTGTATCACCATCTACAAGTTACTCTAGAACCTACAAAAATACTTTTTAGATTTGGCTGAGTGATAGTTCTTTATATAATCTGTAATCTTAAAACATTTTAGTAAGAATATCTTTATTTATCCAAACACACTCCTTCATTTAAAATAATGTGAAATTAGAATAGCCAGCACGAGTTGATTTTAAAATCGCTCAGAACTGAGCCAGAAACACAGTCCAGAAGCAAGGTGCTGATGGCAACATTACTCACAATACTTCCACACACCACACCCCCCAAAAGAAACCCCCAAAACAAAACAAAAAACCACACAACCCCCCCACCTTTCTGCATATTTGCAGTGCCCTGGTAGCATAATATGGAACCAGAACAAGATTTTATGTACTAACTCCTAGCTTTCCTTAAACATCAGTGATACTACAAGTGAGAGGAATAAAGACAGTAGTCGAGTACTGCAAACTTATTTTTTGTATCAATGGGGTGGAGGTAGGTTCGGTTTTGAGAGTTGTGCAGTACATTGTTAGATTTCAACTTTTAATTCTGCATTGACAGCTGGCATAAACTGTTAGCTTTAGTAGCACACATGCCCTGCCTCTAAATACAGTTCAAATGACGTCATGCACTGAAGACACACATTGAAAGTGTTAGTTTAAGACTTTAAGGCCCGCATGTGTGGATAATGCCCCTCACCGTGGTGCCACCCGCAGGGTAAGCGCCTTCTGCATAAGCCATACAGATAACCACCAGGGACGGCATGTCAGCTCACCAGCAGCACTGCGGGCAGCCTCAGCCCACAAGCCAGTTGCTCTTTGAGACCCCCAGATGCAAAATACCAGCTCCCCAGTCAAACGGTTTGGTGCCAGACCCAGACCCTCTCTGGGTGCGAGCTGCTCCGGAGCCAGCGCACACCCTGCGGGCACAGGTGACAGGAGGGGACAGGCTGACAGGGGCTTCTCAGGCTGCAGTTTTTATGAGTTCGGGGCCAGGATGCAGATCTCCAGCCAGTGTTGTGGTGCCTCCCGTTCCTGTCAACCTACAAGCCCATAGCCTGGTGGTGAGGTTTTTCCTAAATGAAAATAAACTTACATGAAGTTTAACTGCGTTTTGGTACAAGCTGATTAATGTCCAGTATAAGCTCAACACTCCCCCAGACTTCAGCACACACACATTAGGGAATAGATCTACACGTGTTTAAAGTGACTTCTATAATTTAAACAAAAATATTTCAGAGTTTGGAAGGAAAGACTTACACAGAAAAAGGAACACACTTCAATGAAAAATCCTGACATGAGGTTTTCTCCTGCATGTTCTGTGACATTTCTACAGCAGAAAGCGCTAGATAGGCATATGCAGATTCCCCAGTGGAAAAATACACACACTCTTAAGTTGATCTGTATCTTGTTAATTATCAACTTCCTACTTGAACGTGGATATAAGTTAATGAATTTCAGAAATTAATGGTTTTTCTCATCACTGAATTAAAGGAGGCTACAAAGTTATTTCCAGGATTGTATGATTCTAAACATGTTTCTTTTTTTTAAAAAAAAAAATAAATCAGATTTGGGCAGATCTGTTCCATGACCTCACTGAAATTTCAGCATGTACTCTTTTCCCCTGCTGTAGGAAAGGTGAAAATTATCAGATTAAATACTTAATGTGAACTAGGTCAACACACCTGACTTTTGATTTCTACTTTTTGTCAGAACGGGGCTGCCAAGCTGGCCCCCACGTACCCCAGCCCAGCAGAAGATACAAGTTTATGGATTATCATCCTGCTTCATTTAATGCTCTTACTTGTTTTATTGCATCTTTTTGTTTCCTTGGGTTGTTTTTTTTTTTTTTTTTTTAAAGTATTTTAAATTAGAAAAAGGTACTCACATTTGGTAGGATTAGTTTTTGTTTGCCTGTAGGTTTTACCTAACGTGCTTTGAGAATGCACAACCGTGGCAGGATGCCCCATCACACCATCCCTGCTGCACCTCTGGGGGAGAGTTGTGGCTAAGACGACAGCATTGCAGACAGCAAAGCTGATGATCCTGTTCTGATGGGCAGAACTACAACCTACCCTTGATTTCCAGCCCAACATCCCAGCAAACAGAACGGCTATTTCACTGGTTTAGCACCAAGGCCAGCCTGAGCCCCAGCCTTCCTGGCAGCTGGCGCCTGCCCGGGCAGCCCAGGTGGGAGACACACAGCCACAAGTCGCTGCACACACCACTGTCTGACAGCAACCAGTTACACTGGCTTATGTCCCAATTCATACCCCAAAAAAAGGCCAACTGAGTTAAGTCACCAGTTTTGTTTGATGTAAGCACATTGGCAGAGATCCCAAATTAGGGGCAAAACTTGGGTTAAAATTCATTGTCATGAAAACCAATTTAAATTGTCCTGTAAATAGCATGAAACGAGTGGCTTTTCAGCTGCCAGCAAAACGCTGGCTGAGCCTGGTCGAGGAAAGACAGCTGCTCCATCTGGATGAGTCTACCAAGCCATCCAAATCAAGGCATGCACTGTATGGAATGCTGAAAACTTAACTCAAACCACAAAAATGTAAATTTCTGTATCGGTTGCAATATTCATATCCAAAACTTCAAAATGTCAACTTTGCATATCTTTGCGTTTTATTCCATTGGGCAACTAGTAGCCTGTGACCATCAGGGGATCTTAGTACGAGTTTAGATGTCTGTAAAACTAAACAAACATCAACATAAATGCCCTGTGATTGCTACTGAGACTTTCAGCTTATAATTTCAGCAAAGACCTTTCTTCAAATGTTTGCAACCTCTGAACGCAAACCAGAATTCACAAAAAGCTGCATGGGGAAATATGATATACCAGTTATAGCAAACCATCCCAATAATCTAGATCGCTCCTCCAAAAGGGTCCCTCTCATCATGCTTTCTATTGTCTATGGCCTATAAATTTAGAGGAGGGATCTTCAGTCAGACCACAGCTGCTGTAAACTGCATGTGAACCGTAGCTGAGATCACTTGGAAGAACACTCAGGAAATGCTCACTGACTTAGTCGCTCTCCTTTAACTCTACGTCTGTCCCAGCTGAAAAACATTTGAGCCTGTCACACATGCACACACACAGAGCTATCTCATGGATTTCTGCACCCAAGACAGGTCAAAGGATTGGCCAGTGGTTGAAAAAATGCAGAAGAAATACTGGAAACTGAAACAAGCCCACCAAAGAATGAAGATGAATACGTGGCGACATCTGATGCACAGCTGGGTGCCAAATCAGAGTTAAACCTGAGGATTGTGAACAGTGTCAGTATGAATTGATACGCAGAATAAGAACACATGAAAATGGCATCATTTTTCCTGCCACTAACAAGCACCAGTTACTTTCAAAAGGGCAGTCTCAGCCACCTGTATCATTTGAGAAGCCCAAGAAAAAGGTATCTAGTGTTAGAATTGCGTTAGTTTTCTGAACCTATTGAGCAAAGAGGAGAACTTTCTTAAATTTTTCTCTAAATGGTGTCACTGCCACATCTGTGCACACACCCCTGCGTGCACTGGAAGTCTGGTGGAACTGCTCGGCACTTCTGAGTTTCCTGCACTAACCAAGCGCTACCATGGAGTCTGCCAGCCAGATCGGGAACACTCTGTCACACGGGGCTTGTCTGGGGATCGGGAGGGTGACAAGAACAGGCAAACTATACTTTCCTTTTTTAAAGTACTTGCAGCACTGAAGGCTACTGGGGGACATAAACCCCTCACTTGTGTGATTCTAAGCCTGAAGGTATGTGGCTGACCAAATGTGGACACCCAGAGGCATCTGCTGAAAACATGTACTTTGAAGCAGAGTCTGGAAGGTGTGGTGTGCATGTGCATTCGTGGGAAGAGCTGATCATACTACAATGTGGTTTGGACTCACAGCAAACATCTCTAATGTCCCCTGTTAAAGTAAATACAGTAATTTGCTTTCTAATTGAAAATGCACAAATTTCAATCTCTCACCTATCCTTTCCCTCTCAGGTTCTGCATCAACTTTAGCCTGAATCTTGGAAGGTTCATGCAAGTTTGTGAACTCTTTTTGTCCCTAAAAAAAAATAATAATTATAAAGTCCAAATCTGACAGAATTACACTCTGTTCCATCAGGGCCCAGAATCCATCTGCGTGCTGGTAAGATCACAGTGATCTTTGACTCTTCCACTCTCAATTTCAAATGAGACCTTAACTTTCAGCACATCTCTTGGATTAGGAGATCATTATTTTGGTGGACTTCATGCACAGGATGAAATGTTGGAATTTGCTGGCAGTAGGTTTTTATTACTTGGAACAGGGATCAAGTCTATTCTCTGTGTTACACAAAAGAACTTTCTTCTGTCTTGCGTCAACATGCAAGTGGTCCTTTTGATATATCCACAGCATTTAAAAGAATAATAAATTAATTCATAATAAGGTTTTGCCTTTAGGTTTAAGGCCATACAAAGACCCTCAATGGACAGTCTCTGTTGCTTCTCAGAAAACTGCACTACGGCCATAGTTATCACCTGCAGTTAAAACACTAAACAAAATGCTTCCTAGATCTCAACAGCACAGATTTAAGCAGATTTTGGTTTCAGTCACCCTGCTGTAATTCCAGAGCATGTCAGTTAAGACAGTGAAGCCTATCAGAATCAATGGACTTAATATAGATTTACAGAGGAGCTTACACGCAGCCTTATCTGAATGTAATTTACAATAATTAGATCTTGTATATTGACATAGCTGAAAATTGAGTCAGAACCAGTTTCCAAAAAATCTAATACTGCATGTCAGTGAAGCTCTTTCTCGAAGGAAATAAATAAGATTTGTCTTCATAGTAACTAAGCCTTGGAGCAGAATGGCGTGGGGGAGGAGATGATGGTTTTTCTCCACTTCTAATCCAATCTATTTAAACAAAGAAATCAAAACAACAGATGTTTAGTATGAAAAATGCTGCCTGAGATACTGGTGCCACAGAATCCAGCATGAACTCACCAAAGATGAGAAGATGAAGAGAGTACAGTTTTCCTATTTCAGTTTTACCATTCTCTAGGCTGCTGCAACTTGAATGCGCGAGTCCAGAGCGTCCTGTTAAAAAGCCATCATTTTTGCCAGAAGAGCAGTTTGCAACCCAGGCACCATCCCACCACACCCCACTCTGAATCTCTGCAGTATCTATAGTACTGCCTGCTAGATGTAAACAGAGGATTACGAGACACAAAATTTTATCTGACCAGATCATAGAATAATGATAATTCTACTGTAATGATGATGATAATATTAGACTATGTACCAGAAAATTCTGTTTTTATTAATGAAATCACTATTTCTAATCTTTTCTCAGCTTGCTGCAGTATAATGCAGCAACTGAAAAATATTTTCAGTTTTGGGATGTCTGAACTGTATCTCTCATACCTTGACAGACACATTTGAAGCTAGTAATTTTGTTTAGCTGGCTCAAGTATTGCTTTCACCATTTCCTACTGGCCTTCTACAATTATTTTTTATAATTTTGACACAGCAGTTTGCGGGGCTGCTACTGTAGAAATTTAGAGAGAAACATAAGCTTTTTAATTTCCCTCTGCAGTAGTCTTTTCTTGTTGTTTATTCTCCTTATTTTGCCACCCACTCCATGTTTTAGAACTGAAGTATCTTACTAGTTTCTTATTCCTCACAGGCGTTTCAAGATCAGCGAGGCAAAAGTCTCCCTCCATTTAAATATATTGGGTTTGACCTTTAGGCCAGCATGTCCTGAGAGAGCAGGCACTCCAGGTGCCTAATGCATCGCCACTGCATTTCTCCTCCCACATACATTACCAACTATATTACAACATTAGGGCCATTACAGCAGGCAGTATCAGCCTTTGTCACACCTTTGATCACTGACATTTATTCTGCCAGTGTCTCTGCTATTAGTTCTTTTCCCACCTTCAGAAGAACTACCAAGCACCTGAAGGACAGGGAGTCCGTGGAAGGAAGCACAGGTGATGCTCAACTGATAAGCACCAGCGCTGGTTGCTAACAGCTCTCCTGCGCTAACAGCAGGGCTCTGTGAAGAGGCATCACCCATGGTCTACAGGCACAGTCTGGTATCTGCACGCCTGTAAATTAAGCCAGTACCCATTCTCCAGAAGCTAATCCTCCCTCCGTGCCTGCGGTCCTCATTACCTTCAATGAAAGGCACAAACAGCATGAACCATTGCTTTTTTATGGGTGTAACTTTTGCCTTGATCGTATTTCATGAATTGTTTACAAAATGTTTACACTCAGCACTTGTCAGCAATCAAGTTCGACTCTTGTTTCAAACAGAGACGTCATCTGTTTGTATCAAGTGGAAATCTGGCTTAATCCTTGGACATGATTCTGCTGCACTGCCACCCCATGAAACACCATACTGACACAAGACCTTCTCACCAGAAATACCTCCGTGACCCCTGAAAAAGAATTCTGTTCAACTTGACTTGCAGCTTGTTTTCTTTTTGTTGCTGGAAAGCTTGACTGCTCTGAGAAAAAAGAATGCTGTTACATTTTATCATTTAAAACTCACAATTTTTTTATATGCTTACATAATTTAATGTTGTAGTTTAACTTACTCTGTTCACAAGAAAATGAATCAACATTTCCTTCTGAATCTTTTTTTGTTTCATTCAGATGGCCTGCACAGATCTCTGCTACTGAGCAGTGGAATACTGAGGAATACTGACAGGGACTTTTAGTACCATATGTAGTGAGAAGTTTATTCTGGTTTGAGGCTGCTCTTCCTTTTGTTGCTCTTACTATTTAAATAAATAATGAATATGTAACATTAGAGATAAATAATTTCTCTACTTATATAGTCTATACCATCACAATACATTAAAACATCTACAGTCTCTGGAGGCAATCACTGCTGCACATTGACCTCTGAGAAACTGGGTTTAAGATTTTATGGAAAAAAAAAAATACATTAATGCTGCATTTTCACAAAGAGAAGAAAACAAATTCCTTTGTTAAGTATTCAACCTACTTAACTTTACAGGGCCTATTAGTGAAGATTTAATGAAAAACTTTATAATCCTTGAAAACTTTAATGGTACCTTATACTAAAAAATTTTATGGATTAAAAAGGATTTTGTATCTTTCCAATTAAAAATTTAAATGCTGGCATAACAGTATGTAATTGCAAGCATGCTACTCATTATAAATCACAGCATACTACACACATCAGGATTACTAAGGTGCAGGAAGTTTATGGAAATGTTCCCCCTCCCTTACACCTTTACTGCATAATCCTTAAATAAACAAAAAAACCAAACACACCAAACAAAACCCACAAACACCTTGGACAGAGTAAAAAAGCTGTATTTTACAGATGTTAGGAATATTTATAGGAAATTGTTTGGAAATTAATACTTAGAACTACATTACAACTAGATAGCCTTTCGAAGTGCTGTCTGCTGTTTGTAATGAGCATTTCAAAAGTATTACACACTGAGAATTCTTTCAAAAAGTTCATGAATATATACATAAAAACATATGCACATGCTCCCTCATTTAAACTTTTTGCCTTGTTATTTAGGGAATTACATATATATATATGTAAAAATACGTAAATATCACAGATAATTTTTTCTAGACTTTCGTGAGTCTCAAAAAAAAGAACAGAAAAATTTCCCTTTTTAAAATTACCTGAAATGTCACATTGCTAGGAGTGCCGCCTTAAGCCCCAAAGCTCAATTTAAGTAGAAAACCAGCAAAAAATACCAGATTTAATAGTACGGTAAAATATTAATCTTCCTTTGCAGCATGCCTATATATCCCTTAGCCATTTTTTTCTTCCCAACACCCATCATTTTGCCATTGTTCCACATGATGGCTGACATGGACATTAGTGAGTCATTTTTTAATTAATTCCTCCCCCAGCCCCACGTACGCCACATCTAGCTGCAAATGTTGTCACAACCTGAAGGTCTTTTTATGCATTTTACCAGTCTGAACAATGCGTTTGTTCCTTTACCCCCAGAGTACTCATGATAAAAATAGTCAATACATTGGAATTGCCACATGTTTTATTTTTTCAATTACTTCTTTTCATAGCCATATCTGAGGAAGAAAAGAAGCTAGGGCTCTTATTAATGTTTCAGGCAGAGCAGAATGCAAGTGACACTGGAAAAAGGATAGTTGTCAAGGATTTTCCCTTCTTCTGCCCAGTGAAGGTTTTCAACTTTTTTTTAATAGACCGTGTTCACTCAGTTCAATGCACTGCTACTGTCAGTTGAAGGTACAATTCAGATAACATATATGTACATATATGATAAGTATATGCATACATACAGTACAAAGGTATTTGGAGGGACATGTCAAAAGTAAAAGCCATTTTGTACCTGAAGAGAAAACCACTTTCCCCAACTCTGAGGTATATAAAGTACAAGCTAGTGCATGTTGGTGATCTGGTGATAAAAGGGAGCTCCACACACCTCTCTCTTCCCCATCATTTGAGACAGTTCAAACTGCATGCCCGTTCTATTTCTTCCCCATACATCCTTCTGCTGTTCAGATGGGGCTGCACAGCCACCTCAGACCAAACGTAACATAAACTCACCCACAGAGATACACCAAATCCAAAATTTCAGCCTGATACGCTAACACTTGGCAGAGCCCTGTGCAGTTCTGCAGGAGGGATCTTACTGCTGAAGTGCCCAGGCACCAATAAGCAATAGCTGCTGTCACACAGTCAAGCTATTGCTGGACATTTTCAGTCAACAGATTGAAGGTGAGTTCAATACTGCTGCTGGGTAGATACACACACACACCTTGCTATCAAAGCCAGATCCTTCACCCACTTGTCTACTGGGAGTTGGTGAAAGTGTAAGACTCGCCATTACCGTATGACACTTGAATTCTATTTATATGCAGAGTGCCAGGAATTCCAATTAGAAAATAAAAGTTAAAAAAAGCATCACCTAAGTTGGGCATTCACAGCGTTTGGATGCATTTTTGGCCACAAGCGTGCAAAGAGGTTCCTGTTACTGCTGTAAATACAGGGTTGCATTTATGGAACGTGCATCTCTAGTACTTTTACACTTTGGGGCACAGAATGGAAGAAAATCAATTTCATGTACCATCTTTTAGCTCAGCATTTATTACCATTCTTGCCATGTGCTAAGAAGACAATGAGGACCAGCCTGTGTGTGAATGCTGATAAAACATGAAGGCTGAAGTCTTTATTTTAACTCTGCTGTAGTTAAACTCAGCCCACTTCTTCCATGTTTCCCCAAAATATTCTGCTCACTTGGGCTCTTGTATTTTACCATTCTTTCTTCCTTTACCTTCAGATTGGCCCTTGTCTCACCTTGGGCAGGAACTACCAACATTCAGGAACGACCGGCCTCCATGGAATACAGAGGAGCATCACTGCAGATGAAAGGTGAATCCAGGAGCTGTAGCCTCACAACTGCAAGCAAAACAGGGAACTCCAAAAAGTGAATGTTCACTCATCCATACAAGTACTGTATACATTACAGAAAGTGCTGGTTGCCAACAAGTTCACCATGATTTAAGTGGAGGCAAAGACATGTCATGTCTGTACATTTTTTAGCCACTGATATCAATTGTATCTCATGAGTGGGTTCAGCAAACAAAACCAAACCAAACACACCCCCTCCACACCTGGAGAACAAAAATCTACTGTCAGAAGAATGTGCTTATCACCACAAACAAGTCACCATAAGGAGCCGTGCAACAACTTTCCCACTCATGTAGATACTCGCCTTCTAGAAGTCTCTCCATCTCTGTCTCTCCAGTAGCTACTTTTCAGTGCTTTTTCTGAGCAAACAAGAGGGTGAAGGAAAATTCAACTCTCTTTTCTGCCCCAAACACTCGCCTCCAGGATGACGTTGTAGTTACATGCAAAGTGCACAAAAGTTCTGTAAAATAAAATGACTGAAAGTCAACATAACACATCTACTACTAGGTAACTGTACATTACCTGCATATCTTCAGTATGTTTTCACTTTCAGGAAATGACGAGGTTATAATTACTATTCATTGTTTCTACACTTTTCTCCAATAGATGGTCAGTTTCTTTAGGATAGACACAATCATTTTACTATATAAGCATGTAAGAAAAACCCCTTGTAACAGAGTATGTGCCAGTTCTACAGATTCCTAAGAGGGTTTGAATTTATAGATTCTCTAGTCAGAAGCTGTTGCAGGTAGTATACCATGTAATAGTCAAAGGCAGAACTTTTACGGTTGCATCTTCCTATGTTCATGGGTTTAGATACAGATGGAAGTAAGGGCTACCAAGTCTGAGTTTGAGAAGCTGAAGGGGCATCTGCCAGAAGGTGAGCCTGCTTTAAAACAGTCACTGTAACCTGTTGTCCCATTCCCTGGCAGCCTATCAGGCAGCCGCTGTAGCACCAGATCACTCTGGCTCACCTGCCATCCCCAGTCTACCATGGTAGTTAGGGACCTGCCGCCTTTGTCTTGTCTTCTGGAATGACCGCTCTACGGTCTGTAGAGCAAAACCAAGTATTTAAGAATTTCATTTCAACTTAAAAAAGAAGGTGTGAAGAATTCTGCAGAGCCTTCTGTAAAGTACACTAAGGAAAGGCTGAGCCCTAATTCCTTCTCTTTTGCCAAGAAAGTAAAATATTCCATGCTCATTCATCCTTGAATCTTCCAATTATCCCTCTATAAAAAAATCACAGGCGCTATTACCTGGACATGAGAACTGCATGTTCAGTAGTGAGTCTTCCAATTTTAGAATATACAAAGTTTTACAAAGCAATGGCTGTAAGATTGGATTGTGCTTTTCAAGCTTGAGGTATTTCAAGTTTTGGTTTGGTTTTTTTTTGTGTGTGTGTTGTTTTGTTTTGTTTTTTAAAGTGAATCAAACAGGAAGCCAATTGTTAGAGATCCACATACTGTAGAATCAGACTGTTCAACAACACAGCAATTAGCAGCCAGCTTTAAATTTGCTCAGTGACTTCTTTGCCTCCCTTGTTAACCTTTGTTTCTGCAAAATGGCTCAGCTCATGTCCAAAGTCCTTGAACAGCCTGTGAACTTCCATCCACATCATTCTCTTGCATAGGACACATAAATGTCTTTCATACTAAGACAATGGCTTTCTTATAGATGCAAAGTTTCAGAACAGGAGAAAGAGCATTTAATCCAGAATTAAGCAGTTAAAATGTGTTCAGCATGTTCAAGGTCATTCCTCGTGCTCATTTGCCAATCTATACTGGAGCATGAAATATTTATCCTCCCATCACCACCACTTTTTCCCCCTTTTAAATCTTTGGCCTTATTGCATATTAAAATCCCGTCTATAAAAGATTATTTTTATAGAATTTAAAAAAATTATGAAATTAATAAATGTCTATACAGCACTGAACTTAGAAATGGAATCTTCTTAAGCGTGACCAAAATTTTGACATATCATCACCTTCCTGAGGAAATATAAACAGTTTTGGTGTTATGAAGTATAACCAGAATTTCAGTAAGTTTCTAAACACATTACTGAACTATTTTTACAAGCGGATTGAGAGAACATCATTACACATCTTGCACTTCAAAAATCAGTAAATTGGAGAGATGAAACAATAGGTCAATGTGTTCTTTCTTAAGAAAGACATTTCTCCTAGCCGTTACAGAAGTCTTCCTTAAAACAGCCCCACTGAAGAATGTGGAAAGAAGAAAAATGACATTTCCAGAAATATCAATAAGTAAACACAAAAAATAAGCTGGTGTCCAGAAGAATCAAACATTCTGTGCATGTTTTGTTAGGAAAGAAATAGCTGCTTCCCAGAATTATTTTTTTTTTTTTAAAAAAGGACTATTTGCTGATTTCTAGTATTTTCCTTCAACTTGCAGTCTTTAATTTTTCTTATTTTTCACCTTAGTTATAATAGTATAGCTGTCATCTTCTTTCACATTACATCAGTTTTCAATTTCCACATTCCTGTTAGTATTATGTCCATGTGTAAATGATGACTGTTCATTAATTTGTATCTACCAAATTTTAAAAGTTACATACCTCTATAGCAATAACCTCCTTTCCCCGACGTCAATACAAAGTCAGAGGTATTTCCACTGAAGTAGCTGGTGTTGGCCAAATACAAAAGCAGCACAAGGGAGAGGCAGGCTCTCCTTCTCTGTAGAGCAACTAAAATTTCAGTGCAACCTGCATCATGACCACTCTCTGATCAATTAATTCTTATTCCATTCAGCTTAACCTCCTCAAAGAAACCTCTGTCACAACAGAAAGTGGGACAGGTAGGACACATGAATGCATAGCAATTTTCTTTCAAGAAACTTGACACGCTAGCTCGGCAATTAACAGTCACCTTAACAGACAATGCACACTGGACAGTATCGATCCATCCCCATCGTGCACATCCCCAGTGACCTAAACCCTCTTTGTCCCCTCGTGCCAGGACCCACCCAGCCACTCAGGAAGGAACTTGCTCTCAGAGCAAATTTCATCCTCAAGCAGCACAGCAGATTAGCAGAGGAAGAAATGCTATCACGAGTGATCAGCTACACATCCACATGGGTCAGTGTTACAACTTTTTGGTGCAGAGCAAAGAGCTGCTCCATGGAGCCAGCCGGTTTCATACCAGCAAGGCAGAGCAGGAAGGGCAGCAGCAGGTCCTCTATAGTGCTGAAGTCCTGCAGGCTACTGCGGGCCAAGCTGCTGAAGCAGGCAGAGCACAGAGAAGCTATCAAGCGAGATCTTTGTAGGTGTGCCCAGACTGTTGTATCTATTGTAATGCAGACCAAGTGTATGGAAATATCCAAAAAGGTGAAGGACCAGCAGCTTTATTATAATGTATTTCTTTTAAAAAAAATTTCAGAAAACACAAAGGGTGCTTAATCTTTCACCTGGTTAACTTAATTACCAGCAACGGGTAAGTTAAAACTTGTTAAATATCTGAAAGACACCCAAGATAGTTTTTCTAGATGTGCGAATACTACAGGTTAAGGTCCAACACCACAGTGATGTGGTAAATCACTAAGTATCCCAGATCATCTCACCAGACATGCCAAGCAGTTCCCTCCATGCAGAGAGGCTCACATCTCCAAGTCTTAGAACTGCAAAGCCTATGGTATTGTTCATTCTCAAAGTGCAACTCCAGCTCTCAGTCGTTGGCTGTCTCCGTAAGGGGACTGCTGCGCACCAGAGGTGACCACCAACACCAGCGACGGAGCAGCAGTGTACAGCTGGCACATGCCGGAAACCAGTTCTGGCTTCACCTGACCCACACTTGGGAAGAAGGCAAAGAAAAGAGTTTTGTTTTCATTCTGATTTCAATGGCAGCTGTCGGAAAGCTGCTCAGCAGTTTGGAATGTCAGAAGTAGTCCCTTTGGAGCTAGAGTAGAGGGAGGTGGAGTCAGCCAAGAGCACTAAGCAGATAGCTGCATAACCATTGAGTAAAACTTACTGCATATTCGCAGATACAGAGAACTACATTCTCTGTCACGTACAGCTCACTCAAATCTTGCAAGCAAGCCCTAAACTAAACCTTTTCTGTAGGCTTGTTTAATTCGTTTTCACTAAATAACTAAATAAAGGTATATACTGGTACAACATCTCTAAAAATAAATCTGCCAGCTTTACTGGAGGGGAAGCTACAATGTCTGCAAGCCAACAAAAATAACAATTTTTCATTCTACTTGAAGTTCAGGAAAAATATTCATGTTTGCCAAATAAAAAGACAAAACTGATGGGAACGGAAAATGTTTTCATGCTGAAAGAGGATATTACAAACAATGGAGACTCAAAGTCAAATCTCTCCTTATCCTTTTTAAAGGAACTTTCCAAAATGTAACACCCAATTATTGCAAGGATAATGTAACCTTTAAACAATACTACTGCAAATACTTTGTCATCTAACTTTTATATAATTAATTCTTTAACAAATAATGATGGGACTGACTCACCCCCATGCATACACATTTGTTTGGGAATTTCTTCTGGCCTGCTGGCTTTAATTTTCAGCTCTTCTGGCAGTGTTTTTTCAGCTCAGGCCTATTTTTATTTCTGGAGTTACTCCAGAAGTTCAGAAGACAGAAGCTCAATGAAGAAACAATGCGCAGATAAGTAACCCTGATGATTCTCAGCTTTTAAGCCCAGAAAAAAGAAAATTCAACAAAAATGCCTTTAACACCTGTGCTTGAAATTACTCTTTGACATTTCTTATTAATATTCTTCAGAAGAGAAAGCAGATGGAGCAGCTTTTCCACGCCATCAGCCTTAATACCGTAAGCTTAATGTAGACAGCAACAATAAGTATCATATAAATCATTATTCCTCAGCTGTAGCTCAGATGGTTCAAAAAACCCAAATGCTGTGTACTGAAACATGTTAACATCATTAGTATTTTCCACACAATGTGCTGCAAGGGGAAGAGGGAGTGTTTCAGCCCGCCAGACCATCAGTTGCACAACCTGAGATGCTAGGATACATTTTCAAATGCTTCCCAGTCGGAGGCACACGTGTGACAGTCTTCTGCAAAAGAGGAGAACAGCTGGCCAATGCCTTACAGCCACACCCCACATTAGGATGAATCAAGCCAATTATGGCTTAAAATGTTCCAATACAGCTACAGAGAGCAAAAACTTTGCTCTGTCCTCTGTACAGTGGCCAACAACCAGTTCTACGCCACTTGGAGAATTTGTTACTCCAAAGCATGAAAAAGTTTCTAAAGGTCCTGGATTTCCAAATGAGAACATGCACTCATTTAAGAAATGCCACCTGAAATCCAGTACCAACCAAATGAAGACTTTGTTACTTATAGAAATTAATTTTTCTTCCTGAAAGTAGGTTATACTACGGTTATCTGAATAAGTTTACACATGAAGACATTACATCCCACTGTCCTACTTTACACATTTAAGTTTTGCAGGAGAGCAGACAACTAGAGAACTAACAGAAGAGAAGTAAAATTCTGTAATGTATTAGCAACTAGAAAATGGAAAGAACAGGACAAGGAGCCAATTACTCAATATATCCTAATAATACTCCAGGAATCTTGATCCTTTGCTTTCAGTATTGGAGAGATCATCCAGCAAAGTGAAAATACATTTTTAAGTCTTCAAGGTAGGCAGCCATCTCAGGTGTCAATTACCTGATCAGAAAGCACAGCCAGTTCCTCCAGCTTCTTATCTTCACAGTGCTGAAAATGTCAAGATTAAGCAATCTGCAAAAAATCATAGGTCCATAATATTTTCAGTAGGAAAGACTAGGTCTTACTTCCATTGTAAACAGCAGCAACACTCTCCTAGCAAAATAATTCAGTTTAAAATGACTGTAATGTTATTAGGGGCAAGTCTAGATTACCAAGCAATCACAATATGGCACAGAAATGCTTGCACCATTCAGACCGTAAGTGCATGTTGAGAACAACGTCAAAATATTCAGAGATAAATACAGTTGCTAGATGGGGAAGCTACTCAGCCACCATATATAACCTGAGACACAGGCATCGCAAGGGACAGAAGCACGGACCTCTCTGCACCCTCGGCATCTTTTGATTCCACTACTGACTAACGCAGGCAGGAAGCAACTGTGTGTGGACCACCCCTCTTCTCCAGGAAGAGGGCTGCATCTTCTGAAACACTTCTCAAAAATCTGTTGGGTTCAGAATTTTGTAATTTCAATTCACATTCTTCAAACATACATTTTAAAATACTCATCCAGTTTGCTTTTTTTAGGCTACTATAAAAGAAAACAGAGTCAGAAATAGGCTTGGATTGCATAGAATAAACTGAGTTCTTGCACATTTTCCAGTAAATCTACTAAAAAAACCCCAGATTTTAAGATTTAGGTGAGATTGTCTTGCACATGACAAATATAGATCTAGTGTTCCTTAAATCTGTATCGGTACTTCAGCCAAAAGCAAGAATCTCCAATTCCTACAATAACTGTACATCTCATAAAGCATGTTTTTAAGCATGAAATATGTAGTGTCCAGCACTACACAAAAATCAGAAAAGGGTAATACCTGATGCAGTTAATACTGTCTACTTGGGCATTATTTCCTTAAGCTGCTCAAAGGAAAAACAAAATCCAAACAACTGGAACAAGTACCAATTTATAGCAAATGAGTCACCACCACATAGCCTGTGTCTTGTACTGGATCTAGTAACTATTTCACAGTAGTTGATCTCCAAATCACTATTTCTCAAAAAGTTATCAGCAGAAGTGATATCATCTGAATTTCCAATGGAAAAAAAAACCAAAACCACCCAGCATGTGACCTCTAGTCCTACAGTCCTTTTAGGCTCCCACTATACTTGAGAAGTTACCACAAATCCATTTTTTCTCTCTTTCAGAGGTCAACCACGTTTTACACTTCCAAGTGAAAGCGCTAGATGACACAATGTTAAGACAGCAGCACTACGCTCTTGGCACAGGGAGAGAATTTGTTCTATGCTTTGCATACTCTAAGTTCCACTAGTGCCAGAAAACGTGCCAGTAAGAAAAGAAAAAAGGAACATAAACACAGTGGCTGTACTCAGTCTCACGTTATGGAACTCATGCTGAGGGACGGAGAAAAGGTTTAAGCAGACTGTGTTCTATCTTGGATTAGAAAATATTTTTCAGTAAGAAACACCAACAGTTTCTACTTCACTAAGTCCTCAATTCCAGCTGATCTGTAACATGCTTTGAACTGTTTCACTGGTTGAACGCAACAATCTCCCACTTCATTGCATGTACCAATCAATGCAAGTCAGGCCAGCGTTTCTCGTTCGCTGAGAGACAAGAAAAAGCTTCAGTTGTTATTTGTTTGCCTATGGAAACATCCTGAGGTAAATTTAAATATATATATATTTTTTTAAATCTTACTAGTTTTAAAAAAAAACATTACTTGGATCTTTTTTTTTCCTAGCTGTTCAGAGTATGACTGCGGTTGTGACTGAAGCTGCATCAATGTGGTTCAGTCTTTTTGCAAACCTGGATCTCCTTTTGAATCCAGATGCCACCAGATATTCAGCAGATGAACTGCTTAACGTTTACAGAGTTACCCAACGAGCAAGTATTAATGGTATTTCGTTGCAGTTGTCTTCAAAACAGACTGATTTCATTTTACCATTACAAGGAATGCTTAAAATCCTGCTCCAAACATACACCCATCATCTGGCATGATGGTGGACATTTAAGTTCCAAGGAGAACAACACTGAAGGATCCTACAATGAGCTTTAAAAGAAAAATCAGTTTCTAACACCCTGAGTTTGGGACATTTGGTAGCTGTTTGAAAGCCTGTTAAGTTGGTGAAGTTCAATGCAGAAGAGATTTGTTTTCTGATGCATCACAGAGAGGAGAGAAAAAAAAAAAAGAAAAAAAAAAGGAGGACAGGATGGGACTAGATCTAGCTAATTACTTTTATCCCATGGCCTTCTAAAAATAAAATCCCTGGGGTTAGCAGGCAAATACTAGTTCCAGGAAAACACTCCAGGGCATACAATGGACTTTTAAAAATTGTTCTATCTTCAAGGAAATCACATGCTTCAGACTCACACCTCTGAGACAGCAAAACCGTATTTAGGACAAAGGTAGATAGGATGATGCTATCACTTCCCAACTCTGAAGAAGCCATGACTTCGTTTTTACCTGCACTTTGAAAGCTTTAGAACTGTTCTGCTGACTATCTGCAATTTCACAGGACCTCTATCGGCAACAGTAGTGAGATTGAGTATAGGTTCTACACAGTTTCTACCACAGTTAGAAATATAGGTCCAGTGTGCCAAGATGAGGGCACTTAGGAATCCCACAGTTAAAATCTTGATATTGCCAAAGAAATACACACAAAAAATATTCAGATTAGGTCAGGATGTAGCTCTTTTATGAATCTGCCTAGTACAAAATGACATTGGTTAAGCTCTGCCTTAACTTCTACTTAACTTCTTGCAGCATAAAAAATAGCATCAGCCCTCTGTGGGTTCCAGTACGCCTTCAGCCATAGAGAATTACACTGCAGGACGCAGTCTGAACTTTTCCTTTAGTTTATGCTAGTTGCTCTTCCATTTCAGATCCCATCAGCTCTGACTGCACAGCACTGGGTTGTAAAGGGGACTTTAACTGGGGCTGTGGCTCTAAAAAGAGAGGTATGGCATAACTGAAGATGCTGTGGAAGAGAAGAACAGGCAGGCAGGTGATACTGCTTCAAACAAGCAATGCAGCTGAAGACATGTTTGTGAAACTATGGTTTTTGAATAGCTGTTTGATGCTGTCCAGAGGTTGCAGTTTAAGATCAGAATCACCCTGTATTGTGACTCCTGAACTAAGTGACCTGCCGCTTTCCCTGTATTTAGCTCCTGGTGTGGATGGATATTAGTGATTTGGGACGGCAGCTGCTACACACCTGCAGGAGATGCTGCCATCCATTTTACTCTTGGGGCAAGGGCATCCCCTTGCAGTTTTATTTGAAGAAATTTGTTCAGACTTAGCAAACATCTCCCAGAAACCTGAAGGTCAACTTTATGGGCTGAAGACATGGCTTACAAATTCCTTCAAAAGTCATTAGGAAAAGTTCATTCTTTGTGTGAGGAAAAGGAATTGTTCCACACATAGCACAGGAACATGCTGTTAAGCAACCTCTTAACAAGGGATTAAATATCTACAACTCACAGAAGGTTGAGAATGCTCTAGAGTTTGTTGTTTGTTTTGGGGGGGGTTTGTGTGTGTGTGTGTGTGTTTTGTGGTTGTTGTTTTTTTAAAAAAAAGAACAAACTGCTCTATTTAAAAAGAAAATGGAAACAAAAACCTCATCTCAAGACAGAACTCACTCATAATTATCTGTCTGTTCAGCTTTGCTTGTAGCTTCCCAGCTGATGTTAACTGCATTCACTGCAGCAATTACAGATAATTTTACCTGCAAATTGTACACCAAATTGTGCTGCAGTTCCTCATCTACCCTACACAGCACCTGAATATGTCTTGCAGCTGAGCAGTGCTTATATGAATTCTGTATACAGAATAATATTTTTAAGTCACGATTAAAATCTTGGATTTGCAAAAGCCATGCAAAAGATCTAGGCTAGGCCAGGACGTAGCCTTTTTGTTATTTGCCCAGTACCAACATCACAGGTCAAGTTCTGCTCTAACTCGTAATTAACTTCAGAGGTTCTGAAAGATGGAGTGCAAACAGAACAATTCTCAACTCCTGCCTATCTGACCCACACAGCCTGATAAATTCTGGCAGTGCTCACTGTTCACAAACGTGTAGTGGAGCACCCACTGCTAGGGAACAGGGAAACCTCCCCAGGAGCCATCTTCATCAACAAGGAAATGAAGTGTTTACAGTGAAACACTGTTTACACTGGTCAGCTACACATCTACAGTTAGGAAAGGCAGCCACAATCCACCATGTAACAAACAGCGTCTTCATCAACAGCCTCACCACAGCAGTTCGGTACCCCTGCTCCTAAGCGCAGGATTTAACAAAGTGTTCTACTTTGCTTGCAGTACATGTCTGGCAGCTGAACAGCGCTTCTGTAAATGCTGTATACAGGAGGAATATTTTAGGATAGTAGTATTTGAAAAGTTTCAAAGTCTGGGTGGAACAATCATCTTACACAACTTCCAAATGCTGACCAGAGCACCAAGAGGACAAGGGGGTAGGATAAAACACATGCAGCCTCGGCATACAATTTCTATACCAATTTTGTATGCAGTTAGACCTCTCTCAAAAAAAAAAAAAAAAAAAAAAAAAGATACCTGAGAAATTCTCCTAACCAGTCTCCTGCCTGGATCACTCTCCAACAATCCAAGGAAACAAAACGAGCAGCTATCTAACTGAGGAACATAACTGCTCACAACGAGAACAGTGAATCAAGAACTGGAAGACTGTCATCGCTCACCACACAGTTACTCTTACAGTTCTCCTTGTCTTCGTAGATTATCTTTGTAAGCTTCTTAACGTGTCTTGCCGTTTACCTGTATGTAGTACAAGATGCAAAAAGAATTTAAACACCAGATGTATTTACAGTAAAGTCATCCTTACATACCTGAAACCCTAAATACCAGGTTTGTAATTAGTGGTGAAAAAATGGTTTAGCAGAGAACGTGGTCAACAGCCTGTTTAGTAAAGAATCAGGTCTTGCTCACCTGGACACAGACAAATATCCACAGACAACTGAACAGCTGAAAAAGAACAAAACGTGAGAAAATATCAAATACAGAAAAGACTCTTGCATTGGTTCCAGACTTCAGCAGCTGTGAATTCCTCTTTTACATTTCAGCCAAGTAGTCTGAGTTGGGCACGAATTTACCCGTGGACTCTGGCTGTGAAACTTCCTGCTGCTGTTGCATTTATTGGCCCAACCCTTTCCACCGATGGAAAAGCACAAGCCAGCCTTGCTTTGAGGGGTATACACAGGAAATCCTGCAATTTCTCAAAATTCAAGGAAATCTTCTACCTCTCTCTTCATTCTGGAAAGAAATATAGCCGACAATCATTTTCCAGAAGAGGAACTGCTCCAAGCCTTTCAGATAAATTAGACAAATTTAATACAAGAAACCCCAAAATACATAACTAGCTCATTATTTCTAACATAAAAGGAGCCCGGGCCCCGAATTCTCCTCATGAAGAGGCTTGTTTTGAGCGAACAGAAACATGCAGAATATGGGACTATTTCAATGAACAGTTTAAGTACCTTCCCAGGTAGGCTTCGGCAGTTGCGTTCTACTGAACAGTGTTATGAACCTACCAGCAGGAATCCAGGTCATTTTTCTCAGTCCTGTTCCCATACCTTCATTCCCAGGAGAACACATGCTGAATCTCTCTGTTCCCAAAATCCAGGGCTTGTGGCATCTTCCTCTAACAGCAGAATTGTAAAGTGCTCAGGAACTGATCAAACCTACTGCAGATGAAGATGGGGAAAGGCAGATTCCCAGGACTACTCTCAGAGGATGCACTGGAGGAATAAGGATAGGGATAAAGGTTAAAAGTGCATATTATATTTGAAGTAAAAATGCCGACTACCCTCAGGGTAAATCCTCAGGCAAATCTTTAAGCTGTCAGAGCACACAAAACACCTCGTTACTAAAAATAAATCCAAGACTAGCCCGTAGCTCAAAGTGATGACTTTTTATTTCAGGGGGAAAAAAAAATATCCCAAAAACATTCCACTATTGCAGTTTGTAAAGTCTTCACTGTTTTCAGTAGAAACAGTTCACAAATCAGAACTCAAAATCCAAAATAATATTGTGCAAAATAGTACTGGCATAACTACACATAGCAAAGAGACTAGTGTAAATCAAGAATTCCACTGAAATTAGTTGAGCTGCTCCAGTTGTACACCATTGTACATCACCTCAGAATAGGCCCTTTTTGCAGAATATCCCTTCCTCTTGCTAATAAAAATCACCTTACGTGCAACAAGTAACCTATCAGTACAACATATGCAAGAACACCTCCACAAGTTATCGTAGCGTAACACAGAAAAACGTATCAGCTGATTTCATACAAAGGCAAATCTCATGGCCGTTTTGGACACCCCTTTGCTGCTACCTTCAAAAGCTGCATGCTTCAATAAATGAAATAATTTAGAATAAATCCAAGCAATATTCTTTTTATCTATCAGTACATTGACAATTAGGGTGGATGAGGTGTCCAGAAAGGTTTTTAATTTATTTTTTTTAGCTGTATTTTCCGAAGATAATTGTTTCAAAAGGAATTTGTGTAAGAAATGTTAATTTGCAGTGTTATCAGGCCAAGTCCTCTTCTGCAATTCAGATAAGACCTGTCGTCAACACTACAGAAGTCTCTGTAGTCAAATACAAATCCCAGTGAAGAACTACTAAACAAAGACCATACCTTAAGTATTTACTGATACCATGCAATGAAATCAAGCAAGCAGTAACAGGACTTCATTTACATTTGGAGTATTCAGAAAGGGACCGTTGCAGTTCAGTTGGGGTACAGGACTGGAATTTCACAAAACACTTGTGAATAATTAACATTCTCTCTCCACTTGACACGCAAAGTAACAGTTTCGAAACAATGCATCTAGGTCATTCTTTATATAAACCAAATAAAAGCAGAAACCATTTTCAGAGTTGAACGCAAACTCTTGTCAAGAAAACACACAGGTACATCTCACAAGCTTTAGAAAAACAATTTCAGAAGAACTCTTTGATCACCATGTAACCAATTTTTCCACAGTGCTTTTCACCTCCCTAGGTTAGCAAGGGCATACCTTCTGTTACCTTTTCTAAGAGCAAACATTTTTCTTTTAATACATGCCAACCTGGTTTGGGTCTAAGCCATAACGACATCTCTAGGCTATGACATTTGATGAAGGGCACACACTTAAACAATGGAATTACACGGAGAAAACATAGTCCTGACATTTTCAAGTGTTTGGATGTTTTTATGTCAAGGGTCTTTTTTGCAGCTTATATTCGTTTCATGAGAACAAGAGTGACACACAAGCTTTGCTCTTGAGATACGTGTAAGTGTGCATCAGTTCCAGATGAGAACAGATCTGCAAATCTGTCCATGAAGAAAACAAAAAAAAAAAAAAGATTCTTACAAATACCAGTCCTGCCTCAGACCATAAAGATAAAAGCAGCAGATCTATGCAGACTATATGCATGCCTGTGCATGATGAGTCAAATGGAAATCAAGATATCCAAGCAGTCACCCTGCAGCACTGATCTTTGTAACTACAAGTCTCTGGTGACTTTCTGTGGATTTTCCTTTGCCCTTTCAGTTTCAAAGGGAAGCTGTCAGGTACTCAGCAAGAAAACATTCAGCAAGGAAACATGGACAGTGAGTTACTATGAAGACAGCTAGCATTTCAGAGATGGCCAGGAGAGGACAGATAATACTTCAGCAATGGATTATTGCTGTATCACTGAATTCTATGCAACAGGGAGTTAGGCCTGAGGCAGAAGAAGGGTTAATGGATATGACTTTTTTTTTTTCTTCCCAAAAGGCTCAGCTTCAGTGTTTTCCAAAGCAATCTCAGATTCTGAATTCCAGTAAATTTTATTTTACAACCAACCAAAAAAATAGCCCTGAGACCAAACATACTTTTTAAAAGCTGCTATTGCTTTACGTGAATCAAACACAGTAATCATTTACTTCCACAGTATACAATATTTAATTTTCACTCCCTTTTTTCCTCATTTGGGTTATATGTGTGCAATCAAGAATTTCTTTCCAAGACATATGTACTCAAGCATTATCTGCTACTTTTCCAAGTACTTAAATTTGTTGCTACAGGATTACAGCACCAAACAAGGAAAGAACAGTTGAAGCAGGTCAAACATTAACAAAGAAGTCCTCTTCCCTTGCGCCTTCAGTTTTTAAAAAACAAGGATTCCAACAGTCATAGCTGCCACCACAGACCTTCATCACAAGAACAACCACCTCCATCCTTGTGACTTATGTAGAATTTTTAACTGGAGGAACACCATTTACTGTATCTCATAATCAACTGTCAGTATTACTGAACACTGCTACCAGACTTTTAAGTGTGGCTAAAAGTGTAAAATACCAAGAAAACTAGAATATCAAGTGTGTCAAGTTGTGCATAAAAACAGACCTTTCATTTTCTTCAGCTACAAAGTAGGCAATCAAGGAACTGACTAGGTCTATGCATAGTTAGGATTTAAAGTATGCCAAAAGAACATGAAGTCTTTCAGTAAAACTGTGCTTGAGTAATGCATGGGTCAACTCCCAGAAAAACAGAATACCCCACTCCATACATAAAAGAATTTTTAAAAAGGTTCATGTACTCTCAAAGCTATTTTGAAACTGATTTAAATATATAACAGCTCTGCTATGGCACAAGACAGCACATTAAAATTTTAAGGCTAATTTTTGTATGTATGCACACATGTAAAAGCTTGTCTCTGAACAAGAGCTGTCATATTTTCTTAATTCTGAGTCTTTAGCATGGATTTGTAATAAAGGAAAGCTGCCACAGCAATAGTAGAGTTGTCCTGCATATAAAAAAGACTGAATATTGTCCTGAATGCAGTTCGTTTTTATAAAAAGCAAAAACCTCACAAATATACATTTGGTTTTTATCAGAGCAGCTCACTAATTTGTACAGTACACTGTCCAATAACATACAATGTAAACTACCAAAGAGATGCTCAAGTACTACAACAACAGGTGCAAAAAGTCCCAGGGTAAGAAAGCCCACTGCTATTCGGGAGAGTCACTGTGATGAAAAACATCAGAATGCAGTTTTGGTGAAGTCAGTTAAGTCTCAAGGCTGTAATAAAGGCTATTTGTTAACTTTAGCCCTTTGGTTCTTAACCATTCAGTTAAGATCTCCTGATAAAGCACTAGGCAGTTTGGCATTGATGGAGAAGATCTTTACATGCTACTGTTACAGAAATAGAAAACAGACTTACAAGCACTTCCCTCACCTGAAAACCTATCTAAAGCAGTAATTTTTAGGCTTCAAATTGCACTGTAACTGTTTCAGAAGAAACTAATTAACATACACAAACCTAGAAAAGAATTATCAACTGGCCAAATTCTATAAATTTGATGCACAAAGCCACATTATTTCAAAGCCCTGTCCCTCAACACCTTCTTCAGCATAAATCAGAGCTGTTACTTCAGAACAGAGTTCTTCAGTCCCATCTGCACAATCCTGTCTATTTTGATGGAAAGAAAGATAGCAAACCAAGTTCTGCTTGTTCGCTAATTTAACAGGTCTAATATTTTAATACTTCCTGGTACATTTTTCATTTGCTGAATTTTTTGCATAATGTTTTAAAAAGGGTTTGTTATCCTATGAACACAGGAATGGCACATGCTAGTGTGATTTACACTTACTTGTTGAGCAAAGTACATTGCTATCATAGTTATTTATGTAGGATTTAAAGGAACAGTAAATGTGCACCAAAACCATGACTATTATTTGCACAGGTATGCAGGGTTGGTTTTTTTCTCCCAAGTGAAATGTCTGCAACCAAATTTAGCATATTAAGCACTGAACAAAGTTGTTATATTTGCAGTATCATCTTTGAATAGGTGCAGTTATGAGGGGACCTGAGTATGCAACTGCTCCATGGAAACGACGTATATGCAAGCCAGCAAGAACTGCTCATGTGTTAACAACCCAATATTCAGACCCAGAGACTGTCCATGGTTTTCAGTTACTTTGACATTACTGAATTTAACTCAGTAAGAGGTACAAGGTCAGCTTGTTGTATAAGTTGATACAACACTGGTATTGCAGGTCACTACAGTTTTTTGCATATCTATATTGTATTTACTCAAACCCAATTAACGCACTCCAGGAACACATAAGAAACCTCACTGAGGTTCCTGAACAGTTCCTGCTTGCAATTGCCCTTCCCCCTCATTTTCATCTTTTATTGTAATTTCAAAGGAACCATGAACTGTTGCATATCAGGACAGACCAGGTATCAAAAAAGATCCTCTGTTTTACACATCAGCCTACATTGCTAGTCAAAAAGGGAGAATGTATCTGCTGCTGTAAACTTCTGTGTAACAAGATACCATGCCTGACAAACAATCACCTTCAACGGACACACAAAACACCACTATGACAAAAGGGAGGAAACCATGCACAGGTATTTCAGTATTACGTGGCCAAGGTCTATAATACAGTGATGAGTCACATCAGAGCAAATTTGTGCCAAGAGTGATTAATGATTCAGGCTGACTAACTCCATTAAGCAGCCCAGCAACCCTATAAGAGGCAAGTGGCATATTTTCTGAAACAAAGAATACAGAGTAAGCGGGTAACGTGTTTTTTCCCCACCCCTGCACAAAAATCCGATGGACAAATAGAACAATACCGGGGCAACTGCTTTAAAATGCAACTTTCCACTCAATAAACCAACATTGCTGGGATTCTGTGAAGGAAGTAGTTTTAAAAATGTGACTTACCCAAAGCACAAGCTTCCAATTAAAAAAAAAAAAAAAAAGTACACTATATACTAACACTGTTTTTTGAATATTCTTCTGTTTTGAAAGTTTCAAACATATTAACTTGTCTTATTTTGTTTAGGGCTGAGGCTGTTCAGCAAGGTCACATAATTTGAGACTGCTGAAATACTTCAGCAATCCTTTGGTCCCAGTAGCTGTAAAACAGCCAAGTAAAAAAGAACCTTCCCTACAAAAAAAAAGGGGGGGGAGCAGGAGAAAGTGTCTTCTAAACACCATCTGCTATGCACCAGAAAAGGCAAGTTTTTGTTACAAAATACACATTTTCATACAAAAGACATCTTGCAAAACCATCTTATTGCCTCTCCCTTTGTAGATTACAATGGTAATGGGATCAGCTGGTTGGTCTTGAGATTATTGTTTTAATGGGAAAAAGTCAAAGGACACACAGCATCACAACAACTGGTCCTTTAAATGGCAAAGGATTATGACAGCTTTTGTTTTCACCAGTGTTTAAAAAAAAAAGTCGGAGAGAAACAGACCCGGAGTCTTCATAAGCAGAAAGTGCAACATAGTATCAGCTGCTGCATCCTCCTGAACTTCTCAATGTGCTACCAAACTGTCAAATATACAAACAGTTCAATTATGACAGTGCCATAAATTGTTAAAACAATGCAAATAGCGTGATCAGAAAGGTCCAGTCAACTGGTTCCAATTTCTTCCCAGTAGTTGCCCAGAAAAACGTCAAGACAAGCTAAATCTATCCTTCAGCTTCCTCAATATGTCCCGATTGCTGGAGTATAGAGGTCTGTGGTATTATTGTACTTGTTCCACGAGAGATCCTGTCCTGATCTGTGTTTGCAGACAATGATGCCATAGTAATGGGCTGTAACAAACTGGGCGTCATGCCAGAAGAGACAGACAGGCTGTGTGCAGTGCCCTTAAGTGTGAGATCTTGTGTGGGGAGAAGCGGCTTGAGGATGCTGACAAGACAGAAAGCAGAGCCACTTTTAGGAATGAAATTCACTTTGTTCTTGTCAGGGCAGTAGAAGGCTGGAATCTCGTGCAATGGTTTTGGCCTAGAAATAAAATACAATAGTTTCAAAATGACATTGAGCAATAAAATTTTGGCAATGGCAGGTATGTATGGCTGAACACACCACTAGAGACAGGTTGAGGTTTAAGCTTGAAGTATTTCGGCTACTCAGTAATGCCTTAGTGACTCGCACCATGCAGCAAACAGCAAGGTAGTTTAAACTGCTTGTTTATACATTCTACAAGATAAACAGCACGTTCTTAGGGCAGGCTGTCTCCACACCAAAGGAAGCCACTACCTTCATGCTGTAGATAACAAACTCTGTCCATTACTTGGTATATCCAACATATGAGAAAGTATTCTCCAGAAACTTTCACAACCCAAAAAGTTCTGCCCCTGCCACCGCCCATACAGCAAGCCTCGTGAAAGCAAGCTGCCAGGGCAGCATTCCTAATACTGCTTATCTTGGAGCCGTTCATGATCGCAGGGGGATGCCCTTTTCCAAACTTTTGCCTCCTTCGCATGTTTGCCTGACTGTGGCCTGAATCTCTGCAAAAGATGAGCCCATCTTACTTAAAAACTCTATGCAAAGAGTAAAATGTATTATTTCCAAAGTGGCATTAATGATCAAGTACCTGTAACCTGGGAAGGAAGCGGGGAACACATTTAAATCTTGCCTTGAAGTTTTGCCATTTCAGCATATAATTCAGCCAACTCTGAGACATGATTTATGAAAGACACAGGTGGAAATTGTGGACAGCACTGGAATGCCTTCTGCGTTTATCTCTAACCCTGCAATGTAAATCTGCTAAGTTAGTCTAACTCTACTTTAGGCCAAAACTATGGGAATCTGTTCCTCTCTGCTGGAAAATAACCATCACAAGTTTACACTCATTTTTACTTGTTGCCAGCACTGTCCTTTAGCCTATAACCTCCCCCTCTCTTCCATGACAGCCATACGCACTTCTACCTTCATTCTACTAGGCCAAAGAAGCCAATCTCTCAGCATACTCTTGTAGGAGGTGCTCTACTCTGAAAAGCAATTCTGTTCATTGGGTACATAGGGTACATTGTCATGTTAGCCAATTCTCCAATTATCCAGAAAATTCAGCCCCATTTATGAACTTTTTTCCAAAATGAAAATACTGTGAACTTCAAATAGAAATAACATTAAACAAAGGTTGAGCTTTAAACAGTTACGCTCATGTATTCCACATACATGTGAAAAGCAAGTACCAGATGTGAAAGATCTTTGCATGAGACTGCAGTGTCTTAAGAACTGCCATAGGTAGGTAAAAACAACTGTAGAAGCCTGTTTCACTCCACAACAGAACAGTCCTACAGCTATGCAGCAAGGACATCCAAAAAAATGGAAATGCAAGTCAAATCACAGCAGAACATGTTCTTGAAACAAGTGAAGACTATCTGTCTGTTGGCAACATACCTTATACACTCCAAAAATAGAAACAGGTAACTTAAGTTAGCGTAACCCTTTCCACATTGCTATGGAGGGGCCATACAGATCTCTTAAAAATCCATTTGCAGAGATCAGAGATGGAAAATACACAAAGGTACCTATAATTTTTTTAATTACTACTTATACTAGATAGCATTGTTGAGATAATACAGGCATAAGAGGATTATAACCAAATTATACTCCTTGTGCGATGAAATGGAATTTTTAACTACAGGTTAAGATTATTGCATACAAGTGACATAAGGGTACAAAAATTCCACTGTAAATGATAACAAAACCCACAGACTATTTCCAATTACAAAAGTCTGCTTTTTCAGAATAACCAAAGCATCAAATACCCAGGGTCAAATTCACTCCTCTGTCACTACAAGCTGCACAATTACATAGATGTAGCTGGAAACAATATGGTATTCAGAGTCCAAATTACTGGATGCACCCATCAAGCTGTGACATAGCAGCTGTAATGCAGGAGCATCAGCTAATTATTACATCTCTCTGTACCTGATGGAGTTCCTCCCACACTACCTGCCAGGTCAGAGAGAGTCCTCTCAAGTTATGCCAGTTTGAAAAAAATCCAAGTCTCAATATTTTTATCTTAACACAAAATTCCAGCAATAAAGTACATGCATATATCCAGTATATGTCACACAAAATAAGAGAGATCAGGCTGTTAGCATGGTTTTAGTAACTGGATAAATAGTTTTGATCTGACAAAAAATAATAATAATGAAAAAAAAAATCAATAAACCAGTGGGTAAGTCTGAATATTGAATATTATTTCTTATGTAGCAAAAAAAACCCCAAACTTACAAGCTCTCCTCAAAGACTTTCACCTTTTCACAGCCCTCTGGAGGTTCACGCTTGAACATATAGCTGTTGTTGGGTTTTGGTGAGGTAGCATATTTTGGCAAAGGGGAATTATTCCCATTCTCTGTAGGAAAAGATTATTTCATTACTTAAATGTGTCACACTATAAAAAAACCCCAATAACTATCTTTAAATGCCCCCAAATTGAAACCCACTTTGTTACCAACATTATAAAACTAAGAATCATTTTAATTTGCCTCCAAGTCTTCATCTGCAAATAAGCTTTCTCATCTCAATCCCTTTCCTCCTTTCTATTTCTCCTCATATCACTTTTTCAGACTTCTCTGCAATCTCTGTTCATTCCTAGAAACTTTCAGTTTTTAACTGTAGACCTGAACATACACTGAACATACAGTCCTGTGCTGTCCCATCTAGCCAAACAAAATGGGCAAAAGCCACATTCCTTAAAAACCACAACAGGTTTATGTTAAATTATAAAACTCTCCTAGTGTATCTCAGAAGACCTCTGGTTAAAAAAAAAAAAAAAAAAAAGTGATTAAAAAGCCCCAAACAGTTTTATTTTTATGGGCGCATTTATAATGCTGGAAGGTTGCCCATTTTGCCTGAGATTACAAAAAATACCTGACACAAACAACAGAACTAGCCTACTTTGCTGTTCCACCTGTCACTGCACACTCTTGCTCTTCAGCTTGCTTAATGTACTTGATGAATCCATTATTTAAAGACAAAGTTGTTTGGGAAGGACATTCCTCAGTCACATCTATCCAGCTTCAGTTACAGAGCAGCAGATGTGTGCACACAGTATTTGGTGCAATTTGGAAAAAAACAGATCACTTACAAAAGAAAAAACTTCATTCTAATATCTCTTCATGGATGTGGAAACAAACCCCCTCTTTTACTATGTGTTTATGCACACAGCAGTGACTTAAATTTTAGCATTGTTGAAGTTTTAAAGTTACACGGTACCTTTATCTCTGGAATCGGCAAGAAGATCATCTGCAGAACACGGACTTTCTTCACTGCCTTCGTTAGAGATGGTAAGAAATGAGATTGGAGATACTGACTGGGAGCGGCTGCTGTTGTTACTACCCCTGTCTGCTCCACCAGGTGTTTGGGTATCAATGCTGCGAGTACTACTACTACGCTGAACTAACGGAGGTGGTGCACGGTGCCCATCTGGAACATCTTGAGGCTGTTAAAAATAAAAGCTATCAGATAGGTGCTCTTGTCTAGCTAGGAATTTCTTTAAGTCCAGAAATACTGAGGGTTTTTTCAGGTTCCATAAAACTGCCTGAAGTCGAAAATTATTTGTTACTCAAGATTCCAACAGAAAATAAGTCGGGTTCAGAAACTAGGAACATTTTTCAAGACTTCACAGAACGGCTGAGCGCGGAAGGGACCCCTGGAGATCATCTAGTCCAACACCCCTGCTAAACAAGAGTCAGCTAGAGCAGTCTGTCCAGGACTCTGTCCAGCCAGGTTTTAGTATCTCCACAAACTACGACCCCAGAACGTCTCTGGGCAACTTGCTCTCTTTTTGAGCACCCTCACACTTCTTTTTTTTATTTTTTTCTTGTGTTCACATTGAATTTAATGTTTTTTAATTTATGCCCACTGCCTCTTGCCCTGTCACTGGTCACTACTGCGAAGAGCCCAGCTCCCTCCTCTTCATTCCTGCACATCAGATATTTATACACATTGGTAACATCCCCCCTGGGCTTTCTCTTCTCAAGGCTGAACAGTCCCAGCTCTCAGCCTCATCTCATATGAAAGATGTTCCAGTCCCTTAAAGTATCAGGCCATGAAGATGATTATTATTAAATTTATCTCTAAAAATAACTACAAATAAAATGAAAGTTAAAAACGGGCACGTTATGCTTCAGCTGAGATAGGAACAGTTCAGCATGAGCCAAAGAAAAAGCTACTACAAAAACTCTGAGAACAGACCTTTTGTCTTTTCCCCTGTTTTACTGAGAGTTCTTATTTTGTATCACAGTAATCACAGAGGAAAAGGTTCAGATTCAAGCTTTAACTCTTTCCTTCTTTTTGCTTTCCAAAAGACTTTTCAACTACCTTTGTTAAAGAAAGCAGAGTTAACTCCAGACAAATTTAATTCAAGAACTGCGGAAAATAAAGCTTATGACTTAAGAAACCTCAAGGCAAAGGCAAAAAAAAATTATTATAGAATGCAGTCGTGGTGGCAGATACATACAACAAGCTGCTCCTCTTTGTCTCCCGTCTCCTTAATTATTATCTCAATCTCCTGATTCAGTCCTTCTACACTGTTTCGGAATCGTGATCCTGTTGATTTGGTAATAGGTATCACAGGAACAAGAGCACTCTTTGGGATGGGAGCCTGAAGAACCAGAAACAGTGAGAAACCAATGTAGATTTACTTAAAAAACACAGTTACTGATTTCTACCCAAAAGTGAACCTTCAAACAGAACATACCTACACCTCAGTATCAAGGATTTAAATGAAACTATAGGGATTTGTTACAATGGATGCCTTAAGCAAAGACATGGACATCCTGAATTTTGTTGTAAATCAATTTCTAGCAGAGAAAGCTTTCAACAATCTAGTCTCAAAGCCTCCCTTGATATGGTCCGCCTCCAGCTTGACATCACTTTAAAAGTGAAAATTTAACAGTAAACATTTAAAAGTAATTTTGAAGCCTTTAGAACATACTCGCGTTCCTTCTGAAGTCAGCTGTAGCCCAATTTCACTCCCTTTGGATTTACCACTTCTAATTTCATTATAATACAATAATAATGAACGTCTGCTGTTACCTATTCCATAAACTTAAGATTGCACTGTTTGAAATGAAGACCAGCATAGTAACTATATTAAGCCAGAATAAAAGGTTGACAAAAAAGTTAGGACGACTTCCACAGAAAGAATAAAATCCCAAATTTTAATACATAGTTGCTTCAGAACTAAGATTAACTTTTTAAAAATCCGGTGTATTTTGAAAGACCTTATCCATTTATTCTTCCATCTGACTACAGCTCTGGTCTCAATTCTAGTTTCTCCATTACGTTAACAACAAGAACAAAGGAAGATTCCACTGGTTTGGCTCCTGTTTACAGATTCAATGCCATGCAATTAATTCAAAATGCAACATTCTCAGAAGCATCCTGAGATCACCTGAGGAGACCATGCCCTTTCTCCAAACCCCTCTTCCTGTAAAGAGAGGTAGAATGGAACATTCCCGGCCTAATGAAAAAACAAGCAAACAAACACCACTCAGTTGCTCTGGGGGGTGGGGGGGGAAGTAGCTAGCAGCAAGGGTTTGATCAAGTTACTCACCAACTATTTCCTGATTCCAAGTAGAGAGAAAGAAGAGCTAACAAACTTACTCCACAGAGATTGTGTGGATTTCTTTCTTCAAACAAAAATCATAGAAGAAGCACAACTAAACAATCAGTTGGAGGCTTAGGTGGTAAGAACCACTGTAAAAAATTTGGTAAAGCCCAAGAATTGTGGCAAAGCTTAGGTGTTAATTACTAGGGAAGAAAAGAGGAAATAAATCCAGTGGAATCACTTCTTTTAGTTTTAACAACAAAAGTAAGCCACTTCCAAAATGTTAAACAGAGTTTACCTGGTCTCTTGTGAAGGGACTACCAAGGCAATTTCCTAACACATTTTCTCTGTCTTGTCAGGAATCCAACAACTTGAGCTCAGAAATCCACGTGTGACCCTCTAGAGTCAACAACTGCAATTTTCCTTCAAGTTGGGAATGTAAAAAAAATTTCTAAATACTCTCATCACTAACTGCAAGTGTTTCCACACAGTCCTTCCCACAAATCTTGAAGGAACTGAGCTGCTGCCAGAAATTCTAGTTTAGCAGTTCCCTAAAGGAATGAAAAAGCCTAGGAACTTTGTCCTTGATGCCTACAGTTACAGATTTTCACTCCAACTTAGAAAGCAGCCTCTAAATGCCATTAATCTAAACCTTCACTTACTCTTTTTGAAGCCTTCTGTAACTTTCCCCCTTTGCAAGTAGCTCGACACAGATGGCACAAAATTTACCAAGAAAAACAATGGTTTGTTTTGTAACACAATGCTGGAAAAGCTGCTTTGCCTCAGTTTATATTTTATAGTCCATTTCACAAGCCCAAAACCTAATTATCTGTTGCGCAATATTTTATTCATGTAATCTAAAATTTGGCAGAACGCAAAAGGCCTCCATACAAGCAACAAAGTTTCATGAGCATGAAGCAATTATGATTTTTAAATTATATACATAATTTTGGGGGGATACTTTTCAGAGTAGGAGCATCACTGTTCATTTTCACAATTCAAACCCACAAAGATTATCTAATGTTAAAGCGACAATACCTTAGCATTCAGAAACCTACAGGTTGTAGAATACCAAGCCAAACCTGTTAGACTGCATGTAATTCTCCAGCATACTGAAAGGCCTACACCTAAAGTTCCTCAGTACATTGCATTTTTTTGTTTGTTTGGAATGCCTCAAGTGCCCACAAGTACAGAACAAATCTTCAAACAAGTTCTACAAATTTGGATAACCTGCACCAAGTATTTTGACCTGTTTTGTTGGTTTGTTTTTTTTTTAAACATGTCTCACCAATTTTCATAGGCTTTCTCAAAAACCTCTTATTTACCTTTCTTCTTTCATCATTTTGGACTGTTTTGTCCTGAGCTACAGCAGTCACTATCAGCAGCACGCTACAGTGCACCCGTACTTCAGTAAAGCAGATCAAAATGCAGGAATTTGTACTAGGCAGCCTGTTTCAAATTCAAACCGTTCTGCTGCTATACAGAAGAGGAGATGGACGAAACAGCTTCTCTTTCGAGATTGAATACAGTACTTCAGTAGCACAGAATTCAAACTGAATTCAGGAAGCACTTACGTCCTGAAAATTCATGACTTCTAATTAAATGAACTACAGCAGGGATAAGTTAGTGTCTGAGACAAAAAGATGCTACCGATTTGTATACAGTAGGAGTTAAGAGCAACAGTACAGGAGAAATTCACAGTGCTGTTCTACTTTCTTATTTCCTGTCTTGAAGTATAAAAGACTCACTCAGACACCTGACTTCCATCTACAAATGCACTCCACTGCTCAGGACTGCACGTATGGTTCTCCCTTCCACTTTTTATTTCATCCTTTATCAGAATGGGTAAGTACCTGCAGAGCAGGACACATGCTGATGTCACAACAGCTTCCCTCCCTGGCCTAAATTATTTCCAGAAGGATGGAACAACAGAAAGGAAACAGTTTTCATTAACTGGTAGAAGTGTACGGTATTTAATAGAACAATGCTAACTGCATTTCAGGAGTAATTGGGAATATGATTAGATTTGCAGAGAAGCTTCACAGCTGAAGTACTTCCCTAATTCACAACACTGACAGTTCCACAGTTTCTTTCAACTACACTGATCTGCATGACAATTGTGAGGGATTTGTTCTTTTTGCAACTGTTAAAAACTTGTGTGAGTATCAAATACAGGTTCACAAGGTATCAGTAGGGGCAAAAAAAACCCTTCTGAAAAACTAAGAAAACCAATAGGGAAGTTTAGTCAAAGTTACTAAGACAAAACAGACTTGAAAAAGGATGTGTCTCTAAAAGCCTGTGATTTTTTTCAACCTGCTATCAAGTTAAAATTATTATCTGTGAACCTGACCTCATTACCAGTCTTGAGACAAACTGCACACAGAACATGTGGTAGCCTAAACATTACAATTTGTGAAGTGATTACTACTTAAGTCTCAACACATGATAAATGATGGGGGAAAAAAGTGATCTTACAAAGGCTGATCGAAGCCATCAAGAGTATACTTTTAATAGAGTAGGTAAAAATCCCACTGAATTGTTTTTTGTCAGGTAAGCTCTCTAAATCAGTCCATCACAGAATTAGACAACTGCTATTGTAAAGACATAAAACATGATCAGCAAAAAGTACAATTTTGAGTGTATCTTTATACCACCAGTTTGCTCCACGCCATATTCTACATGCAAATGTGTAATGAAAAAGATAATGTATGATTTTAGATTAAACTTGTCTGTCATCCTTTTGTACAGTCTGCAGAATGCACTTTATGAGTCTTGTTTTAAGGAAAGATTAATTATCTAAAATTCTTTGAAAGTGGGAGTTCAAAGCCAACCCAGTCAAGTAATAAAAAGCTCTGGAACCCCATACACTCAAGGAAGTCAAATGAAATTAATCTATTTCATAGAAATCACCCCTAGCTACAACATATTTAGCTGTATGTCATGCTTCCAAGTTCCCTTTAAGAGAAATCACAACCTTGAAAGGAGTTAAAAATAGTATTAGCTACCCAATATGTCCTTACCTGACTGTGGTTAATGGCTGCATGGTTACCATGAAATGGAGACTGTCTTTCTTTATCGCGATGATGCCTACTGCTGTGTTTGCTTCTCTGTAATTGTTGACGCAATTTTGCAATCTAATGAAGGAAAAATTCACATTAGATTTCACCAGATATATTCAGATACACATAGTTTCATTATTCCATCACTTAGTTAAAATTCTTTACTACCACAATGCTCATAATTATTGCCAGCACTAAACCAGACTCAAGTTCTTGCAAACCTAATATATTAGCTACCAGTTCAGCTGAAGCTCTGAAGGTTTAATGAAAGAACCTGACGTACATAAAGTTAGAAAGTAGTTTGGTCACTGTTGTGTTTCCTCTTTTAATAAAGAATGTCACCTGCATTTGACACTTTCCCACATACTCAGATTAAAAATTTTAATAGCCTTGCATTACTAAATGAAAAAGAATACCAAATTAACGTTTTGGTGGTTTTTTACCAAACTCACAATCCGTATAGTGGCAAAAAAAAAAAAGCAGTACAACATTCATGCCTTCCTGAAAATTCACAGTAACAGTGCATACCAGTAGAAAATTTAATCCAAAGGTATCTCTAAATAATAGCATTTCTGACCTCTTTTAGTTGATCATTGCTCCCCCACGATGCTGAACGTTTGTGCGAGCTTCTCTTCTTTTCTAAATATTCTTCAGCCCAGGCACTTTCTGTCTGCAGCAAGAAGATTATAGGAATTATTAAAAAAAGGTAATTCCTACTTTCTGGCAGAATATTTTGAGACAAATTAGAACAGAGAACAGTATTACGATTTTTTCACTCAAAACTGAAAAAGTGGAGTGAAACTACGTAATTTAAGAAAAAAAAAACACAAGCCCTAACTTCCAGGCCTACCCTAGTACAGGAATGTGCTAGTTTCCCTTCCAAATTACTGAGCATAAGGCAGTATTAACAGTCAGACGTACCACAAGCTGCTACAGGGCTCTGAAGAGCCAGTATGATGGTGCTGAATTTGGAGGAGATGGCGTATTTTATCTCCTGGATAGATGCTGCCCTTGTTATTTCTGACACATTAGCAAGGGTAGCTTGGTGTAAACATTGTGAAAGCCTGCCCCGGTACAGCTTCAAAACCATGTTCTTGCTCAGAAGAATGAGAGAAACGAAGGTAAGGCATATAAGCACCACTAGAGCTACTGCAAATCAGGTAATTTATTTATTAACACCTCAACGGGCTTCAGGTTCACAGTTGTCTCAGGCCAAGCAGAAAGCAACACAGATAATACTAAGCCAGTTTCGCTAAACCAACAGTGTCATTAACATTTAATAAAGAAACCTGCAAGCATACTGCGGTGAAAAAGTTTTGAGAAATCCAAAGTATCATTGAAATAAAGTGTATTAATGCAAGGTAACAAAATGCACAGGCAAGCCTGTGATGATACTGCATGCTTTAAGGACAGTTTATTCCCACCTAACCAGGTCCAGAACAGCCTTCAAAAGCAACGAACTGTAAAGGACCTAAGAAGAAGAGTAAAAACATTCATCATCATTCAGCAGTCACAAGAAACATACCTAATGAAGCCAGGGAAAGGATTTCTGGAAGCAGCTTACACGCAGAGGCAGTGAATTCCATTAAATTTGTTGTTGCCACAATGCAGTGCTCAGCACGCAGCAGCGATGTAGCTAACTCATCCTTAGGAGTCATTGATGTCTCTCTCCTGCAGACAGGAGCTGTGACTGCCTCAAAGCCTTCATATCTACGGCGTGCAACAGTTCTTACGTTTGAGACCCACAGCTTGCAAGCCACAAGCTGACCTTACTCAGGCCGTCTGTACTCAGAACACAGAAACTCACAGAGCCTTCAATAATGTGCTGTTATTTAATCTCATTTTGCAGGGAAAATGGAGGTGTAACTCTGAACATACAGGTTGTAACTCCCATCTGCTTCAGTTACAGATATAACTTCCATATAAATGCAACCTCCACTATCATCATTCCAAATCAAAAACTAACAAGGACAAATCTGAATAATGAAGTTAGTCGGATTGCTTTGAAATTCCTTTTTCATAGCAAAATTAGAACCCATTAGAATCTATGTTTCCAGAAAAGCACTCGCTTACCTTCATTGTAAAATAGATTAATTGATAACCCCCATTCCCAAGTACCAATGTTTGTCTAGCCAATTCTCAAATGTCAATCTGGAATCTCATCCTATCCTCTAGCTCCTGGAACAATGTTTTAGCCACTAATTCTAACTTCTCACCTCAGCACAGCCATTGTGCTTGCCTACCAGAACACCTAATTAACACTCTAATTAGTCTTCACATTTGATTTATATTCAACTTATTTCATAAATTAATATCAGATTCATTTAAAAGGATTAAACATTGACTTTTATGCTCATCCTCAACACAAAGAGTTAGAAATCTTTTTAGAGCAACAGTAGGTATAAGATATTAAATTACAGGAAACCTTTACATCAAGGCAGAAATGTAATACTATTTTAGCAGGTCTCCTCCTACTCATTCTCTGTATTTTGTTTATAATACTTATCTTCAAGAAACACAGGCCCAACCACCAATAGACAAAAAGGGACTTTACTTCTCTTGTTTCTTAAAGTACTAGTACTTCCTTATTAGCAGCTACTATTCACAACATCCTTCTGCCTGTTCTAGAATTACAAAGAGAAATGAGTTTAAGGCTAAGTTTATCACAGATAGCAGAACACTTAAGAGAAAAAAAAAAAGTCTTAGAGGCAAAAACTTTGCAGTTGCCATCAATTATTCTTCAAGAATTAAAAACTACAAAGCAGTTGTCTCATTTTAAGTTGTATTTTGACACAGCTGTATTTCAAACGATGACAGGCAAAGCCAAAAAGGTTTAATTCAAAAGGAAAAAGACACAAGGTTACAAACACTTGTTTTAGAAGCACTTCATAAAATTATCTGTACATATGAATTCCAGCCAGACCCTAGGACACTCAATAATACACTTAATCATCAGGCAACAAACATTCTGCATGTACATAATTCAGTCTGGTTTTACAGACAGGTTTCATCAAAATAATAAGTCAAAGTAGGAGTGTGATACATAGTCTCTGCATGACCTGGGATCTCTTACACAGTTCTCAGCTATGACCTACAGGCATCTCTGTAAAGGCCTGCAAGCCAAAATGTGTCACTGATTGCTGTCTCCTCCCAGTCTGCTTCCTGAATGACGCTACTCTCTCTGTCATAAACCTGCAGAATCAAGATACCCTGATTACTCAACTTGAAAAATCTTCTACATCTTAAGATCTTGATTCAATTCCTCGTCACTAAACTTCTGAAATCTGAATACATCCATTTCATGTCAGACTTTGTGATAAGTCTGACATTACACACTGGAGCCAGAACTTGTGAGTCACACTTCATCCAAACACCCCATTTTCAACACTAAACAATACAAATGGAGAGCCTATACTATCCTGAGAAACTTAACTTCCACAAATCACATTTTAAACTTGTCCCTACCTCAAATGGTTGCCCTCAAGCACATCAGAAAGATTAAAATCTACAGTGTCTCATCAGTGTCATATCAACACAGCTTTGGACATACAGATGTATGGCTGCATGCCATAATTTTCTACTGGTTTGATAGATTTTAAATTAAGTAGTACAACGGATCATTCTGTTTCCCTAGCAGTAAGTACACTACCATCAATCACCACTAAATATACTTACTCTGCAGAAATATCCAGTGCCCTTTGCAGTCTTCCCATTAACCTTTGCAAATATGTTCCCACTTATACATGAAAGCCCCACTACCACAGCAGCTAGATGTGTCAGAATTGGAAGAAAAAGAAAAGAAAAATGTAAGCCAAAAAGGATGATATCTAATCTATCTGAAGAATACAGAAATTACAAAAGCCCAATCATGACTCGGATTAAGCGGAAACTAAACTGAAAGAGATGAACTGAATATAGCAAATACTTTGGCAGCAGTATAAAAATATAATTATTTTGAAAAATTATTACCTTAATAAATCAAATATGAAAATAGCTAAGGCACCCACACTGGTTTAGTTCTGCTGTTTAATGATGCTTTTTAATAGCTAAGCATAAACTGCAATTCATTGTATATCATACACCTGCCTTCATCCTCCTCCTCTTACTATGATTTACCTCTCTCACCCCATCTTCTAACCATTTTGCTTGTTCATCAGCTCTCCTTTCCTCCATTTCCACCTTATCCACACCAGCATATTCCCCTAGAAAACACCTCCCTTTTTCTACTTATCTGCTCTTCGAATTACGGCCCTTTCTACAAAACATCGCAGATCTTGAGAAGGCCATACAGTAACAACCAATGCTGCAGACAGCATCTGTTCAACACTTTACACATTTGAGCAGACAGTACACTGAAACCAACCTGGCCCCATTTTTGTTATTGTTACCAAACCTAAGGCAGGCTCAAACTCATCAACTACATCCCACACGCTGTCACTTTCTCTTCCAACTGCATTTTGCTTATGTTCTTTGGAATTGGTGGAGACCTGTTGTTGAAACCATGCTCTGGGAATAGCCATTTAAAATCTGGTATGTTTGTCAGTTTCTTTCACCCCACAAGTTAGAGAAATCCACTGCCAGACTGCATCCACAGAAGGAGAAATGAAACACTGCACTATTTTATGGAAAAATCCATCTTGAATCACTTCTGCATATAGTAGGATACCACGTAACAACAACAGCAACCTTTAAGGGAAACAATAAAACAACTGTCACGGTAGGTGTGTAACTCTTGTAATGCCAGTTTCATTCAGTATTTGTTGGTTCTATCCTTACCGGTCTCATAGGACTGAACCATTAAAAGCCTGTGAAATATTGTCAAGTTGATGCAGTTTATTGGCAAATCATGTACTTTAATACTTTCCAGTTGAGCTAAATTTGAACATCATTCATGGTTCAATGAGGCAGCTCTTCAATGTATGTAATTCTATACTTGGTGCACAGATCCCAGATAAACTTTAAAGGTCTTTTACAATCAGAAGATGAACAGCCTATCATAGAAAAGGCTACAATAACTTTTATACAGGCACTGCAGAAGCCTTTTTATTCAGTTTTAAGACAGACACATAAGGAATCACCAAGTTCCCTTGTATAAATTTAAACTAAATAGTACTTAACAGCAGTGCAATCTAGTGTACTGCACACTAAGAACAATGAGAAAACAGATGTGCAATACACTAGTGCCTTTCTGAGGCAAGAAGAGAGTAGAATTCTTAACAGATATGACAATTCACAGCCTTTTCTTAAAGCATGCAAATAATTCATGCATAGCCAAGGTAATAGCAAAGATCAGATTCCTGCAATTTGAAAGTGAATAGGAACTTGCAAGCAAGAAAGCCAAAGTGAACATTTTCAAGGGAAAAACTTCTTACATCTAAATCCTGTCTTCACATTTAAATACTCTGAAGACAAAAATCTATCCTACCTGTGTGGCTTTGTCTCTCATACACGGAGCAGCTTGTCCATGATTATCACGAGGCCACTGTCCAGCAAGGTACGGAGCAGCAAGCGTATCCAATGAGGAAGTCCGGCGAATAATACTGGAAGGGCTTGATGAAGGTGGTCTTGATTTGTCAGCTAGAATAAGAACACGTGATTAGAAAGAAAGCAAGACAGAACTTAATTATTTTAACTGTCTACAAGAAATCATATCAAATCAGAACTACTATGTTATTAAGTAAATAACAAAATACTTTTAATATAGGAATTAGGTTTCCTTTTGCAGGCTCTACTCAGTCTTGATAAGCAATGAAATGTGTTTTTATGGTTTCCTTAAACACATTCTTATGTCACAAATGTCACATTGGTACTCCCATACTATCGTTTATTCCCTCAAAGGTACAACAGTCATTGGATTCTTATATGATGATGGCTTGGAAGAAATCAAAATAGCTCTATTTCCTCATATATAAAGGCTAACAGAAAATCTGTGCTGAACTTCTTCAATTTAATGCTGAGTTTAGAGTTCACCCCACCAGCCCTTTACCCTTCACCTACTTTAATTCAAGGGACACTATGAACTGACATCTTTTATTAACCACCCAGCGTACAATATACGGCAGATTCATAAAGCGTTATGTTTAACCCTCAGATCCAGAAGTCCACTAAAGGGTAATGATTTACATTTTACAACATAATCAAAACATCTCCTCCCTTTACATGCCACTTGGTAACTACATTCATAATTGCCTGACGCTACACCTCCTGCAACACCTCATTCTCACTGTGTTTTATACTAGTATCACTTTTCAGAAGAATTTAGATACTAACAGGAACCCTTACTGTAATAGGTTAAATATAACAAGTAGAGGAAGATTAATATTGTTAAAACCAAAAATTTGCACCGATGCCATCTGTCACCGATACCTTTAAGTGGCAGCAAAAGACAATGCTGCAAGCTAATAAATGTAAACACTTGAAGAAAGGTTCCTCAAAATAGTAGCTGAGGTTTGTTAAAGAGACTGACAAGCAGAAAAGACCCAGTGTTTAGATATACATATACGCTCACGCATTATTTGTTACTAGCTCTTCTAGATGAAAAATGCAAACCCAGAGATCACATTGATCTAAGCTCACCATCAATTCATCTATTCCCCACAGAATCATACCTAAAAGAATTGTATTAATCTTACCTATAATGAATACAAAGGCCAAAAACAAACCGCTAGAAGACAGCAAATGAGACAGAGAGATCAGATGGAAGTTTTACAACAAGGACACTGGAAAAACTCAGTCATGTGTCCTCCCTGACTGTGCCTTAGGATGAATTCTGCACTAAAAGTATAAATAGCATAGCAATTTGTATTGTACCTAAGTTTATTAGCAAAAGAAGTACTGCCTGATTAGTGTCTGACTGCTAGTCAGAAAATAGAAAACACTGCCATCAGTAGTCCAGAATTAAATTTCTAAGCCATTCCAATCTACTGAAGATACATAAATACTAATAAAACCCATTACGTAGAGTTGTCAGTGGTGTGGGCAACATCTTAGTCTGACAGAACAGCAGTCTTTCAATGTAAGTCTAGTGACTTTCTGTACTAAAGAGCCTCATGTAAATTTTGCATTAGAAATGTACACATTAAAAATGTGGAAGATATTTAGACTGTAAGGAAATAATTACCAGCATTATAATCAGCCACATTCACATAAAGCAGTCCAGAAACCTCTTCTGATTTATTATTTCTACTAGTACCAACAATGATAAAAATCTTAGTACTGAGCTCACAGCTGATCTGCTCTCAGGGAGTAGCAGCAAAGTTCAATTTTGGAGTACCATGCACCTAAGACCGACCCCCATACAAAGAAATTCCCTGACTATTACTGCTACCACCATACAGCACACTGAAGGGTCTGTTTATGTCAGAAGATTTCAAAACGATTCCTTTTGTTTGTACCATGGGAGAACGCAGCATGCTAATGCAATGTGTCACTCCTTAAAAATTACACTTGCTTCCAAAGTTGTATCAAACACATCATTTGTCTCAGAAACAGCTGCCATACTCTCCTTATTTTTCTTCTGAATTATTATTCTTCCTCGTGAAGAAGTGTCTCTTTTTACCAAGGGGAAACAGAAAGGATGCAGGGGAAAAAAAAACCAAAAAATCAGGAAGTGTATGTAGTCAGTCACATCATCTGCAAAGCCACTGCCACAGACGGCTTCAAAACTGAAGCAGCAGAAACTCTTGCCCTCTCCCATCCCCCACAAAAAAAGCGGAAAGAATATTTTCTGGGCAAACAGAGAGAATGAAAACTGAAGAGCTTGTTTACTATTTAAGTTCAAGGGAAGCTGCTCATTTCAAGGCACAAAGCCTATAAGTACTCCTATTTTCCTCCAATTTAACAATTCCTTCAAAGAATTCTGTTTTCAAATTACTTTTATTTAGATGACGCAAGGATGTTTGGATATGGTTTTACTTACTTTTCCACCTTCACAACATGTCTTAATACAAATTACCAAAGTCTACCACACAATTCCTGTTACAGTTTCCAAACATTTCAATGGGAACACAATGTTTTCATTGCACTTTCCTCTACAATACTTGAAGCAAGTGTTCAGCTGCTATTTTTCCTTGATGTGACCTACATAACAAGAGATTTGCCTCCATAGAGATAACAGTTACAACAGCTGTGGCTGATGTAAAACAATGGAGCTGTTTCATCAAATAGACGCTTCTTAAATATTAGATCTAGTCTTAATTGGCCTGATTATCTCTTTAAACCAATATTTGTGATAAGTATCAACCCTCCTATCCATCCACCACTAGTCTAAATCTATTTAGAAACAAAGTCTTTCTGCAATCTGGCACCAAACAAAGTAAAATAATAGAACAAAACATAAACAGTACACACATAATATAAACCAACCAAGTCCAGAAGTCCATAATGTGGGAAAACAAGTAAGTTACCATGTCTTCACAAGCCATTGCAGTCCAACCAACCAACTGAAATTGCTACGGGTAAAGTAGTATCACACACATTATTGCAACTGTGAGGCCAGGCACCTCCAAAGGCAATTTAAGCTAAGGCAGTCTAACAACGTGACTGAAGAGCAAAATTGTACAAATGTAGATGCTTACCAACAGCTAAATGAAAGGTAGGAAAGAGAGCAGTGGCTTGTGGTGGGGAGTCTTAACATAGAAGTCCTACAACTACAATTACAACTGAAAAAGGAAATTACAGTGTGAGAGAGAACACGTAACTTGGAATCTGATACCTCACAGGAAAAAATTCCTATATATAAAAGGAAGGAGGAAAGAAAAAACCACGGAAGGTCTTACACATAAGAAAGTCCGAAGAGAAAAAACACTTTGAAAAGTCATCTTTTCCTTTTTCAGGAAAAGTTCCGAACTGCTGCTAGAACTGTAAAATAAGGATTGCTGCTGAAGTGTAACTTGCAGATTGATCTTACAGTCCTGTGATATCTTTCTATGTATCCGAAATTAAAGTTTTCAGAAAAGCAAATAAAAACTCCCAACAAACATCTTCTAATAGACACCATGAGAAGAGAAAACAAAACAAAACTAAGAAGCAACAGAAAGCGCTGCTGGAAGAGTACAGAACACCACTGACCTCACAAAATTCCCTGATAAGAGTTCTAACTGAAGCTTTTTATACAGGTAGAACATCCAAAACAGTGAGAAAGAGCGAGACCTAACTAGCTTCTCTGGCACCTAGGCATAACAGCTGACCTTTTTGTTCCATTTTAGTCAGCCTCTTCCTCAGAAAGGACATTCATGGGATCTCCCCCATGCATACTTGTCTCTTCCCAAAAACTCAAACACACACAACTGATCGCAGGGGCTTCACCTACTTTTCGTGTTTCATTGAAAGTATTCCACACATTCAGACAGCAGTAAGAACAGACACACTACAGAAGTGTGTATATTCCTTTTGGAAGGCAATCTTGGCTATTGTCTTTACACAAGTAGTTCTTTTACATTTATATTTTTTTTTTCCTCTAGTAATTCAAAGCAATCCCTTGGTAGGGGAATGACTGAACTAATGTTGTTTCACAAAACCAACCTCAGAAAGGCCAAGACGCTCAACTTACTTCATCCTAGTGAACGAAAACATTTTTAATCCAAATAAACTCCCCTGAAGTGTGGGCCACAAGAAACCTAAATTATGATGCTGCTATAATGAATTCACTTTCTTTACATCTAGCATTTGTTAAACAGCTTATGTAAGCCATGCAGGCACGTAATGGAACACAAAGCCTTCTGTACTCTCTTACCATGCAGCGGTACCTTTTATAACTGCTGCAAAACCTTGGTAATTAATGTTGACAGGTCCATAGCTATTATTGTGTCACTCACCAAATTCTTAAAATAAATTCTACAGTGAAATTTAAGAGTGTAATGGAGTTCCATCCCTTCTCCCTAACCCAAGGAGGTGTTCACATCTGAACTCTTCAAGACTTTCCAATACACTGTTACAACAGTATTCATCATTTCCTTTCACACAAGCAGGCTTTAAGATTACTCTTCCATATAGCATTCTAACCAATTAAAGGGCAATGTAGTTCCAGATAAAACAAATCAATTTTTCCTCAGTTTTCACAGTGAGTTTAAATGTCCAATAAAGTTGACTGGAATATACCCGAAAGTTCAGCATCCAGTAGAGAAATCTCTTGACAATCTGAAGGCACCTGAAAGAGTCAGAAAACAACTGCTATGGCTCTAGTCCCAACCTTCTTGTTTACACAGCCTGGTGCATTATAGTATTTTTGGAGCTGAACAGATGGAACCCTTCTGAGAAGATGTTTTATATAAAAACACGAACAACAAGATCACATTCGATCTTTGCTCAGTAGATAAACCATAATAAAAATAACAATAAAGGCAAAGCATACACATTTCTCTATCTGAGTCTACTGCTAGGTGAAAATAATGTCCTCTAGCAGGGGCGGTTTGCAGACAGGTAAAGAGACATATGTGAAAACTGAACCAAAATTGGAGATTGCAGGACAGACCTCATAGTGTAGAAGTGAGGCCACCAACAGTGATGGGAAGGAGAGAGCCCATTAACAGGCAAGTAGAAGCTGAAGTCTGTGAAGCAAGTGCTAGAGACTGCAGAGGGGGAAAGTAAAAGATGAAAACTAGGTAGCTGGAAGATCTAGGGTCTTGAGTCATATATTTAGGAGAGCAGCAGCAAGAAAAGCACAGAAATTTAGAAATTAATTATGCCATAGACTCTTCAGTTCATAATTATCTCATCATCACAGAAAATTCAGTTAGCATTTCCAAGATTTAGCTGCAATTCGGTTCAGAAAACCGGGACGAAAAAACCCAACAAATACCACACAACAAAAAAACCACACACGTACACAAAAAAAAAAACCCAAACAAAAAAAAACAACCCAAAGAATCTATTAAGTCACATTTGTAAATTCACAACTTGAGGTTCTCAAATGTTAAGCAGGATAGCAGGATCATGAAGATTATGTTCAAAGCTATCCAACTGCTTCCCAGAAAAGAAAATCTGAAAAACATGAAGCTGTGTCTAAAGCACACAACTTACTGAACCAGTATCAAAGATCAGAAGCTATCATTTGTCTAACCTCGAGGTTCACTTGAATCTACAAAAAAACCCAAGGCTGCAGCTGTAGTAATGAACAAAAGCTATCATCAGCCAAAAATAGGAAAATCCAAGTTATTCTGTCATAGATTCTGACTGATACTCTGAAGTGGCCTGCATGGCTTCACAACCAGAGCCTCATGAGCAAAAATGAAGTTCCACTTCCATGTTCTCAGCTACCACTAAGTTTTCTCATTGAGTTGAAGAAGAAAATTGAAGTTAACTCAGTCTCTATCAAGCACTGGACTACACCACACAAAGCAATATAGAACAGGTTTAATTTTAAATTTTGGGCCAATACAAGTACTGCTCAGAAATGTGAACACACGGAAGCAATTAAATGGACACTACTCTTCTGTTTTCACACATCTTGTAAAACACTAGTGAAGTTAACACAAAACAGTAATCAAATGACTTGTTTCTTTCTATATGCTAATTCTTACATCCAGTAAAGAAGTTAGCATGGTTTCAACAAGTTTCTGTGCAATGATCAGAAGACGGTGCAACTTCTCCATCTAAAGTGGTCTGATGCATGCCTACACAAACAGCTTTTGAACTTGGATCTCAAGGCTAAGTCATCCTGTTCCTCATTCTCCAGGCCAGAGTCTGCATCTTGGGCAAGAATTTCTATAAAGTTCACAGGAAAAAGACAGTATTTTGTGATGTGTATAAAGTCTTTCAGATGACCGACTAACAGGACTCTCAAATGAAGGATATGCACATTCCTCAATCCAAATCCTTGGAAACTAAAACTTAAAAAAAACCCACACTGACCTAGAAAGCAGAAAAATCTAATTCAGAACCTAACCGCCTTTGTGGCACTGCTTTCTTACACTACAGACAAGCAACCATATGGTAATCTTGAAGGGGCATGTCTGAATTAAAAAAAAAAAACAAACAAAAAAACCCAAACCAAAAACCCACACCCAAAAAACACTACCCCACAAAGAAAATAAAAATTAAGTCACACAGACATTACCTTCAGTACTGCACCAATTGGTTATGGATGTCTCATTTGGCAGCACCGCTCCTCAAAGCCAGGATAATAAAAAACCCCCAAAGACAACCAAACAACAAAACAAAAACCGACACAGCAGTCTGGTTATAATCATTATTTTAGAATGAGGGAGCGACATCAGGAGAAGGGGCAGTGTTACAGGGAATCATGTTGATCCCAGACTTCTGCATATTACTCAGCTTTACCACGTGCAACTCCATAAAAAAGTAACCGTAAACTTCAGGATCTCAAGTCACAGATTTTTCCAGATTTGAGGATATTAACACAAAGCCTCACTCATGCATTGCCGAGTAAACTTTTACCCTAAGAAGAAAAAGGACTTACATATGTAAGCATCTGTTATCCTCAACCAGATGTTACATACTGCTTACATTTCACCGTTCTCAGTAAGTACGTTTCAATTCTTCAGAAACATTAAAAAGCAGTTTGCTACAAAATGCATGCCGTTCCCGCACTATTTTCTATCTGCACTGTACTGCAGAGCAAGCTCGTCATCACTCTCAAGTTCACACATCCTTCTGCAGGGTTCGTGCTGAACGTAACTACTAAGGGAGAGAGTGAGTACTTTTTTCCTACGTCTACGCGCAATGCCAACAGCACCAGCTAGTTTTCCAATCGCAAGCTTGCGGACACCGGATGAACACCCCGTAGCGCCCGGCAGGAGATGCACGGAAAGGCGAGAAGACGCGCAGGCTTTGCAGCAGCCCTCCGACAGCAAGCTCAGCGCTCGCCCGTACGGTGCGCCCGGAGCGCAGCTCCGCCGCGGGCTGTCTCCCCGGCACACCGGGCGCCGCAGCACCCAGGCGACCCGCCGGGCTGCCCCGTCCCCCCCCAAGGCCAGGCAGCCGCCCAGCGGCAACAACGGCGGCGAGCCCGCCGCGCCGCTGCCAGCCGGGGCGGGACCGGAGGGGCACAAGCCCGGGCACGGCCCCGGGCCCCGCCGCAGCACGGCGCGCTCGGAGGCACGGCGCCGGGCACCCCGCCGCCCCCCGCCCCGCAGAGCGCTGGCCGCGCCGCCTCACGCAGCCCCCCGGGCGGCGGGCGCCCTTCGCCGCTGCCCCGCGCCCCCGTGAGGGCCGGGCCGGCGGCAGGTGCGCGGCGGGGCGGGCCGCCGGGAGCGCTCACCTTTGCAGACGGGGGAGCTGGGGCTCTTCCTCTCCGGGGAGCTCCTGCCTTGCTCCGGCGAGTGCCGCCGGTGCCGGACCCTGCCCGCCGCCGCGGCGCTGCCCTCCGGCAGCGGAGAGGAGCAGGGCGAGGGTCCGCAGCCCGGCGGCGGCGGGGGGGGGCGGCGGCGGCAGGTGGTGGGAGCGCGGGGGGCTGCCGCGCGCCCCGCCGGCACGCGTGGGGCTGCCCCGCGAGGAGGAGGCGGCGGCGGCGCTGCCCCCTCCCCCCGGCGTCTGCGTGGCCGTGGCGGGGCCGCCGCGCGCGCCGTTGCCGGTGGGCGCCGCGCGCGTGGGGCTGACGCTGCGCGAGGCGGGCGCCGCGCGTGGGAGCCCCCCGCCCAGGGCGCCCGCGCCGCCGCCGCTCCTCGTGGGGCTGCCATGTTGCTGCTGCTGCTGCTGCTGCTTGAGCTGGAAGGGCACCGTGGCCCGCATGGGCTGCAGGCGGCTGCTCGCTCCCGCGCCGCCGCCCGCCGCCGCCGCCGCCGCGCCCCCTCCCCCGAGGGAGGTGGCGGGGGTCGGGGAGCCGCTGCGCCTCACGCGCTGGTGGGACATTGTCCGTTGGGAGCCGGGGCTGGCGGAGGGCCGTCGGTGGCGGGGGAGGAGCGGCGCGGGCGGGTCCTCGCGGGGATCCAACGCCTCAGGCGGCGGCGGCGACAGCAGCAGCAGCACCGGTGGCGGCCCCGTAACCTCCCGGCCGCCGTCCCCGGCCCGGGGCTGCCCGCGCTGCCTCCGCAGCCTCCGTGCGCCTCATCAACAATAGTGCCCCGGCCGCCCGCCCCGCCCCCCGCGCCCTCCCATTGGGCGCGCCGCCGCTCGGCTCGCGCAGATACGGCGCGCCCATTGGCTGCGCAGCGCGCTCCGGACTGGCCGAGCCTGCGCGGGGAGGGGGGAGCGGCGCTTAAAGCAACACGCGGCCCCCGCCGCTGCGGTGCCGCACGTGCCGCGGGGCCCCGGTCCCGCAGGGCCCCGGGCGGGGGACGGTGGTCGGGGGGCTGTGAGAGCGCCCCTCGGCATCCTGCGGCAGCGCCGGGCCTTGGCGAGCTGCCCCCGTCACGCGGGGAGCGCGGCCGGGATGGCGGCGCCCCGCTCCCGGGGCCTGGCCCCGCGGAACGGCCGGGCGCGAACCGCGGGCCCCCCGCCCCCGTCGCCCGTAGCTCTGGCTGCACGGTGCGAGGGGCCGGGGGCTCAGCAGCGCGACACCCAATCGCCTGGCCACCAGCTGGGCGCTGCCGCTGTGGCGTCGGCGACGTGGGCAATATCCAGGCAGATCTCACCGTGTCCCCGTAACCGCCAGGATTGTCACTGCGCTCCCCTGGGTTAGCAGCGTCCCCGCCGCGATCCTTCAAATAGCCCGCTGGAGCGCCGACACCCTCTTAGCCTGGTTCACGCACCAGAGCAGTGAGCATGGCACAAAACAGGCCTTAGTTCACATATGGGTTACGTAGGTGCAAGGTAAACGTGCTTCAGCACCTTCAAGACGTGAAGGAATCGTCTCTCTGTCTTTATTGCAGGTGCCTGTTCTGGGCCAGCACAACTTCCCCAAAGTCTTCTCTGTGCTGCGCTGCAAGTTGCGTGTTGCAATTGCATACCGCTGCGGTGCTACAAATGGTGTGGCAAGAAATCACATAGCATTCTTTCCTTCAGCTCGGCTGTGCTTGGCTTTGGGGCTTTTTTTCCTCTTCCCCCAGTCTCCTTCGCTGTTTCTGATTGAATCCAGCTTCCCTTCAAAAGCCCCGAGCTCCATCCTTGTGGCTGGCCAGTTTCACAAACCCCAAAAGTCAGACGATGTGCACAGGCCCTTCCGCAAGGTGCCTAGGCACTGGCCCACCTAAAGGCTTGGAAGGTAAAGCCCTTGTCAGAGTCAAGAGCTTTTTATGAGAAATCAGACTGGCAAAAGAGACCGGGATGGACGCATCTCCAGTGATGAGGTTGTAATGAAGTTAGTTTTTGCATCCTGGATTAATTAAATGTCTTTTGAAGGACGTTAGGCTTGCTTAACAGGTACTGTAAATACTAGTAATATGGCCCACAGGGTAGATGGATGGGTCAACCAAAACTGGCTGCAAGAGCTGTGCCCCATCTTGAGGATTATCCAGGGCTACCCCCTGAAAGCGGCTGCATCAAGGGGAGGCACCAGAAGCCTGGCAGACACCATCAGTCCCATGGTATCCCTTTTTTAAGTGTGCAATTTACTGAAGTCACCTTATAGATTACATGCTTAATGCCACTTTCCCAGTCCTTTCCATCACAAGTGCTGCTGATATGATGCGGCATCAAAATCTCAGATAACCCGCTTTGTGAAATACCTGGGAGATGGTCCTCTCTGAGCCAGGAATGGCTGAGCAGTCGAGAACAGTATGGGCTGTGTGCTGCTGGCATTGGAGGTGAAGGGGTCTTGTCATTCCCTCGGTGACTCCATGTATGTATGGAAAAAGAGAACATGAGCTTCATAGTGCTCCACAGCAACCCAGCATGCTTGGAGAAATAAATGGAACCAGTCTGCTGCTTTGTCCTTCCACAGTTTCTGTGACTCATCTTGTGGGGCAGCACAGCAGAAGACGTTTTTGTGAAGGGGGAGAAAATAGTCTGAATCCTGAAAGTCAGTTTTGCCATAAAACAAAGTAAAGGGACCTGCACCAGACATCCAGTTTTTTAGGAATAAAACAGCAAGATGGATGTTATTAGATCCCAATGGATGTGATCAACAAAAGACAGGAAAGGTGGTGGTGATTAACTGGGATGTATTGGAAAGTGTGGAACCTGGGCATGACATAAATGGTATAGAATAAGGGGTAGATATAGTCCTGGTTTTGGCAGGGATAGAGTTAAATTTTCTTCCTAGCAGCTGGCACAGTGCTGTATTTGGGATTTAGAATCAGAGTAATGTTGATAACACGCTGATGTTTCAGTTGTTGCTAAGCAGTGTTTACACCAAGTCAGGGGCTTTTCAGCTTCTCACACCACCCCACCAGCGAGCAGGCTGGGGGGGCACAAGAAGCTGGGAGGGAACACAGCCAGGGCAGCTGACCCAAACTGGCCAAAGGGATATTCTATACCATATGACATCATGCTTGGTATATAAATGAAGGGAAAACTGGCTGGGCATTGGTTGGCAGGTGATGAGAAACTGCCTTGTGCATCACTTGTTTTGTGTATCCTAATTCTGTTGTTGTTGTTGTTGTTATTATTATGTTCCCTTCCTTTTCAGTCCTATTAAACAGTCTTTATCTCAACCCACTGATTTAACTTTTTTTTCCTTCCGATTTTCTCCCCCATCCTGCTGTGAGGGGCAGGGGAGTGAGTGAGCAGCTCCATGGTATTTAGCTGCCTGCTGGGTTACACCATGACAGCAGCCCCGGACAGCGCACAGTTACCCTAAAACAGGTTAACCTATGCAGCGTTTATTTCACTTCTTTGCTGCAGTTTTCAGTCAAAAGCAGAAGATGCAATCCCCTTTGCAGTCATTCCTGCTGTGACAGCACCCACTGCCAGTGCCAGTATGGTTGCTCAGCAGGCTTTCATCCCTTGGACAGTTTATCCTCCCCAGAAATACTGGGGTTGTTTGGAAGCAACATGCCACAAAGAAATTTTTAAGGCATTCTAATTCCTGCTGCTGTTTTGAAGAGGCCAAAAATTAAAGGTATTGATTCATGTTTATTTGCATGATGCATATTACAGAGCCAAGTCACGATTTTTGAATGCAGAAGATATCTGTGACAATTAGAGTACTTCCCACATTGTTGGGCACTGTAGAAATGCCACTGCTCCACGCAGTTGTTAGGAGAATATAAAGCAACGTGTTTATGTACACTGCTCATATGTATACTGTACAACTCTAAAGCAGTTTTATTGCTTTACCAGCATTAGACATGAAAGTTCAACATGTAAAGTCATGTACTGAGACCTAATCAAACACCATGTACTTCATACATTAATTTGTTTAAACTGTAACAAATGTGTTACAACAGGATCTTACTCCTACACCTTATGGAAATAATGGAAGCAACTACAGCAGGATTATGAGTTACTTGAAAATAGTTTTGAAACCTTTTTTTTTAATTACTCAAACAAACCCAAAACAAAACCCCAGCCCCAAATAACTTGGATCCTGATCACCCCCAGACTCTCCTTGTAATTCACACATGCACACCCACCCTGCAAGCTCTGGGTTTTGTTTCAGCTGTTGAACTCCTTATTGCCTTCAGACGTTGTCAAACGCTGCCCAGGCCAACTCTGAACACATTTCCACATTTCACATGCAACCTTTAGGCTGGGGTTTCTTCACATCCATTACGCCCTTACTCTGGTCATAATACCTAATGTGCTGGTGCCAACAGCGATCCAAAAAGTAGGAATGAAACTCGCCACAAAGGCTGTGAGCCTTCTATCAGTATCGCTTGAACCAGCATTTTAGTGACCTCAGTCACTTTAGTGACTCCAAACTCACTGGAGTCACGTGTGATCCCACATACACAGGGTGCAAGGATCCATTGATCGCTCGTCTCCAGCTCCTCTCTGGCTGGTAGGTTAACCAGCCCGTTGGCCTGCAGGAGCTGAGCAGGTCCCAGTGTGCTCACATCCCGTGCTGAAGTGACACCCCGGGGGTGATGCACACTTTGTGCTGCTTTGTAGTCACTGTGGGGAGAGTAAATCTAGGTATTGCAGGCATCCCCTCATGTGCAAGGTGCTGGTGCGTTCTTAAAATACGGTGTGTAGTAAAAGCCGCAGGTACAAACACATCAGTCCAAGTGCTGGAAGCGTATCAAGAGTGCCCTCGAAGGCAGACTGATAAAACACACAGAGCTGCACTAACAAATTTGCAACCTACTAAAAATAGGGATGTAAACAAGTCAGGGAGGCGGTCAAAATAGTAACCATAAATGAAAAGCAGAGAAACAAGGGTCAGAGGTTTAAGTTCATAGGCCCAAATCCCTCTGTGTGGCTATGAAAACAGCTAATACTCAGGGAGTTTTGTTGTACGAAGGACTGAACGTTTATGAGTAGAATCACCCACTGCTCATGGTAATATATGTGAAAAACGTACTGTTAAAAATAATACTAATCATAGCGAACATTATGGAAAATGATTGTGCTCCAAGTAGCTTCAGCTATGTTCTTACTCCAAAATTAAATTAATGCAAAACAGCACATTTAAAGGAGCAATCTACTGCCTGAAATTGTTTTTCTACCTACAGTTGATGCAAGCCATATTGAAGGTTGAAAGACTAAAGATTCTGAGCGTCTAATCTAAACATTAGATTATGCCCCAGGATATTTCATTGCATTTCTCATCTCTTCCCTGCAGAGTGAGTTTGTTTTGCTTGTTCATGTGGGTGTTCAACATCAACAGGAGGAAAAAAAATTAAAAACAGGACAAATACAATAGAATTTGCTTCACACAAAACCTGTAAGATCCTAATTAATATTCCAGAATATCTGGGGGGATTTGAGGAGGCAAGCAGATTGAAATAAGGTATTAAGATTAAAACAATAAAAAACAACAGATGGGACCTTGGACATAAATCAAACTACATGCAATAAGCAAAAGACAACTTCAAGCAAAATGCGTTCCTGCCACATTTTATGAAGTACAATCTTTACGAAAAGTTGTCATATAAATAACATCCTGAGGCTTCAGTGCCTCACTGGTGTTAAGATAACACATTTTTGACAAACAGACCCAGTTCCTCAGTGCTACACTTAACTGCAGGCTTGAGAGATGTTTCCACCGCGTGGTCATGGCGCACATCATTACCCGGGAGAAGTGTGAAGTTAATTTCTTTAGAAGCCAGTGCGAAGTGCACCTACATGCAACCTGTGTTTTACAGGCACACAGATCAACTTTCTGACAACATGTTAAATGACAGCAGCAACACTAAGCAATACCCTGGTCGTGAGTGCCCGGCTGCTGCAGGAGGATGGTGACTGGAGCCAAGCTCGGCTCGCCAGGAGTTCCCACCGGCTGAGGGTGACCGCAACTGTTCCTGGGCTCTGCTGAGGGAGCACAGTGAGCAGCAGAAAAGGCATATTGTCCAGCACATTTCTGACTCTTTGGTTTCCGTAACACCGAGAGAAGTGGCCTGCTTCATTTAAGCAAGACAGTTTAATCTCCTCCAGGTATCCTGCAAGAAAGGTGCTAAATGATTATTTGCACGTCATTCCTCCCCTTCCACAATGAAAATTTCCTTCCTTTTAGAAAGCAAGTAGTTTTCCTTTTAAATTATCTTAAAAAAACTTAATATTTTTAGTATGTATTTACAGAACTTGCAAATACAACACAGAGATTTGTCTGTATTTGTGCTGTATATAGAGATTAACATGTCACTGTATTTCTAGTCTCAGGGCAGAAGAATGCGTACAAAGTATAGAAGGAAACACTTGGTTTACAAGCATTAGACACTGATTGCTCCTACAGACCACCGGCACAGTTTCTGTACTGTGAGTATAATGGAACTATGTACTGTAAAATATTTATTTGAATTGTTGATGTAATTAATTTGACAAATGACAATATTTCAACAACAGATTTTATGGCCGTATGGTAGGATGATAAACATCCCGTGTTCGTGATGAATAGGCATAGAACTACAGACACTCTTCACTTCAGAGAGCAGAAAGTTCACTCCCGATTGAGGCCTATAATCTTATTTTGCTTCTGTTTGTTTTTATAACAATTAGAAAAGCTAAAGAGATTGTGAAGAGTGTGTTGGCATGGCTTATCCATGCACTGAGAGGCAGCAAGAAAATGGTTTTGCATCTCTCTCCACATACATATACTAGCCCTGTAGCTGATTGACTTCAGCCGGGTGTGTGATGAGATGGAAGCATGGGATTCTCTCATTTGGGAAAACACCTACTTAGAAAGAATGGATCAAGCAGTGTTGTGAGTCCTCCCTGCACGCAGCCACGGGAGGCAGCGGGGCTTTTAGCTCGTCTGGTTACACCTCAGCCAGACATCGGTTTTGCCTCCACTGTCCCATCCTGCCCTCATGCATTGCACGTGGCATTTGGCCTGGCCTCGCCGCCTGGAGAGCGTCACAGAGAGGACACCATCTGTGAGGAGATGAAGAAAGCGCAGCTGGGTCCCAATCCCTGCTGCTGTCAGCAGCCGGAGCCTGCTCCCGCGCTCAGGCAGGGGTCGGGCTGGCTGCGGCAGGAGCGCGGCTGGCACGGCTAGGTGACCCTTCACGGCGGCCAGCCTGCAGCTTGTCTCTGGTCCTCGGGGCAGGGACCAGTAAATCCTTGGACTAGGTCTGCTTGGTGTCCATCTACAGAGGCCCCAGCAGCCTGCCCAAAGCAGCTGATGCGCCCACCCGACCCGTGTGTCGCCTGGCTTCCCCCGCCGTGCCTGCAGCTCGCACAGACCCTTCTGCTGCCCGGGAAGCACAGCGGGACGGCCACCCTCCTGCCTCCCCCGGCAGAGCACACCGGCCTGCTGCCTGCGTGCCGAGGAAAAACCCAACGTGCAAGAGCTGAGCTCTGCCACACGCCAGCACGGAGCCAGAGGCCCCCCAGCTGGCATCCCACCAGGGGCGGCCCAGGAACCCACCTGCCCTTCCTCTTGCTTCCACTGCTGGTTGGCAGCAGGAGGACCCGTGGTATCTCCCGTGGCTGGCTGCTGTGGCTAGCGGTGCCCAAATCGAGCCCTTCTCATGCTGCTGCTTGCTTCTGCCTGCAAATACCTCGCGCCTCACTTGCGATGTCAGTTCGTGGCCTATGTAAGCAGGTGGGAACCGCTGCTTGCCTGTGCTTTACAAGCACATTTCTACCCCTCACGATCACAGAGTAAAGCTCAAACACATGACTGACCTGCGTTCTGGTTTTCCAGAAGCAAACAGTAAATAAAATTAGCCTGCTTAACAGTGATTTTAAACCAGCTGTTTCTGAGGCCTGATTCAGAAATGTAATGGTCCAAGAAAATCCTTGGCATGGCAACAGAAATGCAGGCTCCCAGTGAATTCTTTCTACCTCAGGACAGATCCAGCAAGGCCTCTCTCCTGCAGGAGGTTCTCCAGCCACACGTACGTGCCCTGGCTGCGGCAGTAGAACTGAGTGTGCAGCAGTGGCTACTGCTTGGGCTAGGGTCAGACCTACAGCTTGCTGCAATGAGTTGTGTCAGATCTGATTTTTTAACTAATCCAGAGACCTGAAGGTGCTGGAAGTTACTCTTCACAATGTATCTGCAGGGCTCAATTACTACCTTTCCAATAAGAGGAAAGGGGGAAGGGGAGAAAGAGGGAGAAAGGGAGAAAAGAGATGGAGAAAACATGTATAATAATTTCATTATGGCAGACTGGTAAAATACCAGTTACTGCAACTGTCAGTAACAAAACCAGGAACAGAGCACAAACTAACCTCACTTCTGCACACAGTTGCATGCACATGAAAGTACTGTATGAAAACCGTATTTCTGGTCATTCTGATTAGGAATTCTGGTGGCCTGTGGTGCGAACTTCTCACAAACAAAGGCTACACTAAGCAATAGGGGAAAGCGAAAAAGCCTGTACCATTCCTAGGAGCTGCTTGCAGGCCTGTTGCAAGCAGTGATGCTAATAGAATGAGCTGCACAACCCCTGTACCCTCTTTATCACAATGCCCTGTGCTATCCTTTCCTATTAGCACTCGGCAAGAACAAATAGGGCCAAAGAGAAATACTTTCCTGCTGTGTTGCTGACTCCTGAAACAAATATCTCTATCCTTCCTCCATGTTCTTTCCCCTTCCTCAAATCCACCTCGTGCGCTTGAGACACTGCCTGCTGGCTTTTGCCCATCTTCTGCCCAAACCGTGCCTACTCTGTACTGGGCATACGTCCTCATTCTCAAAAGGCACTTGGACCATGATAGAGGGTCTTGGGAGGCTCCTGTCTTTCCCATCAGGACTTGAAATGTGCCTGGGTCAGGTGTTTCCAACCTTTCTCAACATTTGCATCCTTAACATTTTTCCAGTGCCCATGCGAGCCCCATCTAGAAACGCTGTTTGCTCAGACGCTCAGACTTGCTTTCCTTAATCATCTTCCACAGACCAGCTGTCCTCAGGCAGCGTTATTAGTTGTTTTTGTAAAAGAGGGATGAGTGATCCCCAAAGCATGACTTTGGCTCAGATCACCATTTGTGGATTTCTCACAGACTTTCCCTATGGTACTGAGAGATGAAAGAAGAAGATCCCCTGACATAAAAGCAGAAGACCCAAGTGCATTTAAATTCTAGGAATCAAAATGTTTCAACTTCTTGTTGGATGGAGAATGACAACCTTTCAGGCTAACATGAAAAGCTGAATTTATACAGATACAAACATTTTGGTATAGTCAAGTTTTCCTGCCTGTGGAAAATTAACCTTCTTATCCAATAGAACGTGCCTTGGGTCATGGCAGCGAGCAGATGTCTATAATCTCCTGCACGTGGAGAATTTCCATAACATCAGAATTAGCAAGAAGTAAATGGGGAAAAAAACCCTGAATGGAAACAAATGGAAGACTGACGTGGCTGCGTTCCACAAAGTACATTCTGCAGCTGCATCGCTGCTCTGGAACAAAGGGGAGTATAATTATTGTTGTTTTACGTTCATTTCCCATTTAGCAAAGCAAAAGCTGAATAAAAGTGGCTGTTATTTCTGCAGGAAAGAGCTGGCTGAGGTGAGTATATGAGGTCACACAAGGAAATCTATGAGGAGACTATTGCTTATGCCTGCATAGCTCATGCACCCAGTAAAAAATATATCGGTAAAATTCACCAGTTACATTTTGTTATTGCAGAGCTCAGTCAAGGCTTCTCGGATGCCCTGGGAATAAGACTCAGCCACACCTGCCGGGGTAGGGCAGGACTTGGCTGCTTTTGCTGTCGGCAAGGAGTGGTGATTGCCAGAGAGAGAACATCTCCTTCTGTCACAGCTGCCCGCCAGCCTTTCTTGGTGGCAGCAGCCCCTCCATCCAGGGCACTAGCGACGGAGGAAAGGGCATGCAGGAACTCTTGTTATTTCTGCACGGATCAGGTCAGCATCCTTCCCCATCTTGCTGCAGTGCTGCCACCACCCTCTCTGCCCCACTCCAGAGGCAGGATGGCCAGCAGGGCAGCGGGGAACTGGCCTGTTGTGTCCCAGGGAAGCCAGAGCTTCATGAGGTTCTCAGAGCTCCTGGCGTCCCTGGGGCCTCCTGACCCTCCCTGACTAGGCTACAACCTCAGGAGAAACCCAGCTTTCTTGGAGCCGTTTCTGGGAAGGCTTGAGAGGTCTCAGGCTCCCGCCAATGTCATTGAGGCCTCTGGATACAAAGAGCTTTGTGGGATTGTCCTTAGAGCCCCACACGCAGGTAATAAGGCCTGGCCGGCCAGCCTCTGTCTCCTGTGGGCCGTATTGCTCGGCCATCTTGAGCCGCCAGCAAGCCACTGCCTGTAAGCAGAGCGCTCTCCTTCAGGGAGGGACCTTCTCCTTGTAGCAACTGCCCTCAACTCCTAATCCTTTTCTAAAGGCAGAACCCCCCCAGGCAGCTGCAAATCCAGCCTGGAACACGGAGTCTGCCCCCTGCTCACAGGGGAAGCAGGGCTCGCCACCGTCCCCCCCTGCAGCCAGGGCTTTCTAGGTTCGTTTGTGGGACCGGGGCGATTTGCCGCACAGGCAGGTGCTCAGCCACACGCTGCTGGCCTCGCTGTGTCGCTGCCTCCTGATCTATGAGAACAAGAGATGCAGCTCCTCAGTCTGCCTCCTTCCTTTGCGTTTTGGAGGTAGTTCTTTGGCTACAGAGGTGTAAGACTGGCACCACTTTATTTGCTTGCAGAAATCATCACTGTGGATAGAGAAAAATAACAAGAATTAAGTATGGAGAAGAGATACAAACAATGAAGCAACCAGGGTGGAGGATGGGTCCCACCCATCTGTGTGTGATGGGAAGCGCTGGAGCCAGCGGGGTCCCACAGTACAGTGCTCTAAGGTGCAAGGTGCGTGTTGACACACAAGCACTGTGGGGTCTGGGATGCTCATGCTGTGGAGCTGGTGCTGATGTGCAACCCCTTCCCGAGGCCAAGGCAAACCCAGGAACGCTGGGAGTGGAACCAAAGGAAAAGGGGCTCACTGCTCCGGTGACGTGGCACTAAGCTGTGTTTCGTAGCGCTTTGTGTAAGGCTGCCTCAAAGCTGTGGCAGCTGTGGCGGCTGTTGCTCACGTGAGCTTGCAGGGTGGTGGCAGCGCCCTTCTTCTGAGCTCCAGAAGGAGAACCGAGGAGACCCGAGTCCCCTCCACATGGCAGAGGGGCTGCCCCAGAGCCCAGCTAGCTTTGCATGGCTGGAAAGGGAGCGAAAGGTGGGGCTTGTTTCCTGTTTAAAGGGAAGACTTAATAGTTTCCTTCTGGTCAGGAAGGTGACTTAGTGGGGGTGATACTCAGTTCTCGGGACCATTTTGCATGCGTTTCCCTTTGTTCTCCACACGGACAAGCATCCACATCCGACAGCCCGGCACCCTGCTGCCTGCCTTAGCGGCAATCTGGCCATGGGGCACCAACTCCCTCACGCTTAGGAACGGTCACACTGGAGATAAAAAGATGAGGTCAAGTGGACGGCCTCACCTGCGTACAGGCAGAGTGTAGCTACCGTTTGTGTGGCAGCGATTCCAGGTAATGGCTCAGCTTGAAGTGCCTCACAGGCACGATCGGAAGAAGGGAAAGCAGTGGAAGAGCTCTTCATTGCAAAGTAACAAATCCCAGACAACTCCTTCAAAATGAAGGTCTCGCATCAGGAGCTGAAAAACACCAGGAAGCAAAACAAAGGAGACCGTGGTGAAGATAAGAGCCGCCTCTTCCCAGCACATTCCCTGCAGGAGGCACAGCAGCCAGCTCCTGGCTCAGGCCCGTCAGCGGGGGACACCTGCAGGGTTCTGCTACTGACTTCAGCCATCTCTTCTGGTTCTGTCGGACAGGACAGCCACTCTGGGCTGGGAAAGCTCCTGCCTGCGAGCATGCCCTGACATTGCCTCCTCACAGGGAGGGGAAGGAGTGCAATAGTTCGTGTGGGAAGGACAGGGAGCCGCTATTTTAATTCTTTTCCCACCTACAGAGGTTGTTGCTTGCTGTGTTCCCCTCCCCACATGCCTGGTTGCCCCCAACCTTGACTTCTAGCCAAGTGCAGCCCAACCAAAATAGGAGGAATTTTAACACCTTTTTATCCTGTCTTCTTTTTTGTTTTTCGTTGTTTTTTTTTCTTTTCCCTCTTCGTTTTTCTGCATTTAAGCAGGCAGACAAGGTGTGACAAGAAGCCACCTGTAAGGCCTGCTGCTCTGAAATGCCTACAAAACTGTGCTTAGCTGCCAACACCAGCACCTCACCCGCTGCCCGGTGAGAATGGGCAAAGCGCAAGCAGAGGCACCGCATTGATGCGCAGTGACGAGCCCCAGTTATCTCACACTTCTACCTGGTGACGCTGCCGTGTGCCATCTGCCACATGCCTCAGGTGCCTGCAAGTCCCACGCAGCCCTCCGTTACGAAGCAGTTCCTTATCCCTTAACAAAACACAGCTGCAGCAGGAGCTTGTTTTCCTCTCACTCCTGTGAGCATGTCTTATTACTCGTGGACAATAATCCCATGAAAAACCCACAAAAGACCATGCTTTTTGTCATTAATATGATCTTTAATAAATGGAATAATGCACCATTTTACAGCAAGCCTTTTCTTTTAGAGCTAAAGAATAGCCTTTTAAATGTTCTTATCCAATGTCTCTGTATCAATACAATCTCTTTATTTAGGTTTATATATAACAAAGCAATTCTTACAAGTATTCATAGAAAACTCTGTAGTGGCTTTAACAATGTCAGCTTTCATAGTGGCATCCACAGATGATTAAAAAACAAAAATTAGCTTTTTATTTCATACTCACACTGTTCCATGAAACACAACTTATACAGCATAGCAAGGGTATTGGGCAGCTTATACAAAAGAAATAACTGAAAGCAATTATTTATAAATTCATACATGATATTTCCTCAGTCATCTGACAGAAAAATCAAAAATACCCGTTAACAAAAGGGTTCTGATGAGACTCCATATTCTAGGGTTTCTCCCCCTCTTCCCCAGAAAAGCTCGCTCAGAAAGTAATGTAATGCTGTCTTTACAGTCTTTCGTAAGGAAAATGGCAGTTTCACATCTCCTTATTTCAGCTTCTACAGAAGACCAAACCCTAGAAATCAGTCTTTGCCACGTTCATTTTCCTCTTATACTGCACTTGGGGGGAAAATAATCAACAGTGATCGTAAAATATGATTCCAGCTTATATAAATGTGAATAGAGCACACTTTTCCTCTAGAGACAAAAAGCAGACAAGAAACATTACATACAAACTGTTTTAAATACATTTCAACAGTGTGAAAGAAAGAGAAGAGTCACCAATTAGGAAATTCAAAAGTTACAAACAAAAGTCAGCTATAACTTGGGCTTGCCTGTTTCTTTGTTCTTGTGACTTGTTTTACAAACTACAGAAACATTAACTGCTTTCTTTACTTTTGAATAAACAAGATTGAAGTGTGATACTTCATGATACAGTTCTGAAGCACAAAAAAAAGTGAATCAAGTGCTCTAGAAATAAACCACACACATTTTTGCTCTGTCTTAAAAACAAGAGAATGGGCTACAAAAATTGACTTTTGGGAGACCTTAAAACTAGGGAGTTATAGAGGCTAATTATTTCTGCTTTAGAATAGTTACCAGGCAAGATGCTATGCCCCGATGGATGTATGCACCTGTGACATACCTGCAGAAGCCTGCAAGAACTTTGAAGAAATCCTTCCTTACTATGCTAGTTAGTTACTGCGCTTGTTGAAGCAGGATGTATGCACTAAAGTTAACCAACTGAATGACTTGCAAATGTACACAACTGTTGATCAGTAGGCTTTTAGAAGTATCTGACAATACGTTATAACCTAACGTAACTCCACCTAGTTCCTGCTCGTTACGCACGTTATGTATATTAAACCACAGCGAAATAATATAGAAACTGCCATAAAAAATAATTGGTATTAGTAACACACCACAGCGGCCACTAAATTGGATCTGCATGAAGTCCAGATCAACACTAAAGGGCTTTGGTGTAAATGAGTCTGTATCTTGAAACTTCCTGCTCCCACTGGTGCAGTTCCACCCTCTCAACACGCACTGGCACTGACCCGCCGGACAGCCCGGACATCAGCTAACACCTTGGCGCGTTAGCAGCCAGGGCTCACTGGTGGTCCCGCATCCCACCTTAGCATTCCCAAGGGCTAATCCTCCCAAGAAGTTTTTCGAACCACTGCTGGCGGAACCCAACCCTCCTGTGCCCATAACCAGTGGCAGACTCCTCTGACTGCAGCGGCAGCTCGCCCAAGCGCCAGCCGATGGGATGCTGATTTCACAACTCCCACTTCGATCTGCGGAAGCGCTTAAATCTGTTATATCAGAAGTGGAAGTTCTGCTACCCATTTTAGTCAGTACAGAAGAAACCTCAAAATGAGCAATCTGACTTGTTACTATTTCACATCGAAACTGAGCCTACTTGGATGGGGTGGGAGGTGGGATCCAAAAAGGGATGTATTTCTACAGCTACAGTTTTATATGACAAGATAGAAGCCTAAAATGTAATTGGATTTAATGGACTAAAATACTACGTTTAAATGGCAACCACACACGTTAACTACAGCTACTACGCAAAAAAGCCTTGTAAAAATCACCGTTTATTTAGTACTTTGGGTTATTTTTTGATGTTTAAAAGAGGTACCGTAAATTGCTCAGCTTCAGTGAAGTTTGTCACGTGCATCCCCCCAGCTTTCTCTCTCTTTCTCATAAATCCATTCCATCTGAGCAATCAGGAACAAATCTGTCATGGGAGATCGTGTGCTACCGGACTGTCACAATCTGATCCCAATCTTACTGTGATGCACTGAAGACAACTTAAAATGGCATATGAAAAAGAACCTTATACTTGCTACCAGTGCTACCGTCTGATGCTGTAACTCACAGAATTTTATCCTGGAATTTATGCACGACACACATATGCATCTAAATACATACAGAGTTTACATTAAAAAAATATACATTTGGCATCACTGCAATATGTATAGCTTTTTCACTGAAGAAAGGCTTAAAGTTGAACAAAAAAATAATAAGCATATTAAAAAAGGAGGTTAATATATTTATCTGTTAAAATGGATAGTGGGAGACCAGACAGAAAAATGTGAATAATCCAAACTTATGCAAAATACTAAGTTGTCCAGTCTATTAACTTTCACAGACTAATCAATTCTATTTCAATTTTCTTTGATAAGCTGCTCCAAATTTTCCAATCAGACACCAGGTCACGTATATGCTACTGTGCTTGGCAATTATTATTTTTATGACTTAAAAACAGCCACTTTCAGCAATGGGAACTGCCATCATTTTTACACAAGTAAAAATTACAGCATAATGAATTTCTCCTGTATGAACTAAATATGTGAGTTTTTAAATTCTCCCTAATTAGGCTGGAACTTTCCATACTAATGTTTCAATAGCAGAATGGCTATGATCTTTTGAATACTTTTAATGAAAGAAAATTATAATCTGAACATAGGCTTAGTAATGTTACATTAGCGGACTATTATTTTTTTAACATTTAGAAAAGGAGTATCGTTGGAGCAAAATCACTGAACACAAACTAGGGCATATACAATGTGTACATATGTATTTTTTAAGTAGCAATTTCATTATTATTAAACTTGGCCCAATAATCTATTCCATACAAATACAGAACTTCCTTATTCTCCTTTCTGAGGCAGGTAGGATTAAAGATTTCTTTTAGAGCAAGCTGACAGATGGGAAGATAAGTACTTTCTGAACATATTTATAAGGAGGGTTTTTTTGGTAGGATGGTTGGTTGGTTCCTGAAACCGGCCAGCAACCATCTTGCATTTTTTTTGTCCCCAGTCCACTGAAAAAAAATGAAACTGTCTTGCTTTGTAAAATTAGGTAATTTTCTACATGGAAACAAGACACAAATGAACGGCAGTAAGAAAGCAAAATACAAACAAACATGCTTTGTTTCTGAGAATATTCTAATGATGACAATGTCGATTGGTTTTCTTTTAAATGAGGAATTCCTTTATCTTTAGCTGTGCAATTTAAGAGCATCCTAGAGTTTCAAGAAAGGAATTTTTAAAACTAATTGTTTAGCACATGAAGCTATAAAGCATTATAAGTAAATTCAGGGTAAGTGTTGCAGATAATCCGATTTGTAAATACCAATTTCAGAAGAAAATAAATCTGACTATGAGGCATGTTCAAATGGTTCGAATTCACATTCTGAAAATCACGTTATGTTGGTGAGCATCTCTACTATAGGAAACGGAAAAAGAGACAATGCATTAACCTAAGCAACTCTTCTGCTTCTATTAGCACATGATTTCTAAAACCAGTAAGATTTTGGATTTTGGCTTATATATACAAACATCACAAATGTTTGCTCTAAAATTTTACTTGAATTATACATTATAAATTACCATAGCAAATATTCTACTGTTGCCTATTTGACAGCGGCACAATTCATAGGTATTTACACTATCATTCTATTTTCATTTTGCTATATTTATCTTGCCTGCAATATACATGAGAAATTGATATAAAATTATCAACTTTTATCATTATCCTTTCTTCTTAAAAAAAAACCCTCCAAAACCAAACCAAAAGAAAACAAACCCACAAAGAAATAAAACACGTTTGTCTCCCCTGATTATAGTACATTTATCAACTATGCATGAGACCGATCTGTAGAATTCTCTCTCTTACATGTATTTTGTTTGGTTAAGGATGACTCCCCGTGGTATAAGATAAAATAAAGTATCATTTAATTTACAGAGAAAGTATTCTGTGGAGATTGGATTATGTGCTGTGAGCAAAAAAGGGGCATTACTAATTTAAGCATTAAAACCAAACTGCTAAACTGATCTCATCTAGCTGTTTTACAGTAGGTTTACAATTACAATATTGTGGTACCTGCTCAAGAGTTTGTTTTGACTGAACTTTACAAATAAATATTTTTTCTCTATTCAATCTATAGGGTATTTTCCAATAAAGTACATATTTTTATTCTATTTATCCATGGTAGATTACAAAGCCAGTACTTTCTACTACTAATAATTCATCCCAAAAGCCCTCCAGCAAGAGACAGAAACAGATAAAGGAAAAGAAACCATTAGGTTTACTTTAAGGATGTTTAAGGAAGACTGTAGAAGAACATTTTCATCTGGTATCATAATGATTTTGATTGCATTGAGCATAAAAAACTTGGATTTCTTACAAAGGATCGGCCTGAAAGAAAGGCTAGAAGACTGGTACAAATCTGTCTTAGCAGAAAGAAGCAGCAGCCAGAGCAAATAACTTTTCTCTCCCCAGAGTGTTTCAAGTTAGATAAGAGTGTCCTAAATACGCTTTTCAGCCCACATTCTGAAATGCTGCTGATGATACATGCAAGGCAAAGGAAAAAGTCATTGGGAAAGGAGTGAAGAATCTTCAATATGCATGATAAAGCGACGATCACAAAACAGCATACCGTATTTCAAATGGAGACTCAAAGAAGGCCAAAAGAGAAGGAAACCCCAGCCAGCATTATGAACAGAATGCCAAAAATTCTGATTCAGGTCTTGAAACCCAGCTGAGCAACTGGCAGGTTTTCAACATCTGGGATGCGAGATTGGAGCAGATGGGAAGCCAGAGAGTGAATTAGAAGTAAAACCAGAGAAAGGCAGTAATTTTGAAGAGGGGAGATATAACTGTGTATTTATACGGGCAGATAACACAATTATGCCTCAGAGGCGGAAGGTGCTACTTGAACTGGTGCTTGAAGAACACAGGAAGCCTAGGCTGTGCCTCCTGGCTTGTATTTCTACAACTACACTTAATCGAAGTCTGGATTTTTAAAGTTATCTCTTGGAGATATCTAGGAGAATCTAAGAAACATTAAGAAGCATTACAAGAGAAAATCATAGCAATCAAGCATAAACAAGGGGGTTTAGGAAACAGCAAGAATCAGATGTAGCAAGGCATATATTACGGGAGTTGTATCACCAGATATAGACAAACAGGGCTGGCAAAGTTTACCTTGAGGTGTGGGGAGGAAATAATGTAACAGCAAGGAAACAAATGAGCTTGAAAGCACAGAGCATCTGTTTCAGTCAGCTGAAAGGAGACAGGCTGGGGGAGACAATTGTTTGCTGCCAGTATCCTGCCACAGGAGTTTGGCAGGCTGGCTGAATAGATTTTCTTTCTTTGAACATCATCAGTTTTCAGATAAAGTGATAAAACTTTACTCAGTACCAAAGACAGACATGTATTATATCTTGTTTATCTCAATAGTTTTTACTGAAGTGTTTTCAATCAGAAAGAATACTTCTCAGGGGGAAGGATATTTATTACGTGGAAGCAGGTCCTGACCAATAAGAAAATTAATTTCCTTTGAGTAAACAGTAAAAACAATAATTCTAAAAAAAGGTAGGGTTTACTTGAGATGGTGAAAAACCGATTTATCTCACTCAATAGGTATTACATTCGTGTCCACTGACACCTAAAATCAATGCACATACAAACTGAAAGAAGGGTCTAAGCAGAGGGAAAAAACCCCAACCCTCCCCTGCAAACACTTATAACCATGAATTTTAAAAGCATGCAGTAAATTTTAAAAAGATGAATGAGAGGCTCTAAAAACTCTGAAGGGAGAACAAGTTTCAACTCAACCCAGCAACAACAGACAATTAGGATGCACCTACCTGCTTAAGTAATCAGGCTGATTTTACCCTAGACTCTCTGTAAGGAGGTAAATCAGGACAAATTTGCAACTCATCACAAAACTGTTTTGTACCAAGTAAGATTCATGATTCTTCCTCTGTGTAAAGAGAACGCGTTCGCAACCTGTCTTAACTAGAGCTTTTAAGTATGACAGTTACTAAGATTTCTGAATAAAATGTATTTTTCAAAGTACATCATTAGTGATCTAAATAAGCCTTTACATAAATACAGGGGGTAAAACTGCACAGAAAATAAAAAGGAAAAAACCATCTGACATGGTTTTCTTACATTTGTTCAACGTTTTGTTATTCAGAACTTCACAGGCTAGCATCTACTACTATAAAGGAAACACATTTTGATTTGGAAGGATCAAAGGAAGTGTATTGAGCTCGGATTTTTTTTTGTTCCTTTTTAAAAGCCCTTTCAAGTTGGGGAAAATTCATGCGTTGTCACCTCAGAGCACAATGTGATATAGGCAGCTTCAAGCTGGCTACGGTGTGCAAAGTTCACTGTCATGACTAGCTGACTGCTCAACTGTCAGGGAAAAATTAACAAATACAAAACGGGGAACATGTGGCAGTTTTAGAAACACACTTTTCAATAAAGCATACTGTGAACTATAGACTATTGCACATTTCAACATGACACAAGAAAAACAGGGGGTTCAAAAGAGAATACACTTTGTAACATAGAAATATACAGACTACCTTGTGCACAGAAATCAAAACATGGTTACAAGACACCACTGCAGTCAAACCTGTCTTATAGTCTGCTTATGATCTTAGTGACCTTAAGAAACTGGTCCAAACTGATTATCAGCAATACTTTTTTTTGTTATTCTTTTTTAAAAAAATATTTTGAGACCACATTCTTGATACACATATATATATTCCGTGGTCAAAACAGACAGACTTAACTTTAGCGATACTAAATAAAAGTGCAAAAACATTCAAAAAATAAAACAAAATAAAAAAATATGGAAGCATAAGCTAAAAATTTTCTGCATAGCTGAAATCTATTTAAAGCGAGTCCTTGGTACGGGTTGCTGACAGGAGGAGAAAGCAGTTTTTTTTAAAATGTCTTCTGCACGTTTGTTTCAAATAATGCAAAAAAAAGGTCATTTGTCGGCTTTTAAAGTATTTCACAGGCAGTTCACTCCTGCGTCCTTAGATACCATTGTGGTGGCAGTGCCTCCTTCCGCAAGGTACACAGCAGTGCTGGATTTGGAGTGGACTGCCTGGTCGCTGCCGTTATTGTTGACCTCGCAGTGCAGCGGCTCGGTGGAGATGACCCATGTTGAAGGACGCCACCGCTTAAGTGAGTACGGAGTTTTCACACGCTTCTTGATCTTTTCTCCTGAGCCCGATTTGCCATCCTGTGAAGAGTCACCTACTAAAGAGAGGGAAAAAACAAAACAAAACCAAAAAAACAAAACCAAAAAAAAAGAAAAAACCAAACCCAAACAAAAAATAAAAACAGAGCAGAAAATAGTATTATGAGGAAGATAAGATTAGACTGGAGAGTCCAGGGTTGTTACTCATGCAAAACAGAACAAAAGAACAAAATCTTATCACACGAATCAACTGTGTGGCAGAGGCATGGCAGGTCTATCAACCACAGTAGCTGCCACTAAAACAAGGGGTCAGATTCTGTTCTCTGTCAGAAATTACTTCAGTGAAGTAATTTGTGTTACCTTGAATGCACATTGGCATCAAACAGCAGAATCAGCATTTGACTTTTGAGGGGCTTTTGCAATCATAGTATCTTATATTACCTGCAATGGGAGGTACAAAAAAATGTCGCTACTACAGGACGGCAAAGGCTAAACTTTTAATAGCATAATTAAATCATAGGTCCCCTAATCCTGCTTAACCTGGCAAAGCATTTCACCTGAAGACAAAATGGTCCGTTCTCTGTCAAGATCCTAAGTCAGGATTTGGGATGTTTGGTTGTACAACTGGCGAAAGCAACTTTAATCATGACAAAATTTCAGCAGCAGAAATCTGACTGTTACCAAACTTTATATAACCTTCAAATCCTTTCTTTTAATTTAACCTTCAATTAAAGAAAGTTACTGCAATAATCTTTTTTCTTTACCTCAATAAGATTTCAACTCAAGTCAACATGTTAAGACAAAATTAGGGTTTCCTACTTAAAAGGAAGGCTTTAACATTCTACTGCTGAATATTCAACTACATTTCTTGAAAGATTTGTTCTGTTTTGTTTCTAAACCTTTTCTTTCCAAATATGCCTGGCACCACAGATTATTTCACTAGTATCCCAGCATCTGTCTAAACACAGTCAGAGGTTTGCAAGCACTTTTCAAAGACTACAGTGCATTTTGGAAATAAATTCTCTTTAAAAATGCACTCTTAAAAACGCACACCTTCCAACAGCTCCAACAGGCCCGAGGTGAATCTCAGAGGAAGTACCTGATTTAACTATAACTACACGATTACCTTCTTACTGTAAAAAGGAGAGTGCCCCATTGCAACCTCTTTGGCAGTAAAACTCTTAAGGCAGTTATTCTGAAGGAGTCTATTAAAATCAATTTCTTCTCTAACTACTTTGATTGATTTTTAATACGTACATGGTAAGGTGACAAAGGATTGCTACAATTGTTGGAGCTCAGATAGCAAAGTAGAAAATGCCTGACCCTCTGTCTAGGCTGAGCTACACAGTAAAATCAGTTGCTTTACAAGTAATGAAGCATATAAGTAGTTATTATAATAAATTATTTTAATTAATGCAGCTTAGAGCCAGCTACTCTTAAGAGAATGAGGAGAAATAAGGAAAAGAAGGTGTAATGTGCCCCTGAAGGAGGACATAGGAAGCTTTTTCAATGTGCTTTGCAGCTGCCAAGGTAGGTGCCTTGCAAGGAATAATGAAAATTAGAAATCACTCCCTTCCTGGAGTCAGAGTAGACAGGTTATAAAGGGACAGATTTACTCCATGTATGTGGAAGGAAGGTAGTGACCTAACGTGCTGGGGTTGATGGAGACAGAACTTTATCAAGATGATTTAAATTGTGCTGACAGAAATTAAATTTGTATGGGATTTAGTAAGTACGCTTCGAGGAAGGACAGGAGAGACAGAAGCATTTTCTATTCAAGCAGACACACGTAGTTATTAAGTAAAAAAGTGTCAGGGAAACTGTTCAAGTCCTGCAGGCACTTACACTGCATACTACTGCTATCCAAACTATTTGTAGCCGACAGATCCAGTGAATTAGGCCTCTGCGCTCTTCTAGTCTGGGTCTGCCCAGGATTTCTCACTACATTCTGGATACTGACTGCAGCTGTGTCTTGCACTGGGCAGGGGTTACTGTTGTTGTTATTGGCATTTGTTCGGCCGTTATCCAGTGGTCGCTCTCTCCTGTCTACCAGGCGGTCCAGAACACCTTCATCATGGCCAACCTGCTGCTCCCGCCTCAACAAGGGTTCATGCTCATCAGGGCTTGAATTAATATTCAGCCGACTATCCTCTCCGCTGAACTGGTTCTGAAGCATCTCCTGGGCCCTCTGCGCTACCGAACTGGCTGTCTGGCCAGATGGCACCGTGCCATTGGCATACTGGGTTGTGCCAGCATGAGAGTTTATGCTGTGGCTTCTCCCAGCCACTCCGTTCATGGTAACTGTCACGACATGAGGTTCTGCAGCATTGATAGTGTTCATCTTGGCAATGCCCGTTTCCACTTGCTTCAAGTTTGATTTGTGCTTGCCACCAAATTTTAACCTTGGCTCCTTTGTTGAATTTTTGGTGTTTAGAGGGAGGCTTGTAGGCCTCTTCGGAAGGTTCTGTTGCTTGGGTAAAGGATAGACCTGAGCAGATGGGACATCTGGAATCAAACATGCTTGACCATTGCCAGCTTGTGTGAAGTCCTGTTGTCCTGTCACCTCTACTGCAAGTTTTATCAGTGGATAAAGCAAGCTGGAACTAGTGCTGCTGAGTGGATCTGGCCCGCTGAATTGCTTAAGCGAATGTTCCATCAGATTCTCATCAGAGCTTTCTTTCAGGTTCTTATCCACTTCTTTCGGATCCAATTTATTTGTCTCCAAGTCCTCCTCTGTTAGCTGCAGACAAACAGGGGTAGGCCCACCCGGCTGCACGACATTTGTAGTATGTAAGTTTGTTTCATCCGAATAAGGCATTTCGGATATGGTGGTCATGCCCGTGCTAGGCGTGAGGCCGGTAGTATTGGTGGTGGTAGTATTGGTGGACAAACTGGTGACGCTTGTCTCAGGACTAGGGATGCGAGCTTGTGCTTGCTGCCGCTCGTAGTTAATGGAGTTTCTGTTCTTTTCCCCTGAAGTCAATGGTGTAGTGGACATTGAGTGTTCAGAAGAAATGTTCTTCACGATGCTGTCAGTGTGGTGGATTGAATCTTCAATGTAGGAAGAGGAAGAGTAATCTGGATATGGCCTTATCTTTGATACACGCCTATGATGTGACAGATTCCTTTAAGAAAAAATAAGTGATATTAAGATCATATATGTAAAAATCACCTCATATTACAAAGCCTCTCATTTAAGAGAGCTGAATGTCTTTCAATTTCTTTTCATGCATAAACTAAGGACAGACACAGTACAAACTCAGATCTTTCAGTAGCTTCCTTGAAAAATCCTGGGTACCAGAAAATTGGTTTTACTAGGACAGCAATTTTGTCATGGCTGTTATTTACACAACTAAGTTGGATAACAGTAATTTTCTTCCATTTGTCCAATATGCTGTTTGTCCAGTTCACTGCTAAGGTACTGGTATGGTTGCAGAAAAACAACACTGAAGGAGGGCAACAAGAATTCAACACACAAGATGGAGAGAGTGATGCTGAGAAAAAGTCACAAGGTCCTAAACCATGAAAAATCTATTACTTTAACGATTTAGGTATTCTGCAATTTGAACGTAATTTTTTTCATGACAATAAACACTGCCATATACAGCAACATTACTCTTCTCTCAAATCCAGATCTCTAGTGTATATTAGTAAGCACTAATGTCAGTTCTGCAAATTCTCACTCCCTCTGGATCATGTATAAGCAGAGAATGTGCAGCACTTCTCTCCCTCAGGTCAGAATAGCAATGACTTAAACGATGGCCCTGCGGTTCTTCAACTGAAAAGTTACAGGTTTGAGACTTAAACGATTTCTTGAACTCATGTTGCCTGCAAATTCACAGTTTTTAGCAGAAGTTTTACGAATCGTTTAGCAAGAGTCCTTAAAGACAATTCATAGTCCCTTCGTATCTTTGCAAGCCTGTTTAAGACACTTTGCCTATGTTCAGTTTAAAAGGCTCCTCTGTGAGCAGCACAGCTCTTTACATAAAAAGAGCCTGAATTCTGGGGACACATAGGAGATCTTAAGAACACAGGTAATAGGGATCACGTCATGCAATACGCCTATACAGACTAGCTCACGTAACACACCCACTTCACGTGTGCAGAAACGTGAAGCTAGCAGAGTGCTCTAGCCTCCTTCGTGGAGTGAGCTGAGCACTGCATGGGGCATTGGTTGCTGACTAAACCCAAATGTTTTCTCTTCTTACCGCTCATTCTGCATGGCAGTTGACATCGGGTTGACCGTTGGACTAACTGATTTATTTCTCTCCCAAATCATCATGAGTTCTGCCATCCTCTCCTCAGCACACTGCGCTGTTAGTCGAGCTTCAGCATCTTGATCCCAACAGTCTTCAATTGTTTCTTTAAGTGACCTCACAGCCTACCAGGAGACAAAGAACACCCCTTTATCTTAAATTATTTTCCTTTTATATTGTGCTTCTAATTTACTATTTTATGACGGCATTCTGTATGCATGAAAACAGTCACAAACTGGTGAGAAAGAGAAACAGAAGACAGACAATTCCATTCAAAGCTAGTTTACCCTAACAGCAGCAATGTGCAGGTCTAGAATTATCGTACCCCACACACCCACCCCAACTGGGAAGACGACGACTTAGGAAAAGCTACATTCACCAATGCCCATACAACCTTCAGCCAGCCCTTTCTGATGACTGCATACTCAGCTCGCCCTCCCTACCTTATGAAAGCTGTGCACTAAGGATTGATGATACTCTGGAAATGCTGTCATTGTTGTCCTCACAATTCAGCTAATGATCTCTGCCTTGCTTCCCTGCACTGTATGCAAATAACACAGCCTTGCTCATTTCATCATGCTTTTCTTCCTCTGTTCGCTACTGTAACATCCACATGCCCCCTAAATATCAGTGAATTTGTCTGCACTATCGCTGCTCTTGCTTTACAGATGGAGAAGCAGAAACAGACACACTTTCCCAGGACCACACTGTGGGGTGAATGGTGCAGTCAGGATTAGAGCTCAAGACCTCTAAAACGTGCAGCCATATGGTCAGAGACCTGGAGAGGAGACAACGGAAATTACAAGCATCGAACACTTCTGCTTCCATTACAGGCCGAGTACAAAACCCAGGCAGACATTTAGTGGCCCCTGTTGCCAGCCTGTGGCCCATGGAAAGGATACGGTTTGCCAGAACATCTCACATCTACAGCCCAGCTTTAACTTCTCCAGCACCAATGGCTGTGCGCAGTCCCAGCTGGGCACTGAGGCACTCAGTGGGCCCTGCCGGCTGCCTCTGTGCCAGAACTGCCTTGCTCACTCCTGGCAGGGAAAGACAGGACTAGCTCTGCATGCTAGCCAAGAGCTCCTCACCCACAGAGCGGGCTCCTGGCATTGCTTGCATCTGGCAAGTCACTGCTGCTCAGTGATGCAGCTACGGCTGCACAGGTGGGGATGAGCTCCCACACTAGCAAACCCTGCAGCTCCCTTCCCACCGCAGATCGAAGGGGGGATAAGCAATTACACCCCTCTTAGCTGAGGGACACGAGTCTAGAAGCACACTCAGGGACAATGACAGCATAGTGTATTGGATCCATTTTCTCTCCCAGAATAAAAGCCTTCATTCGGCTTCTAGGACTTGATTTAGTCACAATTTAGACATATCCAAGTCATTGGACACTCCTCATCTCCTGTCCTACCCCTTTGTAAGACTCTCCCTTACAGGTTTCACCAGCAGTATATTTAACCAGTGTTTCATTTAATATTGCCTCTCTTCTAGCAGATCCTTTCGTTTTGATGTTTTAAGGATCGTGAAAGAAGCATAGTGATGACTGTATATAGATAGTTAACAAAACTGAAGTTCTAGAGCTTCACATTTACTGCAGTAATGTGTTGTCTATTAATTTCAGGTTCAAAGAGATCTATACTACAATGCACTATTTAGAAGTTCTAGCACTCATAAAAAAAGACAGAAGGGATAGGTACTAATATCATACAGTCCTGACCTTTGAAGTCAAGCTTGGGCCCTGCTTTGGCTTTGGCAAATGCAACAAGAATGCTGCTAACATCTCAACTCAGTTCACAGCCCTTGAATTATTTTATGCACATAATCTCCACAGATTATTGACTTATACTGTGAAAAACAGTACGGCCAATTAAGTTCTGTATCATAACACCTATGTTCAAGAAGCAGGCTGAAACTGCATAGGTCATCATAAATACAGGACTCCACATCTTTTGAGTGCCTTAATTATGTGACCTAAAAAATAAAGCATTGCTTTTTATTTATATTTCTCCAATGAAAATGGAAAATTTCTCTAACGGATGCATTTGCAGCAAAGTGTTATAACCCAACATGTCAGCATAGCTGTAAATAACGGACAAAAGTCTTTTATCCCATACATTAGACACAGAAGATTAGGACCTGGGTCCGGGCTGAGGTTAACTGGAGCGTAGTTTTCTACAGTATCTCCCCTAGAGTGCTCGCTCATTCAGATGTTATCCTAGACTGGCACAGGGTGGAGTAGGTTGTTTGATATCCATGAGAGAACTACAGATTGTTTACTTATTCTTCTTTTCTCTTAAAGCAATGGTGTGGATTCATCCTCAGAGCTGGACTTACCATCATTATTATTATTCTGACTTTTTGCAAAAAAAAAGTAGTGACAACAGGAAGAATGCATTAGGCAGTTTAAATATGGGGATCATTAATATTGCTCGAGTCTATCAGTTTGTTAGAACATAATTAACATTTAAAATGGTAGTCTGCAAAACGAAACAAACCTTCTTGAACTGTATTAGTTATAACTGTCTTCAGAAACAGCTCTCGAGCTTGGTTCTTCCAACACTGCATTTGCCAACATGGCTACAGTTAAAACAGTTGCTGCTTCATTTCCTATACAGTTTGGCTGAGGGTTTTTCTTGCCCCCCACCCCAGACTGGCTGTAAAAAACCTCTCTACAAAGTCCTCAACTCGGCTACAACATGTTTTACAACAGTGTTAATACTGGAGGCTATGTTCCTCTCTGAAAATGGTTTCATACATATTTACAAGTACCAGCATAGATGAGGCCTTAGGCTCCCCACTATCTGCACAGTAGCTACACACTTATCAACTAGCAAAGTCTCTGAAGATTGAAGGGTGTAATTTCAGTAAGGGAATAACCAGAAGTATTTTTAAAATAACAGCCAAATACATCATTATCATACTCGCAATTGAGCTATTTTAGCTTAAAGAAGTTACCATGTATCAGGTGGAACCCAGTAACTGTCTGCATTTCACTTTGCTCGTAAAAAAAGACAAACAACCCCCCCTAAACTAAGGGGATTTGCATTACCTCACCCTTGCTGCAGATGAAAGCAAGCACACAGACTCTTACCAGAGTTCAGCTGACTTGCCGTAACTTGTTGGCCTGCAGCAGCAAGAAAGGCTCTAAGCCATATCTATACTAATTCAAAACAACAAACAACATTACTATGTTTATAGTCTTGAAAATAAAAATTGCAGATCAAATGAAGCCATATAAAGTTTCTAATGCAGTTATAATGAAATGATTGCTAGAAGCTGTAGCCTCTGCAAATTCTGAGAGCTATACAACTTCAGAAAAACCTTATTACAATGTTTATAGATTTAAGTTTTGGAAGAGTATATTTATATTTCTGCTAACTGTTTTAGGGTGTTATTAGTTTATAGATGTCAAAAGGCAGAAAATGCCTTGATGTTTCTCATGCACACAGAGAACATATGGGCACTTTCATGCACAATAGTACAGGTACTGTCTAACAAGTAATGTAACAAGTTACCTTCTGTATATCATACTTCAGCACCCAATAATAATCACAGTACTTTTCCTTAAAAGAAATCTAACTTTTATGTAAATGGCTTTTCAAAAAATGAATTCAGTATTTAACAAGTCCAGACAGAAGCAGCTCCCAAACCTTAAATACTAACAATTTTTTTAAAAAAAAGAATGTATTCAAAAATTGCTTTTAAGAAGTGAGGTCACTCCGTATCTGGTGAAAAGATTGTTTCTTTGAAAATTGTCTCTCACCAGGCTGTTCTCCTTCCACGCTTCTGGGAATTTTGGTCTTTGCTTCTCTCTAGACACCAAGACTTGCATATCTTCAAAAGTGGGATGGTTTCCGACTTCTGTCTGGAAAGCCATCTGGTACTCTGGCACAGATTCCCCTGTTAGCAAAGGGAAGAAAGAAAATATCACAGACTAAAAGGCAGAGCAAGGGCTTTCAGGTGATGAAAGGTAGTATCGAAGTTGGTCTGTTGAGATGTTCTCTACTTTCCTCAAAAATCTAACTTCACAAAAAAAGCTGAACTGCAAATAAATTGTTTTTCAGCAACCTCTCAAAGGATAGCATCTTTAGTTTTTGCTGGTTGAGTGGCACATTCAAATGTCTGAGAGCCTGAGGATGACACCTAATTTCTGTGAAACACTGCTGACTGAATATATTCATCTGGGAAGAAGCCCAGCAAGATTACAAGTCTCTGCACATGAAGTGCAGTACATTCACTACAGAGAGAACGCTGCATGTCAGAATAACTCTGTAAGCTGTATCTTGAGAAGGAGATGGTGTTGTCACACAAAATTAGAAGTCTACTTCCTCTTGGTTTATATTACAGGTATGGAGGATTCCCCTGATTTTTCAACATCACTAGCATAAATAAAAGCATGACTTGACTAAAGGCTAAATTAAACCACAGCACTTTCTCATTCATTCTCTCATGAGGAAAGTCTGAAAGACGCTTCAGGCACTTCTATCAGTTCTAAGAACTGAAAGTACTGCCTTTGCCCTCACCCCAGCTCTCAGTGTTTGTAAACTCTGGACGATAATAATAATGCTCAAATTGAACTTTGCATAAGGCCTGCAAACTGCTTAAACAGGTAATTTGAAGTCTTTCAGCATGAACCATGCTTCACACTCAGATACACTGTATTGATAACAATCGTCTTGAACGCTAGATGGCACTGACTTAATGGCAAAAACAATGGAGAAAATTATTTCCCTTCTTCACTTTAAAAAGCTATGGCTAGGGAGCAGCTTTGGTTGCTGGTACCACTTTCTACTACTACATTTTTTTCAGTTCTACTTACCTGGGAAGAGGTCTGTACATCTCATAAATATCTCCCAGTAGATAAGACCTAGTGCATACATATCTACTTGTTTCAACGCAGATTCACAGTCCCTCAAGTTCACTGCTCCTTCAAGCACTTCTGGGGCCATATAGCGGATCGTACCAACCTGGAGAAACATAAAATGAAACCTTCATGTCAGAAAGCAATTTCCAAATTCAATTTATTATGGAGATTAATTTTTTTTAATAACCTACTTCGATATTTTCTACAGTTAAGGAAAATGCAAGTCCCAGCTTCTAGATTCAGGAGCCTAGTCATAACAAAACCCTTCCCCTGCTCTGTCACTTTTTTGTATGTACCAAAACAAAATAATTTTGTCCCTTATTCAATGTTCTCATATACAATATGATATAGCAGAAATGTTTCTTTTTTCTGGAATTACTCTGTTAAACACCAAGGCATGTATCATAATGGAAGAGGACGCTGCTGACGAGGAACCTGTTCTCTTTATTCCTGGACTGTCAGCAAGGCTGTCCCCTACATCTTCAAAGGTTATTAACAGTCTTGGAAGATATCTATTAATTTTCATTAGGACATATGTTTGATTAGAGCAATCACCCATCACTACTTGTAAGTAGTGATGTCCCAGTAAGTATTTTGTCCCAGGACTATTCCATATCCCTGCATTTTAAACAGTGGTTTCCTCGTTTCTTTGTTTAGTAAGAGGAGATCTAATAAAAGGACCTCGGCACTAGGCATTGTTAATGTAGCACATGCTTTCTAAGAGAAGGTGACAAGCACTGTGAAACACATTCTTTGAATGAAATGTAAAGGTTTTCTGTAAAAGCACAAAGACAACAAATACACAGAACTATTAGGGACTTCCATGCTTTGTTTTAAGAGTGTATTTCCGTATTTTAGTAGCCTACATTCAGGTGACAGTATATCTATGCTTATACAAAAAAGGAAACAACAGCTAAAAACCCCACTCTCTGAATCACAGCATCATAAAAAAGAAAGCTTAAGAAATCTGTTTCTTCTTTCTGCCCAGAATCCATTCTAACCCACTCCTAGCAGATGTTTTCCCAATCTGTTCCTTAAATTCATAAAATGATGCAAATTCTATATAGCCCTCCTCAGCAGTCCATTCCAGACCTTGGATGCCTTCTACAGATTAGGAAGGTTTCTTCATAACTAATTTATATTTTCCCTCCTACAACATAATCCCGTTACCTGCTGTCCTATCCACAATGAACGCAAACAGTTTATTCCTTTTCTTTGCAGCAGCTGTTTATATATTTGAAGACCTCTGTCTGTCTTCACTTCCCTAAACAATCTTTATTCTTTGATGTTTTCCCATAAGTTACTCTTTCAGGCATCCCCTGTTATTTTGTTCATGTTCTCAGTTGGTTCATGTCTCTCTACATGCACTCATTCTCCCAGCTGTATCCATTTAAAGTCCAGAAAATTGCAGATGACACACAGAGAAATGGTTGTAGGATGCAGAATGCGCTATGTCACCATATCGGAAAAATTAACAGCAAACCCATCAGAGAATGTTTGGACTTCAGTTAATACTTGCAGTACAAGACTGAAGGGATCTGTACCACATCATCAGCCAACAACGCGTCAACCAAACCTACCCTTCACATTCTCATACGTCACACAGAAACCTTCAGTCTCCAGGGCTGCCAATCTATCACCTTTCAAAATGCTAGGATAGTCTTTGGAGAATAAAACCAGTTTCTTCCTACCAAGGTTTCAGCTATTTCTCACTCATATTGCCGCAATTCCCCCTCACAGGAATTGTACCACCTTCACATTAACCATGTAGCAACAGGCACAAATATTTCTGTGTTACTTCCACACTAATTAGTCTTCCTTTACACACTGGTGTATCTTCATTTGTACTTACCTCGCTAATGGCGGCATTATCTTCCTCACCTGGGCGTACCAGTCTGTTTCCAGTTAACTTCATGGAGAGTCCAAAATCGCTAATTACGCATGTTCCGTCATTCTTTACCAGTACATTGCGACTGTTCAAGTCACGATGGGATATTGCAGGTTTGTAATGGTCTATTTGGACATATGGAAGTGCTTGTTACTATTTGAGCAGTTCTACTGTTTGGCAAAATGAGAGGACCTCATCATGTCTGCTCAGCTATTACAAACAGAAAATCAACTTATCTTTTAGAAAGCTAACATTTTTGCTTCTTTATAATAAGCTCCACAGTATGCTATCTATAGAAAACTGACGGGCATTCAGTTTCACTGTATCTATACAACATACTAGGCTATATACAGTTTAAATGTTTGCCAATAAGCTTCCTGCCAGGGTATTTTGGCATTATTTTGGCAGGGGAGGCATTGTGTACTTAAGCACAGACCTGCAGCCACAGCCCTGACAGCCATTCCAAATGCTCTCTCTCATATCCACACTCCCGTGTCAAATACAGCATCAACTATTTATGTTACGATTGGAACTGGCACCTATTCAGAAGATACATAGACAATATTATTCCAGAGAGTCTGAACATGTTCATCTTGCAAGTGCCCTGATCTTTTCCAAAGAATAACTTCAGTTTTCCTAGTTTATATGCAAATTTATTTTTTTGGTAAAGCAGCCAGCAGTATAGAACCGGCTTTACTGTGGAATTGATTCTATTCCATGAGTTCCTTCCTAGCATTCATAGATCAGCCTATGGCTCTCTCTTCTTTATGATGGAAGGTTTACACATTTTCTGGCTGCTAATGGACACACCTGTCTGCACATTTCAAAATGATGAACTTAAGATCACAGCTGCAGTTTCAATGGCCCACAGGAATACTGATTTAGGTATTTTCAGCCTGGCACATCTAACCGCATCTTCAGTCGTCATTCTTTGCTAGAGCTGATGCTTAACGTTTGGGATACACAGTATGGAATTTTAATCTTAACATTAGCACCTTAAGATCAGAATTAATGACACCATCCTTTCATTTACTGCCAAAAAGCTAATGCTTCAGCGCCAGGCCATATTCTGCAGCCTGATACATCACAGATCTCAGAATATCTGCTTTTATATCTGCTGAAATATCATGATATTTCAGCTGCTGCAATGCTGGCTGAAGCACATGAGCAGAGATAGAAGATATAAATCAGTAGGTTGTCACATCTGGTGCTCTAACAGAACGCTGGAAGCCCAGCAGTACTGTCTGCATGCAGCAAAGATGGGCCCACACCCTGAGACAAAAATCAAGGGATATGATAAATCAAACTACAACGGAGCTAGAGGATTTAATTATTTCTCTTTGTGTATACAGTTCACACAAACTAGAAATTGCTTTGGTGATTTGTGTCTGAACTGCAAGAACAAACAGAACACCCCATCTGTTTGCTCTCTGCTAGACAGACATCCAGCACTTCAGGTCTTCAGTCATCTGTTGCCATGATACAGCAGCACCGCGCTGCTCTGCTTCCTCCTCCTCCTCCTCCTCCCTTTTTCTGGGGCTCTGCTGGCTCTCACTCCATGTTTTCATACAAGTGTCATAGATGGAGCCCATGACGTGGGATTGTTCAGAAGGGAAGAACATAGCAGAAGTTCTGAGTAATCTCTATTTCTATTCATCATTCCCTACTCACCGTACCGTCACGGAGAAAAAAGAAAAGCCGGAATCTACTACCTGATAGAAATAAGAGTATCTTGAACGTCTTGGCATCCCCTCCTGGCCTTACCTCCTCGAGGTAGCTCCGTGTGCAGGTAGGCCAAGCCCCTAGTTATAGAGTGTGCCAGACGACAAGAGCTCACCCAGTCACTGGTGTGGAGACTCAAATATTTGCACAAAGAACCCTAAAAAAAAAAAAAAAATAAATCTGGATTAAAATCATTGCCCACTTGAACAACTCAAAATCTTTAGGACAGTCAGTTTTACCCACTGCTCCTGAAAGGTGTAATCCTGCAACTGTGTTTACCCAGATGTTTTAAAACACCAGACTGGACCAAAGTTTCATTAATTTCAAGTGCTGCCATTTGTTTCATCTAAAGTAGCAGAACAGAAAATTTATCACAAAATAACAGGGATTGCCTTTAGGAATAATTATATTAATTACAAAACAAAAGCAAAGCACGCATTTGATTTATGCTTCTGAAAAAGTCTTGCTGAACAACAGAAGAAGAAAGGTAACTGCAGACATTTAACAGCTTGAGTTACTAAACAGTGGCCTTTAAACCATTAGCACTTACAGAAGATTATTCAACATCTCTCACTGGCATCTCCCCTGCTATAATCTATTTAGGTATCAAAGCAAAAAAAAACCAACGCAGAGGCAATTCAGAATTCAGAATACCACATGCACCGAAGAAACAGAAAAAAAGAATGTCATGTTCCCCTTTTTTTGAAAGAGAAGTTAAGATGTGAAAAATGGGGGATTTTTAGTAATTTGTGGTGGAATCTCCAAGAAAACCAGAAGGAAGGGTGTAATTGATGATACTAAGATACTGTAGAAATTGAGGCCATTATCTGAAACAAGAGCCAGAACCTGAAAACTATGACACGTTTGGGCAGTTTTTATGCACATAGTCCCAATGACAATGTACTCTGTTTAAACAAACTATATCCCCATGCATATAGAACAAGTCATCCAGTTCTCTGTGTATACATATTACAATACATTTATGTCTACAAACTACCCTGGTTTTGCCTATTTAAATCTGTAATCTTAAAGAGGTACCAATGTGTAATATCTTCTCATAGGTGCAACCAAAACCACTTCATTGCAGAATTAGTTATGTAATATTTGGTTAAAAAAAAAAAAAAAAAAGCTGGTATGCGCCATTCAAATCCATTTCGAGTTGACATTCAGGTATGTAACACATGCACAGCTCAGATGGAGGCACACAGATACCAGAATTTAAAGTGACCGAAGCATTAGACATTTTATGAATCCAATGCTAAAACTAAACTCAAGTTCTTGACACTCCTTAATAGAATTACAAAAGTCTTACAGCTTTTCAGACTTAGCCTTGCAGAACAAGGAACCCCTAAGTAAATAACCTCCTCGGTGAAAACACAGACCAAGTGTCATACAGGTTTACACAAGCATTTTTTTCATTGTTTAAAATGCTGTTATATGAACTTGAAATAGTTTTTGGTAATAAAAAAAATAATTAAAAAAGCACTGAGAGTTAACCCAGAAATTAGTTACAGAAATTTACATTTTTTTCTCAGCATTTAAAGCTTTTAAAGAAATACATATGGCTCTTATTAGCCTTCAAATGCCAGCAGCTTTGGGTGTGGTAAGGGATTTTCTTGGTTTAGTGGGTTGAGATTCCAACCCATTCTAACGGAGGCCACAGGACTGTTGTCATGGTGTGACTGACATTCGGTGTGTGAAGATCTCAAACCCACTTCAAGATCTTTCTGCTGTAGAGCTTGCCAGCCATCACGTATTTTTTAAGCTAGCTGAGGGCTGTGATTTTATGTTTTCAGTGAAGTTCAATATAAATGACAGCCAGGAAAAGCTTTCGACAAGATTTAGAGACATATATATTTGTAATTAAGATTATCCTTGTTAGTCATGAGTTACGTTAAACTGGGGACATTTGTTCTGATTATAACTTTTGATAAAAATGATGGCTTTGTTTTAACAATCGCAAGATTCTATATGTGTTTTACAACAATTTTTCTGTTGTTCTAAAAAGACCTGAATGTCTGACTACTGGGGGGGGGGGGGGGGGGGGCACATCTGTGGCTGCTACCTATTTCCTGTTATGTCATCCTTGCAAATTACTCACTGCTTATTCACCTGCCACACCTCAGAATACCATCAGAACAGCATGCTGATTGATAAATAGACATATCCTTCGTTTTATTACTTACGTACTTCCTTTGGTCGGAAGGCATGTTTGGATAACAACGCAATTCGGGTCAAACCTATGTCTCGCTTTCACCAAGACAACACCAAGAACAATTTTCTGTGTGAAAATGTTCCGGTTTGCATGTTCATATTTCTGAGGAGGAAAGCATTTTGAGGGAGAATGATGTTTTGGATGGGGAGCATTTCACCTGCACGACTTATGCGGGCCACTCCTTATTGAAATAAGATTTATGACTTCAGTTTGAACAGTGCAATTCCCTTTTAGGAGGGCTGCCACAGCAGGCTTCCTTCTCTGCTGTTAGCTCCACATACAGCAGAACATCTGCTCTCTGAATTAAGGATCACACTGTGCATTAATTACACCTGCTGTGCACTTTTTCCAATGACTTCCAAACCACCAGTGGATTGATTTTAGTCTAATCTTGCTGTTCTTAATACCATACTGAGAAAGACTCTGATAATACGATGTCATAAACCTCATCTGTGCATTTAATCAGATAGTTAACAGATCCTGTTTATATAAGCAACAAGACAATTTTCAATCAAATTACATTTCAGCTGAAAATTCATTCATTCAAGAAAACAGCAAAACCAGATCACCTTTTAAGGCAGTTACGCTATGCCCTCACAGGAGCAGAAGACTTGCTTGATTTCACTTAACTCAATTAGCTGAAAATCAGCCTACTCTGCCAGAACAGGCCAGAGCTGACGTGCCTCGCCACTGTCCATCTGGTATGGCATGACTGAGCTTTTTCTATGGTTGTTCCTAGTTCCTGCAATCTCTTCTTAAATGACCATCTCTTAAAAGCCAACATGACCAAGTGTGTCCTCACTTAAAAGTTTCAGTAAAGGTACTCTTCATGTATTTGTGAAGTGTTTATGTTGCCTTAAATTTTACACATAATTTATATAGACATACACATTTAATTTTCAACACAAGCATATACATAGAGCCTAAAACACGCTGACAGGCCATCATTACTGCTGTTTATTGCTGTTCTGCTTCTTTTTGCTACTTGAATAAGCAGCTTTAGTCCTACTGTCCCCATCACCAACCAGGCTTCAACAATCACCTTTACACACTGAAGCAAATAATAGTATGAGTTCATACCTGAGACCAAAAAGCTCATTAAAAAAACATTACTTAACTGAACAATTGAAGTTCTTTCCCATATACAAGTGAAAACCCAAATTATCAAATATAATTTTTTGCCTTTTCATATATATAACCCTGATATATATTAAACTATATGATTTTTCATGAAAGTCACATTTATGCTGTGTATTTTTAAAACATTTTTTGTTTCTATGCATGTGTACACACACACACAGAGAACATTAGGAACTCAATGAATCTGAGGGATGCAAGAATCCAGTTAAGGAGGTGTGAAGATACAGTTCTGGAAAGTAAAGCTGCCTTCTTAAGACTTCTCCTACATCATCAATATATGGTACAGCAAAATAAGTACGGTATGCCACAGAAAGCTTTAAAGAAGATAATAGGCTAAAAAGCCAACATGATTTACAGTACCACAAAAAAGTTTGACAACAGTATCGGATATATTATGTTCCATTACAAAACCCCCAACATTTACAGCTACTTAGTGAGGTCATAACTACCGTAACAGAGATAATGCCTTCATACCAAGAAGTCTGAAATTTATTAAATCCTTTGTAAGTACAACAACTCTTCAAATTCTGTCCTTGAATGTTGCACAGTTGACTAAAAAACCTGCACCACAACCAAGATCAAACACTACAGCTAGAAATTTGTAAGACTACATTTGGTAGCACTCACTGGGAAATCTTAAAGGCTATTACAGTAAACCACACTAAGGTTCATTAAAATCATAATTTATATGGACTATTTTTACATCGCTGTGCAAGCAGAAGCAATGAAAAACACTGGCAAATGCTAAAGTACATCCTTTTTATATGGCTATTCTTAGGAATCTAAACCAACCCAATTGATTTCTTTGAAGCACTTACATTGGGATAATATTCCATCACCAATAAATACTCCATACGGCCATCTGCAGTGAATCTCTCATCCCCCACAATGAAGCGGGCAATGTTGTCATGTTCCATCAGTGGAATCCTGTAAATGTTCCTCTCATTGACAAAGTTCTGACGATTAGCAAAAGAAAATACTTTCACAGCAACTGGACGCTCATCTAGGGAGCCTTTATACACCGCCCCATATCGTCCCCGGCCAATCAACTGCAAAAAAATGTAAATAATTAGTTCACTAAATAACAAATGAAGACAAAATCCAAGGTTTCACTCTACACATTGTAGGCCGACTTTTGTGCTGACTTATACTATCAAAATTAGTGAATAGTCAATATTTTGTATTGAAAACTAGAATTAGAATACTATCATAAAAGCTATTTTGCAGCTGGAAACCTCAGGACAGGCCAGTTTAGATCTTAATTAATTGATCTATAGTCTGAATACCCAGTAAATAAATGATAATCTATTTGGCAGTTTCATATATAGAATCAATAAAATCTATGTGTTTTGTGCTGCTAATTCTCTTATTAAAGTTCTGCCCACTAAACATTTGTAACTTATGAGATAAATTTTAATTAACTTCAGAGATCACAGACAGGAAGCTGAAGTTCTTAGGTCTAAGATAGCTTTATAAGCTGTACCTTTTAGGTTAGTAATAACAATATATCCATTTGTAGTGCAAAACAGGTATCAAAAGAGGTACGCAGGTTTTAACAGAAAAGAATACTTAATTCCTTACTACCTGTGAAACTTTATTTGAGCCCCCACTATGTCAGAAAGTCCACAGAACAGCCTTTCCCATCTCCATGGCAACTGAAGAAAGATGTGATCTCTCCTCTAAACCAACAAGTAGGACCACCTTCAGAAAGAGTCCTAGTTTCTAAAGCTCAAAAATTTCTAACTACATAAGAATTTAAACATCTATTTAAATCAAATCATTTTCAGGAAGACCTAGACATGAAAGCGTAAGGATTTCACAGAGCAGTACCTTTTAACTTTTAAAATACTTACAAATGGACGAGAAATGGGAAGCAGAAGGGATTACAAAAGTAATGTTTCTAAAGATGATAAAATTGTCTAAAAGGAACGTTTGCAACAATAAAGTATCCTTTAACAGATAGACTTTCCGTTTCTCAGTCCTCCTATATCAGCGCATTGCAAAGCAGCAGTGAGTCACTTCAAGGTACTAACTCAGAATGTATTCCCCGCCACCTCAAGATGTCAAAAGGCAAACACGGGTTAAGGCAATTTGTTCCACGGCACCCCATGACTGGGGGTGAGGAGTCAGCTCCTTGGGATTTATGGAAGAGGGCAGAAGACCCTATATAGCAGATCTCTCCACCAACAAAGTCACTGCTTTTTCCAAGACCACATATCAGTATGAGTAATTTCATCTGGGGCTTTGCACACTTCTACAATACGCATCATTAACACCCTTGTAAACTCTGCTTCAAGTACTTTTTTGTTGGCAGAAGTCACCCAAGCTTCTTTGCTGATTAGCCTGCTGTGACCACTAACCCACACCATGCTGCATGTCTGCAGTCTGCATCTCTAGGTGTGATTTCTAACGGGCAAAAAAAAGTACCACTCTCTGAATCTCTCTCAGTCATTCTATTAATTTATTTCTGGCTAAAAGCTTTTAAAATTTCCGTAAGTTCTATCAAGCATACCAACTGAAAGCATAACATTTTGCTATTTTCTGATGATGTATCTAATACCAAGCTGAGTAGAAAGTTCTGGTTGGCCTCTAGTTGCCATGGAGATAGACAGTAGCCCACTGTGAAGAATGACCCTACATAAATGCACCACTACTGAAACATACTACCCTATCTGCAGTAAATTCTATATTCCAATAGTGTTACTAAAGCATTTCAAATGACTATGGTGCGATATTGTACTTAAAAGCAATCAGTGTCAAGCAAAAAGACGGATCTTTTGATGCGATGCTGAAATAGAGCACATCCCAATTTCCCCCCATTACCTCCCAGTGTTCAGTATTTTCTTCTCAAGGTAGAACATGTTCTAGATAATACCAACAATATTACTAACAAAACCAGGCAAAATGTAACTGCGGTAACCTTTTTTTCTTTTAATTTATTCTTTAAATTATGATTTAGAAGGAAACATTACAGGAGCACTGACGCATTCATTTCTGTAACTATACCTGGGAGGTGAGAGGACCACCAGTGTTACACTGAATAAAAACGAAGATTAAGAGACTGAGCTGAACATTTACCTCCAATAACTTTAGATTATCCAGATCCAATGAGGGCTCTGATGCTGCTGCCTCCATCATGTTCATACTGTGCAGACCCTGTTTACGGTCTCCTGTGGAAGGGGAGGGAATCAGACCGTTTACTTTTTTTGCCATGCTACAGTGAACACAATACAACTTACCTGGGACTCGGCAAAAATACGTATGGTAGGCAAGGACATAGCAAGTAAAAAGGAACCCTGTAAAATCTTTTTGGAGTCAGTAAAATCAGCAGTGAAGGTGCTGATAGCTACAAACTTAAGGCTATCTGCTACACAACTATTTTGATAATTGAATGTCACTGGCAATAACTGTAAAGCATGCCCACAATCTCAATTAAGCTGTGCTGAGCAGAGAATTTGTGGAAGAAAAATGGGTCCCAAAATGCCAGCTTGGAGAAATGATAAATCTCTCTGGTCTGTTATGAATGGGCTATCACCATAAAGTGTCAGAGAGCAGAGAGGGGAGTGTTATGTACAAGCATATAATAGGGACTGGGGAGAACAGAAGACATAAGTATAAATTTGAGAAACAGTCAAAAGAACAATCTTTAAAAAAATAAAATGGGATTGTTAAACCCTACCTGCAAGCATCCTGTATCCAAAGAACAGAGCAGCAATCAAAACAGCCAGCACAGACACAGATGCAAGGGCAATAACTATAGTCTCATCTCGATGAAAAGAATGAGAAGAATCTGAAAGAAAACAAGATGAAGACTTTAATTAGAAATATGAAAGAATCAGCAATAGAAAACGTAATTGTTATTACAAAAATGAGAAAAAAAATTGTACTCTGGGTTGTAAAACATTGCACACTTTCTTATTAAAACCTAGGGATGTCAAAAGAGCGGATCGGCCCAAACACAGCTGAGCACCCGTGTGTCAGCAGCTCTTCCCAGCCTTTCTTTCCCACCATAGAGAGGCACCAACAGCAGAAAGTGAATGTTCTATCTAGCTGGCAAAGTTCAGCCCAGCCACACAAGGCCAAGTCGATGCACTCCTGCTCTGCTATCTGTGCCACAATCCAGTTCCCCGGTATGAGTCAGGTTTGTAACATTTACAAGTTGGGTTTTTTTATTACTTTTCCCAGAATGAAAATCTCAAAAATGGTTGCTAATAGTGCTGCAAGTATGATGAAAACTGAATATTGTATTCAAATATCTACAACATACATTAGATACAAGTCGATTTGTGCAAATATTTCAAAAATATTTTGTGGTTTTAATTTGTTCAGTGCTCAGATAATTCTTAGCATAATTCTCACTCCTTAATTTAAAAAAGGACAGAGATACCTCCACAGACTGCAGCAGAGTATCAGGAAACCTGAAACAATAATAAAAACCTAAACAAGATTAAATAACCAGTTTTATTGAGCCTTTTTTTAAAATAACATTTGATTTTTGTCAAAATGTATCTTGGTTGTTGCTTTTTTTCCCACAGGGGGAAAAAGTTTTCATGAAAAAGATCTGTTAGCGTCTTGAATGGTTAGCTTAATCCTTCTCCATGTCAGACCCCAGTCTTGCTTCTTGCAGCCATATAAAAATTCAGCTACTTTAATATAAAAATTTATTACTGCAGATATTCCTCTGATGTCAGAATCACTGGAATGTGGCACTACAAGGCCTCATTTACTTTGGCTTCAAAACCAAGTTTGGGAACCATGTCTAAACTTGTCTTATATATTGCTAAAAGTACTCCTTAAAAGACTGTAATGAGCCCTAACTATGCTAAAACCACAAAATATAAAATGCACACAAGGCTTAAACATTGGGTAAACTTTTAGGTGAGACTGCAATACAATTTATCCCAGTCTACACTAGCTGAATAAACTGACAAATTTACTTCACTTGAACTGCATTTAAGATAAATTAAACGTGATTAATTTAGTCCAATTCCCAGTGTGGACAGACACAAGAGAACCAGATAAGAAGAGAAAGCAAATTTGTAAGACAACAGCTTCCACTTTTACATAAGCATAATGTTAAGAGGAAATAATAAAAAGCTGGTAAAAGAAAATAACCAGAGAGTTTCAGCTGTGATAGAAGTATGTGAAAAATCACCCACCAAAAATAACATGCAGCTTATATCTGATAAATCCTTTAAATAAGAAGCAGCTTGTGATAATCCCAGCACCATCACATTTAAATTTGTTCGGTCAAAAGAAATACCAGCACTACTGATTCTGATAAAATAAGTTTCACCAAGAAAAGCAGCTATTGCCACAGAGCACTGTACTGAGGAAGAAGTGTTGTGACTTTCTTTGCAAGAAGATTAAAAAAAACACGTTACAATTCTCTAAATGTTGAATTCAAAACATACACACACACATATATATTAAAAAACATCATAAAGGAAACTTACATCATACAAAGTTATATGAAATAATACACAAGTCTAAGAAGCTGAATAACTGTTGGCAAGGAAATTACTAATATTTTTGTCAATGGAGTTTACATTTTATTGGCTTATCTTTTAAAATAGATATTAAATGTGGCGGAGTTTTGCATCAGTTCAAGATAGTGCATAGCATATACTAAGAAAATGCAGGTTTTGAGGGGCTGAGCTTTTTGCTGGAATCTTGGCTCTATTTTCTTTGATAACAGACCTAGAGTGCAGCCATCGGCAACCTTCCCATCACCACTGTTTATCAAATGCTATCCAAAACCTAAGTCTGATTGCTCTACTTTAGCTCTTTGTACAAAGGGTTAACAACATGCCTCTTCTACCCTGGAACAGGATTTTGCTGTTCTTCCACTGCTAGCATGGCCCAGGGCAAGGGCACCAGCAACACTGCTTATTTAGCAGGTCTGGCTGCACTGGCACACTTGCTCTTTCTCCCCTTAGAAGCTTGTGAATGGTGGCATTATGCAGGCTGCAGAGCCACTAGAAAATCTCCAAATAACAACGTTTTGTGTCGATCAGCTGTAGAAAAACATGCAGAGAAAAAGGACCATTGCTTTCTCCTTCCTTGACAGACCATCCCCTCTGGGGGCTCTTTCTATTTAGGGGGTAGCCGTGCAGCCGCCAGGTAACCTCAGAGCACTCCCTTGGCTTTCAACAGGAAAGAATGTTTTAGGTTTTTTTAAAGCAAAGTTGTTTCTTAAATCTTAGATTGGCTTATCTCGAACCAATTTTTGATTCTTATAAACGTTTAAAAATAATGTTGTCAATATTCCAAAAGCAAAGTCTGTCCTACAGTGTGAGATACTGTTATCAGGTTGTTGAGCAACATTTATTTTAAGAATAAATACAAATTTCTTAATAAGGGCAACTGAACATCTCAATGGAGTGGTAACATGCAGCTCAAAACAATACAAGTGGGTAAAACGCTGCATATGATGGCCAGTCATTTCCCAGCAAGGACAACCTTACTATCTTTTACTTGTAAATCTACATAAAAAGAAATGCACGAAACACTGTAACAAAAAGCCCAGATGGCCCCAAAACCCCCACAAAGTATTGCTTCTATCTGCTATCTATCTGCTTTGTATGACTAATAACTTCTGATGTTGTCAGATTATCAAACTTTCTTAAATAGAACAAAAAAGATATGTCACTTATTGACCCAGTTTTAAAACCTTCCAAAGCTTAACTGGAGTCTTATTAAATAATTCAGGTTTTCAATCCATCTCTTTCTTCGGATATATTTCACCAGCCTTGCCTTTTAAATGCCTGTACGAGAAATGCTAGCAAAGCCAAAACCTGAAAGGACCTCTCCAGGCACTTTTCGAGGTTCACATTTCCTCTTTTATCTACTTTTACGTAAAATACTGCATATTTTATTATACATATACATAAGCACACAAGCCGTATTTCTCTTGGTATTAACTGGAGATGCATTTTAATTAACTCACCAAAGGGCACATCAGTGTGGGTCAATAAAAGTAATTACTGCCCTTCAAGCAAGGCACTTTTTAAATAAGCATGTAAAACACACACCTATGCAAATTGCATGTTTTCTTCCATGAACATAGTCCTGTCCAAAAAACCCATGAATGCTTATGATCAGGAAATTGAACATGAAAATTTATTTGATATCTCACTTCTTATCAGTAGTTCTAGATGCATCACAGAGCACAAACAAAGATTTTCTGAAGACTTTGTTGGTCTGAAACTGTTAACAATCCCATTCCCAAACCAGTGGACTCTGGTTTTGAAGTTTATGTACAAAATGCCAAGACAGCTGCCCCACACCTTCAGTATTTTTTCATCATGTCATAGTACAAATTGACTTTAAACATGCGTAACTACTATTCAACCACCGCATTTGAGTTTTTGGGATCATTACCAATATTTGGGCATTTCTTTAGTGACAAATGCAAACTGAACGATGAACAAGCTGTCAAACATCAGTGTCAAATTTCAGACTGGGAAGACTGGTGTCTGAATATTAATTCCCAAACCAATGTATAGCATAAAAAAATCAATAGCATATGCTGAGCAGAATTAGCTGCAGACTCTAGAAAATCCAGTGACTGAGGAGTTGACGGCTGAGCCAAATTCCACCTACGCTTGTATGCATAAAGTATCAGCAAAGCTTCCTCAAGTTTATGTTACTGTTGCTGAAAGCAGAGGTTAGTGCAGTTGCTTGTTTCACTGCTATTTATGTGTGAGGTTTTTATTTCCAACTTCCCTCCCAACTTAGGCTCCCTGATCTAAAACAAAACCTGACAAAACAAAAAAATTAAAACCAACGGAAACTGTTGTAAGGCCTGGAACACCGTAAGAGCCAACTTCTTATCCCACTTGGATGGGAAAGGGAGAGTACCACTCACAGGACTACCCACTCTTCAAGCAGTACTGTGAGGATGCCATTCAGAAGGCACTCAGCACATACACACTTCTACCCTGAAACATTTCTGCCAGTAATTCTGATACTAGTCAGTATTTTTCTGAAGTCCACCAACCCATCACAAAGAAATATCACAGCAAATAGCATAAGTCTTTTTTTTTTCCCTTTATTTCCCCCCCCAAATAAGAAAAAGAAACAAAGCTCGACTCTTATTAAAAATGAGACGACCTCCTTCTGGCTGGGGAGCAGCTGGTAAACAACAAGCCACCATTCCCAGAAGCGTCCTGACCTCACCATCAATAAAGAGCTTGTTTTCTGGTTCCAAAAACCCAAACATAACAGCTCCTGTGTACAGAGAGAATTTTGTTGAAGGTACACACAAATAATTGAGAAAGTATTTCAGAGCACACTATGAAGGGTAATGCTTCTAGTACTCAGAAGTGAGTCATCTGGCTGAACCCAGCCCTGCACTTCAGATACTCCCTGCAGGCACTTCTACCACATTCAAGATTTCTCTCTCTCAGGCATCACTGCCACAATAGTTTCCAAGCACTTATACAGTATCTTTGCTCATTTTTATTTTTTTTTTAATTAAGCTTCCATATTGCCACACATGGAGGTTGTCTACTGCTGCCTTCTGAACCTTCCACAGGAATGACACGGAATGAAGAAAGCTGGCAGTGCTAACAGCATCAGGAGGAATAATATTCTTCCTTCAAATTAACTTTTCTGCTATAGATACAAGCTTGTAATATTAATGCAAAAGTATTCCAACTCGTGCTTATGCTTGAAAAAGCTTTATTACTCTGTAGTTCAACTGTTAAAATTTAAAGCATTTTTTATATGTTTCCTGTTTCTCTGCTTTAAAATTAGAATTTATCCTATTAGCAAAGAAAGTTTTGAGAAATCAGAGAAAACTTGAGACCAAACCAGGTAACAACAGCCAATGGCAAAAGACTCTGTAAACATACAGAACTCTTCCCTGGGAGCCAGAAAGAGGATGCTAATTCCTATATCTTCCTTTCCCATTAGCAAACACCGTAAAACCCACAGACAGCCACCCCCTCTTAGTTCTCTCCACCCCAATATATCTTCCCTCTGTGGCCATCCCTGATAAAGCATCAACTAATCCCCTACTACTGACATTACTGTGTCAGTTCAAGCACCAGATTCTGTGCTGTGAAGGCAAATTACTCCAGCCTAACTGACAAACCATGAGGAACTCATGCAGAGCTTTCACATTTCCTACTCCACCATTCAGCAGATTGTTGCTCCTGATACTACTACTAAAATTACAAGGTACGAAGTGAATGGAATGGGAAATGAAGAGAAGGAAGGATGCTCTCCTCCTTACAGCGCCTGAAAGCTGTCCTGAAAACTACTCTCTACTGCTAGACCAACGATGCTACACCATGATGGCCACAGAGCTCCCCGTGATACCATAGCAATCATCATTATGATGAGACATCTTAAGGCAGCCACAAGACAAGGCGCTGAGTGTTAGCCCTACTGAAAAACTAGGCATCCCATGGGGAAAAATTTGATTGTATAATTAAAGGCAGTATCACAACACAAACACACACGAGGAGTTGGCCTTAAAACTGTGCAAGCAACGACATTGTTTCTTTCTAATCTTCAAACATTCGGGTATGAAACCTTAGGCTTTGAAATGTTGTTTCAATGCTATGTATTTATATGGGGGTGATCATATAATAAAGGACATTTGCACACAAATTCCCACAAGATCTCTATATTGCTATTATAGCTTTTCATTCCATTTTTAGAAATCTGCTACTCTTCATGTAAATGACTCACAGCTGTGTATCTGTCACAAAGTAGTAAATAATTCTAGAAAATATGCGTGTGTTTAAGTTTAGATACACATTGTATAAAAACATTTTAGAGAAACATACAATTATTCTATATAATGAAGATCAGTTTTAAAAATAATTACCTTTGTTCCCACAGAATTTCTGGTAACAATGTATCAGAAGCCAAGTGGTCTTACAGCTGATAGGTACCAAAATATTAGTATTTTTTTAACTTGCCATATCACCAAGTAAGTAGCAATGTTAGTCTCCAGCAAGTAAGGAAAACAGAACCCTTTAACCTTCACAGCACAACAATAACATCTGATTCTTCAAAACAACTACAGCTGTATGGACTCTGATCAAAGCCAGTAAAATTACACAGGGACTCAAAGATCTACAGATCACTTTAAAAAGAAGCAGTCTTCACGCCATCCTACAACTATTTCTTTGATGTGATAGATTCAATATGTTCATTACCAATCTGTTGCAGAAGTTGCTTTTCCATTAAGGAATCTTAATGATACTGAGGATGAGATCAGAAGCATGAGGGGAAACCTTACGGTTCAGTCATCAGCACAGCGCGATGAAGGCTGAAGTGTGGGGGCAACGTGGCCTTCAAGATGCAGATGACTGCAAATGTGCTCTGCAGATTGGAAAAGAGACTTTTCAAGTATAATTAATTCTACTTGCTTTTAAAGTCGCATTTCTTTTCACAGAAGCCCTGCACAACTGTCATGACAGCGATAAGATCACAGTCCCTTGAAAAAGCATACTATTAGCAATATTTTCCAAGCGCCCACAGATCTCAATCAAAATCTGTTTATCTGTTGTGTCTACACATAGCTTGTACCAAACGTGTCCTAGAAATCTACAAAGTGTAAAAGAAGCCCTCATCCCTTACTGTGCTCTAGCAGCGCATTCTAACCAAACCAAAACACCTCATCGGGTCTTTTTTCTCCTCTTTTCTGGATAGTAATCAACATTTCTTTCCAACCAGCTGTCCACTACCTCATTCCTGACCCACTGTCCCACAGCAAGAGAGTTCAGTCTTCATCATGCTAGAGTAAATGACAAGAAAGCCTCCAATATAAACACTATACCAAAACGACTTGAATTATTTTACGTAAATCTTAAATTCATTCAGTGCAGGAAACAAAATATGGAGAAAAAAAAAAAAAGAAAAAAAGAAAAAAGCAAAGAACTCGAAATTAAGAAGTATGTTAGTAGCCTTTTAGATACCATGGACATGTGTCAGATTTCACATATGTAAACAAGAATCTCAATCACACACCAATATAACTCAATGCATTCAAGCGCACATTTTCAGTTAAGCTGGAACTACAAGGTCAGAATACCTTGAAGTTATATTCTACAGACCTTTACAATGAAGGTCCAGCAGGAGCTATTGCCAGTTTTCCATTAAACCTATGCACAGCTGAGAATGATGAAAGGAAAAAACCCCAGCATTTCATTAACAACTTTAGCCATTCACCTAAGCTTTTATAGGCGCAAAAACATATACATAAAAAAATATTTATAGTTTTAAAACAACTGTTATCCCAGTTCTGATGTATGAGCCTGTACATTTGAAATGAGGATGCATTCTTCTGTAAGCGCGTGACAAACTTAATAAAATTAAAATCCATGTCCAAATTTTGTAATAAGATAGTCTAAAATGTAAATATTTGACACCTATCAAGTGACCACCTCCAATATTTAAACCATTAAGGTGAGAAACGTTATTTCACATACAATTTTTGGAGGCACCGGAACGCACAATGCAGTTAGCAAGAAAACTTCTGTGGAAGAGGACGGAGGACTCAGTGCTAACGCAGGTGAAAAGCACAACAGGAACTGTATTTTTTGTGGGAGATGGTGCAACATTCTTTTAACAAAATAATCCTGCCAACCAGTAACCCAAAGGCAATTTTCTTTCATAACTGAAAACGGATGTTTTCCCTGGACTTAAGAGCAAATCCCTGGTTTCTAGTCTATTGGCTTAGATGAAGCAGAAAATTTGCACTTAGTTCTCATTGTTCCATTATTTGAAGAGAAGATTTAAACAGTCACCAAAATGTTTCCACTTTGCACTTAGCATCATCGTATTTGACCGATTTTAACTTTTTATATAAAATACTATACACTTCTTGCCATGAAGTGTCCTTTACGACACATCTTTTCATGTTTCTCTCCACATCAGGAGAGCTAAAATTTTAATTCCTTTTTTACACAATTGCATCGCTGTATGGAACCTGAGCTGTAAGAAAGCACCAGATTCTCATGAGACTTACAGTAACGTCATGACCTGGCAGCGATGCATCACAGGTTCTGTCTGCCTCCTCAGAGAATGCCTCAAAACATCATACAGCTTGGGCTGTAAAATTTATTTTCCATAGTATGCTCCAGAGGAATCCTGTTACACACAGAAGGCAGTCATTCGTGATGGCAGTTTCAGTGGGCAGATCTCTCTTTAAAAATCTGCTGAAGAAAATGCTGTTTAGATTTCAGCTTTTGGGCTGTGTCTTGAAGACAAGGGCTCTCCCACCGCCCCTGTGGCCAGGCAGCCTGACAGGTGGAATCCATCCTCCTCTGGGGTACCAGCTGCCACCAAACACCTGATCCAGAGCCAGGCTGTGGGTATTACATCTGCCTTTTTTGCTCGTTTTGCAACTGAAGGCTGCATGGATACATGAAACTTAAAAATTAAGCATGTGTGGTAATTTCTTTGGCAGTAAAGTGGGTTATGCCATCCCTAAGGGTTCTGTCTTTAATGACTAGATGGAGAGGTGAATTAGCAGCTTGTCACATTTGTAAAGAAGTAATTTCTGAGCTGGTAAAACACCCATACAACTTCTCTTTCTACCTTTTTATTCTGCGAGTTTGGGCACCTTCAGTGTAATTTCTTATACTACTGAACAGATCCTTATAATCATGATGTATGTATAATGAATAACAACTCAAAACCAACCCCAAATTTAGATTATCTTTCTGAAGTTCCTTATATATCAATAAATACCTGGGATACTACAGAGATAAAAGAAATATTTTTCTTTTAGAGGCAAAACTGCATTTGAGTACACCTCAACCTTGCCTTCAAGCTTAATGGAAAGTTAATTTAGGCGCTTAATAACGTATTGGGCTTCAATATCAAAATAAAAGTCAGAAAAATGCTTTTTAATATAAAAGCTGGAAAAAAAATTTACATTATCTCCTTATACTGATCTTGGACCAACAGGACTTCCTCCTTATCAAACCAAATGGTACCACTGGCTTTAACATAATGGCATTCTTTCAGCCTCTGTAAAAACACTGGATCAAATAATGCATGTACTGCAACTGGGGGAAAAAAAAAAAAAAAAAGTGCTTCAGAAAGCCTCTTCAAAGCTATTTTAAGTTATTTTAAATTCAATAGGCTCAACAGCTAAATATTTCACATTTGTAACGTTCCCAAGCACTAAAAATAGAGCCCAAAAAATGACATCAAAAGACTGAAACTCCTATTTTTATATGGGTGAGCAAACAAACCCCCCCAAACCTTTTAGAAACGGCAGCTCTGCCTGCATTTTTCACATCTTCCAGAGATCTGAAGCCCAGGAATTCTGTCTACCAACCGATCGCTCTCCCCTCGCTCCCACAAACCCATGTCCCCCCCTCGCCAGCCACTTCCTTGGTGGGAAGGCTGTGCCAAGCCAAAGCAGGGTGCTGGGGGCACCCCGGAGGAGCGGTCTCTATCCAACGGAGCCAGCCCCAGCACAGAGGCACGATGCTGCGTCTGCCGGCCACCAGCCTTGCGCCGCCAGGTACACAGAGGGCTGATGTCCTGTCACTAAAACTGCACACCACTCACTGAGGTTCAGGAATATTTTTTTTTTCTGTCAACTCAGCAGGCAATGAAAAATGCACTGATTTAATGGACATGACTGTATGGGGTGCTTATTTCAAAATCATTTCCCTAAACATGCAATGAAATCTGAATTATAACACAATTTTAGACAAGTTACCTGTTCAAGTAAAAATTCAAAATCAATAAAAACAGGGTGAGAAAGAGTTCTGAAAAAAAACTTTCATTACACTCCTGGTTTATGTCCTAGTACTTCAGATCTAAAGTCCTGAATCAGCTTAATACTGTAATCCTCAACTGTAATCCTCAAGTGTAGCAAATATTTTAGTACTAAAACTCAGCTCTTCCTACTTACCTTAATTCAAGAACATTTTTCTATACTTTCAGCACAACTCAGTATAGTGTACATTCTTGCACATAGAAGGGTTTGTAATTGTAAATTTGAAGGCATGTGCTACAGAGCTGTGAGTTAAACCTGTCTGACATTTTAGAAACATTGATGGTTACTAAAGGTTGTGTTTGTCTGGCCAATGCCAATTCAAATAACACTCGTGGTATTCCAAAAGGTACGCATCTCCTCCAGCTCCTCCTACCGTGGTGTTCTGCAACAAGACAATCCACCTAGTGGATGAGGGAAAGGCTGTGGATGGTGTCTACCTGGACCTTAGTAAAGCCTTTGACACCATCTCCCACAGCATCTCCTGGAGAAATGGGCTGCTCATGGCTTGGATGGGTGTACGCTGCACTGGGTAAAAAACTGGCTGGATGGCTGAGCCCAAAAAGTGGTGGCGAATGGAGCTACATCTGACTGGTGGCCGGTCACAAGCGGTGTTCCCCAGGGCTCTGTGCTGCGGCCAGCCCTGTTTAATGTCTTTACCAACGATCTGGATGAGGGGATCGAGCGCACCCTCAGGAAGCTGGCAGACGACACCAAGCTGGGTGGGAGTGTTGATCTGCTGGAGGGCAGGAAGGCTCTGCAGGGGGATCTGGACAGGCCGGACCGACGGGCCAAGGCCAGCTGCACGAGGCTCAACAGGGAGAGCTGCCAGGTTTTGCACTGGGCTCACACCAGCCCCACGCAGCGCTGCAGGCCTGGGGCAGAGCGGCTGGGAAGCTGCCTGGTGGGAAAGGCCCTGGGGGTGCTGGGTGACGGTCTGCTGAACGTGAGCCAGCAGTGTGCCCAGGTGGCCAAGAAGCCCAGCAGCATCCTGGCTCGTATCGGATATAGCATGGCCAGCAGGGCCAGGGCAGTGACTGTCCCCCTGCACTTGGCACTGGTGAGGCTGCATCTCAAATGCTGTGTTCAGTTTTGGGCCCCTCACCAAAGACACAGAGGTGCTGGAGCGTGTCCAGAGACAGGCAATGAAGCTGGGGAAGGGTCTGGAGCAAAAGTGTTATGAGGAGCAGATGAGGGAACTGGGGCTGCTTAGCCTGGAGAGGAGAAGACTCGGGGAGACCTTACTGCTCTCTCCAACTACCTGACAGGAGGCTGTAGGCAGGTGGGGGTTGGTCTCTTCTCCCAGAAAACAAGCAACAGGGCAAGAGGAAACAGCCTCAAGTTGCACCAGGGGAGGTTTAGATTGGATATCAGGAAAAAATCCTTCAATGAAAGGGTGGTCAAGCATTGGAACAGCTGCCCAGGGAGGTGGTGGAATCATCACCCTTGGAAGTGTTTAAAAAACACATATATGCAGTGCCTGGGGACATGATTTAGTGATGGAATTGGCAGTCCTGGGTTAACAGCTGGACTTTTCCAAACCTAAATGATTCTATGATTTAGAAGGACAAAGTCTAACATGAAAGCACATGTCCCGTTTTCCCATTAATCCTCCCTCATTCCCATTTTCCCCAATCATCTTCTCTACATGGCCACATAATTTCTAACTTTTACCAGATTCTCTTTTTAGGACTTAAAAAATATTTTAAGACTTTTGTAACTTTAAGGTAATGATAATCGTTACATTTCTCCCCCCTCTAACACTGTACTTTGCCTTACCAGGTATTTCCCAGATGAAATTACTGTTGGAAGGAACTGAGTGATGAAGCAAAAAGCAGGAAGCTGAGGTCAGCCAAAAATCCCCCTCCTATCTCGCACCAGGGTCCCTGAGGAACACAGCAAGTAGTATCTTCCCTTCTTCTCCCTTAGGCACTCTCATTCAGTCAGCATCAGCAGCTCTCAGTCCCTCTCACTCCCTCTCCTCACTCAGCTCCCATCCAGCACCGGGTCATCACTGAAGACACCGCTCTCTCTCTGCTGCAATCCCGTGTCCGTGTCGGTGAGCAGAGGTGGCCAGCAGAGCAGCTGAACCTCTCCTTGTTCCTGCTGAGAGCTGTCTTTCCTCCCCGGCTGAGAGGCTTTAGCAGGGGCTATTTCCCTCTAACCCTATATCCCTGCTTAAATGGAGATTCAGCTGGCTTCTGGGCAGAAGAATCTGCTTCTCAAAGATACTTCACAGATATGAGATGCAGCTGTTTGGGGACATCCTTGAGCAGAAGGAAATTAAGGACAGAAAAGGCTGCAGAAACCTGACAAGCCCAACAGAGCAGTCAGGAGGAGACAGAGGCATGGCCAGCACTCAGCAGGGTAGAAGCTGAAACAGTGAGAATGACCCAGTGAGGAGATAAAGGCTTTAACCTCAGGAGGACCCCAGCAAGATCAATAATCTCCACCGACATGCAGCTTCTGTTTCCAAGGCATCAGCTGGAGTGACCTTCTTCAGATAGATAACTGTATCTTGTATGAGGGCACACGACTGCATACATTAGATATGTGTAAATGCCTTTTTTTTTTCCCTAAAGGAAAGAAAAAATTTCCAGAATTTGAAATACAAAGCAAAGAGAAATTTGGGTTCTGTTTCTGGCTCTGATACAGAATAGCCTGATCTTAGGTAGGTTACTTTGTTGCTTTGTGCTTTACCTTAGCCAGTTATATAATGGGAAAAAAACAGTACCTTTGCTAACTTCAAAGATTATTCTGATTATGTTAAAATAACATGAAGATGAAAAAGGCAATAATGATAAATAGCAATCCTTAGTTTGCACTTATGCAAAATCCTTCTACAGATCCAAGTACTTGATTTCAGATGAAATACAGACATCGTTTGATGTTCATTTCTCGCAGCACAAGTGCCAGCTGAGGCATCCCTTGCCTCCTACTCCCAGGTGCCTGCTCCAGCCCAGCGGTGCCCCGACAGCTGCGCTGTACCACTGTGGTTATGCTGAGCAGGGAACTGGGTACAAAAGCCAACGGGAGAGACCGTGGGAGGGGAGGAAGGACAATATCTAAGGCAACACCCCTGCCAAAACAAATATACATCAATCAAGTACAAAGGCTGGTATCAAAGCTATCAATTTGTGTTACGCCGTGGGTATATGAAAAATACAGCTGACTTCACTTGTATAACACGTTCTGTCTGCCCTACAGTAACAAACTTGTTTCAAACCATGAATAAATATTTCAACACAAATCTGAATAGGTCACAGGGAGATATTTCATAATCCTATGGAACTGATTTGCTAACAATGTTGGAATCTGCATGATTGCTAGATTTCACAGACTGAATAAAAGTTTTACATATTAAATGATACAGCTTCTGTAATTGTTCTACTTGAAAACATATTTTCAATGTGATTAAAAATTTTCTTAGATCAGTCCCTGAAGTTGTCACAGTCCAAGTAGTGGTTTCAGCTGTTTTAATAACGCTGTACAATTAAACTACAGACTGAGATTTTTATCTTCACAAGACACTTATTTACACAAATACTGTAGAAAGTAGAATGGGAAAAGCAACCTTTTAAAAAATGAATACCAAGAAGGCTTCTGTCAATCTGATTGACTTAAATTCTGAGTGTACCATTAAATCCTGTTAAATGAATGGCAAAACCCCCAAGTCCCACTAAACAAATAGAAACTCTTTTTGTGAAACAACAAAATAAAATTAAACTTGAGACTGACTCCTTCCTGACAGGTGTTCCTGCTTTAACACATCACAAAATACAAGTAGTCATAGCCAAGGTTTTCAAATGACTCTTCTTGTTCCCAAATGGACACCATTAAAGCATTCCTAGATTCAGTGAAGACACTGTGAAACTTGCCCACTTTTAATACATACTTGTTTGGTCACCCAACATTTAAGACACCCCCAACCATTAGTCTTCTGCATATTTTTGCCCATTGTTCTCATGCTACTCTTACAAGAAATCACGCTTAAGAAGATGCAATTCTGTAAGTTTTATTAAACTGAAAATGCATAATCAGGACAAAAATGAGGATTTACGATTGCCAACTGAAAGGGGAAACACCAATCAACTTTACACTTTCAGCCTGCACTACAGTTTGGTGGTTGGGGTGTTTTGTTTGTTTTCTTTGCTTATTTTTTCTAACAATTTGCAGGTAATCACACCAGTTATGCCTCCGAGCAGGTACCGTCCTATTATTGAGACGAGTTCTGTTTCCCAATCTATCCTTTCAAAAAGGAAATCCAAGTGTCCTATGATTTCTATTATACTTACAAAATACACTTGTTATTTTTCTTCCTAAACTTCCCTTTGCTGTAAGATTTCAAATGCAGGAAAGGTCTGTCAAGAGCCCAGCTGACCACAAATAATGTAGCAAGTTGTCAAATACTTGAGCACATTTCTACTGCACAATTAAAATATAGCCACATTACAGCTGTAAGCCAATATTCAAACTTTAAAAGGCATTTGCAAATACGGATTTTCTTCTCCAGAAGAAAAAAATTGCTGCTGACAGCACCCACCTGGTAGCTATTTCAGTTTACAGCAATCTAGAATGAATGAAAAAGCCTGCCTTCCGATCTCATCTCAAGGGCTCTATCATAACACAGGCCTGCACCACCCCAATTGCACTTTTGGGAATAAGACACTGCTACTGACATAACCCATTACAATGATTACAAATACATTAACACTGTGAAGAAATTCATTACATACTTCGGGCATCACTGTGGCACTGACTGTGCTAGGCTATTTGTCAGGTCCCGCTTAAGCAGAAACTGTAAATGACTAAAAGTGATCATTTCAATACTAGAAAAATCTCAGAATTTACCAGTTTATGCCCACTTACCAACTCGTAAGTTAGTATGTAAGAGTGTGCAGGCATAAAATGAACACGTCTTTGATGAACACTTAGGTGACATATGACCTCAGCTAATTAAATATTTAGCGCTGTACTCCCCCACATATAACAAACTTCTGTTCCACAGCAAATATAATGTGGTGACCATGCAGCCAGAGTCTTTCTAAATGCAGGACAGTGCTCACCTCCACTCCCTGCTCTGTGCAGTCTACTACTGGTTATAATGCTGTATACACTAGCTCAGTGTAGAATGAAGTTCAGCAGAGTTGGGAGAAGCTATTCAGACTGGTATCTTGGGCACCTTATTTCACTTGTTCTATTCTGGAATATTCAGTGAAATTGAGGATTCACAATTAATGAGTTTTCCCCATCAGCAAAACTTCATTATTACTGTCTTCATAACAGGTATCTTAATACCCTAAGACTATTATGAATAAAGTTTGCCCCCACAGTACAGCTTGATGTTTCCTGTTCAAACTAAAACAATAATTTCAAAAAAATAAACCCATTAACTGATCTGTATAAAACCAGGAACAATAATGTTAGCATACCTGAGCTATGCAGTTGAAATCTCAAATTAGTTTAAAATCTTTCCCTTGATGCTCTCTCTCCCACTGCCATTACACACTAACTATTCTCTTAGTGCTGGACAGAATTTGTCTCCTGTTGAACCCTCCAAAGCTGAGCAGGGTTAGCTCACATCCTTCTCAGCACTCCCTCATTGCCAGTGTGCCTGTCCAAGCACTGTTTGCAAGAGCTGTGAGCCCCATGGACAGCATCTCTTCCCGAGCTCCTGGCACAGCACTCGGGAGATGTGTAATGCTTTTGGTTTACAGGCCATATTTATTTCACCCACACACATTTTTAGTTTGCTCTGAAGATGCTATGAATGGCTCCGCAGCTGGGAGTGCCTAACGTAGGTGTGTGCAGCGCTCCGCTCTCCCAACCCTACGTGTGGTGGGGAACACTTCCCAGCTTCATCTGCACGGCTAACAAGTGCATGAATGATCTGCTGACAGTGGTGATGAAAGCTAAGAGGCTCAAGTTAGTCTTCAGGGTCATTAAAAATCTTTTTCAAAGACCATTTTAAATATTTTCTGTATGTTCATCTGTCACTGACTTCTAGTAGTTTCCTATGCTTTATTTCACAATAAGTTTTCACCAAGTTTTCTCTGCTTTCCCATCAGTGTCTGGACCTGCATTCAAAGGACAAACATTGCCAAGTGTAATTCACTGTGGCTCAGCTAGCATCACCTGTTTTGCCTTACTCACTGCAATTATATCCTCAGAGAACAGAAATGGAGGAGAACAGAACAGCAGTTAGAATATAATCCATTTGTATGCACTGCATTTTCGATGTCTACCTTTCAGGAGTTCATGTTGGTGAGAATGTGGGTATTTTCTCTACCCTTTGGGGTTACTGTGTTTGGGTTTTTGTGGGGGGGGGGTGGGGTGGGGAGGGTTGGGGTGTTAATTCTTTTGGGGTTTTGTGCGTGTGTTAGTTGTTTTGGTTTTTTCTAAACAGTAGAACTTCCCATGTCAAAGGGACATGTATACAAAAACTGTACTTGCGCTTTACAACACCTGTACTAATTCACTGGGGTTTAAATTCTATTTCTATTTTAAGTTCTATTTCTGTGTCCCACATCGCTACTTCTAGAGCGAGTTAATGCTTTAATTAGTGAAACAGAACTACAACCAAGCAACAATGGTCTTAATGGCTCCATATAGATGATCCAACTGCGTAGAGCATCCAATAAGCCATGTATTCCTTCAGATACACACATCCAGTTTGTGAAGAGATCGATAGACAGGGCTCTGAACCATCAATCAAAGATAAATCATAATATTTTGATTTGGCATAGGAAAAAAAAAAAAAAATCACTTTCACTGCTATAGCTCCACCACTCATATTTCCTGTCCAAGTGTTAGAAAAGTGGGAAGTGCTTTTATACAGAATGCAAGGACACCTTACCCCTGCAGTCAATTTGAATGTCTGTAACAAGGGATTTTTTGCTAGTCTAAGGAAGTATTTACAGGCCTGTAAGCATTTCTAAATGAGCCTCATGCTGTCAGTCTAAAGGAATGTAAAAATCCAGGCCAAAGCCAAAAGCTGTCTGATGTCATAGAACCATTTAGGTTGGAAAAGACCTTTAAGATTATCAAAGCTGCCACTAAAATGCAGCCCACCACTAAACCACGTCCCTAAGCGCCACATCTACACATCTTTTAAATACCTCCAGGGATGGTGACTCAGTCACTTTCCCGGGCAACTTGTTCCAGTGCTTGACAACCCTTATGGTGAAGAAATCTTTCCAAATATCCAATCTAAACCTTCCCTGGTGCAACTTGTAGGCCATCTCCTCTTGTCCTATCACTCGCTACTTGAGAGCAGACTCACCTCAGTACAACCTCCTTTCAGGTAACTGTAGAGAGTGATACCACAGATGCTTCAGAAATTGTTAGGAAATAATTGGCCTGATGCCAAGAAACACATACACAATATTTTATAGGCTCAAATTTCAAAATAAATGCACAGAACTGTTGTGCTGAAACCCTGAATCCACCTCACCAGAACCTTCAAAGGAATTTAAAATTGCATCACAAACTCCTACTCAGTCTCAATGCAAGTGGGTATCAGATGTCTTAGAAAAAGAAGTCCTTCCTCAGACCTCTCAAAACATCAAATCTCTCTTTCTACTCTGAAACAAGAGGAAAAAAAAGCTAAGACAATAGAAAGTCTTCACACTTCCCTCTTTCAACATGTTTTGTTGCCCTTAGAGGCTGAATTCCTAGTTTCTGCCCTTTAGACGTATCTGTATACCAAATGTTCTTCCATGAACCAATTTTGTATGGAAGTATACTATGCAAATTAACTGAAATAAGGTAAAACTCATGTAAGCCAGATTTTAAGACTAATGAACATACTTATTTCTTTCAAATTATCAATTGTGTTATAGAATAAATAACTTCATATGCCAAAATAAAACACTGATAATCAGACTTCTGAGAAAGAAATGTATGTACTGTCTACATAAATCTGATTATGTTCAATATTTAGAAAGATCCATACTTTTCCTGATATTGAAAGCACAGAAGCTAAAATAACCCCCAAAAAAACCCACTTCAGATTTCTAACAGCTGGCATTAAAACTCTGATTTCCTATCACAAATCCAATTCTAAACAGAACTGCAAAAAGGGAAAGTCTCACACAAAACTCAAGTCTCCCAGCTCCAATGTTTAGGTATTAACATCCACAGCAACACAGCACTGGTCATTTTATTTATTAAATACAAAACAGTGAGAATAATAATAATCTTGATGAATGGTATACATCAACGACAGCTGTTCAATGCATAAGGAGGGAACATTGCCAAACCTATCATGGAAAGGGAACAAAACTGCAACGTGACTGGGAAGAGTGGGAACACCACAAAAACATCAAGCTAAGATGAAAAGACATGAAGAAAGACTTGGTACAGGTACACAGAAGTAGTTATGGATTGAGGAACTCTACTCTTTTATTTCATGTAAGTTTCTTTATAACATCTGCAAGAATCCCCCTCACTTTAGTCTCCCCTATTAACAACAGTAAGCTTTCTGGGTTATAAATCAACTTTTGGTATCAATTCAAATCTCTGCTTGAAGGCCTTTCAATAGTACAATTACATTCATGCAAATCTTCATCAAGCTTTTAGTGAATATACTGTCATCATCTCCTATTTGGACAGCAACAGTAGGGGTTACTTGGTCTCGAAAGCAACAGTTTTGAAAACACCTGCAACTGGTGTATAATCAAGAGTAACATGAGCAGGAGCACACTGACGTGATGCTTCCCTGTCTGCGGTGGTTGCCCTGAATGCTCCATGAACTCTTTGTTTTCAAGCACATGGTTTCCGTTAGCCAGAAAACGCAAAGATCACCTCAGATCTCTGTGACTTCAGAACAGCCCCAACAGCTCAGGTCTTCAGAAATAACGGAGGTATCCATAGCCAGGATGACATGTCAGGAGCTAGATACCCAGTTATGAAACTTCACATTCAAAATTCCGGAGTTAGTCAGAGGTTCACAATTCAAACACCTGAGGCAATTACTTAATTTGCCATTGACTTTATTAATAAAAAGGACATAAGCTTTCTTTGTAAGGAAAACAAATTTAAAACCCTGATCCCCAGTATCCATCCACATGCAGCAATTTTGTCTCATGCTGGAAGGAGACAAATAATAGCTTATATCAAGTACATCTCCTAACCGTTTTTGTACTCCCAATACAAGATGCAACAACAGCACAGCTGTGAAAGCAGTAAGAGGAAACCAAATCACATAAAGAACAATCATTTAGTGTATATGTACAAAGATAAGCAGAGACAGTCCTGAGTCCAGGCTTTGACTGCAGTGCCTGCAAGCCAGAGCCGACCCAGTGTGGAGCTGCCCCGCAGCTTCTGCTCCCTGGCCTGGAGGCGTGCGGCTCTTTGCCCCCAGCCTCCCTGGGAGCCATCCCACATCTAACGGACAAAACCTTTTGTCTAAAAGTAATTCAAGAGTTCTTAGAAACAACTTATCACGTTATTAAAAACCAAACGCTTCATTTACCTACAGCTCCTACGATTGTGCCAAACTGAAATACCATTAGTGGTTTACCTCCAGACAGCATCCTCTCTGAAGAAGCGCTGTATGCCATATTATAAAGAAAGGAGCCAGAAATCAAAGTTAAGTAACGTGTTGGGTTTTCACAATCACAATGTTTTCCAGACAAAGAAAAAAATCTACTGAAAAAGGCTCAAAAAGGAACAGTGATTAATGACCAACTCTGAAGTACCAACATCTTTTATCACCTGTCTGGGCTCCCCGTCTCCTCTGAGGAGCCCGAGTTCCATCGTGTTGAGCTATGGAAGCAACTCGGGTACGACTGCAAAGCAGCTGGGCTAACAGGGGGCTATTCTGAGTGTCTGTCAAATGCCAAGAACCTAAAGCTCTACTTCTAAGTCATATCAGTTTCAAAATCAAGAGGGTAAAATGTATTCGGCAAAACCACGATACAGGGACCAGGTTTTTCTCAGCAAGCTTAGCACACAGGATAGAAACAAATGAGGCTTATTGAAAACGTCTAATTAAGGAGCAAGAAAAAGACATGAAAGATTTCCCATGTTCTAAACACTATTCTGCACAGATGAGCTTAATAGTACTGAACAGTCAATACCCAGTATCTGTAAGCTTATCCGTTTTGTGCTTAACAGTTCCAGTCCCACGTCTGCCCCTTACCAGGTCAGCAGTCCGCAGACAAAGACCCTTGTCACCACTGCCATCCTGGGTACAGGCAAAACCGGTGACAGGGTGGGGGCGAGAATTTATTAGTAGCAGCTGGCAGCACCTAGCAGTGCTTTATAACTGAACTTTGCAGCATACTTGTTCCTTTTGATCTTAACTCCATGCATTTCAACATTGTTAAAGAAAACCAGAGTAGAACCATGGTAAAAATCAAATATAAGGAATGCCCAGGAAGATACAGCTGTAGCATTCTGAAGCTAATGCCCTCTGCCAGGAGCTGCAACAGCAGAGGAGCCTGTGCACAGCCACTGCGGCCACCCTTGCTCACTGCAAGAAGCCTCTAGCATGACAAGGCAGGAAGAAGGGGATAGCAACAAATCCGATGTGAAAATAAATGTTGTCTGAAAAAGCACAGGGAAGACAAGTGGAACATTCACAAAACATAAATAGTGTTTTACTTTTGCTTGGTAATGACTACAATGTACAGTATCTCCGCTAAACTTGCTCTGAAGTGTTAAGATAAACAGCACCCAGTTTTAAATTTTTGGAGTGGGTGGAATAGTTATTAGAAGCCTATTACTACTACTACATCAGAAAGCCTGTCGATCTAGAATATTCCCAGAAAGTGTACTGATATGTCATTCTGCCTTCCGGAGAGATCCTACCTATTTCTCAAATTATTTGGGTTGTTAAATAGCATCATAGGATTTGTTTAGAATAATGTTGATATTGTATACATTGTATATATGTATTACATTACACATTGCAGCATCTAAAAAAAGACATAAAAAGTATGGCATTCTCGTCAGTTCCTCTTTTTGCATTGAGATGGGCAAAACAATTCCTTATCTACTACCTTTTTTATTTACAGTCCAATTTTCCACTAATGCATTCTGAAAGAGTCCCATTCTTAGCAGCCTTACCTACTTTTGCCTTATGTCTATAAGGTATTCACAATAAAGCCCCAATGTACATTCTCACAACAGATCTCTGCTAATTATGACATTGAATTTATTATGCAACAATATGAAAGTCAGACAATCCTCAGCATTCCCAGTAAATGGAAAAAATATATTTACTGTATTTGCATTACCCAAAGATATTTGCAGATCTTTAAACTCATAGAAGTGCATAAAACATACTAACTATAAGCAACTAATTTCCAGCAGAGATGCAAATTAGAGCCTCAAGAACTGCACATGATACAAGAACTGTGAGCCACCTGTATTTACAGATACTAGTTGGCTTAAAACATATGTTTTCACCATTATTGGAGGTGGAAAAAATGACTATTTCAGAAAACGGATGTTTCCCATCTCCATTCTAGACCTTAAACTCAAATAAAATTTTTGCTGTGTAGTACTAGAAATATGCAGGATGCTTCAAAGATGACAAAGCTGCAGATCAGACAATTATATCAAACGAATAAGCTAAAAGTTATGTTCATATCTACTTGAAAAACTGACATCTCTAAGACTCTCAAGTAAAATATTTTTAGGCCTCTGGAAACAAAGCACAGTTATAGCCCTCACACTTCCCAAATACACTATTGCAAAGTCAGGATAAAGATAAGATCCTACCTTGCATCCAAAAAGCTCTTTTTCCAGATTCCAACAGATTTTTAATGTAACTTTGCAAAGGTCCTTGCTCTCAGACCTCCAGGTCATAACACAGTGCTAATTCCTGTCGGCACAGCTCTGCAGCTACCTGGTACAGCTCTCCTATCAAACGCACTCCAAACAGCAGTTTGACAAAACAATAAGGAATGCACTCATAAAAAAACAAGGGTGAGGGTTTTTTTGTAAAAATAACATTTTAAATGTTTCTTCTTTTTCAAATAAACATGTCTGTTGTTATTTAACACAGTTTTTAGCATTTTGTGGGTTTGGTACATAACAGAAATTTTAAACCATTTCCAAACATTTTCAAAACATTTCAATCTCAGTGCAAGTAAAACACTCCAACTTCATCTTTCTGATTAAATGTTTCCGTAAGAGAAAAAAATTCTATGTACAGTTTTCTGTCTAAGCAGGCTTTGCCTTCACAGCTAACATTTCATATTCAGACTCCAATTGCACATCAAAGCTTCACTTTTAAATTCAGTAAAGATGCAAGTTTAATCTCAGGAGGCTATGATGTCTTAGATGTTAAAGTGCTGCTACCAGCAATCTTTAAAAGAGTCTGCTTCTTCTGATGGATCCATTTCTAATGAGAATCACTGAACAGAAGTTACTCAACAAGCATTACCAGTTATCTTGGGTGACTCGCAAAATCTTCCACAGATTCTACAGAAACTAAGGCTTTGACTTGCATTCCTCTACAGCCTTCTACACTCATTGCTTTAATACTTTGTTTGCTCCTTGCAACAAGTTTCATTCCTATTTTTTCTCCTCAACATTAATCCACAATACTATCACCTTTTCCCCAGTTGCAACAACACAAGAAATAGCCTTAATTAGCACACGTTTCCAAAATGTTATCGCTATTTGTAACAATGTACACCCTTTGTCACAACCCCCTCTGCAGTTAACTCATTTCCTGTAACCAAATAAACAGCAAAAAATAAATAATACCAGAATTTCTTTTAAACATGCATTAGATTTCAGACAGAAAGGCAATGTAAAGTTCAAGAAAATATACATTTGCTAACAGCTGGCCAGAAGTCCAAAATATTTCATCATTATGGCAGTATCTTAGATAGTCATGCCCAAGAAAATCCCACTTTATTTTCTTTCCCCCTCTATTAGCTGCTCCACATATAATCTCTTTCAACAGAGACATGTATTTAGAAATCTCCATGTGCATTCATCTGTATCTCTTTCAGTAGTTCAGAGTCTTCATTTTCTACAGCACCCTAAAATAACTTCCTGGGAGGCACAGTACTATCTTCTTGCATCAAATACTTCGCTGTCTCAAAGTACCTTACTTTTTTTTTAAAGAGGTATTAAGGCCCTTCATTTTTGTCTTAACATTTCCTCACCTACCTTATAGCATAGCGAAGGTATATCAACAACATATAATGCCTTATTCTCTTCACTGAAGGCAAAATGTGCCTTACTGACTCCCTATCATTTCAAGGGTACAAATTTTAATGCTCATGTGAATCAGTCCTGCCTCCATCTTTCAAAACAGAAGATCTGCCACCTTGCAAAGGTTTGTAATTTTCCCTTTGCTGTACATCCAAATCTCCTGGGGAAAAAAATACAGCGCAAAGAAGGGAAAATGCTTATTTACAGAGCATTTTCTTAGATTAGGCAGATCAGAAATGAAAAACCAGCTCAAACACTGGCTACAAACCTAGCTGATCAGGTACTGCAAGCAGAACCTAGCTGAAATAAATGCATTTAAATTATAAATTAATATCGTGTGCTGCTCTCTGGAAGAAAAGCAGTTCAAGGTAACAACTGAGAGGGAGCAGGGCTACAACTTTGCAAAATTAGTCTGACATGATCTAACACAACTTCGGTGGGAGTCAGATTGGACCATGGGCTCACAGCAACATGAGTCTAACTGCTGCCACTCAAAAGCAATAGTTAAGTGAAAACTGTCTATTACTACATTAAATAACCTGATCCAGCTGCATACATTAATAATTACTTTTCTAATAGTAGCTTTCCTCAACAAGTTTCCACAGAATTCTGTGAGCACTTAAAAGACATGTATTTTTTTATATATATATATATTTATTTTGTTATTAATTTTTATAATATATATATAGCAAGAAGGCTGGCAAAGGAAAGCCAGGATAATACACTGGAAAGATAAATCCATCTATCAGCGTTTCAGAATTAAAAAACTCCATCTTTGTCGCTGTGTGAGGCAGTTTCTTTATATCCAAAACTCAAAAACTTTTATTTTACATAAGTTTCCTAAATCCTCTAAAACCTGCAGACACCTTTTGTTGCTATGAGGAATAAAACCTACATAATTTCAGCAACAATATGTACCACTCATGCTCAACTGTTGATGCCAGGGATTTTTTCCATATATCATGCAAATACCTCACGTGTCATATAAAAGTATATTCTTAACACTCAGTTGCTGTAAGATTAATTTATTCGCAGTGCCAGAAATGCAGCCTTGAGGGAAAAAAAAAAAATTAAAAATGTCTTTGTTGCTTTCATCTTGATGTTATTTCAACATGAATGTTTCATTACAACAATGTATCTATGACCAATGAGGGAGACCATTTACCTCTTTAGCTACTTATATTCTATTTAAATGGCCGTTATGAACTATTGTATAACTAATGAATTTGTCTTCAAAACAGTCTCAGAATTTAGGAAGCATTTTACAGACATAAGAGGCAGATATTTAACAAGTCTCTAAATAAATATTTGACAAAGCCAATAGAGTAAACACACATCTCAAAACATTTACCTGGGAAGCCATAGTTGGCCCTTTTTTGGTCAGGTTAAGGGGTATGTACACATACTGACTGAAGTTAAGATGGATTTTTTTGGGTCCATTTCTCGTGAAAGTCGAAGATGGAAGAAAAATGAGTGATTCAGCAAAGCATAAGAAAGTATATCTTTCCCCCCAAAGTACAAGCTTAGGTTCAGGATGAGAGGTTGGTTTTGAACCGCATTTCAGTAGTTCCAAACTCCACAAGAAAATCTTCAGATCTGAAACAAAGACCATTCCCCAATCTCTACTTCTCCTGGCACCAGGAAACAGCTACCTCAGCCTTTGCATTTTCAATACCTCCAGACTGTGGGCTCCAGACTATACCCCATCCTACAGCATTTGCAAAATTCTAGCTGGAGGGACTAGCAACCGACACTACTCAAATCTACTTGGATTTTTTTAAGATAGGAGAGATGAATATTATGACTACTCAGATGTATGATTGGTTTAAATTATCAGCTGCACATTAAGCAACAGTAAAGATTAAATTTAAAGCTTCAAGAACCTGTTTGTCCTTATTTGCATTTTGCATTTTTATAGAAGCTTTCTTACAAGACAGGATGGGTTTCTCATATTTATGCCCTGACCAAATACGAACTAAAAAAAAAAAAAACAGTATTCCATACTACACAGATATGGTTGCAAGACAAACATGTTTTGACATCCTAAAAGACAACAATGACATAAAAGTTAAGTGCAATATTTAAGAGATTTGCTGTGATTTGTTTTAACTAACATGTATTAAGATCTTAATAACTTACTCTTAGTCTTCTTGAACTGTTTATAGTCTAGCTACATCTTTCAATACACCACTGTTAATCATCCTACAAAAAATTGCAACTAAAAGATTGTATAAAGTAGGGGTTTTATTCCTCCATTATTTTTCTGGATGGATTTAGCTCAAAGGCCTAACACTACTCTGCTATTTCCACAGATCCTTCATATAGTTGCAAGGAAACATTTTTAAAAGAACATCTATAATTTTCCTTAATAATGAAGTTTTAAATTGACTAGGTTCATCAGTAGTGTTTTCAGGTTCCATTAGCTTTTAAACTATAGCTGAATTTCCACTTGCTATTCTAGGAACTTTTTATTCTGCGTAATTTTACTGGAAATCAGCAGAAAAACATTTACAAAGACTTAGTAAACTGTTGGCTGAATTCATCAGGCTTCACATAACTAACCATAAACCAGTCACATCTGCTTTAAAATTTACAGGATCATAAATATAGTTCTAGGAGGCCACACACCTTACTTTCCATCATCCAAGAACTATTCAGTGCACAACATTTTTAATACCTTATCAAAAATATAGATGAAATGGTGCTCTTACAATTCATGGGCTATACTGAAATAACCTTCTGCAAAAGATTTCCTGTATGACTGTGACATGTTCAATTTAATTATCTGAAAGGTATGGTAATAGATTGCCACAGCCTTTGCAGCTAAGCTTACTAATGTCTTTAAAGCATTGTGTCAACTTTAAAGGCAGGGCTGATATGATGCCCAAGTAAGGTATCTAGCAGGGAACTCAAAGCTTCCCAACAGTTCCATAAAAATGGAACTCTGCCAAAGCAATAATTCTGTCCTTGACATTCAGGTGGCAAAACTAAATCTTGCAGCACCAAAATGGGTTCTAAAAGAGTCAAGAAGGGACCATGGAGACTCCAGTGCCTGGTCAGTAATGTTGCAGGGGTCAGTATGCTGCAGCCTCTCTCTTTTTTCACCCTTCCAGCTTCCTAGAACATCCTCTACTTCCACAGTGCTGTGGGTGTACAGGGTTTACAGTGCCAGGAGCAGCCCTACCTCTGTCGGATGCAGCAGTAGTAGAGCTTTACAAATAAAACCACCATAGTGGTGAATGAGGCCATCCTTACTGCTGGAATGGCCAACCTCCATCTCTTAACCTCGTCAAGGCAGGCAGACAACTGCGCTAGGCAGCAACCTACTTTGCTTACGCCTAAAGCCAAATTTGCGTATTATGAAAATGGAAGGTGACACAGTAACACAAAACAGTTGAGTCAGTAGAAATGTATGCTGCAGCACTCAATTACAGCTGGGTGAATTAAGGGCTGTGTAACAAATTTAATATATCCCCCTCCACACACATACACACACTTTGCAAGTCAAGCTAGATCTTTCAGTATTAAAAATTCCACTTTAGAAGTATTTGAAGATCTTATCACCCAATAACTGGATTAATTCAGCTTGTAATTTCTCCCTTGGAGAAGCACAAGCAATGATTATTTTGTAGGAACGTTGTCTTCCTAATTTGGGGGGATAGAAAAGGACAAGGATTTATCTCACCCGTCCTGCCCAAATCCCCTCCACAGCATTAACTCCAGTCACATTCAGGGAGCCCAGTCAGATGGTTATTACCAGAGACAAGTAGTCTGTTCTGCATTGCACAGCGCTAGGTTCAGACACCGAACGGTGATTGCTTACTGGTTGTACAAACAGTATTACCAGCCAAAAGGCACCATGCTTTGTCAACTCTCTTTACCCATTTATACCACATGCACTTTCCCAGTAAAAGGCTACTGTTTTATTTTAGCATGCCAAGCCCCCATTTTGACCAAAATTACTTACAAAGACTGCATCCTACCGCTATTTTTGAAAGCATCAGTACCTTTACTCTCTTGAAGTTAATTCAAATAGTATCACTCCTAAACACAAACTATTCTTTTTGCATTCTATAGCTGTAAATACTACCCAATTAAAGATCTTCATGCTGGGCATCCAAATACTGAAGTACCCAAGATTAGAGACCGTTTTGGAAAACGTCGTCTGCATTCAGCAGATGCCTATACAAACAATTCTCTTGTAAGCGTTTTATTTGTTCATTGCAGAGCACTATGCAATCTTCATATGGAAAAGCTCTGTTCTGTTCGCCGTTTCTGGTGCATATACATAGTAAGGTCACAGGTTTCGCATTTTACAGTACCATGACAGAAGGATCCTTCTCCAAATTATTTAAACCATGAAATGACAAGAGATGGAAACATCTGACTTACTGTAAGGTGTTGTATCAGTAGGGTCAGGAGGTGGAAAATTTTCCGTGAAGTTGACATTACACAAGTCCGTACTACAGCAGCAGAAGCGGTATGTTCCATTCTGAATCAAGGAAGGGGTAGTTGTAACTATACACGCCTCAAAGTGACACTCTTGTGGGTCTCCTATATGAGACCAGCAACCTATGGAAAGAGGCAAATTAATTCTTTTTAAAGGAGGCATAAAATTAATTCTATTGCATAGACAATTAAATACACCTATAGAAACCCACACATTACCTAAATTAAGTGTGTGGGGTGAAAACACATCATAATTTGCTTGTCTGACTTCACTACCACCTTTTAAACCAAAACCTGAAGAATTTCTTTCAGAATTTACCACAGCCAAGGAGAAAAAACATGGGCAGCAATGAAAGCTAACATCGGGTGTCCAGCTGTCAACCTCAATATGATAAAACCTGAATTCTTGAGCCTTCTAAGCAGAAGTACGCCATTCCCCATTTCTGATACCACGGACAGTATTACCACCCTTTGGCCCACAGTCTAGATGAAACTGTGACCTAGTCTCCTCCTCGGAGCTAGGCAAGACTGCATCTATAGTTTGATGCTTCTTACATCCTTTCTAAAAATTCCGTCCTTCCTCACTGTTAGCATCACTGGACTCTTCTACAGGACCACAACTTATCTCTTGGTTAATGCAGGCCCTTTCTCCCTGCAGCAACTGTTCCTTCCCAAGTACTGTCAATGGCAGTTAATGACATTTATGCACAAATGCCTGGAAGGGAAGAGGCAACGTGGGGGCAGAGGTGAGCAGACTGCTTCTTTCGGCAGATCACCAGATCAAATGTATAACTGCACGGGATGCTTGTAAATACATTCAGTTTTCATTTCCTCCTTACACTCCATTAAATTGTATCCCAAGTAATCAAGAGCAGAGCCCCTGTGAATGGTAATCGAAATACCTCTCCAGCAACAGCAAGACCCTTCGCCCCTCCCTACCATCACTTTCCCCACAGAATAACAGTGAATTGACCGTTAGTGATATGTGACAGTCTTGTGCTATAGCTGCAATTTCCTCTGTAAACAAACATCCAATCAACATGAATATACATTTTCACTTAAGGAGACATTTTTAAATGTATCATTACATCAATACATACACCGAGATACCTTCAAGAAAGCCATCTTACGGTGCATATCCTAAGTAACAAGCAATTAGAGTGCTTTCTCCTTCAACTGTACATTGCTCTTTGGTCTCTTTTATAAGTCATGTATTTCAAACAAACTTTCTGTTCATATTTAAAACTGCTAAGTGGGAAGTTTAAAATAATGCATTTGTACAATATACAAACAAAACATCTAGCTTTGCAGCTGCACATCTTTCACATTGGCTGGCTAGATCACAAAAAAGTGAAGAGAGTAGCAAAACTACTGCACTTAACACTAAAATGTTACATACCTTGTTTTACAAGATGTATGTCTCCTTCTCGTGTTTTTTCCCAAAGTCCATAGCAGGTACTACCTTTCATGCACAAAATTGTGCCATTCTCCTGGGAGATTCGGCTCTCACTGATTCCGTGGTCCTGCTGATATGGGTCCTTAAAAGCACACAGCCGCTCCTCACTCTGCGCAGCTTTAGACAAAGAAAGGACAACATCTGTCAGCGATTTTATGCATAAAATATTAACTTTAATAAAAGGACAATTAAGGTCTTCTGGAAACCTACATTTGAAACCACCCTGAATTACACATATCCATTCTTTAAACTGTACTCCCAACAGTCAGAAATAAAAATGAGGTCTATCTTGAAAGTCACTTTCATTAAGAGGACAAAAAAATGCCCTCAGCAGATGTTTCAAAATGAACATGCAAATGTTTAAAATTCACAGGTGCAGAACAAAAATTTCATTGCATAGTCTCTATCATCTGCATCGTTTGTCCTCAAGCACAAGTTACACAACTGTTAGCTGGTTTCTTCAGCAACCGCATGCATTCCTTAATTGTTTCCAGATCCTAAAGCAAGATGATCTTTTTCAGACTGCCACCCAGCCCAGTGCCTACCTAATTCAGAGGTGTTTTTCCACTCTTTCTATTGACCTAACTCTCCTTTTCTACATGTTATCCAGCCATTACACTGACATTTACTTCTTTATGCTCAGCAACCTATCAGTTTGGGTTCTTTTACACAACTTCATTAATGACCACCCACAGAAATACTAATGGCAGAGTAAAACCCATACGATTGACCAGCAGTTCCATGAAACACTGCCTGTAAACAGGAGCAATGCTGTTTGTAAAGCCTCCTTGGGGAATATCCAGCAGCAATATTTTATAAAACATACAGAGAGCGCAAAATAAATACCCATCGTCACCTGAAAAATCTCGGGGGGGGTTTATTGCAACAAAACCAAAGCCACCCACAAAAAAAAATATTTTTTACAAGAATAATACAAACTTCAGAAATTTAGTATCTTAAGAATGCATATGTTTTACCCCTATGATTACTGCTATTTTTGTTCATATCACCTCAACAAAAGGACTCAACCATGCTGATATCCCTCTGTCATCTTTCCTTTAGGAAAAGCAAACACATTCAAACAATAAATTCTTCAGAAAGGCATCAAGTCCAAGATCAAAAAATCCATCATTTGTAAGGAATATGATATTTAGAATATTTTCACTTTTCCTTGGAATTACTTTGTGAAATGCATGAAAATCTAGGTGTGTACTTACAAGGCACTTCAGTTTATTCAGTAGTACAGCTCAGCACACATCCAACTGCAGTAAGAACTTGTCCTATGTATCTCAATAACTAGATTTTAACCAGTTCTTTAACTCCCATGAAAGCACTGGTAGCAAAAAGATGCAAGGTGGAATAGACTGGTATTTTAGTAAAACAGATTTTGAACTTAGTAAATTACAGCATACGTAATTGTAAGTTATTAAAGGCACTGTCTACGTATAAAATATCTCCTCACTAAGTATTTATTTGATCATTCTGCAGCACTGGCCCCAAAGAAGCCATGTTTCAGCAAGGCACACTGACTGCAAAAATGCTGTTTCACCGTGTCACCAGCACAGATGACTGGGTAATAGAAAGACAAACCAAGAGACTCAGATACATGTCTCACTTCTAAGGCTGTTATTATTCATTAAGGAATTGAAATTCATAATTCTCTCATGCAGAGACAACCATAAATAGCTACACCATCCAGAAAAGCAGTCTGTCAGTGACTCCCAGTTTATTCTGTGGCAGCAGTAATTAAAATAGTGCAACTTAGCTTATTTTTTAGTGGTCTGATAGGGCACGTGTGGTAAGTTGAGCTGCATGTCAGCCCAGTGGTGGTAAAACTCTCAGCTAAGGAGACAGGAACCTCTTAAGTCACTGTAATTCAATCATTTGCAGCTCCACGTACTCCAGTAACCTGGCTGACAGTCCACACTACTCACCCACCTCGCCATACACTGCTCAGGGTACCATTAACACTTTACATCTGGAACTAGAGTTTTGAAGTAATAAATACATTTATTATAAAGCACTGGGCTTGATAATCAGAAACTCTTGTTGCCTAAATTTCATATCTAATTTTTTTCCTTTCTAAATGAGTAGAGTTATTCAAGTTACTGAGGACAAAAAGGTCACACATTAACAGCTAGCATATGCTGCCTCAAGCAGTACTTGCCAGTCGCACGTAGTAGTTTTATTCTCAGGAACAGCTGAGTATGCCAGGCGTGAAGCATCTGTCCTGCATTCTCTGCTACATGACATGGGACTGGCCAAGGAACAATGTGTGAAAGGACAGTAGTCCAATGCCATAAAGGAACCGGAGCCGACTAACTTAGTGAAAATAGAAAGGCGAAAAAATTATCATGGAACTGTAATTTTCAGGAGAGAATGTGACAGAATTATATGGCTTTCTGAAATACGAAATTTTATATTAATACATTTTTATTAAGAAATATCTGCTCCTAGGGACGCTACAAAGGTTTTTGAATCAGTTGCATGTGATAGCTGAGTGGGACTAAGGTCACCTGAGATGTTGGTTGTTTACAGAATGCTCAAATTGCTGCAAGATAAGCCCTTTCATAATTTGCCTTTATTGTGAATAAAAAATTAAAAAGAACAGAATTTGTAAGACAGCCACACAGATTTGGTTTCCTTATCAAAAACCTCTGGTTTAGAAAAACCAAAAAGTAATTCCAGGGAAGTGCACTTTCATAATACCTCAATAGGTTCTAAAAAAAAAAAAAAAAAAAAAAAAAAAAAAAAAAAAAAAACCAAACAAACAAAAAAATCAATCTTTTCACCTCTGAACTAATGAAATAAAAGAAAAAACCTTTTGGTTTTGCTTTCTACTCAAAAATATATTTATATGCATCATGTCTGTGCTCCAGAGACACAGACAGCTTTAACTGCCTACTTTTCTGGTCTCTTTAACCTATCTAAAAATCTCTTAGGATCAACGTTGAGAGGCAAGAACATGCAGAAGATACTTGGAAAGTTGTTAACCATCACGCTAGATGCTGTCCAGCCACACACTACAGAAAATAACAGTTGCTACCAAAAGCTTTTCTGATTTAAACAAAATGTATTGCCCTGTAAGAATACCTGCAGACGGGAGGGTAGAACACCCACTGCTACACCAACCTGAATGCGTATCTTTATCAGTTTTCTAGCAAACTAATAAAAGCGCAAGTTAATGTGCCACAATTTAGTGTCAGATGATCTCAGTGAGAAACTTCTCCAACAAAAAATAAAGGTTACTCACCCAACAACTAGAGCTTTCATGCTGATCATTGCACATTCCTGCTTCGATTATAAGTTAGAGTAGTACAACCCCTGTGGGAGCAGTACCCATTGCAATACTCTGCTGACCCCTGCCCCTTCCCTGATGGCATGGAACATCTGGAGAACAGGGGACACATAACAAAAGCTACTTTATTTTTCTCTATGGCCTCTGTAGCTTCATTTTTGAAGCTGTAAAGCCAAAGAAAATTGGATAGGCCATTCAGATATCCAGAAACCATCCTGAAGAACAACAGAATAGATGAGCTGCTGCAATTTCTTTGCATGATTTTGGCACATTCCTGCTCTGGGAATCTGGCAGTAAGGTTTCCTTCTTCCTGGTAACGGAAACTAGTTAGCTCTAAAAACTTTTAATATTGGAATACTTTTAAGTCAGGCCTTGAAAGCAGCCTCCGGGCTAGATCAGTATGCTTTAAACGTTCCCTCCCAAAAATGGAGATACTACTATAAGAACACACAGAAGTACTGGGGTGCCTGTTATAATCTTTACTTATTTCAACAGAAATCCTACCTCTTCAAGGTAAAATACTGTTGCTTATTTAGATTGATATGTGTTTCTCATGGACAACCTTTTATGTCTGACATCGTGGGAGCCAACAGCTATGCACGGTACATTCAGAGCTGAAACACATCTACCTGTCCCTTGGAAGCTCTGCAGCTGCAATGTGAAAGGGCAACTACTAACGCTCTCTATAGCGGCTTAGCTGGAAACAATTCCAAACCCGCTTTTTCCAAAACTCCATCCTTGAAGATATTCAGATCCCATCTGGAAATGGTGCTGGGCAACCAGCTCTAGGTGACCCTGCCTTCACAGGGTGTTGGACAAGATGACCTCCAGAGGTCCCTTCCAACCTCAGCTATCCTGTGATTCTTGCAGGACACAGGTCCCGAGGTACTCAGTGTGCAGCAACCAGACAGAAAACCAGAATTACTCAGCTGGGCTACTTGCTATTTTTTGTCTCCAAGGCAGGCAAAATGGTAGGGTAAGACTAGAACTACCAGATTATCTTGTTTGTCTTCAGTTCAAATAGATCCAAACCCAAGGAAATATCTTAATGTCAATATCTTTACTAAACAACAAGAGCAATTAAAATAAACAACTTATCCTATGAAGTTGGAGGCTCTTGATCTGATCCACTTGATAAATCCAGTTCATTTGCTGCCTATGTCAGGAAAACGAAGGGCAAAGCCCCTGTAGACAGGTGTGCCCATCAGATATTAAGAGCCCATAAGCAGTTCACCATGCAGCACTCCTTTCCTTAGATTTCACAGATTCAAGATGCGCCAGCAGTGTATCCTTAAATCAGCAAAACGCAGAAACCATTTACAGATCAGATTATACAGTACATTTGCCCAGATATGAAATGTCCCAGCGTACAAAGAAAACTAAGCGCAAGCACCAAGGCAAGTGGCAGCACAGGTTTCACAGGACATCTGCTGCATGGCTGCAGTCATCTTCCAGAGCCCTGCTCTTACTAAAAAAAAAATAAAATCATGTTGTTTCAACTCTTTTACAGGTGCTTTTAAGCTATCGATCTTATTACTCCTGCACAAGTTAAGCATCGCAAAAAATAACCACAGAAAATCATTAAAATTAACTTGGATTACAGTTTCTCTATAAATGTGTAATTCTATAATAACTCTCTCATCATTAGGTCTAAAGCACAACAAACAGAAAAAAATGCCAAAGATGCATATATTCCCCCAAAGATTAAAAAGCTACTGAAATGAAATGAGCAACTTGGGTTTTTTGTGGGTGGGGGTAGACACCTCTGGAGAGTGCACTGTACTTAAACACAATTATCTGATCAAACCAGCACGTGGCAAGTGTAATTTTAGAAATATGGAAGTTATGACTACAAAGAGGAGAAAGTCACATTTAAAGGCTACCTTCAAAACTAAGAAACATCCATTTATTATTTCTCTCACAATATGTAAGAAGAGAAGGACTTTTGGTACTTCCATTATCTTTATAAAGTAACCTTCATAGTAAACTATATTTGCTCATCACATGGATGGAATCCATTATACACTCAGCTCGTTTCTAATTCACCTTTAATGAAAGACTATAAGAGAAATTTTGAAAGAAACAAATGGCAATTGAATGCTTACAACATCATACACCACTGAAAAGTTTGCTACTACAGAGATCTGCAGTAGCAAGAGTTGGGCTGACATTGAAAAGGACAAAAGTAAAACCAGAACAAATTGTGAATTATTTATAATTAAATGCCTATTTTTGATTCCTCTTGAACTTCTGTACCAGACAAACTATGTCAAAACAACTGAATAAAACCAAAAAAATTAACTCAAACTTCCACTCTCTCATTCAGCAGAGATCTCCAACAAAGACAAGAAGAGAAGGCACCATTTCCAGAAGTTCTACCAAGGGAAAAAAGCCACTGGGAACAGGGCAAGCTCTTCACTTCCTTATCGTAACTCAGAAAAAAACCCAAAATCAGTTCTGCTGCTCTCCAGCCTACTTTACACCTGTATTTAAATAAAAATTCACTTTACTGTCCAGTTTCAAAACTCTGCTTAAAACATGAGCGGCATAACAACCGAGTACGGATGCTTCAAGAAACAGTCTAAGAAACAAACTGTTCTTAGCTTTCCTGCTTGGTTGCCATCTGATCACCACGTGCACATTAACAGACTTAACCTGAAGGAGATTGTGAAACCTTATTGTCTTATTTCGAAAGGAGACTAGGGAAACAGACTACATTAAATTACTTTCCTGAAGTCATAAAGGAACTGGGAATTGGCTGTAGTTTCCCAAGTCCATCCTGTGGCTCACTCTTACTGCCGCAGTGCTCAAGGGAGCATGAGGTTCATCCCTATGCCACTACAGAGCCTCAAGAAAAAGCACCAGGGCTTCAGGAATTACCCTCTGGCATATGGCTCGGGTTTTGACATGATTAGTCTTAGCAATTATCAGTTCTACTGTCAACAAAAGATGACAGAAAAAGCAAGTTATTATAGGATAAATACTATACTGTTGATTTCAATATTTTCTCCCTGTAACTGTACTGCTATTTCCAATTGCTCAAGAACAGAGAAGTGATTCACAAAAATAAATGAAGTCTGGATGTCTGTAGTGGTTTGCTAGAAAAACACTGAGATACATTTACTATTTTAATATTTTCCTCTGTTCCCCACAAAAGATACTTCTGAACAGCAAAGATCAAAGGAAAATTACAAGTGCATCTACTGACTGTCAGAAATCTTGCATGCTATGAATCTATGATTCGTTCGTATTAGGCTCATTTTAAACAAATGAATATGCTGTTATTGCTTTTAATATACTAGTTCTTTTGCAATCATTTTGTGTTCTACGAAAACATAATTACTGAAAACAATTAAAACAGAAATACCAAAAAGTTACAGGAATCCAACTGCAAATCCTGAGAACATGAGTCATGTTTTCATTAATAGCATAGGAAGTCAGTTCCATTAGTACTTAATCGACACTTCCTGACATTTCATCTATTCAGTGCAGTACATGGAATCTGCATCAAGTGCAAAGGCAGGGGGAAAGGAAGGAAAAAGGACTCAAATGTTATTCAGATGCTACAAAGAAATATTCTACTCCATGTTCTAACTGTGGGGATTAAAAATAAATAAACAAACATTTGCCACTTTACAATTAATGCCAGGCAATACATTTTGTGATGCAAGTCATGAATACAAGAATCCATGATAACAGTCAAGACAAACTTGCACGTAACCTACAAGAACAGACTTGCTAGCATCAAGGACCACATATGTGGGTACCGTGGCGGTAATTATGTCCAGCTGCCTTCATGACCACATAGGTGAAGACTTGAGAAAAGACAAAAAGTTAAAAAGGTTTCTGAGCGTTTGTTTGCCTGTAATGGGATTCCTTTAAATATGTTCAACTGGGAACCTCATTAGGCTTCAACAGTTTTTTTGTAAAAGATTAAGGGTTTTGTTCTGTAACTTTGAATTACTGAGATTTTCATCAGAACAGCCAAAGACACAAAACCTGTTTTCTTCTGGCCCTGTCAGCTCTCTATGGAGTTCTCTTATTTACACAATATGGGGAAACATCATCACCCTCGAGGCACAGTTACGAGATAGCACGTGTCTTCATAATGCAAACTATTAAAAGGAGGGCGATTAAAGTAATGTACATCAGGAGGCTCCTTTGAGTACATCCTTTCAACTACCGATAGCTGAATACTGGTGTGATGCACAGAGAAACAGAAACCTGAAGAAATCATCACTTAACAAGCATTACTGCTGCTTTTTTTCATCTTTTTCTCCTCAGAGGTTTTAATCAGAAACTTTTCTAAATGTGTATACACTTATATAAAAATATATCACAAGCAGACGCCTTTTGAAAGAAGCCATTCTTTACAGACAGATGGTCCTTAATACTAACTTAGAGTGGGAGGAAAAAAGCTAAACTGCTGGTAATCTTCCACGTGTTTACACTTCCAGCACTCTGCTTTGTAGCGTGTTTGACCAACTGCACAGCAGAGAACTGCACTAACTGGTCAGGAAGGTAAATAAATTGCCTGCTTAAGGATCGGGCATGAGAGCATGAAGGTCTTCAACCAGCCAGAAATGGCCCCGGGGACTTTCTGAGCAAGAGGTCAGGAGCACCACGGTGCAACACGCAGCCAGGGAGCGTGTGGCCGGGGAGACAGCACAGCTTATTGCTGTACAGTGAACTTCTGTGTTAGAGGTCTTCCAGGTGGGCTCCACAAACGCAACCACTAGTTTAATATCATCAAGACATGAATAAGAAAGAATGGAAATTTGCATTAGAGAATACAGTAGGAACTCCCAGGAGGGAGGCAGGAAAATAAAGAAAAATGCTTCAGAAATTTACATCTATGGCTGTAGGCTTTTTTACTTCTAACAAAAAGAGAGGAAATACCCATCACAACCATTAATGCTCCACCTATATTTTATAGGACATATTACGTACCTCAAGATGCACTGCAAAATATATTTTGACAATAACCCCTTACAGTTTATACTCACTGTTAAAGTCTGGAATAATCTATCCACAGTACTGCATGTCCTTAGCCTTCACTGATGAAAATTATTTTGGGTTTGCCTGCTTTTGCTACGTAACATCAGTTTCAAATGCTGGCAGTTACACAGAGCCAGGCTTTGATTGAAAACTAGTGCCAAAACTAAAACGATTGCTAGTACTGATACCCATTTCAAAGCCATTATGTGACTGAATATGCAGAGGACTAGATCATTTCTGTTCATTACAAGACACTTCCGTCAAAAGATCATGAGACTAGAAAACTCAACTTGTTTTCTGTACACGGACGTCCTTTAGTCTTTCCTTCTCCTCAATCTAACCTGTAAGCAAGCAAGCAAATTTGCAATCGCTTTTCTCTCTTTACTCCCTAGAAAGGGCGACACCACAGTGCTGTCTGCTGAGCAACGTTACCAGCAGCGACAGAGACACCAACTTTTCCTGTTGTGTATTCTTCACCAGTACTTGGGCACGGTGTTTCAGCTTCATTCTGAAGTAACAGTGGTCCTTTAGCATTAAATAAATAAAACAAGATCATGCGGCAGCTGTGTTGTATCTCGCATGTCCTGCACGAGGCTCACACTTGGCTGCCCACCCAGGAACTGTGTCTTGCACCACACGTGGCACACGAGCCATGGCCTTCTGTCAGCCCCGTCTGGGATGTGCAGACCCCCTCTCCTCACAGCCTCAGGGCTACAGGGCCACTGCCACATGCCCCATATTCAGCTCACTGGTGTTAGATGCATGCACCATACCAGGAATTTAATGAGTTGCTATTAATGTAAATAGAGAGGTATGGTGCGGCCAAAAATTAGTCAACTCAAATTTTTTAATGAAGGCCTTGTTCTGCTTTACCCCAGATTTACTCTCAAAGGAAGCGTTACCTTAGAAGAACCCAGCTTAAGCAAGAGGAGCTGTGCAGGAGAGCAACAGGATGGCAGAGATTTATTGCTAGCAGCTGACAAATTATGTAGTCCCCAAATGCTGCCAGATGTTATGCAAAAATACGTGAGCTTACTGCCCATAAAATGTGTCACTGCCTTATTTCCACAGCCTTTCTAAACATTTCTGAGGACAACCAGACCACCTCGTTGTGCCAGCCTCATCCAAATCAGGCACTACCACAGAACCAAAATTTTATCCATGTGGCAAGAACACAAGGTAAGTGGCAAGAAAGCTAGCAACACCTGTGTCCTGGCATAAAATCTGCTGGGACAAAATTCACAAATTTCAAGCAAATTTGAATCAACAGAGTCAATACTCGTTCATGGTTTGCATCAAGAGGCTGGGGCATTTTTCACCTGATAGGGCGAAAGATTCAAGCTGAATCTGTAATGAGGATATATTTCATCGACTCAGCCAGGGTCAGAGAAGGACAAACTACAGAACTAAAACCAAGTGTCCTGAAGTCTCAGCTGGAGCCCTAACAAGCTGACCTTTGGCTACCTCTGGCCACTAATCAGAGCTTCCTCCACCTTACAAGATTTCCTCCAGAATGTATGTATCTAAACCAGAAAAACAATATACCTCCATCAATGATTCAGCGTTTTCCTTAACATGGTTTTATAGCTGTGTTCAGCTAGTATGCAGTTAGGACATTTGTTTTTATTGTATAAGTCTGTCTAGTTCAGCAGGTTTCTTCCTTCTTTTTCCCTTATGCTAAATTGCCATTGATTTTTAACAAGACAGAATTAAAACAAAATGTTTGTAACAAACAGGTAGCAGAGGAAGGTTATCAATCTGTCCAATAGGAAATTTCTAAATATATCACCTGCTAGCAGTGAAAAGCACACTCTGGTATGTGAAAAAAATGATAACATTATCTTAGTTCAATGATTACACAAGACTAATGACATTTTATCGCACAACTTTTCATTTAAGTAACAGCTAAAGGCTTTGCAGCAGGAGATTCCAGCAGGTTTGGTGGTTTTGGGGTGGGTTTGTTGGTTTTTTTTAATGTTGTGAAAACAGTAAAACACCATGGCATTTTAGCATTCACTTTGTTAGCTTTAAAGATACTCATCTTTGTCATCAGACTTCAACTTCTAGAGTTTATGGACATTTCCAAAACCTTCACATTCCACACCATAGCAAAATACAGTCAGCTTGTCCTATGTGGAAATGCAAGGGCCCAGGCATACTCAAATACCCTTCTGAAAAAGCTGTCAGTACTCAAATACTGGGAAGTAGAAGTAAATCAGCATAAAACTTATACAATTAAACCATTAAATACCATAGAAGTGTCAAAACATGGAGTACGCTTAACACTCACTCAAGGGAGAACCTAATCTAAACACATTAGTGGAATAAGAAGCATAAAAACATTTACTCTCAACTCTGCTTGTTTTTTGCAACCATCTTAGAGCTTCCACAGTTTTTAGTAAGACAACCATTTTCTGTGGGGACTTCACAAGGCAGAAAGCATCTCTGTGGCTTCAGTCACATTGTCTGATTTGTGTCGTCTTCTTGTCTCAAGATGAAATGATCTCTTTTTTTTACCCCATGAGCAAACAGGAATTCCAGTCTTTACACCTAGTTGTATCAGCTCAGAAAGAATCTACTCACAGCCTCACAATGTTGGGAGAAAAAAACCAATACATTTTCAACAAAAAGTATTGTAAGCCAGCTTTAATATGTATCTTCTACTTTATTTAAGTATTACTTCAACTCAAGCTAAAGGTCATTTAAACCCAGATTTCAGGAAAAACATTGGGAAGGACATAGCTGGCTTTCACTGACTCGATGTGATTTTGGACATCCAACTTAACCAGCTCTCCTGGAAAAATCCCGGCCTACATTTAATCTCTTGAACGCATGAATATGTATATTGCAGGATTTAAACAAACATAGCATTTTTCCAATCTATTTGTTTAAATATTATTCACTTCCTAAACAACTATGTCTCCATTCAGAGAAAAATAAGCATCTTCATGTTACTGTTTAGCGATTATGCCAGAACAGAAATCACAGCCTTAGTCACACATAATCTTTTCCAGTGGCCGGTGTCTATTCACAGAACTGAAGAAGTCCAAATTCTTTATCTTTGCCCTAGACTGGAGTTCAGGGATTTTTTTCTGGGTATGAGCGTCTGGCTTTTGTTTATCTGGGCTGTCAAAGTAAAGTATCTGCATGGAATAACACAGGAAACTCTGCATCAAGAGCAACAGTAAAAGCAAAGTAATGATGTGGTACTTCTCCCCCAAACTCAGATGTGACAAACTTCCCAGACAAAATTAATTATTTCAGAGTCTACTTTAGAATCCCTTGAAAAAAAGTCTGTTACTGGAAATTCCCCTAACATATGCAACATACCTACTTTTCTAGCAAGCAGGGATGCCATTTCCATTGCATGCATTACTAAAACATTTTCTCAAAAACTTTTCAATAGCTTCAATGTGGAGAACGATAGTACCCATACAGCCTGTCTTTTACAGTATTTTACCAAAATTCTGATAAACATTTTTAGGGAACTTATACTACTGACAATACGCTGAAACATTTGAAAACTGGCAAACATTCTGTGATCTGAAGCTACAAGGAAATTTAGTTCCAAAATTGTAATCATATTTTGCCCTCAGTAATATACATTATATTATCTGTTGACTGACTACAGAAATATTTTCTATTTGGCTCTGAAATCTTAACTCTGAAAAAAATCACAAGAGGAGCAAAAGGCAAAAACTAGCTCCCACCTTGACAGGTTTTATGAGGCTATCAAGCCCACCACCCTTTCAGAACTCCTCAAAGAATATATGTTTAAGTTCCAAACCATCTCAAGTCTTTCTCTTCAAGGCATTTAATGGTATCCCACAAACCATCGTCATCTTGAGTCAAGAGCATGGTCAACATGACTGCTTCCTAGGCACCTTAATTTGGCCGATGCAAGGTGAAAGCAACTTCATGGAGAGCACAGAGTATTATCAAGGAGTAAGAGATTCTGGGAGGAACCTGGGACCTACTTCAAACACTCCTACTCTTAAGAAACTCCTGTTCCTTAACTGAGAGAAGGTATGAAAAGAATTGTGAGCTAAAGGTATTTATGGGTGTTTGTTGAACTGGGCAAAACCGGAAAATAGTGACTTTTGCTTCTGCTAGACTTCAAAGTTACCAGCCCACTGAACAGAGGCCACTGTTCATGTATTTCTTGGTGTTACAGTGTGTAAATTGTTAGAAATTTATGGGCACAGCACTGAACTATATAAAACCAATTGATACATATTCTTCACACATTTATTCTTTCACATTTAAATCTTTGTTGTACTAGTAACATCTTCATCAGCTAAGAAGGTGATATAAACTAACTTTTGAAAACTCTGTGTAGTCAGAAAAACCAGTGTCTAGTCAAGACAAGCTCTTCATTAACTTCTGGTTTCTAAACTTATGCAGTCAAAAAGTGCATGGTTGGTACACACAGACAAGCCCAGATTACTGAACACACTTTTGTTTCAAGGACTGGCTTTCATGTACTGAAGTACAGTACGTCACACCTAAGAAACAAACTTCTGGGGACAAGGAAACAAAAAAATTATTATAAACAGCAGAAGATTGTTTTTAATTATCTTTGTTGATGCTAATGACAGGAAGCATGGAAAAGGGCACTCCCAAAATATAGACACTCAAAGAAAAGACTGTAATCAACTTCCTTAACATTTTGCATTACACACCTGAGGATGACAACTACAATTATGCTTGAAAGACCATCTTAACTCCTCACCCTATATATACACTCCTGGTAGCACAGCTAAAACGTCTCACAAGAAACAACAGGTAGCGTAAGCAGAAAACATCAGGTTCTTTGGGTCACTAGCAAGCCTGACCCACCAACCTGCCGTCCCAGGGGTAAGCACAGAGCCAGACTGCACAAGGGCTTCCCCATGAACGCTCTAGCTCTCTGCCACAGACATAGGTAGATAAAATAAGCACTTCAGTCCGTGATTTTTAGAATCCACACTTTTTCTGAATCAGACATGCTTTAAGGACAGGAAATAAGCACAAATAGCATCCTGGCATTTGGGACTAACAAGGAAGGAACAAAGACAAATCTCATCTAACAAGGAAAAAAAAAATTAGAGGCTTCACAACGGCAGAATTTACCAGGGAAGAGGTTTTTTCCTCCACATTTTCACCTTTTTTGAAAGCCTTTAGTCTTATAAAAGCACAAAGTGGTATATACATTTATTATAGGCATACTGAACAAGTATTAGCTAGTTGGTTTCGCTGTCTCTAGAAAAAGAACTATAATCAAGCACTGTGTCAGCCACTGCTGAGAATGTTATTGTTTATGAACTGAATAAAGTAAGTTTTTCTCTTTAATTTGAGCTAGAAACATTAGAAAGCAATATAGCTTGCAGTAAACATTTAAATAGCAACTTTAAAGAATTTCAGATCAAGTTTATTAATTCATGTACTTATTTTCTAGCAAACTGGCTCAAACTTATGAAAATTAAAGTATAACATGGAAAAAACACTCATGTCTGCAGATGCATTATTAAAAGTTATGTTTCTTTATCAAAAATACAGCATTGTACAGGATACTGGATATTTTAAATGAGCCATACATATACACAAAGTATGTTTCCCATTCTTCTTACTAGATTTGTATAATGGAAATCTTATTTGCAATCTCTAAGTAAAAGATCCTGATCCGAGCCTGAATTACTTGACATGGTGATAAGCCAGATAAGAACAATTTCTAGTGATTAAAATACAAATCCTTCCAATGTTAAATGAATTTAAGTTCAAAGTTTTTGCTAAACAGTTTCAGAACAGATATGTTTTTCTTTCTTTTAAACATAAACACAGCTATCAAAAAAGGGAAAAACCCAGTAGCACAGTGAAAATACACAACTCATAACCTGATTATGTGTTTTAGAGTCTTAAGGCAAGATATAATTTAGTCTACTATATTCACTAAACACGTTTACAGGATCAGACAAGTTTTCAGAATCTCTGAGACAAACTAATACTGCAATCAAAGGATTAGCAAACCAGCTGCCTATGTGCCATTACAGCCGATTATCATAGACTGTAGACAGCTAGCTAGCTTGGAAGGTGCTTTCAGGAATACTCAATTGTTGCCAGAAAGAAGGGTATAGCAGGACAATGTGATATTAACTCATTGTTTTATTTATTATACATTTTAAAAATTGAACTTATGGAATATAAATTGCATGTGGTTTAGGAAATCTTCAGTTATAAACTACGTTTACAGTAAAACCTGACAGAATGAAGAAGTGGAAGAATTACAGAATACTGCCATTCAGATCCAGGGACACTGTGCAATGAAGCTTTGACTTTTCAATCTTCTACCCAAGTCTTACTAATAACTAAACCGATGCCAAAATCCATGGAAAGAGAAAAATTGAACAATTTGGAAGTTACAGGTTTATCTTCAAAATGTTTTCAAATAGTTTTTCAGTTTCATGTGTAGAAAAATTTGCAAAACACAAACTTCCAATAGCTCTCAGTAAAAGAAGTGTCTTTGTTATATGAGTGTTCAAATAGTTTGTTATGCCCAAACACCTCCCTCCTTAAGGCTACGAATTACTGTTCTGACTGGAGACTGAGCTACTTACTACCAAACAGAAAAGTAGCAGAACCCAGCATTTAACCGTTGCTTACCAAAGCTCAGGAAACTTCTTCAGTTTTCTACTAACATCTACTAACACTTTGGCATCATGTTTTTCCAACATCTTTGAGTTGCTCTACTGGTAATGGGAGAATGTTTGCATCATTCCAACTTGATACAACTATAAAGGAAATTCAAAATTCATTAACTGTAAAGAAAATTCAAATGTGGAAGGAAATTCATTCATCTGGTAAAACCACTCCTTTCGGCTGACACTAAAGCAAACGCAAGACTAAAAACCAATTGAGTTCATCCCTTTGGTAGCTGGTTAAAGAAGTAATTTTAGGAGAGAGAGTAGAGCTGTACCTCATTTTCAGAAGTACGGACATGGCATTTTTTGCTGCCTATGGTTTGCTTTGACTGAGTTAATCTAATGTCCTTTGGAATTAAATACTGAATCTTAGGATTCCTGTACAGGGACAAAAACAGGACAATCTTGATCGCAGTTTCTAGCTATTGATATGGCCTCTGTATCTCAGAAGAGGAAGCCAAAGTCACAATTTCACAGCCAGGCACGATAGGACTGACAGCCTAGGGGTAACTACAGAAGTATAAATATGCACTAGTTATTCAAAGCATGGCTTTCCAGAAAGCTTTTAGATTAGACAGATTATTCCTCCCTTACTTGTGCCTCCTCTGCTTTGTCTTCTTTCGCTCCCCTTTTGGGGATTTAAAGGTCTTTGAACATCCTCTAGGAGATGAAACAGTAGCCATTCACAGTTCTCAAATGCTCTGTCTGAATGAGGCAGAGTAGTTAAACAAAAGAAGCTTCCAATAGTTTTACCCTCAGCTTCTTTGTTTACAATGTGGTTATTCTCCAAGTCTTGCTTGCTGTCTCTATCCCATAATACTGAAAGGTAAACCCTCTCAGGCTTGCAAGCTGTTTTCACCCTTATATAAATGCTCTTGAAATCTTCCACCCTACCCATCCACCCAAGTAAAGATTGCTAAGAGCGTCTACACACAAATTCATCCACACTGTCTTTGGCTTCTTTATTTCTAAAAGCTGTATTTTCCATGACATCTTGTTTTTTTAAATCATAGTTGGACGTCACTGAGGGCAACGAGGATGAGAAAACAGGAAATAGTTTGATTCATGTGGATTCTAACATTACCCAGTCACTGTATTATTCAGGGACCAGAAAACATTTAACAGAAATTGAAGTGAAGAAGCTCCCAACAACAGAATCAGTTGGACTTCACGGAGGGGGGAAAAAAAAAACAGTTCATGCTCGGCTTCATCAATCCTTTCCCTCTCTCTCCCACCTCTAATGAGTATGACCTAAGTGCTCTCTGAGAACACTGGACCAATAAAGGGTGTACAACACAGGTATTAATGCCAAATTTAAAGTAAAATATTCAAAATGTTGGCGGATATGTAAGTCTCTTCTCTGTAAAGAGGAGAAGAGAACACAACACAAGAAAACAAAAATCCAGGCCAGGTTATCTTTATAGGGCAACAGCAAAGGAAAATGAAGTTAAGTCTAACAAGAAATATGCAGTTCTTCCCATCAGTGACAGCAAGCCAGTGACCGCCAGTGATGGAGGGAAGGGAGCATCCCACCGATGAAAAAAGAGGAATTTAATTCAGTTATGACTAAGCTTTCTCTATCCAATGAATGAGTACATAAACTACAGAAATAAGTCTTTCAGCAGAAAGCCACCACTCCCTTCAGCTGAAGCTTTTATGATTCAATACAAAGCAAGTAATAAAAGCAAAGGAAAAATGTAAATAAAGTCCTAAACAAAAAGATTTTTTTCTATATGAAAATATTTGAGAGTATATTCAGCATTAGAGAAGAATGTTAATGAGACATGACAGTCTGCAGGCTTTGCAAAATTACTAACTTCTACCTGAAAAATACAGACAACAGAAGTACTACAGAATTCAGCAATCTCTGAATACACTGAGTAGAGTTTACTAAAAAATATTCAAACGGTGAGTGTAGAACCCATCCCACAACATTTAAAGCCATAGGTAGGTTTTCCCCAGCAGAGTTCATTATTATGCTCCCCTCTATATCCCTTTCACACCCCTCAAGCAGTAAGGTTCTTTGCCTTGCTATTTCACCCCTTAATGCTTAACTTCACTGTACTCCCCGTCTTACCTTTCAAAGTCCTAGAGCATTCAGTTTCTCACTGATTTTCTTCAACCTGCTCATCACTCCCCTGCCTGCTGCCTGCTTCCCCTCCCACCACGATGCATTTGATAGCAGATGCCAGTTTCTCCCATAAGCGCCCATACACTTTTTCTAGCTCACTATACGCACATCCTGGTGCCTGAGCAGCCACCAGGTCACAAAGTCACTCTCTTCTTTTCACCCAAGCTTGCTGGGTGAAAATTAATTTCTACCACAACGTAAGTCCACAAGGAAGAAATCAGCAACCATTAAAAAAAGCACCAACAAAATCCCTGTATTTAACAGACGCATTAAGCTGACGCAAGACACAGCTCCATCGCCCCTATCTTTGGCACTCTTCAGCCTACGACCTGACCTCGACATTTGGGCATTTTCTGCCTTAAGTCATTACACTGTATCTTTATTCTGACTATAAATAAGTAGAGACAGGAACCAACTCATGCTTCCATCCAAGTATGTAACCAAAAATATTAAAATAAGAAAGATCAAAACTGCCCTAGTTACTGTCACGTTGCCTATTACTACAAAGCGCTTATCAAAGTCCCTGTTCAGAGGAAGTAATTCATTCTGTCATCTCACGGGATAACGCTTGTGTAACTGCAGAATCAGGGGGAAGGCAGGCGAGAACATTCTAGAGACCTCTCAGGGCTACAGTAACGTGACTGGCACGGGTACCCGCTGTGGCAGGCCTGCTGGTGAGCCCGTAGCCAAACCAACAAACAGGACCACAAGCGCTCGAGCCTATAGACATTCACCAGCAGGCGGGCACGGGGCTGCAGTAGGAATGATGGCAGTGGAGGTCTCCCCTGTACTGGTTTGTCCCTACCTGCACAAAAATTTGGCACTCCCCTCCTTAACCAGGTCTACTCTACAACCCAATAGAGACCAGATGGTGAGAGCGCAAACTTCTTTATTTAGGTTCTGTCCTCCTCTCCCACCCACCGTACACCACCTACTTGCTACATTCAAACAAATTTGACAGAAAATACAGACCTCATGGATACCAATTTCTTAAAGAGTTCAAAGAAAACGCTCTGGGTAGAGGTGAGAGACACCAGAATGACTCCAATGGAAAGAAAAGGTGCTTATTAGACACAAGAGATTTTACAGCTGAAAGAAAGATTGCTTACAAGTGCCTGCTACTTAATACCAACACAGCAGCTCTTGGAGGACCTCTGGCAAGCACAATGCTCCCAGTTCTGCCAGAGCTTCTCCCATCACCACGTCTAATCCGTATTTCTCACTTCTATAACTTTTTAGTACACACATGTAATCATTCACACTTTACTTAAATTGTACTGAAGTCGCTAAATTCCAGTCAAGTGCCAAATAGCGGCGTTAAAGAGATGATGTCAGGGCAGAAGCCGGGAAACACTGCGGAGGTCTCTCTGCTCCTCCTCAGCTCTGCCGACCGGCTTCCCAGCCAAGACCATTTGCAGTGGAACAGGGGAGGAAATGGAAGAAGTGCAACATGCAAGCGTCTTGCTGTGTTTTAATCTAAAATCAGACATAAGCTCCTCACAGCAGTGTCTGTTTATAAAGCATTACAAACAATTGAATCCTATGGGATCTACGCATGCACACCCCCACCACCTTCTGCTGAAGCATACACTAACACTAATCCTATGCTGGCACATGTAGTATCTAAAAGAAACAAGAATTTTGCCTATTAAAAAACAAAACTTACTCTTGGCAGTAGGATGAACAGAACAGACATTCTTATCTTTTTACACAGTTTTCTTGATAAGCATAAATTGATTTAAAAGATTCCACACAAGCCACCATTTAAAACTAAATGAGTCTGAGGCTGTCAACTTTTATTTTCTTAAGCTTTACTTTTTATGTGTGCTCAAAGAAAATAAGTACTGAAAAACATCACTGCAAGCATCACTATAGCAACTGCAGCTCCTGAAGCTTCCTTGGTTCAACACTCAGATTCCAGATGGAACAAAATGCCATCTCTATCTTGCTTTTTATAAGGTGCCTCTCTCTCCTGCAAAGCCTCCAAAGACTAGCAGGGACATCTGGTGCCAAATTTGCTCTTGCAAAGACCACAGAGACTCATATAAATTCGCCTATTTTTGCAGTTCTGAAAAGAAGTAAAACAATCAATATCATGACATCTGCACCCAAATGCCTGTGTGAAATGTCACTAAAACAAGAAAAGAATTACGCAAGGTATTTATTCAAGTCCCTTTACAACCCAAGGATTGACCTCATTAAAGTCAGCGGCAGTTTTGCCACATATATCAAACGCAGAGCCAGAATTCCACACTTCACGGGAGATTTCTCTAGTAGCCCGGCTCTTTGACTCACTACACTGTATCCAGAGTATTTTGTAATGTTTCACTATACCTGCTGCCCATCAACTCTGCCTAACTACCTGGATGAAATTTGTAGAAATGGCTGTGTATCCTTGAATCAAAATCTTTGAAAATAATAATAATAGCAGTAACAAAAAAGCACTATGCAGATTGTAAACAAATCCAGGGTTGTTGTACCTCTAGGAAAAAGTGGAAAGCCATTGAGGGATGAATGACAGATCATTGTGAATTTTCTTCATTGGTTGCAATGTTCTGCATGAATTTCAGTATTATGGAAACAAGAACAACCAAAAGATCATTTCAGGTGCCACTATGAACTATAGCTGCCATTATAATATTCAAGTAAACATTAACACTCCATCAAAATGCATCAATTCTCCATTGTATTCCCATTGCCAAAAACACATGGAAGAAAAACCAATGAAAATTCCTAATAGATACTCTGGCTTGGCTCCTACTTTGAAAAATAATTAAGATTACATTTATATGGCTCTTGTTTCATCCCTTTTTGAGTTTGCAGAAGCCATCCCTCAGTAAGATGGTAAACTTCTGGTACTTATTGCACCTTCCTTTTTGCACCCTCTTGGCCTGAATGAAGTGGAAGGAGTGTGGTGCAAGAAAAGACAAACAATTTACTGCTGCTTATAGCAGGCACAGATGCCAGCATTTTCAGGATTCTTGCAAGCCTTGATTTTCAAATAGCAATACTGTTATGTACTAGTAACATCATTAAACCCTGGAGATTCAGCCCTTTGTCCTCCAGCTCACATAAATGAAAATAAGCTCCAATACATCAAAGAACACTGTCTCCAGTTCTTATTGCACATTTCTGCTATAGCTGACAGATGGCTCAGTTCCTATGAGTGGAAGAAAAACAATTTCCTAGCTGACCCCAAATACCTGGGCTTCCTTGGCACACCTCTAGAAAAATTCAATAATAGAATTCATACTGTCCCCATTTTCCTCTTTCTGAAAAGAAAACAAGTAACGGAGGAAAACATACCGGTCAAGTAACTAAGCAGTATTGCCCAGGTCATATTTGAGAAATACTAGACAGAATGCACATCCTTATTTCCCCTCTAGAGCCCTGGGCCTTAACATTCAAAATAACCTCAGCTGCCAGTTCTCTGGAGTCCCTGTAAAGTCCATCTATTGCAGTAAGGAATCGGACAGTCACTAGTGGGGAAAGTGCAACGAAAAGGTTTAAGTTGCCATTGTCATTTGACAGTGTGTAAGAAGTAACTGTAATTCTTTTTCTTGAGTCATAATTTTTCCTTTTTAAACATCAGGAGGGAGTGTCTGCAATTTCTAGTGGATGTCCTGTGATACGAAGTTCAGATCTGAGAAAAAGTTCAAGCAGTATCAATACATAACCTGCAAGCAATTATGACAGACTAGCAACAAATCGGAAACCTTTCTTAAATTGTTGTCTAAATTCTTAAATCAAATACCTAAACAAAAATTATTTTCTAGATTACATACATGGAGTTTTAGTCACTAAATGCAAATCCAGACATGCAAACTCGATTACACATTTCTGGCATGCCATCAAGGCACAGAAAAATGCCACATATACTTGTCTGCCTAACTTTAACTAGGGATGATTCAGCTCATAATTATTCAGATCTTTAAAACATTTTTTCTTTGTGATCCAAACAAGTTCAAGAAAATCACTTCTCACTTGTGGATATTTTGTGAAAAAAGCAAAACTTTAATGAAATTACTTCCTTCTGACTATATGAGCTACTTTACATACAAAGGCAGCATGCAGGACCTATGGCTGTAGAGTTGCCATGTTACAAAAAAATGGCTGTAAGGACCTGCAGCATGATTTAGATTATGCCAACAAAAGCTACAACCTTCTAAACGATCAAACAGATATTTTGAGATAAGTGTGAAAGATACATGTCTTTCTCAAGCTTAGAGAGAAGAAAAAAAGTCAACAACAAAAGCTTCTGTGATGATTAATTTTATTTTGTATTCACTCATTCTAGCATTGCTAAACAAATAAGCTGCAGTGGTCACCGATACTTCTCCTACATACTAAATATTCAAAGCAACTTACCTATTTAGACTGGAGGGAAAATCTGGGGTTTTCAGCTTGGTCAGCAATATTTCCAATTTTTAGCTACTTAATGCACTGGTTTTAATACTTGCAGAACTACCATTTCTTGTAAAAGAAATCTACAGAGTGTAATAGCCACCCCCTCTCTGAGATTAGCATCCCCTAAAATTTAAACTGATATTTTACAAGAAATGGTAATCAACTCCCTCTAGCTCAAGTACCAGCTGTATGTTGATGTGCCAGCTGACTACTCAGCGTTCATCCTTCTATACTCTTCTTTCTCCCTGTATTCCTAAGACTTACTAGCAAAAGACACTACTACTGTACTGACAACATCAGTTTGTGCAATCCTTACAGTAATTCTAAATCCCTTAGAAAAAACAAACAAGAGGCACATTCTTTTCAGACAACACAGACAATTCATCTGCATTGTAAACCAAATGTTGTTTCAAAAGCTAACTACCAACTGCATTGTCCTGCTCCCAGAAAATAGTATGGGACCCAACACAGTATGGGACAGGCTGCTTCCCTCCCTCCTTCACAGTCAACCCAGCTAAGGATGCGTACAGTTTTCAGACAATACAGGACTATTCAGATCCCCATTCTGGCCTGTGTCTTTATGTCTTTATTAACTGATCTGCAGCTGTACAAACAGCAGTGTTTCACCAGCATACAGTCTGCTTCACCACAATTCATCTCATTGAATAGCATTTTCCATGAGATTAAATAAGCCCAGCATCTGAAAAACAGTAACAAATACCTTCAAGACATACTCCCTGCTACACAAAAAGGTAACTACAGGTCTCAAACAGTAAATTGCATGACAGTCTGTCTACCGCATTGCCACAAAGGGATTTTGCTGAAATCGCAAGTCCTGGGGAATCTGAGGGGCCATGTGTTAAGTTTTATGAATATTCTGACTCATTATCAGGTTCTGTTCTCAAAACAGAAAACACTACTGTAAAAATCTTTCCATGTACCTGGTACAGCCATCAACAAAAGCCACCATTTCTTAAGGCAGAAGAGGTTTCCCCAGCTGTACTAAGAATGCCATCATTTACCTAAATGAACTATTAAACTGATGAGGAGGAGACTGTAATTTCTAAAGAAAAGTCTGGAAAAGAGTTGGTTTTGAAAAAATTTGCAAAACAAGTCGGCTAACATGAGCAAATACCTCTCACAGCTGACAGCCCTGGCTGGCAGCAGGTTGTCACTCATTTTCATGCCTCCCCCTGCACACCCTGCAATATTTTTGGGCACTTTGGGGTAAATACACAAGAGAAAGATAGAAGAGACAGATCCAGACACATATATGTAACACACTCATCCAATCCATTGCTAAAACCAATTCACATTATAATGGCTCAGCTACGCTAAATTATTCTGGGTTGTCCATGCACAGATATCTCAGGGCACAGTTTTGCATCTTAGCTGTTCAAAACATTCAGCAGGGTAGCACTTAAATGAAAAGCTTTTTATATTGGTGCTGCTCAGAGCTACTGTATTTTTTAGAAAGCCTTAAATCTTATCCAGATCAAAATAATAGGTTAAATACAGAAGGAAAAAAGTGGCATCAGAGTTGAAAATCCTTCTGTCTAGCAGAACTTCATTTCAAAAAGCATGTTTTTTTATCTCTTAAAACACAGTTGCCTCGGTTACTGAATATTTCAGAAAAGTTACAACTTACCTGAAAGTCCCTCATAACTGATACGGGGAATATACTTCTAATATTAGCAAACAGCTTTATGCCTTATAGAAATTATGATTGCATTTATAGCTTACAAAAAGGAATGGATTGAAATACTTATTTTTAGGAACTAATTTGCAGCTCGCAAAGAATGGGAAATGTGAAAAATTGCCTGCATTTTTCTAAGGTGGTGATGTTTACTTCTTTGACAGATGTTGTTTCTCATTTATAGCACCAGAAAAGTTAGTTTTACTACACAGGGGAAGACCTTTGAACATCCCATTACAGTTAGTGTGTCTTACTAATGGCAAAGGAGAAAGGTGAGGGATGAGAGGCAACACATTCAACTTCTACAACAGCTAGTAGAAGTTACAGCTCAAGAACTTAACTAACCCCCTTTAGCACAATAAAACACAGCAGCTGATGGGGTTTTTTTTCTTCTTCCCCTCCCTTTTTGGACTGCTCCTCTTCACTGGGAGAGAAAATGCTGAGGCTCCCCTGCCCTGAACACCTGGCTCTGGTCCAAGCTGCACTTAATGAGGTCCTGGCAACTCCCTGGCACTGCAGCCGCCTCTCCAGCACCGCAAACAGCCTTCATCAAACAGACAAGAACCGCCGGCAAACCTGCGCCTGACAGCAGGGCTTTTACTTCCAAAATAAAGAGACAAACAGACATTCTAGAATATCTTATACCCCGGGCTTTATCTGACATAATCCAATGTCACTTCAACTCTTCAAGAAAAGTAAGTACTAACACATTCCAACAATTAACAAAGTTTACATAGAGCACTATTCAAGTCATCTAACATTTGATGCAAAAGAAACCTTTAACTGTTCTAATTTAAATTGTTAGAAATCCAGCTACCTATTTAATATGGAGGGGGGTGTGGGGGGGGTGTGCAGCACATGAAATCAGTAGTAGTCAAGTTCTGATTTCTTTTCTAAGCATCACTGGTAGTGCAAATCACTACAGCTGGAACCAAGTTCTACAAGACAAAGAGATTCTTCCTTTCAACAAGCATCACATTTCTCAACTAAAGAAACACCACAGTAATACATTAGTGACACTACTCAATATAATCTGCTGGAGAATATAATATCCACTCATACTTCCATATTTTCTAAATGATAGTAATTTTCATGCTGTGTATCCATATTTTAGATTATTTCCTTTCCTGACTACAAGCTTGTTTTAAAAAAATTTTAAACAAGTACAACCTAACTATATAATAGACAGCAGTCTCTCTGCTTCCAAGCTGCTCTAACATTTAGTTTCAAGTTTTAAAAAAATTAAATTAGCCAGAATCTAATGAATTGTGCACAGAACGTGTTCTCTCTTATCTAGTTAGGGAGTGGAATTTTCCTGTTTGGGTTAAGGGTTTATTTATTTGGAAAGAAGTATTACTTCTCCCTACAATAATTTGCAAACTTTATTAAAATAATTTAACTGAGTTTGACCTACTATCATATTACAGAGTATAACCCAATTCCTTGCTAACAAGGCCCAAAACATTTATTTTCAAAAAGACCACTTGCGCACAGGAGACGCCCTGCATGAAACCATACGTGCAGATCCCACTGGCCGCCAGGTTCCATCTGAACAGCGTTAACTTCGGTAGATCATCAGCAATGAACCAAGGAAGAAGCCCACCTCCCCAGGGTCAATGCCAGCACCGTCCAGGCCCAAGGCTAACACGTAGGAAGTTTACTCCCTTCACTGCTGGACACTTCCCTTTACCATCTCATGTTGAAAGCAGTTCTCAGCCCACGTCTTTTGTTTTACACACATAAATTATATATACATAGTAAGTATACAGTATTTAGCAAAGGCATTACTCTTCAAAGCTTACATTAAAAGACATTCTGTTTGTAATATCTAATGAACATACCAAGTAAATCCTAGGTTAGAACAGGCACTTGGCTCTCTCCACCCAGGCAAGCCTTGTCCAAATGGAGCAAGCTTTTCCCAAAGCTAAGAGAGAAGGTAACCACTTGATCATGTATGACAAGAGAACCAGATTCATGCGTTTCACATAGTTATTATATAAATGCAGCAAGAGACTGTACCCAGTAAAAGATGTGGATGAACTTTACTGAGCACAAAGTGGAACCATAATAAATGCTATAGATAAAGCCTAACTTCTCCCCACTGCTGGGAGAGACGGAATGGGGGTGCAGGTCTCTCCAGCTGACACTTGGCAAGACGACTTTGCTTCCCATGAACAGCATTTCATAGCATGTTGTTCAATGAAGCACTGCATTTGGATAATTTTGCAAAGGCAAAACATTTAATTAAATACAGCAGTAACAGCACAAGCGGGGTGTGGGAAATCTGAACAGCAAACACAGGAGTGTGGACCAGAGTACAAGAAGGGATGGCAAAGGATTCAAAAGGAAAGACACCAAAGGCAGCAGATAAGAAGTTCATCTGCCCAAAAGTGGTAAAGCACTGTCTAGGTTACCATTGCTGTGACAATCTATTCCTACATTAATCACAAATTGTATTTCAATTTGTGCATAATGCTACTGTCAGCTGAAATATAAAACGACATTTATACCTAAATAATGGTTCAGTGTATTAGATGTCATTAATTTTAAATTTACCATACAGTACTGACCAAAAGGTTTGTACTAACATCATTGTCTCACTTCAATTTCAGACTATGAAATATACACAAATTAACACCACACCTATGAAATGCAAAAATAAGGATTTATATGTAAAGATATTTGAGAAAAGAAACTGATTCTGCATAACTAACAGCATGGAGAAGACGGAAATGTTTGCTCTTCTTAACAATATCCAGTAATCTGTAATTTTGCAAGCTGCTATCATGAAAAACCTGTTATTCCATTTATTATTTTCTCACCGAACTGGACTACAATTTTCGTCTGGATTTCATTTAAATCTGCCTTTGTAACGGTGCAGCTGAACATAGTTCCATAATCACACCACAGAATATTTGCTATGCCGGCTGTATTTTGAGAGAGCAGGAGGTGAAAGACCTTTTCCTTTAGATACACTAAAGTAGCCTTTGAATCAGACTGAGGGACTGAGAGTGAAAAGGCATCAACAATGCCCACATCAGGGTAATGAAGCAGAAAAGCAGCAGGATCAGCAGCAGTGGAGCGAAGGAGCTGCGAGAAAACTGGACGTCCCCCCCCCACCGGCAGGATGGCAGCCAGTGCCTACGTGACAACACGGCAACAACCCACACCGTATGGGTGAAGAAGCTTCAGGTTAAGGCCATTCAGCTTCCAGGTCTTCCTTCTTCACAGGGCAACTGTGTGCTTTTGAAAACTGCACTTCTTACTTATTGGTACCACCACTCTTCCGTAGCAGAAGTCTATTGTGTGATCTTTAACATGAATTAGACAGGGATAACTCATAACACTGACCTCTCTGCATTCTTAACGTATAGGCAAAATGATCAGAGGACCTTTCTTTGCAGTATGAGACAAAATGTTTTTCCCAATGAGCCAATGCACATCATTTACAAAGACGATGCTTCTGGTTAAAAGGCATTTCAGCAAGCTGACTGCTCAGGGTATGAAAAGGTTTCAGGCTGTTACATTAGTTTCCCTCCAGCTATTCACTTGGTGCCAGTAACAGAGTAGGCTATTTCTGAAACCCTACACTTACATTGCATACGTTTTTTGGACGATTTCCAATACTGACCAGTTTCAGATGTTAGACACATAAACATATAATATTTTCCAGTACAATTTTCTGGCTTCTAAGCATCAGCAGCTTAGGCCACTCCAAGTCCCAGATTATAACATTCTGCATAAAAAAACCCCACCTCTAGAAATGTTTCTCCTGCAGATATAGTGGGTATTTCTCCTTTTAATCATCCTATTCTATCCTGCACATGTGTATCAACCATCTTTTAAAAGAAACCAAGGGTATCAAAACACAACTTCCACAGAAAAGCAACAAAGGGCTTTACTCCACTAATGCACAAATACGGATGTCAAGCAATTCTAAATTTTAAATGCGGTTCAATACCCTTTAATGTTATTAATCAATATTATTTTCAGGAAGACAATGGCATGAAATAGCTTGCATTAAAAACAACAATAACAAAACATTTTGCTAGCAATGACCTCCTTCAATCTTGAAAAGATTGACATCTTTCTCTAGTGTTGGAACAGACAATTACAGCCTTAGTCTGTGTAGGCTCCTGTTAAAAATGTCGGTAATTCACGACCAGAAACATTTGTCTACCAGGTCACATTAAAAAAAGAATTATCCAACTGTATAAAAGTCCATTAAAAAGCATTACTTTAAACAAAAGCAATTAAGCGCCAAGAAAAATCTGACTTCATGCAAATCCAAGCCATTTATTATGAGCACAAGATAAATGTCTTGGTTTGGCTTAACATTCAAGACTAGCATTCAAGCCGAGCATAAACATATCCTTAACTTTGTGCTTAACATCAAGGATTCATTAACTTTCGATTGTATGTGCCCCAAAGAATTATGATTTTGAATCTGATATTTAGTAAATTTGCAATAAATCATAAATACAGTGATAAAGTCGTTTTAATTTCCTTCACTTTTTTCTATCTCAAACTATCTCTAAAAATCATAAAGCCTGTCTAGCATTAAGTAGTTTATATCAGTCCCTTATTTTCTTCATAAATGCAAATTACTGTCTTAAAATCTCAAGTTTTTAAGATATTACTTGCACATTCTTCCGTACATAATGCTCAGAGCTTATCCAAACATGATGCAAAAATCACAGTAACAGCTTGTGTCCATAAGGCAGCTATCATTTTACAAAATAATCCAAAAAGGAGCAACAAATGAAATAGGAGGGGGAAAAAAGGAGTCACAATTAACTCTTCAGTAGGAAATCTTGAAACTATAAATAGGTTAACTATAAGCTTTTATAAAATTGTACTGTCCACTTGATTTAAACAAGTAGGGTTTTTTTAGAAGAGTAACAATATCAACTTTTATATCACCTATCACTTTAAAAGACATCAAACATGATTCAGTGGTAGAGCTAGAAACAGTTCCTCAGAGCTCTGCAAGTTTGGTGTTTAAATGTCTCCTATCTCTTTACTATCTCTCCCACTTTATTCTAGTGGATTTTGCAAAAGCAATCTATGTCTGCACTATACTTCTTCACAAATAATTATGCACTTCATTTACATATCATTATTATTTACATTTTCTTACTATCTTAAGTAACCGAAGGCTCACAAAACCAAAAAGTTTAAAAAGCCTTTACCCTCCTGCTGTCAGGGATTAGCATATTTAAGCATTCTAGGGAGGCCCACATGAAACAAAAGAGAAGGGCTGGGAAGCACCACAAAGCAATGCTTCAAGTAGAAATGGGTCCTTTAAAATAAAGCAAAACAAAACAAACAAACAAAAAAAAAGAAAACCCCCTCAACACTTACGCATTCACACCACTTGCTATTTACCCAGTGACTGAAACAGAGTTAAAGGAAAAAAAGAAACACAAAAAAACCCAAACCACTGCAGAAATTCAAAAGATAGCACAAGTCAATGTATCACACACAACCCGCTCAAACCTATTCAGTTCCTTTTTCCTTCAGAAAAGGTTTACCCCAAAGTTCCCTAAAAAGCACAATATAATCAAGCCCTAAACATCCTTCTCCTATAAATCAAGGAAGCTACCAATGGGAATAGAGGATGAAAAAAATAAGTATCTCTGTCTTTAGACAAGACGTTCCCAGAACATCAACGCTTAAGCCAAGCTTTCAATTGAGGCAATGCAGTTTTAAGTTGTTTAATATGCTTTTTACACATCAGTTGTGAACTACCAACTCTCTTGAGCTCCATGGACCATTTGTGGTTAGACAAAGATTTTTTTCTAATCAGCTGCTCAGTAACTCCAGACAACCCTGTTATTCAGTAATCCAGGAATATTTCTCTCTCCCTCTCCTGGGGCCATTACACCGCCTCTCAAAGCGAAGCGGGATTAGCACCATTTTGCCTTTCCCCCTCCCCTACTTACTGCTGCTTCTCGAGCCAGAGCTGACGCTCACGAAATTGCACAGTGAACCAACTCGGAGAGACAATCTGGGTAAAAAACAAACCAGGGGAGCGGGGGAGGCCAGCTCTGTTGAAAAGCCAGCTCTGGGAAGGTCTCGCTGCGTACTGAAGCACTGCTGCGGCAGGGCTGGGGAGAGAGGCAAGGCCAGCTGGCTAGCAGGGCACACCAGGGGCAGGTGGAAGTCAAGAAAGGTGGCCACCCTTGGCAGGTCAAGGCTTAGATCAACTTCAGCTGCCACAGAACTGCACCCTAGGCTTCACTGCTTCCTTCAAAAGCAAATCAAACACGTTAACAATTCTACAAATGCAAAGAAACCAATGCTTTGGAGTCAATGGTCAGACCACTGATACAGACACTCACCAAACCCTGACTGGAGGAGTTAGAGTGAATTGCCATTGTCAGCTGGTTGCTTCAGTATCCCACTGTGTGACAACATCCATGCTTCCAAGAATTAAAGCCAAGAATTTTTTTCATGGGGAAATTATTCTAAAATCATTGACTTGATTGTCACAGGAGTTTTATGGGAATTTTACAGAAGTTTACATTGTAACCTTGTCCTATATTGAGTAATTACAGTATAGAATTGTACAAAGAGTAAACTACTAAACCTTCGCAGAGTAAATTCCACAGCACTTCATGCTTTGACCTCTCTGGAGCCAAAAGGCAACATCACCTATTTCACAGCAACCTAGTACCATGTACGTCTACTAGTAGATTAAGAAATTCCAAATTTCCTCTTAAAGAAATGAGAAATAGGAAGAATCTGCTGTTACTGATACCACCTCAGAACAGGAAATCTTCACTTGGCTCAATTCTTTTGAAGTGCTTTAATACATTTTTGATAGCTCAGTGAATGGACTTGTTGATAGTCTATTTGCATAATTTTGATAGAATATGCAAAGAGGTTCTCTGAAGATCCCTTTAAATAAACTATAAAGAAAACATTCATTATTTCAGTAACTATGGATGATAGAAGCTGTCCCAGAGAAATTAAGACGCCCATACACACTCTGCATTAAAATTTAATTGGATTATTTACTAGCAATTTTATTTCCTTCCTTAAAACCATTTCACACTCCTCTCTGACAAGCCTCTAGAAACCCCTAGAAGCCAAGGATAAAGTAGAGAAATTTACCATAATTATGTGTTTGAACACAAAAATTTGTGGGGACACAGAAAACCCACAACCCAAACCCACACCAAAATACCCAAAACCAGATCCGGATTGTTACACAACCACCACTCAAGCTGAAGAGAAAAATCGGTGACGGACCTGCTAGTCACAGGTGCCTGGATTCTCCCCAAATCTTTTAAGTCACCAGTTTGGGCCTTTTCGGACTTCCTATTCCCATACAGCTTCCTGCGTGTAATTACTTCACACAGACATTTCCGAGCCATTTCTTAGCAGTAAATCTGTTACTTCCTTCTTTGTGCTGACCCTGAGTAACTTCACTCCTAATGACCTGGACAAATACCAGTGGACTTTGGAATTTCAAGTGTTGCCAATAATCAGACTTGCCTTTACCTTACACACAAGCATCCATGAAATTCAAGACTACTTGTGCTATAGTCCAGTGCAAACATCCCTGGTCTTCTCTAAGATAAGGTAAAGGCACTGCGAAGAGGGAGTGTCAAATGGACCTGATATATAAAGACAGATTACAAAGCAAGACAATTTCACTGGATCACAATAAAAATTACCTTAAATTAGTTTTATGAGAATTAGCTTTGACAATAATGAAAGATAAAAGATCACTCAAAACATCTTTTCAATCTCCTTAACATAAAGTTACACTAAAATGTGAAAAAATAAGCAGGCAAATAAATTCATCTGCCTTTGAAGTTGAAATATTTGTAGATGGAGAAAATTCAGATTTGAAGATTTACAGGAAAAACACACTGCAATTGATGCACTTTTTTCTGCAAGTCTTAAAAATTTGTATCTTATGAACTTAACTGCTTGTTAATCACCTAGATCTTACATTACTAAGCATTTTTTTATCTGCTTACACCTTGTAAGCCATTTTGCACATTACAAATACTAAACTGTTCTACAAAATTCTACAATAAGTTTATCTGAAGTGTTCAGTTATAACATTATAATATTCTATGTTATTACTATCATTCATCTCACACCCAAAAGACTCATGTTTTACAAATGGACATAAATTATGTCCATCAGTCTGATGCATATTTCAAGAGGTGAGTTTACATAGCCAGCTATGAAACTTTGGTTCAAGGACATGAAAGAAGAAATACAGCACATTCTGCAGCAGAGGGAATTGTTGCAGGTTCTTTACATTTAAAATATGGTATAAATTTGTGTTATTAAGGAACCTAGGCACTTGCAGAATCTATGTACATACACAGATACTGTTTCAACATCTAACAGCCCTGAAGCTCCTGAATAAATACAATGAGCAGGCAGAGCAAAATTTCCTTCTCAGAAGAATCAGCAGTAACATTGAAAATTTCAAGGCATAGTAGAAAAGCATTCCACGCTCCCACTATTTAACAAGCGCTGGAGCCAACCCACTGTAGGACCCCACCTGAGCTGCTCTAATTCATCAGTCTGGTAGAAAACTATGTCAGTAGCCCCACAAACATACTACAATTTCTGCCAGGTGACTTAAAGATGCTTAATGATGAGTTCCAAGTAAGTACGAGGGAGAGGAGGAACACATAGCTAGGAGCAGGACAGAAGAGAAGCTGGAAGAGAGATCTCCTAACGGATTGCTGCCATAGAAGGCTAACTAAATCATCAGCTCCAAGCACTGCAGTCTCCTGCCTGATTCCTGAAAACCCTGGCCAGAATGCGACAAGTAACTGGGGACAAGTAAGAAAAGAACTGTAAACACTCTTCTGCCTCTCCTTACCTCAAAGAGCACCTACTGACCAAACCTTAGCTATCGTTACTTGCAGGTATCTCCTAAAAAGCAACCCTGTGCAAAAATTCAATTATGTATTTGCAGTTACATATTTATATGGCATCTTTAAAACCACATTAACTACCATCTCCACAGGGAAATTACTTCTCCGCGCCCTAAAATGAAAAAAATGGGGGGGGGGGGGGGGGGGGAGAAGGAAGAGAGAAATATATTTCTGGATAAAACTGATCTACCTAAAAGTCCAGCTCAAATTGTGTATTAAAGCTTCTAGAATAGAATCACAGACTGTCATGAGCTACTTTATTTTCAAGGAAACAACAAATCTGTTCTACCAACACAAACTGCTTCCTAAAACAAAAATGGTACAAATAGTGATAGTGTTAACACCATTTGCAAATCACAATGCTAGCGCTGACCCTGGCAAGCACCATTCTGCATCAAATTAATGAAAATTAACATTTGCTTCCAGATAGCTGCCTAGCTTACATACCAGTCCTGAAGTTTTCACTTTGCCCTGCCTGCTACAAAAGCATCAGAAACAGATTACATTTCTCAACCACTGAAATGCAGAGATTGTCCCATCAGGTGACTACCTGTAGCTGAAAAGATTTAAAGTATTTTCTAGCTCTGCACTAGTTTTGTATATATTCAATGAACACTGCTCAGTTGCGGCTGTTAAGAATGACAAAGATAGGTAACTCATTCATGAAAGGGTAAGTTACACAGAATTGTTCAATAACTGACTATCTAGATTTTCACCTAAAACATAAGCCATGCCAAGTCAGAAAAAAATAACATTGTTTCTTTCATTGGTATATATTAGCTCAGAAACCAACTGTCCTTCTGTGGGATAATGGCTTGTTTTTAATGAAATCCCAGTAAAACATGAAGGATTAGGAAAAAAGGCAAGATATCTATTATTGTTTACGAAGAATATTTAGAGACATCCAGAAGACTTTGTCTGCGTGCTTCAATAGCCATTTGTGGTGGGGGGGAGGGGGCAGGAATCTGGGTACAAAACTCATTTCTCTCAGCTTCTCAGAACTTTTGAAATTAGATCATACCCATAACCACCGTAAACCCTGTAAAAATAGGCAAGTAAGTTATAGTAATAAATACTGTTAAATATTTGAAGTTAACTTCAATTGCACACCTAAAAACTTCTACAGACTGTTTTTTAAAGATGTACTAACATAACCCAGAGCCAGTAAGGATAATACCAGATAATAAATTGACATTTGTAGCAACTGAGTATTTGAAAGCAGCAGGAACACACAAGAAACTTAAATTCAGATTCTTCTGAAATTTCCCTTAAGATACAGTTTCTTTCTGCTGAATTCCTCCCTTATACCCATGCCCTGTGTTCTGTTCAGATGAGGAACGGGGACCTGGGAGGCCTATGTAATCCATAGGTGAGACTCACAACAGAACTTTCTAGAACAAGTCTGTTCTCAGTCAGGTTTTTGCCAGAGATGTGTGGGGAGTGTGGGAGAAGGTCTGGAGGTAGAAAGGGAGGACTATAGTTTTGTTGCTGTCGTTTTAAATACCGTATTTCAGCCGTACTGAGGGGTCAGCATACTCAGTTCTAAACGAGCTTGACTTGAACTGAAGTGACCCGGCCTCCCCAGCCTTGCTAACAACACTTGAGAAGAGGATCTGTGAATCTCTTCCAAGTTCTTGATAAGCAATTATTAGTAGTAATTGTTATAAGTAGAAGATGCCACGATTATCACACATTTTAGTCACCTTACAGACAAAACCAGAAAGCTCTGCAAGCTTCCAGGGCTGCAGTATCAGATTATGAACACAAACCCAGCCAGTACTTCAGACAACCTTATCTGGCCTTCTGGCTGGCTGCCACAAAACCTTTACTTCCTTTAAATCCTGCTCCTATTCTGCTCTATTGTTTCATTCCTTCAGCGAGCTTTCACTTCACAATGAGGGCACCTCTGCCAATCTAGCCCTGCCTCTGTAAATAATTTACTGGTTACATGATTTCGTCATAAGCAGTGACTGGAACTGCAGCATCAGGAAATTCAAAACACCGAGTGCCAAAATGTCCACTTACCAGAACGCTGCCGACAGCCAAAGCCCTATCAGTAGCCCTGAGGCAACATCTGGCAGACCTGGCACAGGTCTCCACTTGCTGTGGGAACCACCAAATGTGTTTCAACAAGATGGGGATGAAACTTCCCTGCAAGAAGGGTAAGTACTTCAGCACAACCACCTAAGCTTCAAATGGAGTACGCTGATAACGTAAGGGGAGGGAGTACTCTACACTGATTCCTCCCCTGTCTTTCAGCCAATGTCTCATGATCTTTTTAGGATTCATGCCCAGAGAAAACAGTCTCAAGCCAAATAAGAAACATCAGACCTCTTGCTGGCTCCCTTGGAAAACTGAACTGCCTGATGCAAGCTCTTAAAAACATGGAGGGGGCAAGGAGGTACCCCATCCACACCAGCCAGGTGCTCATCTCCATCGGCATAAGCCTTTAAAAACTGTACCATTGTCTTCACCACAGGAATGACAACAAATGTTTTTACTCCACCTGTAAAGGCCTTTAGAACAATCTTTCAAATGTAATACTAGTTGTCAGACACATAGTTTGTGTCACTGGAGCAGTCCAGAGAGGGGGATCGCGCTCCACAGGGATGTAAGGGTTTTTACAATCGTGCTTTCAAATAACAAACCCTGAGCACGTACAGCTCTGAAGAAGTTTATGCTTTGCATGAAGACACGTCTCACCCGAATATAAGTCCTTCTGCTTACAGAGCAGAAAGCAAGACAGAGCAATCACAACAGTACTGTCCTCCACAGCTCACAACTTCTTTGAGAAGCATCAGGAGTGGGGACAAGCTGCACAACAGCAGTGCTGTGAATTCCCCATCGTTAGATAACAGAGGGCTTGCTTATCTTAAAAAAAAACTTTTGCAAGGAGTTACAGATTTCTCCCTGCAAACTCCATGAAATTATTTTACTGGGTACTGTATTTACCTGTAAATAATGTATTTTGTAAATAATGTTACAAAACAAATATTCAAGCAGAAGGGAAGTTCTCATCAAACTTGTAACAGCGGAAGACCTGATGGCAATTCAGGTCAAATAGGTTATAAATACTTGCATTTACACACTAAGTGTGATTTGTCATTGGCTTTTTATCATGATTTGGTTTTGTTAAACTGACCACCACCACAATTATTCCTGTTCTAGTTTATCTTAGTAGCATTTCAGCTCAGCACGTTCATATACATAACCTGAAATTCAAGTTTTAGGACCTCTTTAAACAAATTGCATTGCTAACCATCTTTTCAATGTTAGCAAATTAAGGACAGCATTGGGGGACAGTTGGGTTGACATTATTTGTATTTACTTACTTTTAATTTAAATTGAGAGGGGAGGGAATAATTACATTTATTATAACCAAGCCTGGAACTCTGCCTGTAATTAAGAATCTGACACATCTTAGAAGAACTCTATTTTCAGTTGCTTAAGACATTTGCCAAACTATCGGTGTGGTCACAGATTTCATATGGCAACTGTTTTTCTACTATTTTACTTAGAAGTGAAAACCAGATTCTGTTAAAATGATGCTGTCGAGCCTGAGAGTAAGACTAGGAAAAATAGCTTGTGAAGTCCCTATTAAAATACTTTTTGAAAGTATTCTGTTGACAAATTCTAAAACTGGAAGAAGCTGAATTTAAGATGTGGCAGATGGGCTGCCTCATACCAAGGGTGTGGCTTTCGGTTGGTTTGTGGCTAGCTCTTTTTTTCTTTTGGGGAAGTGGAAAGGGAATAGAGGGTGGATTGCTCATTTTCTTGACAAAGTACCAAAATTATAGGCCTCTGAAAAACTTCAGAAGAGGCTGTTAGTTTGGAAACTCAATTTTTCACAGACCAGCAGTGCTGAACGTGCTCTACAGTCTCTCCAGGACGTAGGATTGTTTCACATGCTGCTTCCACAGGCAGGTAAAAATGTGCTCAGCTGCTTTATGAACAATCTGAGGTGATATTACCTTCAGTTCCTCCCCCAGCAGCCAAGTACCTGCTCTGGTACAACTGGAACTAAAAGCATGACTCTCTCTTGAGCTCCTTGCTCTTGCCAGGGAAGCAGACAAAATAGGAAGAAACCAAAATACTAAGTGCTAATATGTGAAAAGCAGAGAGAAGACAGAACACAGGCCAGCAGAGAAAGCAGCAGTGGTGCTGCTGGCTCAGAGGAGCAGACAAAGCAAAGGAGGTCAAAACCAAGTGAAAAGATCAAAAGCCAGGGAGATGATGAAACTGAAACAGAAGAGAGATGGGAAATGCTTGTAGCCTCCAATAAAGAGCAACTCTGCTTGATAGAAGCAGCTATTCCCCCTCCTCCACCACCTTTTCTTTGGTTTTTTTTTTCTTTTCTCATCCTCTAGATAGCTGGCATTTATTCTGTGATTTTGGTCACAATGTTGTGCTCTGGGAAAAAAAATACTATTGTAGCAAAAAACAGTAGGAAATAAATTGCTAGGTTCAAAGCATACAGCAAGAGGGTTTTTTAATGACAGCTTGTTTTCAATATACCAAGTTTTGACTTTGGGGTTGGTTGGGGGTTTTCTCTGCTTTTTTGGTGTTTGGTTGTTTGGTTTGTTTTTTTTTTTAATTAATTGCTTCCATATCCTTATTGCAGGCAGTTCTCACTAGGGTATATCTGGATACAAGACAGCCTGTAAGGCTGATTTTTCAGTCTTTCCTCTCTTCTTAACACTCTTTGTAGTTTCTTTTGTGGTAACCATTGGAGTTAAATCTCAAAATTTTAAGACCATCATTAAATGCTCCCCTACTTCATCCAAAGATACTGATAAGATCTGAAATGTGGTATAACAAGAATCAGCATTACAGAACAAGGTGCAACACTTCAAGGGAGAAAGTCTTTGCAAACATACGTGGACTTTAAAGTTTCTAGCATTTATGGAACCAAACAAACGCCCAACAAGACAAGCAACAATTTCCAAATTGAAACTAAAATAACTTCTTAGCCCATAGGATGAAAGAATTTGGACAGAACCGGGGATACAACAATTATCCAGTGGCCTACGTGCAACCTGCTGTAGGTGAACCTGCTTTAGCAGGGGTTGGACTACACCATCTCCAGCGGTCCCTTCCAACCCTGACCTGTGGCTAACTGAAATTTGATTTTGTTTCCCCACACGCTTAAAGAGGCCTTCATTACATAGCTCTGGTGAGGAGGATCCATTCTTCACACCTGTCTAGTGCCTACAGCTTCAGCCATTCAGCCACAGACGAAAATTAGGAAGCAAAAAAAGAAATTATCTCAAATTACGTTATCAGCATTCTACCACCTCACCAGCATTTCTTGTGCTTCCAAGAAGCAAATTAATGAAATAACCATTTCTGTTACAGATGTCCTATCTTTTCATCAGTGAGCCAATATTATAGCATACATTCTTCTATTTTCATCTACTACTCTATTTCATCTATATGTACCAGAACAGATTCTGATACTTTTAATTCTACTGTATTTTTTCATTAATACAGTTTGAAATCTGCACCTAGTTAGCATGTTTCTCCCACAGTAAAGAAACTACAGTTTGTGTCTGTGGTCCATTCATAATGATTTTAATATGGCAGCAGTGTAAGGCTTGGCAACTAGCATATTTTAATTCAGGAATTTAACACTACATCCTACTTTTTGGAACTTACATACGCTAGTCCACTGGATTCCCTCACACTACCTGAGATGTGAAAAATGAATAGCTCCAGAAAAGGTTAACAGAAAACACTCTTAGGGTTTTGCATGCTCATTTAAACGTCCTTTGTGTCTAGGAGTTTCTTAAAATCTATAGGGAAGGCAGGGCTCAGAGTAATGTTACATATACTAGTATTAGAAACAAAAACATTCCAGCAACATAACTGGATAATGCTAAGGCTCACATTACCACTTTTCTCTCTACACAAGCAGAAGAAACACTTGGGGAACATCTGACAGAAGAAAGAAAAAAAAAAAGTGAAAAAACAAAGGAAATACACAAAGATGATAGAAAGAAACAAGAGTAATGAAATGTCAGCAATATGCCCATGTCCTTACACTTTGTTTCTTCTTGCAGTAAAAAAACGAGGATAATTTCAAAAGGAAAGGGAAAAGAAAGGTCACATAGGGAATGTTTCAGTTTACTGCTGCTTCTAAAAAGACAGTGAAAGCATAACGAAGTACAGACACTTGGATTTGCTAATTTAGATACAGATACAGTTTAAGATTAGACATTCACTTTCATCTAAAATAAGGAACTTCCACCATGTGCCTACCAAATAAGCACCACATTTTTGCTGAATCATTGAAATATATTCACGTAGTTGGGCAATCGTATACGCTACCAAAAAAAGCTATTTAGTCATCTGTTCAGCTGTCTTAGCTGTTCATTAAACTGCACAGGAACAGCTCAGTCAGACAAAGAAGATGAGTGGATGATACAAAACAACAGATATTCAGAACCTGTGGCCTGCTTGGGGTAGCAAGTCAAAGAAATTGAGACGTTAGAAATTATTATAAAAAATTCAATTTAACTAAGCAGAATCCAAACAGCAGTAAGGTAAAATGCAAGGTATGACACTCCAAAATGTATTTCAAATTAAAATGTTTTTTCATTTAAAAATTGGTATCTCTATGCTTTGCAATAAAACCACCATTTTTCACAACTTTTCTCTGTAGGTGTAGTTTCAATAAGTACAATGCTTTCACAACCAGCTTTCATTTACGAGATGTCTCAAAAAAAAACATCAGTTTGGGATTGTAATGAAAGAAACCCAATGAGGTGAAGTGGACGGCAATGGACCAGGAGCCAGCAAACCAGAGATCTGTTCCTCTTTCAGGGTGGCAGGCAAGCAACAGTGAGATACTTCATCTCACTATAGTCCTCCGTCCAGCCTTTGTCTGTATAGTCAGTAACTACTCTGATGCTTTTCCTCATTACAATCACTGTTAGGCCTCACTGCCTTTTTTTTTCTTTTTTTTTTTCTTCTTTTAAACATCTGTACTGCAATAATCAGTGGTGCACAGCACAAGTTCTCAAAACACAACTGGTGTCCCAGAACAGAAAATCCAGGGAATGAGACTTGTCTCCAGCTCCCAAGAAACAACAACATTTATGGCAACTTAGACAATTGCTTAGAGGGGAAAACCAGCTATTTTTAACTATTTTGCTTAGTGGCTGTGCTGGAGGGAGGCTCCCATTTCCTTTCTTCATCTTACATAGGAAATAGTAGTTATGGCTGCTTTTCCCTCAGCTACTTTTATGGAGTATCGGGGCTTGCAACAATGCACTGTCTTCAATACTGTCACAGGTTCAAAGCAAAAGCCGAAAACTGCTTCCAAACCAACTTCTGCCCTGAAGGGCAGGAGGCAACTTTACCTTTGAAAGCATCTATTTCTGTTCCACACAGAAATAGCAAGCCTGCATTGGGTAAGGCCCTGAACATGAACCAGCAGGCCAGTCCGGGGAGCCAGAATTTAAGGTGCTCGTGTTTAATGCTGCTGGTGCTCCCACTACCAAGTGCAAAGGGTATGCAGCCCTCTCACAAATGTATTTTGATTGTGCTGCTTAAGCTTTGCTACTTGGTGTCATCCTTTGCACTTTGAGACAATTTAACTCCAGCACGGGAACCTGTAGGGACAGACAGCACTTTTTGATTTGTCAGCTCCTGATGACCAAAAGCAAACATTTGGTGGATCATTAAAGAGGAATTTAAGGGCTTCTCTCTAGAAGTATCATTGCTAAAGACCTAGTTAACTCTGACTCTAGTTTCACTCCGTTTATTTTAAAGCTACGAGAGGTTTATTAATCCCATGCTAAAACAAGTCTTGTGTGGTCCTTAACAGAACCGGATAAATGCTACTATACGTCAGGTACAGGACAGGAGAGAGGAACTGTGTCTTTTTCCTCAAACGGAGGCATTTGAGATGAGGACAATCTTTGTATTCACATTTGTATACATTTGGCGAATAAAAACCGGAAGGATAGGAAGGGCAGAGCAAGCAAAGGCTACAGCAGTTCTAAGCAAACTTCCAAAGCCTGATCTCATCAGTCTTGCACAATACAACTCTAAACACAAAGATGAGAATTCAAAACAGTTCTAGCAGAACTATAAGGAAAGGTATTCACTATCACACTAACGACTAGATACAGATCTCCAAGAGAGCACGATGACTTTCTTCTTTAACTGTCACACCCACCCTCCCCCTCCATACAGTAGTTGACAACACTAAGAATAATTTTGGTTTTCTTCTACATATAGTGAAAAAATATATTAGCGGCTTGCCTTTCAAGCGTCCTGGAACCCTCTAATAAAAATGCACTATAGGAGAAACAGTTTGGAAACCTGTGGCATGGAACCTGTATATCGCCCAAGGACTGGAACAGACCTTCACACAATTTTACCCTAACTGCCCCCCTCCCCAAATCCCAACTAAAGCTTCATGTGATTCTTCCAAAAGCATTATTTAAATATATATATATATGAAATCGCTTCCTTAATTACTCGCTCAAGCTCATGCATGTTTCAAAGAAGTTTAGTAGATGAGCCACCTCTCATGGACTATACTGAGCCAAGTTTAAGTAGGCAATGACTGTCCTATACTGCCTCTAATCTCACCCTACTGCATCTCCCCCAGAACGAATTATACATTCACAGAGGATGTCATCTGTCAGTCACGACCCTCAGAGTTTGTGCTCTGCAAGACAATAAAAGTAAAAAAAAAAAAAAAAAAAAAAAAAAAAAAAAAAAAAAAAAAAAAGAGCCACACTTTCAGAAAGCATCCCAGAAGAGCCGGGGAAGCTAAGCATTCCTTTAGGGAAGAATAAACTTCAGTCTTTTGCACTTCCTTTATGCATCCCAGTTGATCTGAGCAGTTATCAAAGATCTCTTTTCAGTAACATGATACAACTAGTTTCTTTTCATTAAGGCAAAAAAAATGTATAAAACAGCAACGTTCAAGTTGAAATAAAAACATCTTTCTACAATAAATGAAATAAGGGGAATAAGTGAAAATGAAGAAGAGAGAATATCAAGAAAGAATCATGCAAGAAGAATCATCTCCACATTGGAAGATACGGCATCCGAGTGGAAGGGAGAAGCAGGAAGGTCTGCAATCACAAAAGTCTACTCTCTGCAAGAACTTTAAATTGCCCCTTTCTCCACCAAACGAGGCAGAGACCCCACAGAGAAAAATACTTCATAAAAACTGTCACAATTATGCACAGAGCAGCTGAATTAAGGTCAGACAGATAGTCACAATAATGGCATTTTTTTGATTTTATGTGACTGATTTCATGTTTGTTTGTAATGCTCTGCTTTTAGGTAATTCCAGTTTTGCTAGTGAAAACAAAACTATAGAATTATGGTCATCCTCTGCTAAATACATCATTTGCAGCTTCCCTTCCTTAAGTGCTCCACTTGGATTTTAAACTGTGGAAGTATTATCACCTCCCGCTCAAACAGAAGAATTGACAAGGGAGAAGGAACGATGTCCACAAAGCCATGTAAGATAAAATATGAAATTACAGTCAGTAGGAATCTATTTATCCTGCAGTAGCTTTGCATGTGCACACTCACAACTTCTTTCCAGGAGCTTTTAGAGTTACTGCAGGTTACAAGCATGCACACAGGCAGTCAAAGCAAAGCAGGTGGCAAACTATTTAGTTTCCATCTGAACTGATCCTGTTCCTTTACATCTCTTTTTCATGAGTTCTTAACATTTACCCTCAAGCTGTCAAGGTGCATCTCACTGCTTGTGCCTCCTGAGGGGCCTCTGCTACTCACTGTTAGTCTTCACATCACCAAGAAAATTTTGAAATCCCTTCCCATGCTTTCCTCAGTAGCTCTGCCATTTTTCCCCTCAGTACTCCTCCCCAACTAATTCTGGTAGCGTCTACATAGAAATCAAGCTAACAAATCCAGCAGAAATAATTAAACTGGGCTCAGCTTGTAGCTACATCACACTTCACCTTCAAATTTTGATATGCCTTAGAAGTAGACACATACTCTTGGGGGGGGCGGGGGAAGGCACAGCCCTATCCTTGGAAATGTTTGTAGAAGTCAAAGCTCACTCTGCTACTTAAAGGAGGGAGGTAAGTCTCTAGAGGTGTTTCCTATAAATGTGTACTTCAAAATTCCTCCCACCTCAACTAGATAACAAGTTTTTCCTTCAAATATAATTAACTGTACAGCGTTTCATTAAACCATTTCTTTCAAAACCAACCACCCCTATGAAAAGAGAAGAAACCCAACATTCTGCCATCCAGACTGCATCCTTTAACTCTAGGATGAGTGCTTCTGGTGATCACAGCGAGCTCTTGCCTTGCCCTTCTGTGTGCCCACCGCATTCTTTAGCTGCAAGGTCACTTTTAAGAAGGTGATTAGCCTTCCTTGTTTGGTACAGGATGAATGATGCTCTCATGCCTGTCTAGACTGAAACTTGATGGAATGCAGTTACCTCTGCATCTCCTATCCCCACACCTCACAGAAGTGAAGCAAGCCCCGGTGTTATCAATTAAGCACTGGAACTAACAGCTATAGGTAATTACCACAAAGGAATTTACTATCAGATTCCACTGAATAGGTCATCCTCATTTGTTAGTATGTATTTCAGCTAAAAGCAGTAACTGTTTGTCTGTGGCATTCCTAGATTATTTCAAACTATTTAGTTGCAATTATGTTGAAAGCACATGTCGGTAACATAAAAGTAAATTAATTACAAGCTTATTCTAACCAGCCTAAAAATAATAATAAAACCAAGGGTGGAGAAGGGTGGGCAAATCTAGGAAAAGAATCAAGACACAAATACCTTGTCCTATAATAACACTGGTAAACACCCAGCCAGGATGTCTACTTTTATCCGGAGAAGCAAGGATATTGCAATAGGCTTACTCCTCAGTGCTTCCTGATAGTTTCACTAAAATGCCTGATCTCCAAAATCTACGTAAAGTTCAAAGAACTAACTGTAAATTTGTACAAATCAATAAAGTATTCAGAATATGGCAATGCTAAAAAGGCTGCTGGGATTACACTAGCATCTTGTATAATAAGCATTTGACAACAGAATGTAACTATACTGAACTTCATTGTCCCAAAGTGATTTTGGTTTTAAGTTAATAGCATGAACACAAAAGCATGCAAAAAAAAGCAACGTTGAAGAGGTCTGTAACTGGCATCACTTCAGCACAGAAAGGGAAAAGCGACTTATTTAAATTTCCATTTTAATACAGAACAGTCACATACATTTTCATTTTCCCCTTGGTAATCAGATGCAGAAGACAAGTCAGCCAATACAGTAAGAAGTTCAGTATTTAGAAATACCTTAACTTCAGTTAGAAGCCTGGCTAAAAAGCCATTGATGTGTTCTGGTTGGTTTTTATTTTGCATTGTATCCGTGAACATATTGCAGGAAGACTGGAAGTGATATATAACAGCATCATTACATGTATGTCGAATCCTGGTGTCTGAAAACTATGAATTTAACTACATTTTAAGATTTTAAATTGGCAGAAAAGATACCATATGCATCATGAAACCTGTCACCAGAGAGAAGCTGTATCTCTTCTTGTTAGTAGTAAAGCAACATTAAAACGTAAGTACTATCTCTAAAACTCAGTAGCCAGTCATTCACTTAAATTAAGCATTACCTAAGACACTGCGCTGATTTTCACAAATATTTAACAATTTTATGGACGATTAATCCTAACCAAATGCAAAAAGTAAAGTCATGAAAAGGATTGAGATTCTATGAAAATTCATATTTCAGTTAGTACAACTGTGGATTATTCAGGTTCTTTGTATAAAAATATGCTCAGTAAAGTTTTGCATTGCTTGCCACATAAAAACATTTTTTAGAAGTTAAAATTTTAGTTTTCATCTGTTTCTTTACATGCTCAGCCGTTCAAACAGAAACTTTTTGCTACTACTTTGATGGGCAATAGCTACACACAGTGCAGTTCGGACACAATTCTTCGGGACATATTCTGGATTTACTGGCAATGCCAGATGCTTTCTCACTCAGCTAGTGCAAGCTTCTTTCTGTAACAGGACATACAAAAGGAGTAAGAGTGTAACACATACCGCCCTGTGTGCTGCAAACAATTCACCATTCTTCCCAACTGGTCCCCCAATTTTTAATGAGAATCTTAATTAACTGCGGAGCTTTTTGACTTTTCCGCCTATCTTCTTCCCTCGTTACTGGATCACCAACTCTGTTCACAGTGTTAAAAGCCCATTCTTTATTCCTCTGCATGCCTTATTATGTTCCCAGCTCAGCTCTTTTGTTACTAACCCCTCTCCCACCCTTCCAAAACCAGTCCAAAAAATCAAGTTGTTGCCCATGATATCACTTTGACAATATCTGCCTCCTTTTGGAGGAGACCTTCACTTGCTTCAAGATGAAGGTCTTTGTTTTGATGACTGCTTCAAAGTACCTGACATCTGAATAGTTGCTTTCACATTTAACTCTTCCATTCCTCAGCAGGACCCAATTCAGCATCTCTCTTACTGCATTCCCTCTTAAACACCTCCACATTTCCTCTGTGAACTCGCTTCTGCTCAGAATATGCTTACCAGTCTCATATATTATGGCACTACTTATTATTCAAGTGTGTTAGGACCCCGCTGCCTTTTTTTTTTCCCCTCCCCTGCACACAGGAAAGGGAGAAGAAAGTATTCTTGCACTTTCAAGGTGAAACCATTAAGTTATATTATTACCGTATCACTAGTCTTCCTCAGTTCACACATCTTCTCCCCATTTTTTTAATTAAATTACTACTTTGTGTCATATTTGGACTGCGTACTCTTGTGCCCAAAGGCCATATCTTTTATTTTAAGTAGCATTATATAGTCTGCATATAGATTAGTAAAATAATCATTAGGGGTTTGTTTTGCACACAAATATTCTATTCCACTACTTCTTAAAATAAGGGAAGCTAAATTTGCTGACAGCTTCATTAATGGTACTACTTCTCTAACAGGAAACAATAAAAGCAAAGAAAGTCTCTCTCTGTTTGCCATTTAAAGTATTTCTAAGTTTGCACTGAAAAATTCAGGAAAAAATATTTACTAGATTTTAAATTCTTAGCTGAAACTGTTAAAACAACTCTGATCAAATAATTGCATTCTGCTGTAACAGCATTAACTACTAGTGACTAAATTTAACTAAAATTTAATTAGGCCAGATTCATCTCAGTATAACTAAAAGAGAAATTATTTAACAGGTTCTGATAGAATCTGGATGTAATTAGCAAGTGGAAAGTTTACCAGTCACACAAAACAAGCTGTTTATAAGAACTTTTTGGAAATAAAGATCATCAAGCAAACAGCTAATTTGCTAATATTAAAATACTAGGTTTTAGCAGTGAGGTAAATTGGTATGCTTGAAATTTGGTAACATACTTAATACATAAAGATATAGACACATACAGAGACAGACACACACATATATATATATATGTATTAGAAATCATCTTCACTGTACCTGTGCAATATGCACTAGAATCAGGGATTTGTGTATGTTCTACCTAAAAACAGTTTACAGAGAAATCCAAATAATGCTGCAGTGGGCATGAGAAATGATTTACTGTACTGTTTCCACATCTTTTTTTTCACTCATTTAGATTCACTGAGTCATTCATCCCAGCCTGCAAAGCAGAGTAAGAATAGCACAGAAGGCTGGAACAAGTTCTTCCACTCCTCAGCAGAGTCCTAGTGGAACCAGCAGCAAGCCCTGCGAGAGGGAGCGTGCGCCCTGACCCAGCGCTGGCAGAGCCCAGGCCAGGGGGGCTATTTCAGTCCTGGCAGCTGCTCCCGCTGCAGCTCCCTGGCCTGCCCATTACAGCTAGAAATAAAGGAAAAGAACTTTAAACATGCAAACATATGAAACCAACACCGTGGTGGCATCCAGACAAACTCCATTAGAGGGTTCCTTTTATCCTTCTCTGACTGCAGCTGAAATTATTTTAATACAGAAAGACTGTTCTTGGGCGAAGTGCCTGCTTTGCATATATATGGCGATGCCACGGTCTAACTAAAAACATCAGTGCTACAATCTTAAGTTTTCTTCAGCTTACTTTATTGGCCTTTCACATCATTCATATATCAGGCAGCTAATTATAATGAAATTTTATATTTAAGAACCAGTAACCATAAAAAACTTTAATCTTCAACTAAGAAGGACCCCTGTCTGCAAATATAGAAAAATAATTTCTAGAGTTTGGGTTTTCAACAAGTAATAGGACTGGCAAAGTTCACAGCATATAGCACACATCTACAGTGTATAGTATGTCTGCATCAAGATTTTTGCAACTTACAAAGTATCAGGACACAAAACACCCCAACAGAATTAGCTTTACTGACCTCTCTCTGAAAGACAGCACCAGAAGGAAGGATTAATTTTCAAGTAGGTTCAGCAACGAACTAACTACAACAGAACCACTCCATCATTAACAAAAGACCAACAAAAGCAAACATTTTTTAGCAGTGGACACCTAAACATAGCCCTGTAAGATCATTTAGATCATTTAATAAAATCATTACTACAGAAAACAGCTTGAACGTTAACAATCCATTTTTTTCCCCCAATATATGTTTTCTCAAGTCTAACGAATTTCAGAATAGCAAAGAACTGTGGATTAGCTCAAATTCTTGGAAAACCTAAATAAGGTTCTGTAATACGGATGGTCTAGGAGTTTTGTTTCAATTACCTGTACCCAAGCTGCTTTGGTTGCAGAAATAAAACATTTTATTTCTAACAGAAACTAAACTAAACTCAGTAAGTCTGATAAGGCAAAAAAGCGAGAGCCATAGAGCATGTTTAGTCAGTCATTCTTCTCAATGAACTACATTAAAGCTTCTCACACCAGGTGAACTTGACCTTCGTGACTTACGCAGAGGGAAATTACTTCACGCCAAGAATGATAAGCTTGAGATGACCCTGCCAACACCCAATACTTTGATATTAATTAAGTGCTGCATTCTCTAATGTATAAATTAAGGAGTCCAATTAACCTATGTGACCTACGATCACACTTCCAGTCATCTTACTCAAAAAAAAAAAAAACAAAACAAACCCAACAAACAACCTCTTACCCATATTTTCTCACACCCATCCTGCTTACAACTCAAAATAGAAAAAGTACATATAGTAGAACAAGGAGCATAAATGTAGTATCACCTTTTGGCTAAACATTAACAGTAAGAGCTGCTGTGCACCGCTAGCATTACTTAGCCTACATCCCAGTACCAGTACAGCAGCTGAGAGGTTCACTATACCACGAGCTGTGTCATTGTCCGCTACTTCCTCCAACCCAGAAAGTGACAGTGCATACCTTTCCATTACTCCTGCTTAACACAAATAATAAAACTTTACCGGTTCAAGAAAGTATAATACGTTACAAAAACATTCAAAGGGACCACAGGAAAAGCCTAAGTTACTGAGCCACTGAAAAAATATCATAAGGAAATTTAACGTGTGGGATATCTGAACTAAAGATAAGTGTATACACAGGACAGTCAATTAAATCCAGTCTTGAAAGTGCGAAAACCAATGCATACCATAAACTGCAAGTTACTCATACACACTGTGAAGTCGTAGATGGATGACAACCATTCAGTAAAGTGATTTGGGCATTGTTCTGGAAGCTCAGTTTAACAAACTGCCTACTACATTGTCTCAGAAACATAAGCTGTTCCACACGAAGCAGACTAATCGCCTATAAACATGCCTTTTCTCCCACGCTTCTTACCCAACTTCCACCCCTCCCACAAAAGGGATCCCCAGTTCTCCCCCAGATCTCCTATGGCAGGCTTGAGTGAACAGAAGACAAAATACACTGTTGCTTAGTCTAGGACGGTGTTTGCACCAACATGCTTGCCAGCATCCCTGCACTGACTGGGCAGCCAGTTTTAAGCAAAGATAACTACCTGGGCTGAGTTCTGCTCTGCTTTCCCCTTGGGAAACCTCTACCTTGGAATTGTCTCCTCTATTCAGCTCCTAATTTTCACGAAAACAGCAGCAAATTAATCTCTTGAGACTTTCAGCATCTTTCACACATGGCTGAAATTGGCCAGCAGCTCCAGAAGTTAATGGTAGAGATGGAAGGGTTTGCAAATGGCAATGACACTCTTCTGTGTCCACATTGCCTATTTTTCCCTCCTTCTCTCACAGAAATCAGAAACAAAAGAGAAAACACCAAGTACCCAGACATGCAGAAGCTAGACAACTTTAGAGTTCAAAACAAAAAATGCAAACCCAAGAAGGAAATTGACAAAACCGACACACCCCAATGACTTGAAATAAAATACCATCACCACCCAAAACCCCTGTGGTTTCCAAACCTACAAGACTGAGGGAAAAGGAGAGGACTAAAGGCATCATCTAAATTACTAGGTCTCCCTTTCATTCTTACAAGAGAGAAACAGAAATGTTCAAAACTGTTTCCTACAACTACACTTTTGTTCGCTCCCTCAGCGCAAAAACTTCATTCCACCACACAACTGCAGGCACTCACTCTCCAAACAAGTCTGACAAATGTTAAGACACCATCTCCATCTGGTTGTCTAATACACCTTGGTTCTCAACCCAATGCAATCCAGATTGAATCCTTCACCCTTTCAAAGGTCTCCTGCCCTGCTAGCCTTCCCTCCTCCCGGTCACACACCTAGACTGACCTCTCCCATCAGATGCAATTAACAGACCCCTAAAGTCAGAAATCAAAATTTTGGGAAGAGCATAAGGTTTCAAAAATGTTTTTTAAAACTGCAAAATTTTCATTTTAAAACATTAATAGTCATCTCAAGCTTCCCATTGCAAATTACTGTAGCGAAGTCTGAGACACTAGGCTTCAACGTATGAACTTACCACCCTGGCAACTGTGTGCTTCACGCTGTATGTTCAGATGGATTGCCACATATTAATTAAGGCGTATCTTAAACAATCTTGCATTAGAATAGAAAGAGGAAAAAACCTACTACTATTGCATTATGAAAAAACATCATAATTAAGCACTGTAACAGGACAGACTACCTAGACAGGCTGTGAAATCCCTCTTCGCTGGAGATTTTAGACATGTTAGACAAACACTGTTATCTGTACTCATGCAGCCAGACAATGAAGGAAACAGAAGAGAAGCCACTTCCAGCCTTACACTTCTGTGAACCTATGTTTCAAAGAAAGAAAAAAAAAAAGAAGAAAAAAAAAAAAAAAGAAAAAGAAAAAAATACAGAAAAAAAAAACCCACAGAAAATCAGTTTAAGTACCGAAATGTTGGTGTTTTGGAGAACGTATCTTCTATTTCACTTATTTTTAAATTCAAATTCAAGCAGTGAGCAGTTCCACTAAGTCTACAAGCTTAATACTTAAAACTGCTTGTAAGCTATGCAGATTCCTGTCCTATCCAACATAAAGCATCACCAAGCCTGTTTCATTCAGGGCATAAACATTTTGTTCCAAATGAAACTTTACACACTGCTTACACACAGCCCTGGCTGGGAAAGCTAGATTCTGCTCAGAAAACGACAGCACACGTTCATGGCACAGCCAGACTGAGTCCAAGCACAATATAGCTCCTGTGCTTTTACAGCTACACTATTTCTTTACACAACTAGACAGTTAATGAAGCCCTAGTCTGACATACAGGCTGCACTTGTACGTGTGGTTATCCATCAAGCATACCAGTTGTGTCCCTCAGTCTGTTTCCATCCACTAAGCTAGTATTTCTGAGAGAGCCCCCAAGTCAAACAGAAAAATAAATTTAATTTTTAGGTTACATCTGAAAGAGTCATAAACAATAGGTGTAGCTCTAGTAAAGAAGTAGAAATTGGCTTGCAGATATGTTAAAAAAACCTTGTTTAATATGCAAGATACACAGAGTAACTAATTCAAACCACTGAATTAGAAGAGTTGAATAGCCAAAGGAGGCTTTTCCCCATGTCACACAATTCATACTTCAAACAAATTACGTTGAAACGCTGAAGTAACTCTAACTGGCAAGACAGAATTGGATAAAGATGCTTCAGTTCACTCACTTTAATGAATAATTAAGATTATATTTTTTAAAAAAATACTTCAATCTCTATCCAACTCCACACCGAAAATTTTGCAACAGTGCTGAACCACACAGACACAGACCTATGGAAAGATTCCCAAAGATAAAAGGATATTCTCTTTGCTCAAATCTTCACTTCATACTTTCCGCAAATCATTTACATATTAGACAATGGAATGCTGTCTATCCTGGATATGTATAAAGAAGGAAAAGTGGTTTAATATTGCATATCACAGAAGGCAAACAAGTGAAACGAGGAAAGATTGTATCTTTAATATCAGGTCCATATGAACACCCAAACAAAATTCTTTAGCAATATTGGGGAACAGCTCAAAGGTGTACGAACCACCTCTGCAGGCACAACCTTCACGATTAACGCATCCAAATCCTCTAAAATATAAGGGTGTATAAACCTGTCTCACAGTTCTAAACACAAGATTTAAAGTGTGGTATATCAAGTCATATAAGAAATAAAGAACAAAGTGGCACAAACCATTTTTTTCCAATATAACTTTTTAAACCCCTCAAATTTTTACTAAGACTAGTATTACTAAAATGCCCTTACTGTAGCATTCCTTTTTACAAGGACTAGTATGTGATTTAAATACAGAGTTACCAGATACCTGTTCAGATATGAATTTTACCAGAGGAAGCCAGTAATATTTTCCCCCTAATAATCAGCAAGTAATTCTGAATCCAGGGCCAGCTCTCTATTGTATCTTCAGTCACAAAGGTGAAGGCAGAACCACCTTCTTTCCTCATTCATACTCCAGATTATGAGCGAAACTGTCATCTACAGCCCCACTGTAAAGATTTTTTTTGGAGCTCTCCCCAAGGAGGTCCAGATACTCTCCACCAGACAGAAACTAAACAAACCTGTCATGAAAATACTTTCCCTCTGATGTCGCAATTTTGCATTTATAAACAATTCTATACGCTGCTGAGATATAGTATCCATTCACTAATCAGAAGTAAGAATTAACAGAGGTTTGCAAAGCTACAAAAGCAGCATTTTCACTCTGATGGGAGCGTACAGTTCATACTTTGGGGGAGGGGAAGACAAAAAAGAGTGTTAGCTCTTTCATGAACATAAAAGGGCAGAATTACACATTAGTGTAGCTTCCCCATGTATAGACATTTTTTTTTCTGAAATGCAGCCTAAACTTAAAATCAACCATTAGTTACTTTAACTAAAGCTTAAATCATCCGTGTAATTACTTTTACAGAGGATTATGACCAAGGTTTTTTAAAATGTGGATTGTTAAAATTTCACAATTAAGAAATAAATCACAATGGGAAAACAGGTTCCTATTCACAAAACAAGCAAACAAGCATCCTTAATAACTTTTAGCAAGGCAAAACCAGAACTGAAATACTGGGAATGCTGTTGCCAGGTCAGGATTGAGGTGAACAGGCAAAGCCGTGCGAACGACATTGCACGGCACCTGCCCAGCCCCTGGCCTGGTTCAAATCCATACTCACTCTTTTAGTAACCCTTCTCCCTCGTGAGGGCACAGAAATTACCAACTCAGTGAAGTTTTCAAAGAGGGAAAAAAAGCCTACGCTTTTTAAAAATTGTATTTGAAAAAAAAAGCAGCTAAGATGCTGGGTATTCTTGATTCATACATGATTTCATACCAATATTTTTGACCTTCGTAAGTCCCTTCTTCTAGGGGGGAAAAAAAAAAAAAGAAAAAGAAAAAAGAAAAACACTCCTCTACCACAGAGAGACACTGCAGACGTCAATCTAAAATAATGGCAGTCAAAGGTCAGGATGATATAGGCAACATCAATCTTCTAATTTAAATACCTTCCTGAAAGAAATCTCTTAAAAAGCAGAAATGAGAAAATCAGGGACTATCCAGTCAGAGCGATGAAGAAACTGCCTCAACATGTATAATTTACAGGATTTTCCTAATAATGACACCAAATATATTCAACTTTAACAAATAATTCAATTTTAAGACCTCAGTGAAATGTAATATGGAAACTACCATCAGCTTGTTGGGTCACCTTAGCAAGATACAGCAATTTTCTTACAAAGATTAATTTATGGACTATACACATCAGATTACAAACTAACACTAAAAAAAGCAAGCACTGCAAACTGGATCCCAATTAGCAAAAGACACCAAAGTGCTAGGAGTCTTCCAAAACCGCTGGAAAACGCATACTGCAAAAAGAATTGGTATTAGTGCCTAACAAAGCTGGGTAAACACTCCAAAGGCTCCAACATGCTATTCTGTCACCATGACAGAAAACCAAAGGATGCCAGACCAATACACATCTCTCTTCCAGTATCAGGGACAACCATCCTACATACCTGACACTGAGCTCCCGAGCAAAATTAAAAATAGGTCTAGAGCATCCAAAAAATAGGAATGAGGATGCCCTTAGCATATACGCTTCCAACTTCTTGTTAAAAAAAAGAAAACAACACACAAAAAACTCTCCAATATCTTTCAACATTCCCAACAGTGTTTCTTTTTACCGTTCTATTATCACAAGTGACAACGGAAACAGCTAAATTTTTGCTTCGGATCCTTCCTCCATGAAAAAAACCCAAACAACCCCAGGTTACAATAAGCGTGTTATAAAACTGCAGCACATGTTTAAGGCCCCTAAAAGCACCGATGCTGATAAAATTAAAAATGGCTGTGCCCAAAGATCCCACAGCAAGACAGGCACAGCTCTGCTGGCGATTAAAATATATATTAAAAATTCCTGCATTACCTTACAAAGGGCGAGGCATGCAAAACAAAAAAGATTATATATTTTTCCAAAACTGAAAGTTAGGAGACAAGAGATGCAGATCTAGGCAAAGCATGCGTCTTGAATGCAGGTCATTTACACAATAAAGCCGATTTTATTCTCCGAGACACTTAACGTATCGGGATTTCAAAACTTTATGGGGCTTCGCCGCCGAAACCGATGCCCAGCACTTCTGAAGGAGACACCGATGTGCCCAAACCCCCGCGGACCCCACCCCCCTTCCCTCTGCCAAAATGGCTAGTTCGCTACACCCACTGGCTACTTACCAGCCGCAGTGCTGAGCAGCAGGGTGGCACTGGAGAGCAGGAGCACCAGCACAAGGTGCTGCAGTGAGGCAGGCATACCTGGGGGAGCCAAGGTTCCAGGCAGGAGGAGGAAAAAAAAAAAAAAAAAAAAAAAGCAAAAAAAAATGGGGAGGGAGGGGGGCCCGACGAGAGGAATTTCCTCCTCCTTGCGCGCAGCCTTCCTCAACTCTCTGGCTTTACGATCCCGTCTGGAAGGGCAAATGGCAGACGAGAGGAGCCGTCTTCGCTCTTACTCCATTACACCCGCCCGCCGTCATGTCTCGGGGCTCGGCACCGCTCCGTGGCCGCCGGGGAAGCGCCTGCTCCTGCCTCCCGGCCCCGAGGCATCTCCCCCCGCCGGGCGGCGGCGGCGGCGGCGCGCTCCCCACCGGGCTGGGGCTGGGAACCGGGCACCGGGCTTATTTCCCACGCAGCTCCACCGCGCCGAGGGACCGGCCCGGCCGAGCAGCGAACATGTCCAGCCGCGCACCCGCGCCCAGGCACCGGCAGAGCCGCGGCAGGGGGAACCGGCACCGCTACGGGCTGACGGCACCGCCGCGTCCCATCCCGTTACAGGTCTCCGCGCTCCCGCCGCCCCTCCTCACTGCCTCACGCTCCCGGGAAGGCGGCGGCGACCGCCTCAGTCGCTCCGCGGCCAGGCGCGACCCTCCCCCGCTCTCACGGCGAGGACTGGGGCCGCATCTCGGCCCATCCGTGTCCCCCCGCCGGGCGGGCTCCGGCGCGCGCCCCCCGCCCCCCACCGCAGCGGCGACGCCGCCCCCGGCCACCCCGACAAAGGTGGGGCCCAGAGCGCGGGGCGGCGGGTGGCTCCTCCCCGGCGGCACCCGGCTGCTCGCCGCGGCCGAGAAGGCCCTTCCCCGCGGCGGGGGAAGGCGCTCCCCCTCCGCCGCCTCCCCCGCCCCCCGAGCTCCCACAACGCCGGGCAGCCCCCGGCCCCGCGCGGCCTCCTCCCGCGGGCCCTCGCTCGCCGCCGGGCAACGGCTCAGCCCCTCCGCGCTGCCAGCGCCTTCCCCCCCGCGCCGGGCTCGCCGGCGAGGGGCAGCTCCGAGCCGCTCCGCCTCCTTCCCTTGCCGGCCGCCGGCTGCGGGCGGGAGCCGAGGGCCGGAGATCCTCCTCCTCCTCCTCCTCCTCCTCCCCTACTCCTCCTCCCCCGCCGCGGCTCGCGCCCCCGCCGGCCCGCCCCAGCAGCACCAACGGCTCCGCCGGCTCCAGACACAAAGCGGGGTCGCTCCAACCGCCAGCCCTGGCACCCGACCCGCCGGCCAGGCCACGCCCCCCGCCCCTCACTGGCGGGGCCGGCCGCCGCCCCGCCCCTGCCCGCCGCGCCCCTGACCATAGAGGTGGGCCTCCGGGCAGGTAGAGAAGGGCCCTGCTCGGGCAGGAGGCGGGGCGGTGCCCGGCGGGCGGGCGGGCGCGGGGGCAGCTGCCCCGCCATGTTGTGGGAGGGGGCGGCGGGCCGGGGCTGGGCCGTGCCAGGGGCGGGTGGGCCGCGGGCAGCGCCGATGGGGCAGAGGCCGCCGTGGCGAGCGGGAGAGCTGGAGGCGAGGGGGCTGTGTGGGATAGGCCCGGGCCTCGCCCCGCCTGCCACGGGGGAAGGCTCCGCCAGACCTTCCCGGGAGGGCCGCGGGGGGCTGCCCCCGGGGGACCCTCAGGGAGCTAGGCAGCAGGGGAGCCTGAGCTCAAGAATCGCAAAAGCGAGTTTAAAAACAACAACAACAAAAATCTTCTGCAGGCCCTGAGGTTGCATCAGCCTTGAACGCCACGGACTTCATCTCAAAAACCCCGAAGCTTCTGCCTCGTCCTCTGCTTCAAGGCCCTGTTGTCGCAGGCCCTGTTGAGCTCCGCCGCAGCACTGGCAATACTACCTACCTCTCTCTCCCTCTACCTCTCCCGGCAAGTCCACCCATCTCATACGGCTTCAGCCACCAGACTCTCACAAGCACAAGCACTAGCTGCCTCTTAAGTTGAAGAGATTTTATGATTTCAAAACAAAAGATAAAGTCAACTGGCTGAGCTGTTCATATGCTTTAACCTTTGCTATATTGCATAGGACAAGAGAGATAATTGAGGCCAGCAGTTGATGGGAGAACTGGACTGGAATGTAGTATCTGATGTTGTGGCCCGGCAAGGCTCTTTCAAACAAGTTTTACTGGGCGTAGTGTAGAAAAGAGTTCTTAAAAACATTCTGCACACAGAGGGCACCTTCATATCTGGGTTCTCCACAGGGCCAATTATGGGAAATTGCTTCCCTGTGCCTAACTTCTTACGCCGGTTTCAAGAATGGGGTACAAGGAATACGAATTCAAAAATCCAATTCCACCCCTCAAAATAGTAAATGCTACTAAATACGAAAGTGTAGTTGCAAATCAGAGTTGGAATTTTAATGATAATAAAAGGCTTCTTTGCATAACTCCATTCTTCTTCGCAAGCCCTAACAGGTGAAGTAGATGTACTCTAGTTCTTGCATCATCAGGAGAATTATTAAATAAATTGTAGTAGGATTTTTATCATTGTGATGCTTTCGCCACAGACACACTTTGAGATTCCTAGGGTCAAGCAGGGTTTATGTGGCTGATGGTTATAAAAATGTTTTAAAAGTTTGTTAGGATATATATACTTCCAGTCTAAGCAGATCTGACATGGATATTGGAGAGAGACAATAAAATACAGAATCCTAGATTGTGATTTGTATTGCCACTTTCCAGAACTGCAACCACATGTTAACCACAGTATCCTTCCTGTTATTTGTGGAATGTGAACTGTCAAGAAGAAATAACATTTAGAAGAGGAGAAAAAAAAAAAAAAAGAAAAATAAGAGAAACCCCAACAACAAACAATAGTTTTACCTCCAAGGGAGAGGACCAACACTTGAGTATTTTCTTTGAGCCCAAAATCCAGTGTTCTGGTTCAGCAAAGACATCAAACTATGCAACATATGTTCTGTCCAGCTGTACTACCAATAAAAGAAGTGAGATCTACTTTGTTCACAGAAAACAAGAACCTAACTGTGTGGGTTACACAGTACTTTCACTGTTTAGATGCTAAAAGAAAATTACTGTAATTATATGACATGAATCAAAACCTGCTCAACCTGAAGTAAATGACAGAAGTCTCACTTGTTTTAATGGATCTAGTTTTGGCTCATTAATTAATACCGGGAGTTCTTCTCCACAAGAAATTGTACAAAAAACAGATATTCTGCTTTAAAATGCATGTCATTTTTTTGTCTCCCCCAAATGGACTGGATTTTTGTTCTGTGATTTCCTAGAAAGACGGAACAAGACACGTGCTTTTTAATACAATTATTTCCCCTCAGCTTCACAAAAACCCAGACCCTGATCAAGCAAACACCCTTGTGAAGGCCATGGGATTGTGGTTCTGCTTCGCCTGAGCTTATATCAGGTCCGTGGACTCATCTCCCAGGATTGCAATCCCAGAAGTTGGCAGGACTTTCTCCTCCTTCCCTAACCTATTTTGAATTTTGCAAAACCTCTTCTCCTCAAGGGCCAGGTCCCTCCTAGCCTCGTGTGACTGCAAAGGCTGCAAAGGGCCTCTGGCCCCGCACCGGTGACAGGCTGCAGAGCTGGAGCCACTGTGCCTGTTTCTCTGGAGCTGGCGGGGCCGAGGAGGGGCTGACCTCTGCTTCACCACACAGATGTAGGAAGCAATCGCTGCTGTCTAAGCACAGAAGCAGCTTCCTTTTCCTGTGGTGGTGGGAGGAAACCAGAGATCTAAACTGTCACACTCAGACTCACTCATTGTTATGTGCTTGGACAAGAACATATTTATAATTCTTTCTGTGATACTGTGTTATCTGTAAGCTAGGATTTCACAAGCCTGACATTCAGCAATGCCAAGTAAGACCCGCAGAAAAATACTCAGAATAATGACAACTTGCAGAGCTGCAGCACATTAAATCTGTGTCGTGGCTTCAGGTAAGGGATGGGACGAGACAAGAGCAAACGTGTAAAATTTACCAAGATTTGAAAGAAAATATTCTGACTGAAGCACTGTATTTCCACCAGGAAGAACTTCACCCAATGAAACAATATTGAACTTAATGGAGACAAGATTGTTAAAAAACAGAGTGAGGAGAAAAGACGCAAAGGAGATGCTCTTTTGCAATTGTGTGTGCTGTTTTCACAGCCAGGCAGGGGCAAGGCTGCGCCAGGAGGGCAGTCATGGGGCAGAGGGCATGGAGGACAGCAGCAGAGGAGCCCGGCCGGGTATGGTGGCTGCAGGCTTCCTGAGATGGAAGTCTGATGTGCACCAAGTCCACGGCAGGGCACATGTGTCTTGCCCTTGGACGAGGGAGCTTTGAACAGCATATCCACATGCAGTGCACTGAGGCTGCTTCCTCCGCTTGAGTGAGACATGGAGATGAGAAATGAGGCTGATACGCATCTTGGATGTTTTCAGCTGTCGGTCACACTGATGCAGAAGCAAATGTGTTGATATCACTTGCAAATTCAATACTGTACACAAGTGAAACCAATCATGTCCTTGTTGGCAGCATCACCTTTAAATGCCACACATCTTTTTTTTTAATTACCTGGAATATGGAAAAATACTGTAATGCTTCTAAGAGAGTATTCCAATCAGTGGAAAATAAAATGAAAAAAGGATGAAGAAAAAGAAAATGAACTACCAAACAACAGCTTTCGCCCTATTTCTTTTTAGAAAATGCAATGTTCAGGCACTTTAAAAAGATTTTTCAGGATAGGGCCACTGTTATCCAAGAGTTTTTCAGCACTGACGCAACATAACTGTTATCATTGTTAAGACTCAGGGGACTGTTCTTTTTGACAGGGCCTTTCATGAAGTCAACAAATCAGTTTAAGGCAAGCCATAAATTATATTTGGCTGCCCATCGACTTGGCCAGTGTTCTCTCAGTGCTGTCGTAAGCGCCAGGGCAAGAAGATAACAACCATGGCCTGATGTTTAGCTTTGAGGGGATATTTTGTTCCTGAATTAAAAACAAAGCATCCCCATAGCATAGACTCTGATGGATAAACATGAATCAGCCATCAAGGTGTTCACACATTTTTCTACAAATAAATACACTCACTCTGGATCCTAAGTAATAGCTTAATAAATAATGGATGTGGTACAGGTCTCCACCACGAATGCCTGCCACTCATGGCTAAATTAGGGCACCTGTCAACCAGATCATCTCCCCAATCTCGCCTCCTGTAACAGTATGTGGAGACAGAGGTGGTTTCTGCTAGCCGGGTTCCAAGCCTCATGTAGCTCTCTAGATTATTATTAACATCCTGAATTGCAGCCAGAATGAACCAAAAAGACAATACTGACTGCTTACAGTCTGCTGAGTTAGCAGCTACAGCTTCAGCCAATGCAGCCAAACAAGTAATCACACGCAGTCGTTACCCTTAGAAGTATTCAGTTACTGATTTTATATAGATTTTCCCATCAGTGCCACCAATCCGAGGTGTTGCACAGAGGCATTAAGGCACCCCCGTAAGTCCCCTCAGAGTTAGGGGTCAGGATAACAAGGGTGGCTGTGGGAAGAGCATAGGTACAGGGCATGTGATATGCAGAAAGAAAAGTGGTGAATCCTCTGGGGACTTTAAAAGCAATCTAGACCCAGATGTACCTTTCTGCAGCATGGATCCATTTCCCTGGGAATAGGGAAAGGCACTCTGACCTTCAGAGCCTGCCCACAACCCAGCAGCATCACTTTCACCTTATCTGAATCATTGTCGGCTTCTGCTCCTTTTCCAGGCCTGGGCTTCATCTTGGGAAAACAGATTCCCCAACAGAGGGACAGAGACACGAAGCTGTGACTGAAGCCCCACAAAAGTCCTCGTGGGAGGAAACTCAGTTCCTTTCTGCTCTTTCTGACAGGCAGGGAAAGCACTACACACGATGGTCAGTCTGCCCTGCCAAGATGCAAGACTGGCAAAACCTCCTGTGGCATCACATACCAGAGCAGGCTCTCACACTCCCAATTCTACCAACAGCCTTAAGGAAACGGTAAATTGAATTCGCTGTCTCAGAGGGAATTCATTTCCCCTTTAGTGCAGTTAAATAATCTGTGCCAGACATTAATTTTGGCATTTAGACTCATGAAAGTCCATCTGAAGGTTGTTATGACTTCATTTTTCTTTGTCTCTGAAGCACAGAGAAGAGCACCAACTGTGGAGCCTTCGGAAAAAAAAAAATTTACGAGTGTGAGCTAGTGAGTCTTTTCAGACTTGGGTTTTTCTAACTCTGCTATGTTGCTGTGTAATGTGCTGCAAGGTGAACCGTGCTCTGCAACAAAGTCACAACAATCTTTGACACATAGCAGAAGAGCAGTTTTGTGGCAGTTTCATTTACCTTTTGATGGGAGACTTTAATTTGATGCAAAAATTAATTGCACTACTTTTGTGGCAGTCTCTGGAAAGATTTATTTTGATATTGAACTTCTTTTATTTTATGCTGGTCTCACATTGCCCGGTTTTGGTATAGAGAGTGGTTTGCTATGGGGAGCCCATAATGGCAAGATCAGAGATGCAAGGGTCAAGCCTGGAAATGTAAGCAGATGGGTGTGGGGCAGGTCAGCCTTCGGTGCTCAGGGAGGAGGAGGAGGAGGAAGGTGCACACTGTGGGATAAACAGGCAGAGAGAATATTTTGTATCTAAAAGGATTAGCAGTGAAATAGTTAATAGACATTTTCGCATTTCATAATACATGATATTTCCCTGTGATAATGAACTACCAACAATGTTCATAGCAGTCACTGTCTTGTTTTAGAGATAACACTGCTTAGTCTGTGGAAACCTTATCTCCCTTTTGGGGGTGGAGGTGAGAGAAACTTTCAAGCTAGCTCTGAGAAGCGCCTCCCACTTCGAATTAAGTCTGAAATAGTATGTTAAAGGCCCTTTACAGCTTGCCCAAATCTCTTGGCTTGTTCATCACAACATAAAATGGAAAATTTGCTGCAGGGTGTTTATCAGTTCAAAACATCACTTATTCATTAAATCCAACAATGGACTTAGTCAGAAATAGAAATGTAATGAGCTGTGTCAGAATCATCTTCTGGTTCGTAGCAGAGGGGTATGTCATCGCCACAGACCTGCAGGGTTTCATTCCTGAGACTACCTGAGCCTTCTCACACTCAAAACAGGCAGCTGGGAGCAGAGCTCATGGAATCTCCAATACATTCTCCTCCTACCCTTTACCTTCCTTTTTCCTTCTGGTTTTGGGGGTTGATTTTTTTTTTTTTCTGTTGTCATTTGGGGTTTTATAATCACTCACTACATGAGCTAGTTGGCAGTGCAAGCCAGGCTGGTTTCCAAAACCCACTTTTTCCTTTTTGTTCTTTAATTTCTCACAGACGATTAGACCTAAAAATATTTCTCCAATCAGCTCGATACTTCTAGCAGAAAGCTAATAAAAATGCCCTTTGAAAACAAAGTGAAGGCCTCTGATAAGCCTTGGTGGGCCTGTACTCAGTTTGCCATGGTGGAGGTCTGTAGGAAGCAGCTTCTGTGTGTGCTCATTGCTGGCGGTCGCTGAACTCCACGCCAGCCTGGGAAGCGTCAGACGTTCATCTAAAGGAGAGAAGCACTGTCTACAAAATGCAGTTGTTAGTTGTTGTTTTAAATGACAAATTTTAATAGCAAACTGGGCATGCACGTAACCCTCCTGAGCGGTGGCAACAGTAGCACCATTTGCCCCTGGGTGACACCAGGCCTTGGAGGCGTGAAGCCTCGCTGTACCCCTTGCACGGCTCTGACACACTCCTTGCTGCCTGCCGAGCCGGGGTGGCCGGTGGGGATGAGGGCACAGTCAGGGCTGCATTTGTCACCTACCGATTTTTCACCCTTTCTTTGGCAGCTCCTTTGCAGCTGTGGCTCTGCTCCGAGGCTCGTTTTTGGACAGTCATTTGGTGTAACAGGGCACACATCCCCTTCCCTCCGGGTCTTTCGGCATGGGCAGTGCAGCCCTCAGCCTTTGCTGTGACCTGGCTCCTTGCGCTCTCCCTATTTGTTTTTCAAGGAGTCAGCAGCAGCGTCGAGGGAACAGCTTTTGCTCAGACTTCTTACAACAGTTTGCAATAAGAAAGGCTGCATCAAATATGAACGCAACAGCAGCGCTTCTTCAGGTTTTGTCTTCTCTTGCAAAGACAAACCCCAGTGAAAGCGGAGTCAGAACCCAAGCGTCTTTTAACTTGGGGCATGCTGCTGCTGCAAGCGCAGTGACAGAGGGCTGACCTCTTGGAGCCATCGCTTCCAGAGGAGGGTGACCGCTCAGCCTTCCTCCCCTGCATGTGGCTAGCTCCAGGAACATCACCTAGAGAAAGACAAAAGTAAAACCATTACCTTTTACTGTACCGAACAGGAGATTTCTATCTCTTATGCTTCTGCCTGCATGACATGACATCTATTGCCTGACAATTCCAAAACTTATTTCTATCTGTGAGGAATGTTCCTTCAGATCAAGAAATGAATCCGTATCTGCACGGCCTGCTGGCCTTTCATGGATCGATCTGGAAATGTAAACCCGGCTAACTGCTTCCCCAAAACAGCCATCAGGAGCCCCCTTGTTGAAGCGATACGGGCCAAGTCCAGCCACCGGCACCGGTCCTGAGTCGCTGGGGCAGGCAGCAAGCGTCACAGGCACCGTGGGTCCCTTCCCCACGCTGCCTACAGACATTTGAAATTGCAGAGGCCCCACAAGCTTTGATTCACGAACGAGAGCCAGGCCTCCAGAGGCCATTTCCAGAGCACAGGGTGGGCTGCGCAAGCCTTGCGTGTGTGGCTTAGGGGGCACAGGCAGCCCTCAGATGCTGTGAAACCCCTGCCACCACTTCCAGTTTCAGATGGAAAGGCGCAGATGTAAATGAGGATGGAGGGACAAGTGGGCAGAGACTTCTAAAGGAAAAATTGCCCTTTGTTTCCATAGCAAAGAGTTTGTAGTTTTTCTACAGATGAAAGCTCATCAAAAGCAGGAAGGACAATCTGACAGAAAGAAATGCCATGAGGTGCTTTAAATTTCATAAGTTTGAAAGAACTTTTTCTTCCCCCCCATTTGCCACAAAATAGTTGTGATGTTTTGCATATTGCTTTTCCCCCCCCTTCCTCTCCCCCACCCCTCACTGTGTTCAGTAAAATCAGTGTCTGAGCAGGGCTTGTCTCCAGCATTTTTTTCAGTTTCGCTTTTGTATTCATTTACTTTTAACCATCCCCTCAACTCTGGAGAGGTTGCATTTAGCACCTCTTCCCCCATAATTTGGCTGAGGCTCTCACATCCCCAGCAGCAGCAGAAGGCTGGAAGGGGTGTGCAGTGAGGGCAGACATAGGCACGGATTCTGAGCTAAACGTTGAACAGAAAAAGGGGAGAAGTTGCCAGCAGGAGAGAGGGGAGCAGAAGAGGGAAAGGAAGAGAGAAAAAGTTAAAGGAAAGGGTTAAACAAGCTGGAATTTGCATGTACTGATGTACAAAAGGAGGGATGCTAAGCTCATACCTCTAATATCTGTGACCAAACCTCCCTATGGGTTATCATTTTACTGGGATGCAGCTATTTTTACAGTAAAAGAGTTGCTGTGTGACAGTCCCCACAGTGCTCCCATCAGAGGTATGAGCAGATGGGAGCAGAGCAATAGAAGGAATCCTGCGGGTGTGGAGAACGGGTCGAACCCCCCCCCAGCTTTCCTTAACAACAAGAGGGTGATGGTCTGTTTGCCCAGGAGCCCTCCCGCAGGGGATCCCCCATCTGTGCCTGTGAAGGGAAGCACATAAAGTCAGAGTAGCAATAGTAAATACCTTAAATCTTTCAGATGTCCAGGGACATAAGGCTGTCACTGCAGCCATCTGCCTGGAAGGGCTGAAGATGAGTGTGTGCAACGGGGGGTGTAGGATGGAGAAAGAAGCAGGTCCCTGCAAGGCCAGCACGCTGACGGGAGCTGCTACAGCCCCATCAGCCATCCCAACTCCCTCCGGCCACCGAGCAATCCCCAGTCCAGTGTCCCACCCCTTCTCCTTCGAGGCAGACCCCATCCTCTCCTCCTTCCCCTGACCCCCAGCCCACCCTCCCCGGGCGCCTCCAGGCTCCCTTGCCGTGGTTTGGGCTCACTCCATCCCCGCTGAGGGGCAGCCCGGGCTGATGCTTGAGCAGAGGGTGACTGGCCCTCCGCTTCCCACCCAGGGTCACGTCCACTCGCGGTGCCTGGGCAAGGCATGGGCTCACAGGGCACTCGCTACCCTCAGCCACCTCAGCATGCAGAAGACACGAGCACCTGCAAACCCACCCAGCCGCTCGTCCCACCCCAGAACGGTGCTGCGCTGGGCCAGAACTCCCCGCCTGCCCTACAGGACAGGCAGAGCGAAGGGCCGCCCGTCACAGAGCCCTGCTTCTGATGGCCCCAGGTCCCAGTAATCAAGTGCAGGCACCTGCAACTGTGGCAGAGCCAGAGCTGGGCTTCATTTCTCCTCTCCATCCCACAGCTGCCCTGCTCATTTGGCCCGGTCCCAACAGATACGCAGTGACAGGACAGGAGGCTGGCAGTGACATTTTGTGGGGGACAGAAGACCCCTGTGGCTGGCCACACTGCCGTCACTGCAGCCAGGTGCAACTGGAAAAGGCTCCGAAGTTTCGCAGCGCCCACCCACAGGAGCAGGTCGCTGGGGCAGGCCGGCAGATCATCCTTGGCTCAGAAGGAAACAGCGAGTCCCGTATTTCTCTCAGCTTCGCCAAAAGCTGTAAAGCAGATCCCTCCTGCTCTCTGCTAGTGTTCAGACATCCCCTGTGTGTTCTGTTGATGAAATCTCTCACCCCAATTCGGGAGATAGTGGTGTTTGCTAAACACGCTCTGCCTTGCTACCAGAAGAGCTTCTGACCTTGTCCTGTCTTCTTCTTGGCATTTGGCAAATACTTATCAGTGCTCACAGTGACCTCCAGCCAGCTGAGCAGAAGGCTTTGGAGCCAAACATGTGCACAAATAATTCCAGGGGCAGCTGTTGCTACTGTATTATCTCCTCCTGTGGTTTCTACAGATACAAATAGTTAATACATGTTGCAGTTCATAGCTCCTCTCCCTTTAGCACACCAAGGAGCACCTCTTCAGCTCGGGACCCTTACACCCATCCCAACAACGTGGGCCTTCAATCTGCTATTAGCCCATGTTGCCAAATGTGTCTTACCCTTGGATGGAACAGAGCCCAAAACAGCCAAAGCCACAGATCACAGCCCTGCCGTCTTTAGCTGAGGAGGTCACCATTTAATCACCTTCCCAAATGAAGCCGAACAGAGGCCGCTCTGTGCATACCCAAACGTAGCACCCCTCTCCTCAGCTCCTCTGGCCTCCTGCAGCTCAGGCGCGAGGGGTTTTCTCACTCCAATGCATGGAGGTCCAAGCCTGGTCAGAGTTCATTCGACCCAAAGAGCAACAATGATTCGCTTCCAAAAAATGAGGCTATTATGGCTAGAAACGATTATGAAAGCCTGCAGGAAGCTAAGATCAGATGTGTGCTCGGCTCACTCCAGCTGTTGCTTAGAGCAAAGCCATGGTTTGTTTTGTTTTTGTTTTTTAAACAAAACAGAAGAGAGGATTGTCAGGAATTAGGCCTGGTCTGCAACAAGCTTTTCCAATGTTCGCCTGCACTGCCTTTGCAGCTGTGCAGCTGGGCTGGGAGCAGGTGCCCACAGAGAGTGGGCACAGCAGCGCCCAGAGGATGGATGCAAACACGGCAGGAGCCTTACAGAACGGGGGAGAAGTGAAAGGGGATGCCATCCCTTTTAAGTTCAGCTCCAAGAATCAGCTGGTTGTCACTGGGATTTCCCATTATTGTTTCAGTAGGATGCTCTGTACCGTTACCTAGAAATCAGAGCAATCGCATGGCTACGATCATTCCTTACCTTTACAGCAAACCTTTCATCAGAGGATCTCAAAGCAACTTGATAGCAAGAGCGGGCACAACCTCACACCGTGCCTGTGAGATAAGCGAGGGATGGAATAGATTAACTGCCTAAAAGCACACAGCAGCTCTGTGGGATGAAAGAAAATAAGAAAAAAAAAATATACGTTTGAAACCATACAGGGTTTTATGGAGAGGCAGCCTGGAAGGCTGCCAGGATGCTGAAATTGCCACCCCTACACAACCACAAATACCATGGAAACCAGCAGGGCACTAGCAGGCAGGAAAGGAGAACAGCTGAAAAATGGCTTTCCATGAAACACAGCCGGGCTGGGACGCTGCTCCCGTCCTGCCTGAGGGAGGGCTACGTGCCCAACCACCAGCGCTGCTGCCAGTTGGAGCAGGGCTCCACGAGAAAGGAGTTATTCCCAGTAATTTCCCACCCTGGGGTAATATTGCTTTCCTGGTGGTGGCCAGTGGATGACAGCAGAAAGTGGGATGGCTGAGGGCTGCTACATCATGGCAGCTGTGGTACGGAGCTAATGGGAGCCCTGAGCGCCAGGTGAAGCTCCAACACGTGCTGGGAGGTGTAGGAAGATGAAAGTAAGTTGACACCTGAGTGAGGACAGGGAAGGAACTTGCACGCGCAAGCTCCTGCGTGCCCTGGCTGCTGAGGCACGATAAAGAGGCATGAAACACTCAACAGGAATAGTAGTTTTCCCTGCAAATACCGAGAAAGCTCAAAAAAGGATTCCTTTAAGCTGAGCAGAAGTGAGCAAAGGAAAGAGGCCTGGAAAACAAAACCAAAAATAACAAATGAAACTGAATATAACTGGAATAACAAAAATAAACAAACCCAGACAAGCAGTGGGGAAGGAATGAACATACTGTTAATCTGTTGAGTACACTGTGCACACGTAAAATGATAGAGTAAGCCTGGCAAAACGTCCGGCCTCCCAGCTCAGCAAGGATACCTGCCCGTCACCAAACGGCACACATCCCTCAAAAAGCCATACTCTCGGTTAGCCAGGTCAGGAGGAATGTCAGCATAAACCGGCTGTGCTCGTTCAAAACACTGCTAAGAGGAACAGCAGCATCTTGTGAGCGAGCTGGGGTACGGGGCAGCCAGCACCAACCAATCTTGGAAAAAAGCGGCCCAGTGGAGATGAGAGGCAGGTAGAGATATGGACACAAAGCTCTCCCTCCAGCTCTCAGCAGCTGGAGGGTGCAGAGGTGATCTGCTACAGATTCCAGCTGGAACAGAGGTGGGGGCAGAGGATGGTATTTTATGGAAAAGCAAAGAGGACTGAAACCAGAGAAGCAGCAGAGCGCCATTTCTGCCAGGCTAAAAGGGACAAAGTGACCGGGCCTCGCAGCAGCCACAGGGGAGGGCTGGAAGGGGACGGCCGCGCTGTCACGGCTGGCCCCGACAAGGCTCTGTCGAGGAACAGGCGAGGGCTGCGCAGCCGGCGCAGGAGCGTGCTCCCGGCACAGCCCCAGAAACGGGGCTGGAGGAGTGCGAGAACAACAGGATAACATCAGGCTCTTCTCACACAGCTGAAGGACCGCCGCTGGTCATCAGGAGGCAAGTGCAGATGGGAGACTTTAAAGCGGTGCCAGAAAAAACAAACTACAGTCAGGGTCGAGGAACACGGGATACGACGCCTAGTTGTCAGCAGTTGTGGTGTATACATTGCTGAAAACAGATGCAGTGCCAGGAAAATCCAACTCCCAGCATGAAAAAAATAACTTAAGAATGATAATGAGCGAAGCCAAAGCAACTGCGACTGTGAATTAGCGATTATATAAAAGCTTTTATCTTAAAGTTATGTTAGGCCAAATTCTGAAGTCATCTTTTCAGCCAGAACGCTCCCCCGAGACCCTGTGATTTGGCCACAAATTGCTACATCTTAAAAAAAGAAGAAAACAAAACATAACAAAGATTGTCTTTTTAAGCAGGCTGGCAATGCACAGCAGGCAATAGCCTTGACATCGCATCAAACACATCCCCAGCAGATAGCTGAAGTTCTCTGCTTTATGCCACTGTTCATCTGCAAAGCATAACCATGAGGCCAATTTTCGGGATTTGCTCCCTTATGTGGCTGCTGTGCAGGGAAGCGGGAACGTTGGGCTGTTTAATATGAAGGGTAGCACAAAGCTCCCTGAAACAAGTGAGATGTGATCCGTATTGCAGTTCCTCCCATTGAGACGCATCAAAGCTACTCCTGAAAAACCGAATGTGCAGTAGCTTGGGTATTGCCATAAGGAAACGTAGGAATCATCACCGCCCACCACACACTGCTCACTTGAGTGCTCCAGCAGTGGCATTGCTGCCCCTTTTCTTTCCCCCCTTTGTTTTTGTAGTTTGGTGGTTTGGGGTTTTTTTCAGAGCTGCAATGTTCCTTGGTATGTCTGGGCTGAACAGCAACAAAAACGTCTGTTCAAAAGAGCTGATTAGATTAAAACCAACCAGTGTCTCAGTGGCAGGCACGCAAGAACAGCGAAAAGGTCCTTGTTCCAGCACTGGAAGCTTCATCCCATTCCCTGGGCATTATTAAGCCCAGCAGCAGCTCTAGGCTTCACACCTTGAGGTCTCTGCACAGTTTCAAACGGAGTATCCACAAATCCCAGCCCCCAGTGAGTCCCAAAGAGATCCAGCCACGCCAAGATGCCACTCTCTTTCCCGCACCTCTCTCCATACTGGTTTGAGACCGATCACACATACAAGTCTTCCCTGCTCATGCTTTGGACTTGGCTTGCCATGAGTAATACACTGCCAACCTGCAACTTCTAGAGAGATATCGAAAACAACATGAAAAAGCTGTTAGTATTTTGAGCAGGAGACACACCCTTCCTATGAAAATGACCTGCGGTAATAGCCCTTCCAAAAGCAAGGGAACATGCTCAAATACCTGTCCTAAGATCTGAAGCTAGAATACTGCCCCACCAAAAATGCTGGAAATAGCCCTTTCAAGTCATGCAAACACTTCAGAGTTTCTGAAAGGAGAAGTAGTTTCAGATAAAAGACCCTTTTGTGCCAGCTGGCAAAAGGCAAAGAGATGGATCAGATAGTTGGATAGACAAGGCTTAAAGCCACTTTTGTCTCAACAGTGGGCTGGGCTTATGTATGCAGCGTCTGAAGGCAGCGTATCGCATCATCTGACCCTTAATGTTAGCTTTATGAAATCATATCAGATGAAACTGCAGCGTTCCAAAGCATCTCTCAGCCTGGCAGGACTCTCCCCCTCCACCCCCTCTGCCCAGCTGCACCTCCAGCAGCCCCTGGGCTGGCCTGGCACTCGCACAGACCTTCGCTTCTCAGGTGCCCCCCACTCCGCCCAGCAGCCCAGCCTCTGTCAAGGCTCAAGAGGGTTTGTTGCAGCACAAGGAGTTTCACAAATATTTAGGCAGAACACTTTTTTGTCCCCATAGTGCAAGAGCAGCAGGGTGACTGCAGCCAGCAAGAGATGAAGGATGCTGTGAAGGCTGAAGGGAACTTCACCACCCCTCCAGCATGTTTGATATGCTTTAACAGAAACTTACTAAAAGCAAGAAGTGATGCAAACAAAACCAACCACGGTAAGCATGCTGTTTTCGGTAGCCTGCACAGCGTGAGAAACATGGTGTTTTCTTTCAGCTGCGATTCTGGTGCCTGAACCAAAAGAGGCCAAACCGAGCTGCCTCAGGACAAGAATTTCACCTGGATTGACAGGGATGGGTCTGAGCCACAGGTCTGCAGGAACCCTTGCAGCTTGCTTACAGCCAGACACCCGCTCCTCACCACTTGCTTTTCATATAAGATGACAATGATGGGCGGCTGGGGTGTCCCCAGTCCTGGAAGCTCATTTCATGTGAAGTTTGTCATGAATCACAAGGGCCACGGTCCCCACAGGCTCCCTCCGGCAGCTTGTTCCCTGGGACTTCAGTGGGTCACCACCAGCATGACATCCCAGCTCTGCTGGATCACCAGCCAAAGCAAACCTGGGGTCTCTGTAGCATCTCAACTAGTGCAAAGAGATTACAGGGACCTGGAAAGATTAGAATAAGTACATCAAACAAGACCAAGAGTAGTTTAAATTTGTTTTTAGAAATGTGGGGTTTTGCTGTATTAGGACTGTGCGTCCCTGGAGAAATCATGCCAAAATGGAATTGCATAATGAATGTTAAGTATTTATCAAAAAATTCATGGTTGAAAAGTGGTCTGCAATGACAGATAAAAAAAAGAAAATCAGCTCTGCGTGATTTCTAGTCTCGTTTCCTTATGACACATCAATTCATCCTGAAAGACTTTAATACTCACCTTTACAGATGTTTCTGCTTTTCACACCAGACATTAAACTCTTTCCTGTCTTGTTCAGGAAGACTCCGAGTTACCAAAGCCATGGCGGGATTACGCCATCAAAGTTGCAACATCCAAGCCCTGACATGACTAATCCCCGCGTAAATGGGAAAGGCCAAGACGTGCAGTCTGTGCGGTGGATAAGCGCAGAGCCAGCCTGTCTCCTCCAGCCCACGGGCGCATGGGAAGCACGTCCCCTCCGTGCAGGGACAGCCTGGGATAAGCAAGAGTCTCTGGCACCCTCTTCCTTGGGTCTCTTTGTAGGGCACACAGTGGCACCACGAAGCTTGCCTCGTGGTGGTCCCCCTCTCACATCAGGGCAGCGCAGCTTGCTGAGAGGGAGTTACTCCCAGGGGAAAACTGGATTCTTTTTTTATTTGCTTTCATATGTATGTTCATGGGAAAAAATCCTCCTTTGCATAAGGCATAGTATCACTTTTTATCTGTGGAAAGATGAGCAAAACTGTCTTCTCTATGTAACCTGCACAGCCAAAAATACTTCAGAGAGCACCTGGACTTCTTTGTCCGTCTTAGAGAAGTAGTTGTTCGAAGACTTCACCGAGCGCGCTCCTCTTCCTGTAGCCATCATCTTATGATGAGTCACACAGCTCAGCTGAAGGGAATTTCTAAAGCGTGTCTATATGATGCAATGATGGAGCTGTGTCAAACCCGACACCCGAGTACAGCCTTCGGAGCAAGGACACTCAGTTTTACTCTGCAGAACCAGTCCAGCCAAACCCAGACACGAAGTTGGCCCAGACCCTTCCCCAGCTCAGAGCACGGGTGGCTGATGCAGGCTTCCATGGGCGCCAGGGTGGGCCCCTGCCTGCAGAAAAACCCCCGGCCTGCTGGTGGGTGACAGGAGAGAGGAAAGGACATGCACAGGTCCATGCTTCCTCCCTCTTTCCCTCACCCTTCTCCCAAGATGTCCCCTCAGCACACTGGGACCTCAGCCCTAAATGCCATTCTTGGGGGGCAAACCGCACTGGTTCTGGTGGCTCAGGGTGCTCTGCAGTTCAAAGCAAACTGGCAGGGCCTCATCCACCCTCTTTACAGAGGCAGAGGCACCACTCTTCCCCTGACTTCATTCATCTAGGGGAAGGTGGTGGCAGGGAATTGCTGTTTCAGGGGACTTGCCCCAGCAGGGCAGCATTTCCTACATTTTCTGCCATTGAGCCAGCAGCTCAGAGACCAGAAATGAGGAATGTGCCTAAAAAAACCCAAATAAACAAACAAACAATGAAACAAGACCTGAATCTTTTGCAGGTGTGAAACCTACCTATGGGTAAGCGAAACAGCTTGTTGCAGTGACTTCACAGGGTCAAGGTTTCACGAGGGGATGGCGATCAGCAGCTGGCAGCCCAAGGAAACCCAGATGTTTAGGTTGCATATTGAACAAATTTGATTGAGAAGTCAGAGAAATGTAACAAATACAGATTCTATTATTAATTTCAGATGCATTCAGATTATTTTTTGTAGGTTAAAAACGCAATCAGAATCCTTTTTTGTAGTTTTGACCTCAGCAAATGGTAGTTGTTCAACTGTCAGCATCAGTCGTGAGCTCCAATGATTCATAGCGAACCATGCCAGCTGGTGCTTCTGACCGCCCATTTACTCACACAGTACTATGTGGGACATAACACTCGATTTTTCTTCCTTAACGCCTGGAGTTACTTTTAGATTGTACCCTAGATTGCACTTTATTGCACAGGTACATTCGGACTGGGCTGTTACATTGTCACAGGCTTTGTGCCTGCGCTTGCGACAACACCATGAGCTGTTGGAGGATCCACCGCCGCCGGCATCCAATAAAGCCCTGTGCAATCCCCGCGCCAGGGAAAGGTGTGCGCTTTGCAGGAGAGGTGCCTGCTGTCGCTGCCTGTTGTTGGCAGTCAGCAGGAGGCTCCGGGAAATGCCAGTTAGAAAGAGCTGGAGGCAGCAAAAATAAATCCAAATCTTGCATATTGGAAGAGCTTTAGTATAAAGAAGTATGTATGGTCCGACTCTGTGCTTTAGGCACAGTATTTGACAAAAGTGGTCTTCCCAGCCCTTTTCATTGGTAAAATGATGCGCATCAGCTGGACTTCAGAAACAAAAGGTAAACAATCTGATAAAACAGGTGGCTGATTACTGAACAAAGCTCTACCACCCCTCACTACAAAACAAGTCTTCTTGAGCATTTGCCTGTCAACACAGTCTTGAGGAGGCCATTTACAAGTGCCTTTAAAAGTACACAGAAAGGTCACCACTGATGGTAGCTAGCCAGAGTTGCAGTGTGGAATGCTGCATCCAATAACTCCATTTCCCGCAGACTTTTCAAGGGATGTGAAGCTTTTTGCAAGCCTTTGGAGAATGAAGACTTTCACTTGCAGCTCCACTAAATTCACCATCCTGCCCCAGCAACATAAACAAAGTGAATATTGTGAGACTTGCAGCCTGCTCTGGCCAGGACAGTACAGCGTTTTCCACTTCTTGCATAAGAGGAGATATTTCCTAGTTTGCAGGGTGCGGTGGGGTGTAAGGAATGGTTCGTTTTCTTTAATTCATTTTGGTGATATTTGTATCTATGCTTTCTTTAGTAGTTTCAGGTCCATTCGTTATCAGGAGTATCTGCTTCAAGGCATAAGCAATGGAAGTTCTCCATCTGTCTTCCCCTGCAGGGTTTTAAAACCTCTTCTCCAGAAATAGGTGTGAGGCCCATTCCCACAGATGCTCCAGAGCAGAACTACTTCATCGCCAAAATACTAAAACCCACAAACTCAGGGGGAAAAAAGATAAAAGGCCTTTTGAATCAAGTGAATAAGCCAAGGGGAGGGGGGGGGAAAATAGATTCAGTCATCTCTCCTACCTATTTAATGAATAGCATTCCTCTCCAGAAATAGCAAGCACATTGCAAACCTCCCCGAGTGCCTTTTTATGGCCAGGCTCCTGCAGCTGCCCCTCTCCTGCCCTCCCTGCTGGGGCACGGGATGTGGCTCTGGCTGTGGCCCTGCCAGAGGGCAAAGCTGCTGGTGGCACGGGCAGGGGTGCACGCAGAGCAGCCCTGCTCCCAGCAGGGTCCCTGCTCGCCAGCGGGGTCCCTGTCCCTGCTCCAGCCAAGCGCTCAAGCGGATGAGACATTGTAGTGAAAGGAGCGGGACTGGTGTGCTTCAAGATAAGATTGTCTGCCAGGGCTTTGTTGGAGGCAGCCTTGCAGATGCAGGAAGGAAAACAAGCTGTAAAGATGGTAAAAGGAGAAGGAAAAAAACGCCCCAAGGGAAGCGGCGCTGGCGCAGGAGACAAAGAACTTGTCTGCGAAGGGCACAGTAACACAGAGACAAACATGAACAGCACAAGTCAAACAGCATCATGTCCTGCCTTGGGAAGCCCCCGAGCTCCGCTTGCTTGCACTGTCCTGTACCTCCTCAGGCAGCTGGTGCTGGGACAGGGCATCAGGGACCTTGGCATGGGGTGGGACAGCCCACACACATCCAGCTGCTCCGGCCCACCTCACCTCCAAACTGTCCCGAGGGAGCAGCCAGGACGCTGGCAGCAAGGCCACCTACGCTGGGAGCTGCTTGGCTAGTGGTAACAAAACTTACCTGGAAGCAAGTTGTGCGGGCTGGCGCTTCCCAGGCAGGTACAAGCTGCTGACCTGATGGGTATTTCATCGTGGCAGCAGGAGGAAAAGCATCTGGTGGCACAATGTGGAGGAAGACGATGAAATGCAGCTCCTGCAAGAGAGGCAGCAGGCGAAGGATGGCACAGGCAGCCCAGCAGCCACGTGAGCCCTGCTCCTGGCAAACCAAACACAACACGGATGCATCTGCACTCTCATCCCCTTAGCTTCTTTTGGGTGCTTGGGTTTTTTTCCAGATTTAGCCTCCTATTGCAGCTGGTCAGGCCCTGAATTCAATATATCCCATAGATGTAGAGGGAGAACAAGGACCTTCACAGGGGGTCTGTGGAGGCCCACCACTTCCTTCTTGGAGGAGGTTTTGCTGCTTGGACACCTTGCTTCAAGCAAGGCAAGGATTCAGGGGGGAAATACTGGTTTCAGTTTAGCTTAAACTAGTCCTGTTCAGCCCAGCCTTGCGCATCTGCCCATCCCTCAGGAATTTTATGCAGCGCAGTTCCCTGGTACACATATGTCCATCTGTTTCTGGTCCTTTCCCCATTGCCCCAAGCCACCACAAAAGGAGGATGGAGTGCCCTGCTGGACAGCGAGGATGGTGTGAGGTTGGGAGCTCGGGGGCAGCTGCATTTTCCACATGGAAGTGGGAAACAGCAATGCACGACATGGTGTTCTGGCTCTCCATGATCTGGAGGCTAAAACCAGCACTGGCAGCCCCACGGGAGCCCTGCTATGAGCACAGGGAGGAGCTGGGGGGCTGGGACCCGTGCAGTCCTGTTTGTATTCAGCTAGCTGGTGATAAACTGGGATGAGACAGATGAGACCTGAGATGAGGTCATCCACACAACTTCCTGCTGCGCTTGGTTCGCTTGGTGCATCTCGCAAGTACAGAGCGCGCCTCACCCTCACGTGGTTGAGCCGTGGTCCCTGACACGAACCCGACCTCGATGGCAGCAGCAAGGCCTGGCCAGAAGGTCCCCTCCTGCACCAGAGCCATGCACCAGCGGCTGCACAGCCCCAAGGACACAAGGAAGGCAGGGTACTTACAGCCAAAGCCATGGGTGCTGCTTTGCACCCTCAGGCTCAAGATCTTTTTTTCCAGGACAAGGAAGAGAGACTTGTGCTAAACACCTCGATTTGTTTAATCCACCATACAGAAACAAAATCTTGAGAGGTTCAAAGCTCCAGTGTTTACTATCAGGCTCATTCCTGGGCTAAATAAACCATCAGAATCTAAGTCTCTGCTGAAAACATCTAAACATGCTAGTTGGAGCTGATGAATAGTTAGCATTTGGCAAAGTCAAAGCATGAATCCGTAATTATTATACGATGAGTCACCTGGAGAAACCAGAGCAGTAGCCAACAAAAAGCCCCTCTGAATAGCTCAATGAGAATGAGGATGCCTAGAAACACGCACATCAGCGACAAGACATCAGCCCTAGCAAAGGCTGGAGAGGGGCAGGCAGCACTCCCTCAGCTCTGTGGAGGATGTTGCAGACCCCCCTGCCCCATGGTCACCTCTGACTGAGGACCCCATGCCCATCTCACCAGAAGTCCATCCCTAGATACCAGGGCAGTTTGACATGCACATTCCCTCCATGACTCATAGGACTGGAACAAGCCAGACTTTTGCAGTCAACAAAAAAGATAAAAATCATATTGTTTGGGGGAGTGCCAAGCTATTATTTCACCCAATTAGTCTTGAACTGCTGAAAGTTAAAGGGATTTCCTCTGGAAAAAGAACATTCCCCAGCCAGAAAGTCACAGGAGCATAACTGCTGGCATCCAGTGTTAGGAAACAAGCGTCTGGACAAAGGCTTCTTTTTTTGATTTGTTGTTGACGACTTTTTTAAAAGACACTACAGTACAGATCCTGGAACTTGGATTTCTATTTTTACACTTTCTACCTGTGACAGATTCACATATCCAGGACACACTGGGGATGGTTTCCACATCCTTGGTTGCTCTCTTTAACTACCACAGCCTAAAGGTACCGTATGGATGGGTATCGCTGTTTGCATGGATGCACTGTCATGCAGCAACAGGCTCCGAGAGCTGGCTGCACCAGTCCCCACAGCTGCAGCTGCCTCCTGGGGAGACCACACATGGCTGAGGCCCCATCATGCTGGTTCCAGGTACAGAAGCACAGACCTGCTGGTGTTCCTCATCCTGCTTGGCACCTCCTTTCCCACACCTGCCTGCTATCAACTGAGCAAACCCATGGAGAACAGCACTAAAGGGCAGGGGCAGTTTTTACCTTGTCCTGCTGTTCCCAGGCGGGTGCAGGGAGGAAGAAGCTGCCTTGCCACAGCACTGCCCATTATTGCTTCAGCATGTCACAATACACTAATTGAGTAATTGGCAATTATGTTGCCTTTATCTCCAGTGTTATGGTGTTATGTTCACAGCTGTGTAAGTAACAGCTTGTCTCCCATCCGCAGCACCTTCCATCCCGCATGGCCTTGCTGATCCTGCAGCAGAGAGCAGCCATAAAGCCTGAGCCCAGGCTGACAGTGCTGTCCCCCACCTGCCCAGTGCCACACCAGTTTTAAAAAGATCATTTTAAAATGTGCTTCCACACTGCTACAAAAGCAAACCTTTTTTTGCCACTGTGCAAAAGGAAATGTTCTGTGTTTTGGCACAGCTGGTTTTAATTCCTTCTTTAAGAAAGAATTTAACATGGCTGCCCTGAGACTGGCTGCAGCTTTATCAAGTGAGATCTCATCGTGGACTTCAGACAACCTTGCCTGCAGCCATTATACTGTCAAACAGATTTCCTCCTTCTTCACAACAATTGTACATCACATCCTACTCAGATCTCTCACAACGCTTCATAAATAATGCGATAATGAGGGTCCTGTACACTTATGGGATTTGGGAGGCATTATCTCCTTTTTTAAGATGTGGAATATGAAGATTAGTGATTAAAGATAGCAAACCCAGTGGGCTGTGATCCAAATGACAGGAGTTTTTCTATATCCTTTCTCCTGGATCTGGTGCCTTTCTTGGCTTTCCCACCATTGGCCCAGCTTTCCCACTTCTCTGTCACAGCACTTCAGTCCTACCCCATCCTTTTTCTCCAGGGCAGCTGACAAATTTGGCACCAGCGCATCACTGTTGGTCCCTCATGGTGTTTTGCACAAGGTCTGTAGAGACAAAACTGCTGTTTCCATTAGCCAGTTAACTGGGATGAGAAATTGAACTTGAGAAAAATCTTTATTGTAGATTAATTAATACTACTGAAAACAGAGTCATTGAACAGAGAGATGCTCACTGCTATGAGAGGAATAACCTTTTGCTTAAGAAATAAGACAGAATGCAAAGAACGTGGAAAGAAAGTGGAAGCTCTGAGCTAAGGCTCACCTGTGGAGGATGGATGCTCACTGCAGAAGCTCCTGGATTTCTAGATCTTATGCTCTAATTAAGCATAAACGAGTGCAAGCATGGACGGAGCCTTTGGCAGCACTCTGTGCTAGCCCAAGGAGGCAGCCTCCAGCTCGGGGCATCACCGGCTCCGTGGGAGCAAGGCTGCCTGATGCCAAGGGCTGCACATCACACCCCACAGCTGGAGAGGCACAGGGTCCGAGCCTGGTGATTAAGAAAGCAAGATTTCTATTCAAAATCCTAAGCTACCTTAAAAGACAGCATGCTGCTGTGCTTCTCCCTAGGGAAGACAGGAAGCTACTGCTGAGCTGTCTATCATTTATTAAAAAAATTATTTTTTCCAGATAAAGTGGAAAGCTCCACTGCAGGGGCACACAGGCACCAGGATGCGGCGCAGACGGCAGGAAGCCGACTTGCAGGATTTTCCATGTGAAGAAATGGCTTGAGAGGGATGGGCGAGCTTGAGATTTTACCTGAAAAACAGCAGGAATTCTGTCCTTCCCCGGCAGGCAGGCTTTGTAACCCCAGAGCAGCTACCTCCCACTTCTCCTCCTCAGTCTCAGCAGGCACCTCTCACTGCAGAGGCACACAAAATCCCAGGAGAGCTCTGGGGAACTCCTTGTCTCCAGAGCAGAAGGGCCCGTGGCCAGATCAGCACAGGGTGCCTGCCCACCCTATTCCTTGTGGCTGGAAAAAACAGAGTCCCAACAAACCCCAAGTGGCTTCTGGTGCCCAAGAAGAGGCATGGACACAGGAAAGTCATGCACAGGGTGTGTGTCTGTGGGTAGGAGGAACAATTTGTGGATGGCTGGAGTAAGCAGGATGCCCACAGGCAGCAGGAGACGTCTGGAAGGAAGCGCTCATCTATGGCCAGTAGGCACTGGGGTGAGGGACTGCTGCAGGGCAGGGCAGGGTGGCAGCCACATCCCAACAGTCCCATGCAAACAAATCCTCATGCGCAGGGAGGCATGCACCAGGCAAATTCCCAAGTAGCAAAGAAAAAAAACCCCAACACCCAAACATCTGTCTTCCAAAAGACTAGTCTTAGCCTGAAAAAAACCCACTCATTTTTCTGCCAATAGCTTTCACAGTGTAGCAACTAAAAAACCAGCTGATGCCTCTGGTGAGAAGGTGCCCCAGCAGGAGCAGAAGGTGAGCAGCTCCTGTGCTTGCCAATGCCCTCCCTGCAGGGCAGGGAAGGGGCATGGTGCACGACTCCACAGTTTCAAAGTGGAAAAACACCAGCAGAAAACACCACCAAAACCCACCCTAAAACACCAAAACCAAACCCAAAAGAAAAATCAACCCCCAAAAGACTCCTAAACACTTTAACCAGGCACTCTTGCCACTTTGATTCTGCGGCTGAAAGCCAAAAAGCCAGCACAGCTTTCCTTTGGGGTCAGTGTGAACAACAAAGAGAGAAGCCGGTAGGAGACCCCCAGAATGCAGCCCAGAGCCACTCACACCCACATACTTCACAAAACCGGTCCCTTCAGAGGGAACACAAAAGGTTCTCACCGGCCAGCACAGAAGAGCTCCACTGCCACTAGATGAGGACCCGGCAGCTCCCAGAAGGCTGGTCTGGTGGCTGTGTCCCCTGTGATGGGAACCCGAGCCTGCATGTAACCCCTTCCCCAGGAGGATCCCGGCAGGGTCTGTAATCACACTGTCAAGGGGACCGCTGGCTACTGAGTAACTTGGGCTGTGAAGGAAGACTGCCCCTTCAGCTCTCGGTCAACACGGGACTGGATTTTCAACAGCACGAGCGCAGCCCACACTATATCCCAGGATGGCAGGACCTGGGGACAGAGCATTTAAGCACCCAAGAAACCTGCATGGAATGCTTTCAAACCATCAGCCATCCCTCTTTGTTGTAAGAGTAAACCCATACTGCTAAAATGCTCCAAAGCTCATATTAAAACATTTTAGATTCTTCTGTTCCACAGATCTCAGTGTGTTGCCTGAAGTGCCATTGTCACTGGCTAGCTGTTGTTTCTGCAATCGAGCAACTGAAAGCATTTAACCTTAATCTAACATTAGTTTTGGGGCTTCATTTGTTTGGTTTTTCTTTATCAATAGATAAAAGTTCCAGTATTGGATTGATCAACCCCCTCACAAAGACAAGTGACCAACAGCACAGGCTCTATATAAATGCCCAGTTGCACAGCTACTTTTTACAAGGCTCAGGATCTAAACTTCTACTGTAAAAAGATCAAAGTCCCAATTAAAGGCCTGTCCTACTTTTTGGGGAAGAACAACTCTGTGCAAAGAGGTTACAGTGTTTCCCAGTTATACCTGTAGGCTTTATTATTACTAAGGTGTGAGACTGCACACAAATGCCCAGACCTCCTTTGTGGAAAACCATGCACAAGCAAACCAGCCGTATCTGCCTGAATGGACAAGCAACTTGGAAGCAGTGACGCTGGCTTACATTGAGTGCAGTCTAGCACCGCCGTTTATTTTCATTGGTCATATTTAGCGCTCGAGATGAATACACTTATCAATGTTTTAACAGCAGCCCTTTGGGATATGCAGCTTAATGTTTTGAAGACAAGGAGTCTAACAGTTCAAACCAGAACCCGGAGTACTTACTTCCTTACCTGCTTAAAAGAGGTGGTGGCAGGTTAAGTGCATGGTCTATCCAGGACTGAAAAGCTTAAAACTTGCTTCCTTTTCTCCACCCAGTATTTCTGGGTCACACCGAGCTCTCAGTGCTCTTTTTTTTTTTTTTTCCTTCAGAGGAGTTTCATTCAGCAAAAACAATTGAAAGAGAATAAAGTAGAAGCTGTAGTTAATTTGATACTGAAATCAACATTCCCAACGCTGGAGCAGGAAGTGAGGCAAAGACATGCTGCTTCATCATTACAGCCCCAATGGGCTGCCTTGTGAGATGGAAGCTGGCCTGCAGTGGACACTGGCTCCCAATTATAAACCACTAAAATGCACTATGTGAGAAGAGGTGAATCTCATTCCCTTGCTATCAAAATAATAAGCAAAAGGGAGGAGAAAAGTGGCCATGCAAAAACAACTTATCTTCATTTTGATCCCATAGACTTACTGAGCAACTGATGTTCATATAAATTTTCTGATTAGGGTAAATTATATAGGACAGTATCTGAGCAGCACATACATAATTTATCTGATACTTCTGAGGAAGCGACTACATTAACAGTTCAGAGGAAGCTGAACTCTTGTCTGTAAGGATTTCTGTTTGAAAATGCATTTACAATGAAAAACTAAAGGCACTAAATAGCCAAGTCTTCCATCACATTATGAATAATTTTTAATACCTTTGCTGCCTGCTTAAACATTTCAGCTTAAATTAATCTTACTTGTCTAGCAAAAAGCAGATGATCTGGACAGGTCTCAGTATTCCCAGGCAATCCAGAGCTCTGCATAGTAAATCATCACTGACTGCAGACAGTGCAACAGAAGGATCCATACATAACACCTGGGACAAGAGATGGTTGCAATATGGTAGCACAGTCCCAGTATGCGGTTTCAGGGTACTCCTTGACCGGCCTCTCAATTTTAGCAGTTAAACTCACTGCAACCTTAGTAAGGCAGGGAAAAAAAAGAAAAGAAAAAAAGCAGTTCATGTTCTTGGTACTGGTCAACCTGAATTAATAACCACATTACCAATGTCATTAGGGATTCAGTATATCCACTTACACTAACAGGTAAGCCAGCCACAGGCCATTAAATACCAAGAGCTGCTTAATAACCTGTATTCCACAAAAAAAGCCAGCTACACTGGCTGCAGAGTTACCAAATGTTATCCAACTATAGACACTGCTATTTTGTTTAAGTATTCTACACCTAGGGAAAATAAAAGCTTCATCACATTTATTAAACAGTGATAAGCATAGTCAAATAAAAATTGTTTTCCACCATAAAGCTTCAAGAGCTGTAACGTCTCAATCATTTCATGTTACTTCAGTGCATCTGTATCTCCTACAGAGAATAGCAGCATTGACAAATTTCTACTACTGATAAAAAACATTTGTCTCTTCAGCTTCATTATGAGATAGAAGTATTAACTTTGCCTTGAGCTTTTTTTTATTCAGAAAAAAAAAGTTGCCACAATCACCACAGAAATAATTTAGAAGCTAACTCACATTAGTTCAAAACATGCATTTGAATCTTGTCAGTCAGTGCAGCAAAACCAAAACGTTTGAAAAATGATTAAAAAAAAAAAAGGCTCTCAGGAGAACTACAGCACAAACTCAATAACACACTTCAGCTGTTCAATGCATCTTTGATATTATGCAGATATATTTGTATCAATTTTACAGAGAACTTGAGATTACAAGCTTTGAATTTTTTAAAGAATAAACTGCAACAGAAACATTTAGAAATTTTTTTTGCTGATCATTCATTTAAAACAATAAATCTCAGAAACGTTCTCAATAATGTTTAGAAAACAAGTTAAGAGACAGAGGCATAAAATCTCCATAAAAACATTTTTATTCCTTATCGGTAGAGACCGCATATGAAAAGAGGATCTATTGTGAGCTTTTCAATAAAAGCAACTGAAAAAAGCCAGCAATCCACCTAAGTAGCGGAGACACATATCCAGTTCCAGGGCAGAAGACAGCTATCAAAATCATCTCCTTGCCCTCTCGCAACACAGGAAAGTCAGTTTTCAGCAAGAGGCTAAAGAAATTACGTCAAGAAACACTACTCTGAAGCAGTTGTCCAAGGGCCAGTGTTTCCCCGGCTCATCATCAGTCTTCAAACTCATTTGTCACTTTCTTCTTTTTCTTCTTCTTTTTCTCTGTATTCTGCAAACAAATAAACATTGCTATGATAAAAGCATAATAGAAAAGCAAAGCAACACATGTAGCTAGGCAACAGAGCTTACACCTGAAAGCATCACAGCAGCTGCCATACTCAGCAAAGCACAACCCAAGAGATGTCCCTCCTCTACTGCTAAATGCACTCAATGTTTACAGCACGGTGGGGCCAGTGGGCAAAGGAAGCCGGCAGCTCAGTGCAGCCAGGCAGTAAACCAAGCCAACTTGCACTAAACCAAGGGGAGAAAATTAAACCCCATGTTACGAACAAGATTTCAAAACTGAGCAAATAGTTTAGTTTGGCCCCATCCACTCTACTGTTGCTAGAAAACATCAAATGATACTTCATCAATTCAACCGGAACAGCCTCCACTCCCTACAAATCCTAAACACCAGACAGATGCCTGTGGATCAGCACCAAGGGACACCCTGCCCAGTAGAAAAGACATACTAACAGAGAAGACCAAAGCTGGGGGTGGACAGAGGAAACCAAAGGAAGGGAAATATGGAGGCATTACAGTCACAAATTTCCCAGACCTTGTTGTTGTAATGTAAATCTCTTGGACGTTATGGCGATGGACACAATGAAATAGTTATCAGGGTAAAGCTGTCCTTGCATATCATGGGTTATACAGATGAGAATACATTTTTCCCCCTCACTCCAAAAGTTTTGGAGAGTGTCCATTCCCATAAAGGATCAGGGAGCCATGCAATTCTGCCTCACCTCAACTACGGGGCTGATGAGGGGTTCCTCACTCAGTGCCTCTTCTTCAGCTTGCTTTTCCTTATTTTTTTTCTTTTTCTTCTTTTTGACAGGTTCATCATCTTCTACAGTTGTCTGTTCTGTACCACAGAAGAAAAATGAAAGGCATGTTGTCAGTTAAGCATGTAAAAGGCAAAAAAACCCTTTCTACACGATGTAGGAGGATGCAATAATGGTATTAATAATGAAGAATACCGAACACCACACTGCCCCTTCTTTATATCTCTCTACAGCTGTTTTCCCTCTACTTTGCCCTGACCTGCATGACTACTCATTGCTATAATCAAAATATACAACTACCTAGGACACAAATTACAATGTTCAGACAGCACTATTCGCATCTCCTAGTACAAACGCCACTCCTATATGCTGCTCCCAAAGTTTGAAACAAGCTTGGATGTTTTCATTTGTCTGCCAAATTACCTTCAAGTACTCTTTCTGAAAACAGACTGTCCACAGTTTGACAAATATTTTTGCCAGCATCACAAGAGCTGGGGAAGGACTAAAACCCATGTTAGAAATCAGTTCAGCCAGCAGCAGCTTGTTTGCAGATGATTTCCCTATCTTGAGGTTGGACATCTGCTGAGAAGCCGATCAGGTTTTTTACCATTTAGATTGGCAAACACTAAGATCTCTTAATGCTGAGCTAATGTAAAGCATTTAATGCAAAAGCAGAAACCCCTTCCTCTCCTGGAAGACAGGAATTGAATTATTTATATTAGCTGAGAGGAATGTTAACCCAAGAAAGGTTCACCTATGCCCCCTTATATTTATTTTTCAGAACTATTCATCAATAGCTGGTCTATCTTATCACAGTGGCAAAGGCACTATGATACACCACTAATTTTCTAGAATACACACCACAGTCTTAGGAATCTCTGCGTAAAGAAACCAAGCAGAAATCATTACCAAGCTGACCACCTATGCAGTAGCCAGGCTGTTACCGGAGCATACCCAAGTCAAATTTATTTGAACAGCTGAGTCCAGTGCTGGTTAACAAGTTTCTTGGTATGCAGTACTCATGAGTAAGTTCATGACATAGCAGTCCTTCAGTAGCTACAAAACCGAGAAGCTGAAACCCATGGTGTTTGTGGTGCATACAGCTGCTACTGGAGGTATGACTCAAAAAGTAATTTTCTCACTGTACTCCCCCAAACAATCAAATCAAGTTAATTTTGAAACACACTCACCACTTACAAAAGGAACAAAACCAAAACCAGGGCAATTATAAAAAAACCTAAACACACAACCTCCTAACATCTTGATTGTACTTTGTCACAAGTTTAGTTCCTCAAGGCAGCAGAAGGATGATGAGTCAAAAATACACTTAAATCTTTGCTTCTAACATAAGCTTCAGACAAAAAAAATCGGCTTCAGGGTAAAAGATTTCTAGACAAGTCTACAGGAAAATACAGGCAGCTAACACATGCAGTTTTCTGACATTAAAAAAATGCCAGAAGCAAAACAGCAAAGGATTCCAGATAAAGGAATGGGTAAATATAATTGTACGTGGATTCTGCCGCACACATGATTCACAGTGAACTGTGTGCAAGCAGAAGGCATTCAAAAACGTGTAAAAGTAAGTATCTTCACCTCCCTGTAACACAGGGAAATAGAAAGTAGCTGAAAAATAAGCATAAACTACATTCAAGTCATACGGTACATACAAACAGAGGCATACGCACCACGTTTTGCTATGTAACAGTTTTGGTCAGCTGGACTGGTAAGCTATGCATTCTCAAGCAAAACGCTGCGTGGTAACCTTGGAAAAGTAACTCCTTGTTACGACCCTACATGTCATTAAGTCTGACACACCAGGCAGCAGAACCTGTCACAGTTTACAACCGCAGATGATGATGCACTGTGCACTCATAGACACTGTCACTTCTCACAACTAACAGCGGATGCCTTCCTGAAGATTTCAGTTGCTGCTTTCTAGCAAAACTCATCATAAAACTTCATGTATTTGTACCTAGGCACAATGAGGATAAAGGCTCCAGGGGCAATGGTCTTTTTCGCTCTGGGTGCAACACTAAGTCACTCAAGCCCAGTGGGGTTTCTTTGTGATATGCAACAGCTGACAAAAAAGCCAACAGCTATCAGGCACCGATGCACAGAAAGCAGCACCCAGAAGAGCAGTATGATTGATGGCCCTGTACAGTACTGCTGGTGATCTTCAGTAGTTCCACTCACTCATCCACTTTCCACCAGTTTTCTCTAAGCTTTTACACACCAGCCTGGTGTACCTTCCCTCTTCCACATGATGCTCTGCATGTACAGAATCAAGTCAGATTGCTTATTAATAAAGATGCCAGGTCATGATGTTGCTGTTGTTTAAGGCTTTGTGCCTCACAGGGTTCACTCCATTAATTTAAGATTGTATTTTTCTTTTTAAGAGAGACTTTTCCAAGTGACTAGCTGCTACTATATCCTGATGCTTAAATACAAGCTGAATGCTTCACTAGGGGCACTGGTTTGCCCTGTCAGTGGTATGCATTTTATCCAACTGCAAAGACTAGTCACAAAAATACCTGTCCTATTTCCCTTCCCCCAACATTCAAACAGGTTTTAACAGACAACTCTTTAAATGAATTATATCTTGTTTCAGGCTCTATCCTTCCACTTGAGTTTTTCAGTGTAAAAAGGTAAAAGTAGTTTGAAGTCATACCTCACCCGCAACCCCCTGCCAGTCCCTATCCAAAGTACTGCTGTACACGCACCACAAACGCGGAGAGAAAACATCACGCATCTAATCTCGCAGTAACATTTACATTTCAGGCTAGCACAATTCAAAATATTGTCTCTCTTTACAACAAGTATTAAAGCAAATCACTTTTCAGTGGCAGCTTCCCAGCTTATTCCTGTCCCATACCTTTCTCCTGTAATACAAACTAGATGGAAATTAATCTGGCTGAAGAATTCCCTTTTTGCCTGCACTCCTCTCCCCATTTATCACATGCACAAACAGCATGGGGAAGGAGGGGGCAGAGCTTTCTTTCACAACACTGTGTCTAGATGTGTAATCTCTGACCAGGGAAAAGCTTAATAAAGCACTGCATTAAAAAGAATAGAGCCAAGAACAGCAGAAATAAAATATATAAATGTTAAAAGCTTGTGCATATTTAAGTGGACATGCAACATAAATCTTAACACTGGGATGTCCTCTGCACTCTTCTGTGTATTACAGAACTAACTTATCGGACCACCACCCCCCCCCCTTCTAGCACGCTGTGCAGTCATACACACAGTACTAGAAAAGAGCAAGGTCAAGGTCTGTCTAGGGGGTGTCAGGGAAATGCATGTACTTTGCTGGGTGGTATTTAATAACCAGAATTTGCAAACATAGGGGCAGTATTATTTTAAAGGCTGAAGGGAGTAGTTCTGCATACAGAAGATATGAGATAACGAAGTTATCTGAAAACACTTCTTCCACAGTCTGAAGAGCTGGCACAGTTAGTTCTAATGCCCAAGTATCCAAATTAAATGATCCAGCTGATAGGAAGAACTGGGAGAAAGCAGGCGCTATGAACCACACATCTGAAGGATGCCCTAGCATTTCAACAAGAAAACCTGTGACAAGAAGCAACACATCTAAATCCTGTACCTCAGGTTTTAGGAAGTTAAAGAACCCCAAGCAAACAGTATAGATTTCAGTAGGCCACAAGCATTCCGAACACCATCTACTGCTCAAATAATTCTTGGTAGCTCAAGGAGAACTGCTAAGCTCCACCCAACCCCTAAACCAGGAAGTATCGATACTCAATAAAGCAAGTGAAGCAAACACAAGCAGATTTGTGTATAAAAGCATGAACCATTGAATAATAAATATATCTATGAACAGAAAAATCCTACTCATACTGTAAGAGACCAGGCTAGAAATCAATGTAATACTTCACCTGTGAGTAGCTCAAGTCTGTGAGCTGTCAACACTTGCTTTCATAATGCAAGGGAAGCCCAAGGCAGCAATTCCGAGACTATAGTAAGGGAAGTTAGTTCAAAAGATTATCAAAACCAGTAGCTGTTAAGAATACCCACATTCTCCAAAAAAGCAGGCAAAGTTCAAGCCTCCAAAGTACTCTTGTGTCCTTGTCTCATGATAAGCACAAGTGAACAAGCTGAGGCACAGATCTCATCTTTACAGCACAAAGGATTCTCCCTCCAGTGTAACTTCAATTTTAGATTCCTACAAGCTGCTCCATCCATGTACACAGACACCATGAACCAAGTGACATCTAGAAAGGTCACACCTTGAGCATGAAGTGGTACAGAACAAGAATTCTGACTACACCCTGATAGTCCAGAACACAACAGCATAGAGAACACCAGAAAAGGATGGCTCTGACAGCCTTCCCTTGCTGCAGGCACAAGTAGTTGACAAAACCTGGGAGTAGCTCACACCCAGATGTGGCTTAGGGTCTCACAGAAGTGACTTAAAATTCATCTTCCTTTTCCTTTCCTGCTCCCCCCAGTTACACACTGAGTACTCCACTATCACAGCAAGTATTAGGCCAGCCATTTAGAGGTGCTGCAGTGCACACTGTAAAGAAGAGAGAGAATGTTTCTTAAAATGAACCAGATTGAAGATGCAGTCCAAAATCCTTCTCCACACAGTAACTTATCAGAGAAGGAAAGAACAGCTATGGCCATAGTTCAGTTTCAGCTCTCCAGAGAGTAACAACTGTTCCCATATTATGTAAATTCAGACTGAAATTTCCAGGTGTTATTTCACCTCAAATTCTGACTTTCAATGTTTATATATTGAAATATGACAGAAAACAATTCCATACATAATAAAATGGTATTCCTTAAAGAAAATTAGGCGAGTTGTGTTTTTACAGAGAAGAGCTTTTTTTGTCTTCAAGATACCGAGGCCCACTAAATACAAACATGTTGCGCAGGAAATTCTGCAAGAAGAATATGAGTAGAGTTTTGGTTTTAAGTGTTCTTATATGCTTACAACTGTTTAAAAGCACGTATTTAAAGTAAATTGACTGCATTCTGGTGTCAGTCCATAAAGGATTATTTTTTTTTTTAAATACACTGTCATACGCAAGGAGAATAACCAGGTATTGTAGCTAGCTGTAGATGTTAAGCCCCACTGCACAACGCACACAGCAACAAGCCAGCAGCACAGATGCAGCAACTAACCTTTCACCTCTGCTTTGATCTTCTTTGCTTTCACAGCAACCTCTGCATCTTGTTCTTCTACCTCCTGAATTTTGCGTTTCTTTGAAACGGCAGGAAGCGTAGAGTCACCAGAAGCGTCAAATATTTTTACTTCGCTGTAATGAAGAGAACAAGTCAGTTTAAGTAACAAAAAGAAGAGCTAGCCCCCAGGTAAGATCCTGCAGTTGAACATAAACTTTCCAACACAACCTCCTGAGAATATTGACAAATCTATCTTGCTCAGTTAACAAAGCATCTACAGGTAGTGAGGCCCTTTCTCCAATGCATGAATGGCTCATCAGTAATCATGACTACAGGAGATACCACACAAAGTACAACTGTCCAATCTAAACAGAAGATATAAGTTAAGTAAGAATTTGTTTCTGGTTTATATCTGTTCAAGGCTCTACAGAGCACTTAAATTACCTATTAGATTGATATCTCTGCTGCTGAAAGCTTTTCCAGCATACCTGTATGGTCACAAGCACATAGCTCCCCACAATTTGTTAAGGCCATATAAGCATACGCTAAGGCTAATACACATACACAGGAGTAGAAGTAGCTTTACTTTTGCTGCCTCTGCATTACATTCACAGGGCACAATTCACAAGGCAGGATAATGCTGTGGCTCATTCCTGTATCACCAACTTTCTGGGACTCTCAATTATCTAATCTGCACCTGAAGCTGCCTTTTCTCAAATATGACATGCTCCTTTGTTTGGTCCCAACCTCCTCTACAAGCTGCAGAGAACCAGCCACGCTGAAACCCAATGCCCTTTAGTTGGACCTCTTCAGGGGCAATTGAATCATCTAATAGTAATGAAGACTTTTTTTTTTTTTTTTTTTTTTTTACTTATTCAGAACACAATTCCTACTGAAGGAGAAAAGGGTTTTAAAACAGTAAGCCTAAACTATCCCCACCCTGGCCCCAGCCACACACTCAGCATCTGAACTTCTCTCAAGTAGGAATCTGAAGTAGCCACTTTGCACAGGTTACAAAACCAACTGAGGCTAGTGACCAGACTGGAAAGCATGTGGTAATGCTAGCAGACGGTACAATCAATTAATTTGTCCTCCAAGCATCAGAAATTATTCTTATTGGTATTAACACTGTATATTGCTTTACAGAAATTGATTACACCGGCTTTTGCAAATAGTGGGCTTTGCTTCCATTAAACCCAGGCAAGAGCTCACTGGCTTCCTTGTCATTGTCAAAATACTGCTAATGAAGAAAAAATGAAAAAAAAACCCCAGCAAATAAATATGCCAAAGATAGGTAATGCAAACTGATGTCTTTTTTGGAAAGTGTACTGAAATGCTTCACTTAAACATCATATCTAAAAACTATCTCATAATTAATTTCTGAAATATTACTTTGATGTAGCCAATTCATACATGATCCATAGTTCCATGCAAGACTAAGAGATTCTTGCCAGTCTCCTTAAAGCACTAGTTCAAACAATCTCCATAAAGCAGCACTACAAGGACAATTTGACAGGGACTGAATTGGTTTCCCTTTTAGGCAGCCAGACTAAGCCAAACAGCCAGGAACTGTCTTCAGTCTCTCCCCCAAGCCTAGACATGTTTGCAAAGCATGTCTAACAGTAGACACATGTCCTGGCAGGAATTCATGACTCCTCATTTCAAGAGGTCAAAAACCAGCATGTATGTTGTCTCCTCAACACCCTCCTCCCCTAATCTACTAACTCCTTACACACCCTGATGCTGTCTTTTCAAAAGCTGCTCCAGAAATCAGCCATCTCACTATGCTTTGAAATGTCTAGCATATGGAAACAAAAGTTACAGCTAGGCTTGAGAAAGATGTTTGGGGACTGCAGATGGGTGCAACAGTGCTATTTTTTCCTCACAGAACTAGCACCCAGCCCTGCTTTTGCTAAGCACTTGCCCTCTCTACACCAAAGGTTCAGCAAAATAAGCACGCCAAGCTAAGCAAGAAGCCTGCAACCAAATGAAGGAAAATATCCAGATGTCACAGCTCAGACTAATAATACCCTGTTCAAATCCATAGATGTTCAGCTGTCCCAGTTGCAATCTACAGTGTCACTTCAGGCACAAGAAACTGCTCTAACAGTGTCCAGAGTACAGAACCTATATATTGCTTAAGATACGTATTACTTATTACATACAAAACCTAAACAAGGAGGTGAAGCTTTGCTCAAAACAAGTGAGGATTTTTTTTTTTTCTAAGAATAAGATGACTAAGTAGGTCTCTAGGACAGCTTTTTCAAGGCCAGGCTGGATGGGGCTTTGAGCAGTCTGGTCTAATGGAAGGTGTCCTTGCCCATGGCAAGGGGATTGGAACTGGGTTATCTTTAAGGTCTCTTGCAATCCAAACCATTCTGTGATGCCATGATTCCCTGACAAAGAAATTCATTCAAGCTCTGATTTTGCCAACTTTAATTTATTCAGATTAGCATTAAATAAAGCTGCTACATATTAACTCCCCAAACTGTTCAGTTTTTTGGTCTGACACAGATAGTATCTAAATATACTTGTTACCTGATTACATCAGTAAATTACTCTTAGAAAATCAGGACTTTCTCCTATTCACTGGTTTTACCACAACTGTAAAGTGTGGAAAAATGAAAATTCCCATTAGCAATGGGACTTGTAATCCGTGTTTAAAGACACAAAAAAATGTTTTCTGGATCTTAAGTCAACTCAGCCCACAACCAAAAAGCTTCTCAGAAATAAAAACATGGAGAGCTATTTATACTCAGCCAAGCGCAAAGGAAAAACTATTCACCTCTTGTTTTGATACTTGTCTGTCCTGGCCAAGGCTTTTCCAGTACCACTTATTCTTCTTATCTACAAGAAAAATTTGGATGTGAAAAATAAATTGCTTATCATGAAAACAATTCACAACATTAGTTCTACAGCCCTTGAAAGGAATTAAAAAAGTAAAGACAAACAATTTATTATTGGTCAGGCTCTTGTGTAACTGTATGAGTCTCACACATGGAAGAACAGTGACAGGGAGGTAAGTGGGGTAAGAAAGTCATGTGCCTTCGTAATATTGCTCTTCAAGAGCCAAACTCAATTAAGGGACATCTAGTACTGGATCAAACATACCACAGCCACGTGACATACAACATCATACCTCTAAATTCCCAAGATCAGCTCAAATTTCTGCACTTTTTTCTGCAAGAGTAACTGCACGTCAGGGCAGGTATCACCTGGCATAAAGCCAACCTTAAAACCACAATACAGGCCCCAAATTGGATTTGATTTAAATTTGTACTTGTCAGGTGACCAGTTTGCATTTTGGTATTAACATGTCTCCTTGCCTTTGTTTTGATGGGAAGTATCGCTTCCCATGAAATGCTTAAGGAGGAGCAGGCAGGTTTTTCTGGATTTTTCTTTTTTTTCTAGTGATGCCAGTACCAAAGCATTAGTATCAGATCTCCTAGCTCGGAAGGCTGAACCTAGTCATCATTTACAAGATCACACGCAGCAGGCATGCCACCTAAATGAGAAAAACAAACCCTATGCTCTCCCAGCATGCTGTGCCGATGGCAACAGATGGAACAGCAGGTACAGAGGCAGGATATACATTAGGTGATGAGAGGGCAATGCAGCAATTTGCAGAACAACATCTTGCATTAGCTACAGAGAAAGCTCCTTAAGACAAAGCATCACCAGTGTTCAGATTTTGGGCAACCACAGTGGAAAATGTGAGGTGGGCAGAAAAGGCAAATGTGCTTTCTTCTAAAGGTGAAGAGAAAGAAGCTGTGAAATAATAAGCACATTTTTGCAATTAATACAGAGATTTAGTAAAACGTAAAGACACAATCTTACTTATTTTGTTCAGAATCAAGATATTTCAGTATAATGTAACTGAAGACAGGCATGTAAAGAAGAAAAACTGACATATAAACAAATGGACGCAGCCAGCTTAAAAACCCTACTGCTTCAGCCAAGCTTGAGAGAAAGTACAGAGTAATAGTGACACTAGATCACACAACTGAGTGAAGGGAAAAGACTCAGAAAGCAGTGCATCAGAAAATCATATCATGAACAAGAATGTCTGCTTCATGCAGCCCTCTGACAGACTTACCCCTCTCTCTTCCAAAAGCCTCAGTCTCGTCTCTACTTTTAGTCTGTTCTCAGCTCCCATTTCAGCACTAGTATCCTCTCCAAGGGCATCATAACGAATAGTCAAGGCAGTCTTAGCTGCCAGCATTCGAGAAATCTGGAAAAGCCGAAAAAGTATTAAATGCTAAGACTTCATGTAAGGCAACGACAGGAAACCACACTCACAAACAAAAGAACAAAGTAACCATTTACTAGCAGTGTTTAATCCAAAAAAGTTAGTACATCATTCTTTCAACACTGAAATACTGTTAATGTTACACCTTATTTTCTTGATAAATAGAGGGGAAGCATCTGAGACAGCAAGTTCGTTATACATATCCCACACTAGCCCAACTTTTAGATCAGATTAGTTTGAGGTGTCATTTCCATCTGGATAGCTTTCTAGTTGGTTTTTTTTTTTTTTCAAACACCTGCATGGTAAAAGCCTAAGTTCCTTAAAAGCCAGCCACGGAAGTTACTAGCTTAAGCACAACACAACTGATTTTCAAGCAAAAATAAAGCTTGTAAACAGCTTAGTTTACTATCACGTAGAAGAAAGTAGTAACATACTCCTTGAGAAATTCACCATTACATCATAACTCAGCAGCTACACATCTGTTATTACTCGGATGCATCAAAGGGACAATCCTGTTTGCTTTTTTGAACAGGAATGAATGACATCCAAAGATTTGTGGGACAGTGTTATTTTCCACGTAACCATGAAGCAATACAGTAAAGCAAGCCATGGAAAGAGCTGCATTGTGAAGCTCAAGCCACATCATCAGCAGACATTCACGCTCTGGAAAAAGCCAAGCTCGTAAACAATTCTGCAACTCACCTTTCCTTTGTTTTTAGTATTGGTTTGTCCCACTAGGGAAGCATGATAGATAAGGCCAAATTTAGGTGTGTCCCGTTTAGTCTTCAGTGCTCTGAAGAGTGCCTTCTCAGCACCCAGTAACTGAACTGTTGAAGCTGGATGTTTTGCCAGATTCAAGAGGGAACCTAGAACGAGGCGACACAGCAACAGTAATTTGTCAGAGGATCAGCTAGAGAATCAGGAGGCTAGATTCCCACACTATTCAAAAGGAGGAATCTCAGAGCCATCTGATTCCTATTTCTATGACAGCTGCTTCACATTCATTTCCTGAAGGACAGGTGACCCGTTTCAGTCTTTCATGCTTCAACTAACTGTCTCGGTTTGATTTCAGCAACAGGAAAGGCGGCTGACTCAATAAAACATATTGCACTGGAGTAATGCCTACTCCCAACAAAGTCTGGCAGCAAGAACACGTCATCACAGAACTGCAGCTTAGATAACTGAAATAAGGCTGCTACCTTGAGTCAGTCTGACTATAAAAGTCTAATGCCAGTTTGCCACCATTTTACCTCAGAAGCGACTGGACTATCAGCAGGAGGCTCAGTAAGCATCTCAGAAGAGGTAGTGACTTAAGTTGCCCTCATATTCCAAAAAGAATTCAGGCCAACTAAGAACTCTGTCATCACAGGCTACTTCCAAGCTCATGCTGGTATTCTCAGATTCTTCAAGAGCCACCTTCCCCCCCTTTACCATGAGATGTTCATCAGGGCCTTGCATAATCCTTTTAACTGACCAGTCAGAGAAAATCTCTGATGAGGTCACCTAAGCTTTATTTATGCTGATCAGCGTAACCCACCTGCATGAGCAATGAGCCTTGCTCCAACCAGTTCGCCCACCATGACAGTAAGATTAGGAGCAATAGCCATCATTCTGTTCTTCAGGTAGTCATACAGTTGTGTTCGATACTCAGAGATTTCAATTACCTGGCAGACAGAATTTGGTTACAGGAATCAGTATCAGCTGACCAATAAAGATTTAAGAGCTAAATATATTGAAAAGAGGAAGTGCTGAGAATTCCAATGAAGGAGATTAACAAAATGCAAACAGCCAAGAGCCAGAGTTACAGAAAGCTTTCTATAAGGCATATTCCCAGAACAGACCTCTATCCACAAAGTATATTGGATCTGTACTGCTTATTCCCTTATGCAACTTATTTTCTCAGCAACGTTCCCGATAAAGCAGCTGACAACATGCCAAAGACAGCGAGGCAGAACAAAAGTACTTAAAGACATTTTCTTTAGGACAAAACCCTGGAACATTCAGTTTTCACATAAATCTTTGCCACCATTCTCTTGAAGTGGGATAAATGCTCTTTACTTGTTCCATACAAATACACACAATTAGAACGGACATAAAAAAGCAGCAGGGTCTAGACCAGGAACAGGAACTCCTAACCCTGCCACTCCCTGGTAGTCACAAAGGGATCCAACTGGCACCACTAAAGTCTGAGGGAGTTCACATACAATCCAGATGAAAGCAGGATAGGTCTCCCAATTCCTTTTGAGGCCTCAGCACTCCACTTTTAACCCAGGGTGTATCACCTAGCTTTGAAAGTGACAGACTAAAAAGATGCTATACAGTACCATTATCTCAAAGACTTAAAAAAGCACGACGATGCCAAAAGTCACACAAAAGTAAGACTGCCACTTTTGGAAGACTGTGCAGATATCAACAGGCTGAGATGGCTCAGATGAGGTAGTGACTATGCACCCTCATGTCTGTATATCAGGAAAGCACCAATATAGGAATCATCACTGCCATCGCGTGTTAGCAATACCTTAGGAAAAACCTCTCCTTGGCAGAAGGGGCTCCGATATGGCTAAAATGGAGTTCCTGTTACTATTCATCCACGTGTACATACCTGATCACAGAGATGGATTATATTGTTTATGTCTTCCTCTGATACTTCTGTCCCCATGGAAATCTCAGCAGCAGCCTTCACATCCTGTTCAATCTCCTCTGGTAGGATGTCAGAAACATCAGAGGCAGCAAAATTGCTTCTGTCTCCTATGGGGGACAGATGAAAGCATGTTTCATGCTGGGGGCAAGATGAACTAGTAAAAAAAGCACAGAAACAGATAAAGATAAAAGGCCAAAACAACAACAGTGAGTCAAGACTGCTGTCACGCTATTCCAAACTCCCAAAATACATGTCAGTGTTCTGACTTATGCTTATACTAGCTGAGAATGGTTGGAAATATTAAATTTGAAACTAGGAAAAAAGTGCCCTTATTCTGTAACTGCGGAAACTTCATCTTTCAGTAGCTACTTGCTGCAAAATTCTCAGTCACAGGTTTACAAAGAATTCCAGGAAGCAAGCAGTCATTTACCACTAACCAAACCTATGTAATTCTTCCTATAATTGGGAAAAGAGTTCCCTTAAAATCACAAGTCTCTCTCTGGACTTCAAATGTCATTATTTAAAAAAAAAAAATCTTCAATACAAAGCACATGCTTGAAGAGCTGAGGCAAGTGTCTGAAATATTATAGTGGTCATTCTTTTCTGCTCTTACGAACAACTATAGTAGTTGTTCTCTCAGAGATCACTCACAAACATGCAGCAATTCTCTTCATATCAGTTTTTGGCAGCTAATTTCCAAAGTGGTCTGCTGATTAATTGTAATTCTAAGAAGATATGCTGGTGTTCCATGAAGAACTTGCTGACGATATGGCATTAGCTTTCTTTTAAGCTTAAAAATGATAAATTGCATCAAGATACAGACGCGACCATACACTACTTTTCTACTGGCCGTATTTACACTGCTGCTGAAGGCAGGATTGTATACAGGGTCATGACTAGCTGGATGAGCGAGTTGCTGGTCTACAAATCAGTGCCATTAATGCACCGCATACTAACATGCAACATTCTCCAGGCTCATGTCTCCTTATTACTCACCAACTTTCCGCACACATTTACAATACGTTAGGTTATCTGTGATGATTTTGCCCAGTTCAGGGAAGTGCCAACCATACCATTCCCTACAGCGCATGATGTAGTTATTCAGTTCTTTGTCCAAGTCATCAAGAAGTGCTAAGAGAAAGAAGAATGGACTTTTTTTTTAAAAAAGATAATCTAACAATGGAAAACTCTCAAATCAACAGATTTAAATAGCATGAAGTGTTTTATCTCATAAAAGCTAGAATAAAACATAAGCTGCGGTACATTAGAAGTCTTTACTTTTCAGGGAACTGCATAATCCCAGGCACAATATTATGGAATTCTAGTATTACTGTCAGTGTGGCCCAAAAGTTTCATCACTGGGACAGTCTTGGTACAGACTAACAGCTGCAAAGCACGTTCCCCTGAAAGGCAAGCAGCAGCCAGTCATCCTTCCTCTCAGTCAGCCAAAATGCTATACACAAGACTGATGTTAAACTTAGCCATCTAATAAACTTTAAGGAAAAATATTTTAATGGTGAGAAACTGATCTGGTATTTAATTACTTCATTTAAAAGATTGTACTAAGCCCTTCAGTTGCCTTTATAATATAAATATACCCAACAGAAATACAGCAGTCTTACCGTTTACCAGATATGACCAGCAACTGGATTTACAACAGAAGAGTGTAGCACCCACAGCATATATTGCTACAGAGCCCTGAGGGTAAAATATTTCCCACTAACACAATACCAACATTCCCATCTGTTGTCTCAGTGGTAGTGACGAAGGAACAGAAATCAAATCATTAATTTCAGCTTAAGTATGTTTCATCATTGACAACAATCTGGGAATTAATATTTCGAACAGGATTCCTCACAACTGCTTCACAGCAAGCAGGCTGATTATGATGCAGATGTCTTCAAGGAAAAAATAAGGAATGGACTTCCCTAGCTGCATTTACAATTTCAGTCTGTTTTCCATTAAGAACGCAAGGAGATGGAATGCAGCATTACACACTGCAGTGAGTTTTACATGCCCAATTACAGAATGTATTTCTGCAATGCCCACTATGCAAGATACCACCAAAATGAAGGGCTAGAAAATCCACAGAAAATCCTGTGGGGCCCATTCTCCCAACACTACTCAGAAGGCATGTTGGGAAGTGAAGTCCTCAGAGGACTGAACTAACACTGCCTGTACCTTCAGCTGCTCTCTACTAAGAAAGAGTGGATGACAATTTACTGTATCATACAAAAAAATGTTCCTGCTTGTGGAAAACCCTATTAAGAAAACACATCCTGAACACCAATGCCCAGTCTACTGAAAGATGCTAGGAGGAAACTGACAGCAATACTTCTCTGTAACCAATGTAGTCAGCTATCCTAAGCTGAATGTATTAATAATTTAAGCTCTAAATATACTTACAAATTGCCTGGATAATCATAGTATCTACTTTGTCTGGGCTGAATTTCAACTTGTACCGGGAAAGGCTGAGGAGACAGAAATACAATTTCATCAGCATCCTGACATCCTGCTGAAAGTATGTCCCACCTCTTCCTATCTTGTATTAATGCAGCTGTCCATATATTCATTCATACCAGCTCAGTTTTATGCCACTGACTGCTCTCAGCTGTGGCCAGAAACTACACTGACACAAGTTTCACAACAGCTCCAATGTGTACATGTGCACACCCTGTGACCAGGGTGAAAGTTAAGGCTATCTGTACCATGTGCAGCAGACTGAGCATGAAGGCTGTGGTAGGAAACTGGCTGTTGGTTTCTTTCCGCATGGTTCCCCACAAAAAATATTTGTCAACAGCACTTCCAGTTCTGCAGCAGCTGGAGGTCATCCACAAAACTCTACCTACCCAGCAGCAAGCATCAGCAATGCTAATGTGAAACAACAGAAGAAACTTCCTCGAGCAGATTCTTACTGTCTGAGAAAGCCCATTACCATCTGGTTTTAATGTATGTTTAACATTTCTTAGTGTGCTAGAGTACAAGACACTTGATATCAATGAGGACTTGCATCTTCAAAGTTCTTTTTCAATATTAATGCCCATTTTCTAAGCAAACATGCATTTATTTTTAAGGAATTGGCTACAGCAAAGCAGTTCTCTTAACTTGCCAATGGCTCGTGGACAGGACAAGCTGACATCAGGATACTGATTAAAAGTTACTCATGAATGAATGTTTGACCTCATGCTGATCCAACAACTTTGTATTTAACTACTGTTCCACTAAACTTAGGAGGCAGTGATAGCAAGGTGGGAAGACAACTCTGCCTTTAACATTTACATTATGTATTATATGGGTATTTATTCTGGCATAACTCAGCAAATCATGGTCTTCACCTTGTCTCTCAGTGGCAATGGAGGTTTAAATGACCCATCTGGCTGTTACAGACATTGCAAATCAAATTCTGAAGTACATAACATGCAAAGGAAAGCTATCAAATACAACTTCAGGTTAAGATGAAGCCTCTCCGTAAAAGGATGTGTGCAAACTGGACAGCTCTTTATAAAACAAGATTTCAGATACAAATATGGCTTAGTTAATGGAGTATAAAAGACCAAATAACATAGTCAGAGACACTCCAAGCAGCACAGCACAGCCAAGAACACAGGAGTGGAGCAGACACAGGATGAAATAGACCTGTTGTAGGAACTTACCTGTGCGCCAGACCAAGACACATAGCTGCCATCTCTCGAGAAGGGAGGCCTGTAATAAGCCCTTCAATCTGGGAGCGAATTCCTCTCATCAGCTCTGTAACCATTGGGCTGTGTATACAACTCAAATTCAGCTTATCCTGCAGAATGGAAGTCTGAAGTCAGGCGTGACAGTAACATTCCTCTAAAGCCCTTCTTCCACCAGCCTTATCGCATTATACCTGGTTTTCCCACTACAATCCCATGATCACACAACAGTTTCAGTCATCTTTGGTGCTCGAGGTAGTGACACCCCCAGTTCCCCACAGAGTAACAATTCCAGTTTGAAGAAGAGATTTATAATTAATGTTCTATCTGTTATACAGATACTGGAACTGAATATTCAAGATTTTGCAGTTCACTAGAAACAGTTTAGCCACAGAGAGAATTTCAGAGGTAAAGCGCTGGGGACTTTGGGTCTTTTTCCAAGAACAAAACTGAATAATTAGTTCAGAGTCTTTGGTATTATTTGCTTTAACACTAAATCCTCAGTCTGCAGCCTACACCAGTTTCCTAAGACAGCAAGAGGAGGTTGTCAGAATAAAATTCACTGGAACAGGGAGTAATTGGACATAAGATGGGAACCTCGTATTTGACACCTACAAGACATTGGAAAAAGTAGTCCACCTCTACCGTACTTCTTCCTTCCCCCAGTACGTGAGGACTGAAGGACATGCACAATTGCTGGTAGACCGAGGAAGGCAGAATGATGCATACTCCTGACAGGATAGCAAGTCACACCCTGCTACTGCTGCATCCGTTATTGAGAAATAAACATTTCTGCCTGGCTGGTTCTTTGGTTCTCCCCCCCCTCTTCTTCTGGATGGGATCACTAGGGAAATGAATTTTTTATCTGCTGGGTTTCTAACCATTTAAATATTCGAAAGAAATCAAGCAAACCTTAACACCTCAGCGCACTTCTACCATATCATTCAATTGTGTACTCAAGACGACATCTTTCCCATATATATGCAATACACATTTGACTGTAAGGATTAGTTATCTTTCAAACTGCAAACACAGCACTGGCAGCATAATCCATTGCTAATAATTGCAAGATCTCTGAAACCCAATTATAAGATTTCAGTTGCACGAAACAAAAGGAAGAATGGAAAAATCAGTTATCACCTTTATGACACCTCCAAGTTTGGCATCTGCTACAGCCAACTGTTCATGGGCATCTTTTGCCACTATCTTCTTAAGAATTTTCTTTAAGTTCTTGCTGAGTTTGCCTTCTACAAGAGCTGTGGATGCTACATAAAACAAAAAGACCAAAGATGTAGTTTCTTTCTGCTCCTAAAACATGTAAAAATGCTACTCCTAACTCAGTATTTTTTATTTTAACTGCCCACAGTACTTCTAGTCTAAGCTGCAATACTACTTCGCCATGCAGTAGCTAAAATTGAAATAGAAGAAAATTATATACTTGCTCCTTTGGAGGCCTAAATCAGAAACCCTTCTCCCAGTCGCCTCTCCTTTCTCCATGTGGTTTCAGTTCTATTTCTGTTCATTTTGTTTAAGGATCTCTACAAACAGTATGCCATATGCTTTAGATATATGTTTAACATTCCTGAAGGCACGGCTATATGAGAACATTTTGTATATCATTTAATTAACAAGCCATTTTCCAGGTCCTTTAATCTGCAACTATGATATCCTAAAAATTGAGTAACGGCCTATCTGCATCCTCTAATGATGATAATGTACTACCTAAAGCTCAACAAAGGATGATGCGAAACACACTGACTGGGCAGTCAGACACAAACTTTTAATATAGCATGTAGACTGAAAAATTTTAAAAGGACGTTCTTCATTCTCAAGTATTAATAGATCTGAAAACGCTTTACAATTCCACACAATATATTTTAAGCAGGTATTTATACAACTGTCTTTGTGGGTCAGCTCTGTGCTCCACTTAACTTCTGCGATTGATACACCATCTTCATCACAGTAAATAAGAGCAGAAGCCAGTGATTTTTGATTTCCAGAACCTTAATGAAATGCAAGGGTAAAATCTAAATGCTGTGCTGAGTTTCCTCTCAACCTTTCTACAATGGAGATAAGTTTCCACCTTTCAAGACAGCCAATAGCTCCCAACCCACTTAAAACAGCCATGTATGTAGTCTTCCTTTCAAAATCAATGTGACAGTCTGAATAATCTCCCATTCAGATAAGTAAACCTGAAGCAAAGTAGTACAAGACTTTTTGGTTGGGTGGGGATTTTTGGGAGTGTGTGTCTGTGTGTTTTGTTCTGTGAGGGGTTTGTTTGTTTTTTTTTAAATCAGCCTAACTATACATGATCTGAATCCAAACCTATGCAAAAGCAACATAAATCAAAAAAATATGCCAGGGAGAGTAATATACGGAAGCTTCAATCTCAGTTGTTTCACTTGCATCTCATGCATGATGGGAGTGTCTCCATTCTCCTTTCCTTAGCTTCCTTTATAAGCTAACCCTACTACATCAGAATATGAAGAACTGCTCTTTAGCTGTAAATGTGACCTGGAACATCCACCTACTGAGGTCATAAAGCAAATTCAGCTGTAATAGTCACACAATTTCTGAATAATTAGAACTTTTTATAATTTCTGTTCAAACTAGTCCACAGCACCAAGGATTTAAATGCTGAATTAGTAAAAATATTGAATATAAGGCTTTTAATTGTCTTTAAATACCTGAATTTCTTCTAAGTGGAACACAGACATTTTTTAGGCTTAAACACAGGCAAAACATGTCCATAAGACAAGGGCAGTGGTAATAATATAGGTACTCTGACATCCGTCTGTCTCTGTCATAGTGACTAAACAGTGATCAAATCAGTTATATTCAGCTTCAACAAGAATCCGTCATTGACAACAAGCTACATACATCAGTCAAAACTTTCTACATGGTGCTCATTAGTGAGCTGCTTGGGAAATAAGCACGGTGGAAAAAAATTGGACTCATTACATCTCTACTGCACTACAGACTGGATGGATGACTTCATAATACAACAAAAACAGCTGACTTGGAAAAATGTGTAATTTAAAAACTAAGCAAGGAAACAGAGAAGGGACAGAGGTAAGCAATGACTGAACTAGTGCATGACAGGGATATTTTTTTATTTTTAAGAATGGTGTTAACTCACTTACCAGCAAGTGCTTCTGTTGTGTCCTGAAATTTTTCAAAGTGTTTCAGCTTTACTCTACAGAAAAAAAATAGAAGCGTGTAAACGAACATGCATAAACCAGATGCTAGAACCATTTTACATTTTTCCTGTCTCTATTATAGTTCCCCTCTTCTCTCCAAGACTGCAGTTTTGTTTGAGCCCTATAAGACTTCTCAGCTGGGTCCCACAAACTTTATTCAGAAGGAGAAAAAAAAAAAAAAAAAAAAAAAAGAAAAACCTGTGAATTAGTATTTCTAGGACCAATATAATCAGAAAACCTAAGCCCACTTTTTGTTTTGTAGTTCATATCTAACAGACAGACATCACCCATTTAAATTTCAACACTGCCCTCTGATTAACTAGGTGTCACTGCTGACTGACTGGTGGTAGCATCTTCCCACTCATCTTCAAACGGGAACCTTCTGCCTCTCTGGAACGTATTGCCAGCACAGCTCAAATTTAACAAGCTTTTCAACCAAATGCATCTTCAAAGACTTTAAAACTGAACTGATTCATTGCCCGTGAATCCTCAAGTCCTCCCCTGTAATTAGACATCAGAATACAAGTTCTAAGCTGAGCTTAAAACAAACAACAGAAAATTCTTCCATGCCCTAACTGCTGACCAGAGTCAAAAATCATTTGGACAGTGTTTAATCACACTGTGCTGGATCCTTAGTTAGGCCCAGCTTTCCTCTCCCCCTCACATAGCCTGTGGTGTTGATATCTACGGTTACAGTTAAGAAGCTATCTCAATCCAGTAAATTCCTTGTCAGGGACATGCATTTGACTAATCCAGTTCTGATTAACTACTGCTCTTTGTGAGTCAAGTATCTGCAAAGGAAGCAAGGTCACAGATAAAGCTGAATACTTAAGTTAAGCATTAGCAGAGCCCAACAGAAGCTCCAGGATTATACTGATGCCTTTTTAGAAAGGCAGGAGAGAGAGGAATTACTTTGATCAGAGTAAAGATCCATTAAGAGCCACATCCTGTCTCACAAGTGGCCAAGATGTTTCCAAGACAAGATTAACAACACTACAAACAGGCAGATGTGGGATATTCCAGCCTCTCCTCTTAATACTGTTACAGAGCCGGATAAATCCAAATCACAAGGCATAGCTTGTTCAGAGGTATCCGTTACAACCAAAGCTGGTTAGAAATCTTCCAATAAGAACGCCCTAGACAGGCTTGGAAGGAATCCACTGCTGTCCCCAGCTTTAGGGCAATTTGCTAGAAAGGCCAGCTTGGTCAGCAGACACTGCAATCCCTGTGCAGCTATGCAGTGGTGCTAACAGTCACTGATTGCATGGGCAACAACACTAACTCTCAACTCAGTGATTCATATGCTATTAGTTTCAGCTGGATTAAACTTTTTTTATTTTTTAATTTCTTGTGAGCACAAAAACCTGTCATTTCATCCAGTTCCAGCATTAGAAGCTTGGATGTTCTTGTTAAAGCACCCAGATTTCCTTAAAATATTGTTCAATTTTTTGCTTCGGTGACACATGGTAATGACTTCTGCAGCTTAATTACACTGCAAGGAAAGAAGTTATTTCTTCCACTGATACTCAATTTTAAGTTTCTCTGAATAGCTGACTTCACGTTATCACTGTTCACAGCTTTCAGATTTTACAGTACTGAAAAAAATCAAAATCAATACTACTTTCTGAACTTCAGATGTACATAACTACAGGCAGTCATGTCCTTCCAAAAGGCAGGCTGCCATCCCCACATAAAGCTGCTTACATTTTGTTTGCTTTTTCAGGAGTTTCAAATTCTTTCCATAAACTGTCAACTTCTTGGAGCTTTTTCTCATTCAGAACCTGTAGAAGAAAAAAAAAAATTAAACCACACACACACAACTGTGTTTAAAGTGCTTTTGAACAACCTTCAACCCTGCATTCGGTAGAGAAGACCTGAAGCAGATTTACAGTGTATCCAACCGCTGGAAGTTAATACTGATCAAGGCAACAAACTCAGCTTTGACGATCACAGTTTCAGCATTTTCTCTTAGCAGCTTTATCCTACTAATATACACACAATATCACAGTGTTTTTATAGAAGTTGCTCAATAATGGTTGGGCTCTTCTGAAACTGCACATTAAAGCAAAACCCTCTCCTTGTTTATCAAAACTGGGCTTGCTCCAACCTCCTCTGCAGGACTCATTCACAACCCCACTGACCCAAAACCAAACCTGCCACTGCTCTGGGAAAATACAAACGCATCCAGGACTTTTAAAAGGAAGGCGTGATCCCACAAGTTACTTTCATTAATCTGAGCTAGCCCAAGAGACAAAGAGAACAGCTCTACAAAGAAGACTTTTCACCGCAGTTTGGTAAACTGAGCCAAGAATTACCAAAGAGGCAGCAATGGCTTAATCCCATCTCTGTACAAAGGGGCTCCCCCTCAGTTTTTAACCAGACAAGATTTAACAATTACACCCCCTAAAGCCTACAAACATTTCACAAAATGCAGCATGTACTGCAGATTCCTAGAAAAGTGCCCAGGAGAACAGTACAGTCAACATCTTTATATTTTCTGCACCTCACTCAAAAATTGTGGGGACAAAACCACAAAATGCGAATGCAATGCAATTGCCATTTGACTTGGTGCAGTGGTGCAGAAACCATTCTTAGGATCATGAGATTTTGCTCCCTTGCAAATTTTTAAACCCCAGCCAAAAGAGGTTGTCTTTTTTTAAACTCGATTAGTAGCTGAGAAAATAAACATAGCAACTCATTTCCCACAGGACTCTGAGGCACAGAAAAACCTTCTGTTCACAGAAAAACCTCTCTTCTGAAGAGAGGGTAACTCTTCCTTCCCTCAGCCTGCTGATTCTTTCCTACCATTCATCCTTCCTACCCTGAGGCCTACAGTATTTTCAGCCTCTATAAAGACATGGGTGCATAGAGAAAAATAAAGACATAGAAGCTGTTACATCAATGTTTTTAATATATAGGAATTACATGCTATAGATATTTTGTGTCCTGAAATACTCACTGAAAAAAGTCTTTCAAGATTTCAAACATGGTTATGCCCCATTTGCCCTTACTATTTAGAGTGTTAGTTCCTCTGATGGAAGCAACACCTACAAGCGACTAACCAACAGCTACACAGCTTGCAGAGGAGAACAGTTCTTGATCACCAAGGCATAAGGGCAGAGCAGTTATGCTGGCAATGGTCATCTGTTAGCAGCACTGAAAAGGGAAGTGGGTGACCCGGAGGGCAGCTCTGCAGAGGAGGACCTGGGCGTGCTGGTGCGCAGCAAGGTGCCCGTGGGCCAGCAGTGTGCCCTTGGAGCCAAGGCCGATGGCACCCTGGGGGGCATGAGGAGAAGCGAGGCCACCAGGGCGAGGGAGGTGATCCTCCCCCTCTGCTCTGCCCTGGTGAGGCTCATCTGGAGCGCTGTGCCCGGTGCTGGGCTCCCCGGTTCGGGAGAGACAGGGAACTGCTGCAGAGGGGCCGGCGGAGGCTACAGAGATGGTGGGGGGAGTGGGGCATCTCCCTGGTGAGGAAAGGCTGAGGGAGCCGGGCCTGTTCAGCCTGGAGAAGAGAAGGCTGAGAGGGATCTTACCAATGTACACAAATATCTTAAGGGCGAGTGTCAGGGGGATGGGGCCGGGCTCTTTTCAGCAGTGCCCAGTGACAGGACAAGGGGCAACAGGCACAAACTGCAAAATAAGAACCTCCTTACAAATACAGGGAAGCACTTCTTTACCCTGAGAGTGACAGAGCACTGGGACAGGCTGCCCAGAGAGACTGTGGGGTCTCCTTCTCCGGGAAACATTCAAAACCCACCTGGATGTGATTCTGTGCAATGTGCTCTAGGTGAACCCCCTGCTTTAGCAGGGGGTTGTTGGACCAGATGATTTCCAGAGGTCCCTTCCAGTCCTGACCATTCTGTGATTCTGCGACCATGACCATCTCCCAAAATTCAGCAGCACAAATTCTGTCCAACATTCAAGTAACTAAAAACAAAAAGCACCCCCGAACCACACACCCCTAACACCCTCCCCAAACAAAACGAGCAGTGACAACCTTTAGAGACTGCTTTACAAACAAAACAAAAAACACCCAAACCAACCTAAACTGCAGAGAACATTTTGATACAGAATGAACACAGAAGTGTAACAATGACTCAAGTTTGCAGCTGAACAGCCACCCTGTCTAGGAAAGGAAAGCTATGTGATTGAGAGCCTTGCCCTGCAGATGCGCAGTGGCTGGAGCTCGCCAGATCTGGCCTTGGCAGCTGCAAAGAGCGTCGGCATGGAAAATCAAAGCGTGTCTCAAAACATGTATTTTAATAAAATACTTGCGCTCAGTTCCGATAGACCGCTTTCACCTCTCTCCCAATCCAATCCAGCCCAGACACCACCTGCAGGCCACTGCATTTCCCAGGAAGCAAGCGCTTAACGGCCTGCCTGTAACGCTGCCTTGGCGCCTGGTGCCCTCTAGCCGCTTTGCACACACATGGCAACCAGACCCCACGCCCCAGCCGGCGACACCTACAGCAGGGGGCTGCAGCACCCCTGCAGAGACTTCCATTTCTCTTTATGCCACTCCCACCTTTGCTTTATGTCTACCCTGCTTTCAGAAATTAAAATATGGGTTATTTTAAGCCTCTCCTGGCTCCTGTGAAAGATTAAAAAGCCACAGTGCACCACACAAGAGGTTCAAGCCTACTCAAAAGGTAATTTTTTTTTAATTTTTTTTTTTTTTGTAACTTGGAAGGTGCAGGATATTAGCCAGTGTAAACATCTAGTGAGCAAAACCTTCAGGAAGACCACTGCACGTATTAGTTTCCCAGGTCTAAGTGTTGGGGAGGGGGCACAGGACAGAAGTATTTCTGTCTTCTCCCTGAGGCTTACACCTTAACATTCTCCTTGCCTGAACTGCACAGCTGCACTGCAATGAGGAGAAAAGGTTTCAGGGCAGATCAAGTAAACGTAATACTCTGCAGAGCACCAAGGGCGTAGTTCTGCAGCTGACTAAGGAAACTTTGCTTGGAAACTTTTGCTAAGGAAACACCTTGCTCCTTTGCACCTGCACTTGTGTTCACACAAGCTAAACTCAGAAAAAAGCAGACTAAGTTGGCGGGGTAGGATACAAGTGTTAGGATCAAATTCTATAAGCAAACTGGTGGAACTGCACGAGCACCAACACTCGAGCAAGAGAACTAAGCAGAGAGGAGCACAAAACCGCAGCAGCTTTGGTTTGGACTTGTTCGAACCACCGTGGAACCGCTGCCTGAGGCACCTCAGCGGGAGGCCGGCAGGGCCCGGCGCAGCGGCCTGCTCCCCCCAGCGGGGCGGCACACCGCCCGCCAGCGCTGCCCTGCCCGTGTGCGGCCGGCGGGCAGGCCCCGCTTCTGGGAACGCTCGGGCCGCGGCAGCGGGGGAACCCGCCGCCAGCCCCATCGGCTGGGGCCTGCTGGAACACCGGGCGCGGCGGAAAGCCCGGAGGGTAAAGGCGGGCAACGTGCCCACCCATGGGCGGCTCCAGAGCCTCCGAAGGGGGCAGGGGCACGGCCCCTCACAAAGACCCCTGCAGGTGGGAGGCAGTGAGAGCCACGGGTGGCGCTTGGCGGGAACGCTGGGGCAGCCCCCCCATTCCTCCCATTAATCACCCTCCGACTCCCGCCGCAGCCCCTTGCCCGCGCCCCCCTCACCACACGGCCTCCCAACTCCTGCTCCCCCCGCCGCTGCCCGGTCCCCAGCCCCCCGCACGGGTAACCCCCCGAGAAGCTCCCGGCTCTCCCCTCCACCTCACGCCGGGACGGTAGCCGCCCCCCCGCGCCGAGACCCCCTCGGGCGGGGACGGGCCGCGGCCAGGCGGGAAGCACGGCGCCCGGCCGGCACGGCGCACCTCACCTTGAAGATGGCGTACCCAGCGGCGGTCTCGAACAGCACCAGCATAGCGGCGGCGGGCCCGGCCCGCGGCGGGGGCCACGTGCGCCACCGGACGGGACCCCCAGTCAAGCACAGGCGCGCGCCGGAAAGGGAAGTGGCGACAGCGGAAACGACCGCAGCTGTGGCGGGAAGGGGAAGCGGTGGGGCCGCACTCTGCGCGCTCCCGCGAGCCACGTGGCGGGCGGCGGGGCTCGCGCCTGCGCGAGGGCCGTTACCGCCCGCCCTCCCCCCCCAGCCCCTCAGGGCCCGCCCGCTGCGGGTAGCGCTGCCCCCGCTCCAGGGGCCGCACCGCCCCGCTGCTGCGCGGTCGTTAAGGTTCGAGTCTCCAGTGCGCGTTCAGACGCGGCCGGGGCGGCCCCTGCGGCGCCCGCCCGCGTTACGGGCCGCTGGGCACGGCCCCGCCGCAGCCGCCCACCCGCTCCTCCAGGCGCAACGGGCCCCTGCCCAGTGCCTGCGGGGCGCTGCAGGTGCCGTGGCTGGCGGCGGGGACGGCCGCGGCGGCTGGCCCGTGCCGCAGAGGGCTGGCGCCCGTGCTGGGCGTTCTTGTTTCCCGGATCAGCCCCGGCGCAGGCCCGAGCCGGCAGCGCCGGGGTCGGCGGGCTCTCGGGCCTCCGCACCGGGTTGGCTCTCTGGGCAGGTCGCCGAGGCCTTGTCCGCGGGCCGCCATACAGATACAGCGCTCCTGCGTGAAGAATTTGTGGCGACTGAGTGCAGTTGCGTGCATGTTAAAGGTTTGCTTCTCCGACAGGGAAATACCAAATCACGTGCAAATAAAACATAAGTCTTAAAGGCGACTTATTTCCCCACGCCGCCGCAGTGTCCCCAGGACACAGGCATTCCTGTGGGGGGGCAGGCAGAGGCCGCAGGCGCCCGAAGCCGTCCGTTTGTGCCGCCTACTGGTTGCTGTCTCGGCAAGGAGCGTCTTTGTACGCGCTGCTGCGCCTGACCTACTTGTGCACCTGGATCTGGGCCCTACTGAATAATTGAAAAGCTGCACGCCAGTGGAGCGCAGGCGAAAAGCGCCAGCCCTTGCCCTTAGAAGTTCCCACTTATTTCACATTGAGGGTTACCTGTAACGAAGATAGCGGCAGAGCTCTTCCTGCCTGCAGGAAGAGAGGCTCCAAGCAACACTTGGGCTTGATTTATATCAGGCGTTCGTGCTGCATTTTACGCAACCATCTCTATGAGTCAGCATGGCTTCATTTCCTCTCCTGCTTCTCATGTAAGGCATATGCTAGAAAGCCAACAGCCAGAGAAATTTGGGGATTCACATAACTCTAAGAATTATTTTTTTTTTAAGGAAAGTTTTTTGTGCTTTAGATACCAGTTGTAGGACTTAAAAAAGTTGGTTAATATTGCTGAAGAAATTGTGTTCAACTAGAAAGAGAATTTCCAGGTTCCCCCTCGTTCTAAAGTACTGGTGCTGCTGCCTCAGGGGGAATACTACTATTGTGAAGAGCAAACATCATTCAGTTGTCTGACTTAAACACTGTATTCATTATGTTTTCTAGCACTAACTGCTCTCAAGCAAACATGTTAGTATTATAAGGTATAGATTATTCTTACCTTAATGTCTAAGATAAAGAAATTAACTAGATTAAGAAGTCTAGTTTTGATGGACTGAAAAGGCTTTGTATGAGACCACATAGGCCAGTAGTTTTCAGAAAACCATTAACAGTTCTTGGCTCTTAGACCATACATGCTGCTTTGGTGAAGCTAGTTAGCCATAACTTGAAAGAACAGAGGTGAATTTTATTGACTTCAGGTGATTCCAGGGAAATCAGAGAAGTTATAAAACACCTGAGAATTAAGTGAGGTTATAAGGGTAAGTAGCTTTCATGGTGGCTGCTACAGTAAGGGTGGCTTTGTGGGAAGAAGCTTGCATAGGTATATTTAGTCTTTAAAACAGCATTATTTCTGTTGTGCCTTAATTTGAAGTATGCTATTTGTTGAGTTTGGGTTGTCAAAGAAGAAAAGTGTGAATTTTCCTGATATATCTCCATAGTGGGCTGGTACCTCTATTGGCTGAACAAAGAATAGTTTTACAGATGCTGTACAAACGTAGCTTGTATCTTGAACAGGTAATGTGTCCACAGCCAACTGAATAAGAAGAGAGTAAAGTGAGGTGGTGTTACTGTTACTTGTTGTGTATGCAGATGTGCATGTTTCAACATTATGTCCTCATTGCTGTGCATGGGGATAGGTAACTGCATTCTGACACGTGTGAGTACTGTTTTTTTATTACAAGGTTGCATAGAAAAATTGGTAACATGAGAAATTGCACTCAGGTTTCCTGCCAGAGCCTGAGACCTTAGTCTTATTGCTATAAGGCTACTCTCCCTGCTCTTAAAATTGATTTCATTTATGAATAGCAGTGGTGTTTAGGATGGAGGAAGTATTTGTCATTTTTTGTTCTGTTAGTATCATGTGCTGCTGTGAAGCCCTTGAATGACTTATTTTGGTGTTTTGTGTAGTGTTATTAAGCTCATAACAAGTTCCTACTGTGAGCTTGGCATAGTATGAACATATTTGGCCTTCCTGCCTACTAGACATTGCCTAAGAAAGATCACATTAATTCTGTAGCTCTGTATTAGCATCTGGTTTAGTTCTTCTTAGGCTTTTCCCCCTCCCTTTCCCTTGTTAATTCTGAATTGTTTTAACAGTTGTGATGAAAACTAATTCCTGTGAGTCTGGATACTGCATAGTTTCACTGTCTAGTGAAAGTGCATCCCTGGTGTAGCTATGTTTGTAACACTGTTCAATGAAATGCAGCAATGCAGGCATGCAGTGCAGCTGCTTCTATGTTACAACAAAGGAATGTGGCACACAGAGCCTTGAGAGGCTGTTGATGGTTGTGCTTTGCCTGGAGAGATCGCCAAAAAGGTAGCTGGTGAAGTTAAAAACTGATCCAGTAGCATCCAGGAAAGAATCTGTTTCCGTGGGGCTGTCTTCTGTTGATCCATTTATTTCACAATGACGTTGTTACTATATGGCTCTTCTGTGGGTTGTTTTTTTTCTACTTATTGGTCATTTAGAGCCAAGCGTGCACTTATTACAGCAGTGATACCGTGCAGGAAATGCCTTAGTTGTTGTAGAGTGATATTAGTACTGCAATGCTGCAGTCTGAACAGCTGGTTAAGTCTAAATGTAATGTTTTTAAGGTGTAGGTGTTGCTTCTTGTGCAAATCTCTAAATAGCTGCGCTGTGCCAATGTAAAGTAGGACATCTTCCGTGCTAGTACAGTGCATCATGAGAAGTTTGTGCAAATGCAACTGCCTCAGTGTACATAATTTGCTTAATGCTTGTGGACCCCATTGCTTGTGTGGTTGCAGTGACTAAAAAAATGCAAACGGTGCGTAAATAGAAAAGTGAGTCTTGTTCTTACACGTATCTTTTAGTAGAAACCTTAGTAAATTATTACGGGTAGGCATAACGGGCGTGACTTTTGCTGTAAAACCTGCTTTTGTTGGAAGGGTTCTGTGACCCGGCCGGGCCCTCCTAGGCAGGGCAGGCAGCCGCGCAGACCCTGCTTTCGGGGGCTGGGCATAACCCCCCTACCTGCCCCTCTCTGGGGCTGCCGTTAGGTGCTCTCCCGCAGCCGGGCCTCTGTAGGCCGCGGCCGCGGGGCCTGGCCCCGGGGCGCGCTGCGGCCTGGCCGCCTCTGGCGGGCCCGGGGCGGCGCGGCGAGCCGCGGGCAGTAGCACCCCCTCGGGGGGTGCGGGGGCTCCGGGGCCGAAGGCGGTGCTGGGGCGGGCTGGGAGGAGCCGGCGGGCCGCGCCGGGCGGGAAGTGAGCTCAGGCGCACAGGAAATCCCGCCCGCGCCGCGGCCTGTGTTTGCGCTGCGGGCAGAGAAAGGAGCGGAGCGCCTGCAGCGGCCCAGCCGAGCCTGCCGCACGCAACGGGGCCGAGCCATGTCTGACCAGGTACGGGCGCCACCGGCCTCGGGGGGAGCTGCCGCCGGGCGCGGGGGAGGGGGCGGCGGCAGGCCCCGCAGCCCCGGGGGCGCAGGAGGAGCTGCCTGCGCTCTCCCCGCCCCTCCCCCCCCCCGCCCCCCCTGGCTGCCGTGGGGCAGCCCCGGCCCAGCCCAGCCCAGCGCGCTGCGAGGGGCGGCGGGGGGCCGGCGGGGCCGCGGGCGCTGGGAGTGATGCTGCCTTCGGTGAGGGGGCGGTGTGTGGGGGTGCCAAACTCTGTCGCCCGCCCCTTCACTCTCCCCGCCCTTATTTAATCCCCCTGCCCTTTGGCGCGGGGTACGCGGGGCCCGGGGCTCGGCGCCCGGCCGGAGCAGGGGCGACCCCGCGGGGGCCCGGGCCGGGATCGCTGCCGGGGCAGCCCTGGCCCTGGAAACACGGGAGTGCAGCGAGGGGTGAGCCGTGCTGCACAACTGCTGTTTGCTTTCATTTTCCGTTTCCCAGGTGCGTGGTAGGATGCTCTTTCCCCGCAGCAGGCTTTGTGCGGGTTGGGCTAGACCTGCCGGGTCTTCTGTTTGCCTTAGGAATGCAAAGGGGGGGTGGGGGGAGACGGGGACGACACGAATGTAAGAAAGACACCAGTCTGTCTTAGCTGAGCATTGCTTGTCTGTATTAAACACTTCGCCCTTCACCAAGATTCTGTCCTGCCTTCGCTCCTTGAACATCGTTAATGCCCCTATCTAATTCTGGCTTCTCAACCGGGTACTCAGATCCTTACTTCTACCCTAAGTTCCTGGCTGGCTTGCTGTGGTGTGTATACAGTCCTTTACTTACAACCACTGCTTTAGGCTATGTAACCTGCTGGTGGAAAGTTAAAACAGCATTCCGGTTTTAATTTGCGTTCTGTTTTGCTTTATTTTTCATACTGCCTTCATATGGCACTGTTTTCTAACTTTGTCATGATGATTTGACTTTGGAAAAAATCGGTGTCAGTATCTACAAATGTTTCTTGCAGGGCTGTGAAGTCGAGAATAGTACTAGTGCCAGCCGTGAAATTAAAAGTACCCAGAGACAAGGCTAAGCTTAGTATCTACGGTGTCTGCTTTGAGGAATAGCCTTGATACATTATGCCCCGTGAATAGAAACCATCGCTACATGCGCTGGTGGTCTGCCTCCCCGCCCCCGACTTTCAAGCACGATGCAACTGCTGGTGAGGATGGTGCCGCTGTTTGTGTCTGCAGAGTGACTGCTGGGAGCACAGCTCTCGCTGGTACCCATTAGGACATGTTTCCAGTGTAGTAAAATACGTGAAAGTGACTGCGGTTTAAAAAAAAAAAATATCTGAACTAGATTTTGTAGATTGATCTTCACGTGACCTGCTCTGTAGCTGTCTGCATCTGTGAACCAAGGCATGTTTTAACACATAGCAGCTTTCATTAATTCCTTCTCCAGGCAACTTCTGCTAAAACACATACATGTTTGTTCTCTGGGACTGCTTGAAGTATGTAAAATTCGTTGTGTGTGATAACCTTTTTTGGATACATAACTTAAAGGTTTTTCAATAAGAACCTTGATTATTTTTTTAATGGATAAGCTAAACATTGTTATATGTTGTGTCATTCACTTTGGGGGGGACTGTGCAACAAGAGCTAAGCAGATGCTTAAGTAACAGTACAGGATACAGTAGTGATTTGCTGTAAACCTCATTGCTCTGTTTATCAATCCTACAGGAATAATTAGATTACCCAAACTTGTAGATTTCTTACAGTGTCTTTCTTTTTGACTCTATAATTAAGATGACATAATTTTTCACCAATTATGATAATTTTGGCTTGTCTTTTTAGTATAAAGACACATACTTGATTTAGTTACTTTATTTCCAATAGAAAATTAACTTTTATGATAAGTAAAATTAGTTGCAAGAAGGTCATATGTCAAAAAACACATGGCCTCTTGGTTGGTTCTAGGCAGAAACAAAAAAAATTGGTTTTCCATTCTGGGGTCTCACGCTTATTTTGCTTTTGTGGAATCTACATGCTGGCATTTTTATCTGTTCATGTACTACTAATAAAGAATGCTATAGTTTGTATGCGTTTTTCCATTCCTATAACAAATGTAAGAGTTTATTTGCTGTGTTAGGAAGTGTGTTGTAGTCCTATTCGTCTAGTAAATTTGTGGGTTTTGTTGTTGTTTTTTTTAAACATTATCTGACATGTGCTGAATATAGGACTTTTTTTAAAACTTGGACATTGAAGTTTGAGCACTTCAGAAAATTGGAGGAGGAAACTTGCAATATATTGCTGAACAATATTTGTTTTGTGTTTTCATTAGCTGTAATAGCAATACCAGTGTGTTTCCAAGAAACTTTGGGTGCTTTTTACGGTCATGAATTTAATGTTGATATATAAATGTGAAGACAGTACTAGGAACCTTGTTCTGTTCTATTTAGAAAAACTGAGGAATGAAGCCTTTAAAACTTTAGGCATCTAATGAAAAGTTAAACTTGGAGTGTTGTGGTATTCCTGTTCTGTTTGTACAGTTTTTTGTTGGTGTGTTTTGTTTTTTTTTTTTTTAATGTACTGTTTCATGAGATACCCTAAATGCCAGTTCTTTTCATGGTTCAAGTAAAAGTCTGGAGGCTTGCTTGGAGATTGCTGATCCAGAATTTTGTTAGTGAATGCTTGTAGTTTAGTAACTTTGCAGTCTCCTTGCTTTCTTTGTTCTTGAGTGTTTTTGTGTTGGCTTTACCATTTGGCATTGAATGGCAGTATAGTTCACTGAGAAAATGCAGGGAGCTGTTTCAGACTTGCTGGGTCTTGTTATGTTCTGATTTGAAATATTTTGTGCTTTTTTTAAGCTTCAGTTATTGGCATTGTCAACATTGATTTGATCTGATTTCTCTTCTCCTGAAATTGCAGCTCTGTTCACTCTTGTTTTGTGGGTGAGAAGCTGCTAGGGCTTTAAACAAGCATCTTTATGGTATGACGTTTCAAGACTCCAATTCCCTCTGCTTTTTCTACTGTTTGCTGCTTCTCCTATTTGTTTTTAGTACTAGAGCCCTCTTTCCCTGAGGGTAGGAATCAAACATCTTACGAATCATTGCTTTCCACTCGTAGTGGCCAGAGGCACTGTCACAGTAGCAATGATGATTTGTCATACCTTGTACAAGATGATTTGGAAAGTGAGGTAGGTAGATCTGTTACAATGCATAGAATTATAAACTACTACAAATGCTTCTGTGCTGTGCAATTTCGTTCTTATGCAAAGTAATTTAAGACAGTGACTGACCTGAAATGCCATGTAAAAGGGACAGGATGTTCTTAATTCTTCCAGTGATAGCAAAACAGGAGATAGTTTTGAAGTTACATGCTTCAGACCTGTAGAGATCTGGATCTCTTTGATTCCTGAAGGTTAGTAATCCTGCACATGGAAAATAAAAATGCTGCTTGTGCAAGTTAACAGAACAAGTCACAGGTTCTTGGTTTTCTTTCTCTTTTTTAGTCGGGAGTGGAAACAAGTATATTATTATTCCTGCAAATAGTCCCAGGAAGTTAGAGTTCAGATATGTTAGAAAGGGAAAACTGGTGGGGAGCACAGTTGCTGTGACTGTGTTACCAGTGAAGACTCCTTTCACACTTCAAAAGTGACTTGCTTGGAGACCTGAGGCTGAGTGTCTAGTTTCTTGAAAGCTTGGGGTCAGTTTTGGGGTTTGAGCTTGAAGGGGTGATGAATCAGTCCCAGCAGTCCAGGTTGTGCCCAGGTGGGCGTAAAAAAAAAAAATAGTATTCAAACCAGCTGTATTCTCTGGCTCATACTTTTTTTGCTGTCACAGAAACTGAATAGATCTGGCTTGAGGCAGTGAGTCAAACTGATGCAAAGAACACTTCCTCTCTCTTTTTTTCCCTCCAGACTGAGACTGGTACAGATAGGGCAGGTGTTTGCAAACTTTCCTGTCTGTCCTTCCTTGAACTTTTAACATTCAAAGAAGTTGTGCATGTTTAACCTCTGTAAGGAAAAAGTAAATGCCTGAAAAGCTTGTCTGCTATTTTTATCTGGAGGTAGAGACCTATCTGGATGGACTTAATATGGAAGGTTAGTATGTGTTTTTGGCATTTGATCCTAAAGTTCAAGTCCAACCATAAAAAGGATATTTCTGTATACTCAGCAAAAAGTCCCTTTGGGGCTGGGAAAACTTATGTGGTAGGCACCTGTATATATTTACTTATTTTGTCTACTATGTTAAGCAATGAAATACAAAAGGAAGATTTGAAATGTGATTAGCAGGGTATCCTTGTTTCTGACTACTTGGGAAGATTTCTTCATCAAGCACCATCTGGACCTGAAGGCAGCATCTGTGTAAAATCCCTTTGTGCTGCAGTGGAACATAACTAAAGGCCTGGTCCAGAATATGTATTGACAGACAAGAGATGGGGTTAATAAGACAAGTGAGAGATCATGTATTATCTATTGGCAGCTAACATGAAAACTTTGATGTCCTTAATTCATGTATTTATCTAACATAACACTTAAACCCTTTTGATAAGATTTAGTGCTCGAGTTGTTGAATCAAATTTGCCTTGTACAGTTCTTGTTCTGGAAAGACATTAAAACACTATGGTTCTTAGAATGGCAACTTTTAAGAATTGTGGTCTTAAACATGTGAGAAGGAAGCTGTTACTTGGTGATGTTTTGTTGTTACAGAAAAGAAGGTGGCTGACCATCCTTTTGAAAGTCATGACTACTGTTGATGCAGTACACTGAAAAACGTTTGCATGGTTCACCCTACATTGATAGTGTCATAGGTGCTTTCTGTTTACTCTCCTCATTATGGTTTTTTTTCCTGTAAAATATTTGAGCCTCTTAGTTTGCTTCCTGTATTATTCTTTTTCAGTCTGTTTGTTGACTATGAGGTAGTGGTATAAAATCATGCTTCTCATTTTTGCTTCTGTCATCTATTTCCAAATGATCCTTCTCTCATCTCTTATGTTCTTCATAGTGTTTCTCTTCTGTCATTAATTCAACTTTTCACAGACAGCCTTTCATAATACTATATTGCAGCTGTTTTCACACATAGAAAGGAAGAAATAAGGTGCCTTGGATATTCTTATTTCTTGTAATAGAGGATGACAGCTGTCATACTGTCCAGTCAAAATAAAAAAGTGCTGAACTGATCAGATTTCTTTAAAATGTTTTTTTGTGCAGGAAGCAAAACCTTCAGCTGAGGACTTAGGAGATAAGAAAGAAGGGGAATACATTAAACTTAAAGTCATTGGGCAGGTGAGTTTTTACATAATTACTTGTGGACGTTTGGTGGAGGTGTGAGGTTTTTGTATTGTAGAAATGAACAAATGCAAGTTGCTACTTCCAGTTCTTCAATGTGGATCCTCCCCTGCTATAAACTACTTGGCAATTGCCAGTAATGTGTGTTAGTGTACTCTCTGGTGTGGTTTTTTAAAAGCTTGAGTAATTTATCCCTATGACTCAGGGTTTGGTCAGTGTGATCCCCGTCTTAAAACTAGGGGACCTGATGCATTGAGGGGTTAGTTTATCCAAGGATATGAATGAAATACAGGACAAAATAAAAAAAAATCAGGTCTTTAGAGTGCATGTAGTACACCAAATATGAAGTAATTTTTCTTGAACAGGGATAGGAAGAGGATTCTCTTGGCTGACATGTTGGTAGATGTGAATGGTGGATTGTCAGTCCAAATTCAAGTTGTTGGGATGTGAATGTTGAGATCTTTCTTGAACAGAAGTCCTCTGTGCAAAGAACCCCTAGCTCATGTGATTTAACTCAGTATTGTTTATTGGCACCGTTGCTGTGCTATGACTGGAGATGGCTGACTTAAAAGTAGGACTAACACAAACTAGCTTACCTCTTGCTGCTTTAATTGGCAATGATGAGAACACATGCAAAAGCTGAATATGACCCACGTGCTTTTTGCACAGAACCTCTTGCAGTCTCTTATCTGTAGCCATTTTGACAGTTGTAGTTACTTGGAAGGACTATAGAATAATAAGACCTAAGATTCCTCCTTAGGTTAGTGTTGTGTTGCCAAGTGTATCTGTATCCTAACTTCTACATAATTACTGTAACTGAACAAGGTTTTCTATGTATTTTGAAGTGCAAGCTTTAACTTGTCTCTTGGAATCTTAGAGCAGAAGTCCCCTGCATATGTATGTTTGTATTTTGTAAGTACATCAGCTGGGTAAAGATGGAAGCACAGGCTGAACCATGTATGGTTTTAGTACCTTTAAATCCAAAATCTCCATAGTGAGCCTAAAGGTATACTGTGCCTAAAGGTATATATGTGTTTTAAAACAGAGCTTCCTGTGGAAGTGCATGATGAATTTAGTGACTGATAAATCATCCTGGAGGTTCATGTTATGATGCATCAAGATATATGCATGGTGATAGTTCAACTGCATTCCATGTTAGTTTTATGTAAATTTTTCTTAATGAAAGTCTTTAAATTGGCATAGATAAAGCAAGCAGTTACTGCAAAGAAAGTAACTTTTTTCTTTTCTGGTCTTAGGACAGCAGTGAAATTCACTTCAAGGTGAAAATGACAACACACCTCAAGAAACTCAAAGAATCATACTGTCAAAGACAGGTTTGTGAAACAATGATGTTCTCCTTAAAAAGAAAATAAAAAAGCCAAACACTTCAGCTTTACTTTTCTCACTGTTCTTTCAAATAAAGACATTTGTTGAGACATTCAAGCTTCTGTCTAGTTACCAGCAGAACGGGTGTCTGACAGTACAAATATAATGGATCTCCTAATTTCTTCTGACAAGTAAAGGTATTTCTGTTTAAGATGGTTGTGAATTTTGTAGTAAGTTAAAATTACTGTTTGAAAATATGTAGTGGCTGCTCAGAAAACATAGACATTACATTCTAAAATGCCCAGGCATGCTTTTATAGTTGCTGTGAAATCTTCTGTCTCCAAGTGAAATTCCTTTAAAGCTGTAGAATACTGCAGCTTAGGATAAGAGCAGCTTTAGGCATTGTTACAGCCATTAATGTGGTGATTGATAAACACTAGCTATTATGCCCTAAGTTAAAGAAATATACAACATTAATTGTGTAGGTAAATAGTAACTACTGTTACAGAACAAAAATGAATTTTCATGTCCATGTTCTGTGGCAGATACTGTGGGTTCACTGCTGCTATTTCCAGAAGCCCTGGCCTAGTTTACCCCCAGCTTTGGGGACAGATGCCTTGCGTGGCCTTTTCTTGAGTAACTGTGTTGGAGTTCGCTTCAGGAGATACAAGAAATAATAGGTTGGGGTTTTTCTTAATACCTTGAGACAAGTTGAACTTGTCAGTTGAAGTGTTCTTCTGTAGAAAGTGTTCTTTTTTACGATCCTTCTGGAGTAGGGGGAAAGGAAAGATCAAACACCAGATGTGTTTGTATCCAAATGATTAAAATTGTGATTCTATGAAAAACATGAACTTTTAAAATAAGATTTTTGGAAATAGTTCATGCAGCCATCTTATTGACTGATGAAAATGCATTTGTGTGGATTTTTTATTTTTTTTTAAGAAAGAAAATTGTTTGAATGAACACAGCTGTATTTGTGTCCTGGGCTGAATTCTGGAGTCTGTGATTTCCTTCATCGGCAGTCAATATGTTTTTTGGTGTCAGGCAGCTTTTCTTTGGTAAAGAGACCATGAACGCTTCTTCCAAGTTGGCCGGAGTGATTGTTGGAACAGTGTGAAGAGCTGCTCTTTCCTATGAATTTTTCTGCCTAGCTATTTGCAGGCAATATTTGAGATCTCATAGATGCACAAACCAGGTCATATTTCACTTGTGTGTCTTTTGCTCATAACTTGAAAGGGAAGAAAATGATGAGGTGTCTGAATAATACAGAAGTATTATTCTTCTGTAACACAGGCACACTGTACAACAGATGTACTGCAACTTTGTTCACCATTGGTATGCTCCTTTCTCTCTGTTTGAATGGTGTTCCTTGTTTTCCCCCTCAGCTCTGCTCTTTCTTTTCCCCGTTTTTTGCATCACATATGCATCGCGTTCCTCTTAAAGATCTTAGGATCTTTAATAAGGCTGATATGCAATTCAGAAAAAGACAGCACCTTCATGTGTAATGTTGTCTTGGAAGGGAGGATGTAGTCAGTACTTTATAAATAAACATAAAGACAAGAAAAAAAAGCTACGAAAACTTCCAAGTTGTTGAGCTAGAACTCCAGTGAGACTTTGGTATAAACATGCATTTCAGCACCGTTGTGCTCCTTGAATCACTTCATAGCTTACCTGGTTGCCACAAAATAGCTGAGCTCCTTGGTTTTGACTTTCAGGTGTGTTTTTATTAAAATTGTTTTTCTTGTAAATCTGTACAAGTTTCAGTAAGTGTTTTTTTTTCCCTTTTACATCTGTTTCTTTTTCTCAGGGTGTTCCAATGAATTCACTCAGGTTCCTCTTCGAGGGTCAGAGAATTACTGATAATCATACCCCCAAGGAGGTAAGTTTCTTTCTAGAAAGTGTTAAGTAGTTCACTGGAGAAATTAAATATCAAATTGGTTAGTTTCTCTGTTCTGCTAAACTGTTAACCAGAATAAAGGTGCTGCTTTAAATATAGCCAACTTTCTGACTGTATTTGTCTAACTAGTATCTTTAATAAGGCTGATTGGACCTTCATGTGTAATGTTGTCTCAGAAGGGAGGGTGTAGTCACTGTCTACCCTGGGGGGAGGGAAACCCTAAGTGAACTTCCCAGTTGTTGAGCTAGAACTTCAGTGTGACTTTGAAATAAATATGTATTTAGTTCACGTTTATTAGTTCAAAGTGTAAATAAACAGAAAATGGGTTACTTCTGCTGTCCAGTGACTTCCACCAATTGTTACGACAAAGCAGGAGGAAACACTGTTGTAATAATGACCTTCTGAAAAGTCTAATGAACTTGTGTACTGTGGAACTGAAAAAAGTTACCGTCTTCGAGAGAACAGTTGTAAGCAGGCTTTGAGTTGCAAGCTGTAGGTTGTGGCTGTATTGTGAGCTAGTAGTGTGCTGTATATAATTCACGTGGCTGTACAGCTGATGTGTTCACTGTGATGTTGGTTATGTGCATCTGTTGCCCAAGAAGGGATTTAGAGAAAGGTAAAGCTAGCAACTTCCAGGCTGATGTGTACTGCTCCACAAGCAGATTTAGACCTCACTAACAAGGCTTTTGCTTTGACTGGGATGTATAAAACTGAAGGAAGAGGACTAAAAATCATGAGTGTTGGCTGGTGAGATGGCAACTGAAATTGTTTCACTCTTTGTTGAATTGTGGTGGGACAGAGGAAGAAACAGTTGTATAACTTGTCTAGGACCTACTCCGAATTCTGTACACCAGATTTATAACAATTAAATGCTGTTTTTCTCTGTTCTCACAGCTGGGGATGGAGGAGGAAGATGTGATTGAAGTTTATCAGGAACAGACGGGGGGTCACTCAACAGTTTAGATCCTTCTGTTTTCTTCCCCCTTAATCCTTTTTTATTTTTAAATAATAGTTCTTTTGTAATGTGGTGTTCAACACTGAATTGAAACTGGCACCCCATCTCTGGGAGTTTTATTTTCAAGCGTCTGGTATTTTGAATTCTCGTGCTCATTATACACTATTGTTTGTTTTCATTGTGCTGAACTTTTGTGAACCAGCTTCAGCCTTGCTTCCCTCTTCCCTTCTGCCCTCCCCCTTTAGAAATACATGTACACACATGCATTTGTATGTTCACTGGGTTCGTGCATTTCGGGCACGAAGGCTGTAAAATCTGCCAGGTGGGCGAGTGTTCTTAATGACTTCCATATCTGCCCTGAAGTTTTGATGTGTGACTGTTTCACTCCTGGACTATAACTTTCAGTGCGAGATGAAGTTTTTCAGAGAACTAAACTGTGGAGAAATTGTGTATCCATAACTCAGAGCTATTTTGCTTAAATTGTGCTGATGGCCCAATGAAGAAGATTACCAAGTTGGAAACGGAAAAGCTAGAACTGTTGTCATCTGTACCTTGCTCCAGAGATGGCTTTGCTGAAGACATAAAATTGAAAACCCTATGATTCTTAAATCTTGCCAGAAGAGCCCAGAAGCATTTTAACTTCATATAGCAATTAGTACACGCAGGTATTCATGCAAGAATGTTCACAGCAGACAACTGGTGTTACTTTGACACTCTTGTTTGTACATTTTGGCCTGGGACGTGGGTTTTGAATGGACATTGTCTGTACCAGCTTCATTTAAAATAAACAAGAAAAACAATTTTATAAACAACTTGCATTTTCTTTTCAAGTGTTTGGAAATGAGCAAAACCAAAACCAAGTTATAATTAGGGTATGCTTTTCAAGTAACTGTGTTCAAGCCAGAAAAAAATTGTGCTCTGTAAATATACCTCATTTAAAAAAAACAAACTTTTTTCTACTTGCCCCAGTAAAATACTTTATCTGTGTGGTTTGCAGCTGACTATTTGAGACTAATAGCTGTTCCTTTTCTTGTTGGAGAATATCCACATACAGTTACATACAGCTTCACTCCATGCACAGAAGTTAAACTGCAAATGCAGGTTGGAAGGAAATACGAAGATGGTTTTTAATGTCTGTTTCATATGATCATGGTACCATTAAATAATCTCTCTATGGATGATATGGAAGTGTCATGATAGTTCATCCGGCATCATTGAGGGTCCACTTCATGTTCTACCTAATTGCAGGTTCTAAATGGTCACTTTGAGAACATGTTACAGGATATGAAAACTGAGATGGAAGGTTATAGGCAGAGTAGTGTGGTGAGATTTCTGCACTGTCCCTGCTTCAGCTTTTCTGCAGACAATGGGACTCCTTTATGGTTTAGTAAATTAAGTTCACTATGAATGCCAGCTTCATTAAAGACGTTTTAGTACTGGCATACTTGGAAGAAATTACAGTTTTTGGATGATTACTTTTTTTTATGGCACTTGCTGTAAAGCTAGAAATGCATTTTCTTTCATGCTGGTTGTTTGTGTCCTGTTTCTGATTTAGTAATACTTTTGTACACGTAGTTGCACTAAGCAATTTTTTAAAGATTAAAATTTTTGTTTACAAAATGTCAGAATATGGGGTTTTCTTGAAGTGTTCTATGTAATTTAATTCTTAGGGGGAAGAGGGATTGCAACTGTGATGTAGAACCACGTGGCTTCTTTGCACTTACTCTGATTGCATTTTTAGAATGCTAAATATATCTGCTTCAGAATACCAGAAATAAAACAGCCTTGTGATTATTATCAGATCATCTTCTAATTTCAATTTATATAATGCTCTTGTTAGTAGACAAATTCCATTATTTCTTTTCTGCAAATTAGGAACTGAGGTGCAGGGGATTGTAGTTTACTCTGCTCACTCTGGAAGCTGAAAGTGGAGCTGAGAAGTGAATCCGGATCCCTGGGTTACTCAGTTGCTTCACCAACTTTCTTTGCTTCTTGCTGTTCCCAATCTTTTTTTATGCTCATTTATATTGGCTTACTAGTTAAAGCACTGCATTTAGTTCTCTTGAGATTGAGGAGGGTTTCCTGCAGAATGCAGTTTCAGTAAGGTGAAGCTCAAGGGGAAGATTTCTTTCTGTTGTGTAACCTTGTCCTAAAATACATCTCTTTATAGAAGAGTGGATGTGGTACCACTGAAACTGATTTGACCTTTTTCTCAGATTTGTAAAGCCTCAGATTGCTAGTGCCTCAACAGAACTGCTGGTCTAAAGCAACGTCTGTACTGTTATAACTTGATGGAATGGTAATGACAGGAAAACTGTACTCTGCCTCAAAGATTAGTATTCAGAGCTTCATGTAAAATGAGTGCTACACAGATGCACTAGTACCCTTTTTAAGGAAGTTCATTCTTGGAAGTTGTACACGGAAATAAAACCTGATTTTTTTTAAGTCAAGCAGTAGACAGAGTTGAATTCCCTTAATTTCTCTGGAAGAACTAACACTTCTCAAAGAATTTCTTTTGGAAAAGATGGTCTGGAGTGGAATTTCTAAGCCGCTCATAGCTTTGAAGTACATGACTGAAATTCAGGTTGGCCTTCATATGTTGGAGAAAACCAGGAAATAATCTTTTTCCTCCTGCAATTTTTCTTTTTTTATGTCATTACCTGTATATTAGAACAACTGAGTTCAGCTGTTGATGGTTGGTTTTATGCGGTTAAAAAAAGTGGTGGTTTGAGAATGAAACAATCTTCACTGACTCAGTTATGCAGTAGGAGGTGGAAGCTAATACTTTATTTCTAATTATGAAATTAATATATTTAATATTCACTATAGTGGCATATAAAAGCTGTATTGATAAGTGCTTTACAAAACTATCAGTCTCAACAGCTTTTCTTAAAGCTGATGTGTTTAAAGGATTTATGCATTCTTTTAAATGTAAATATGTTTACGTGTTCATCTATTTGACAAAGAGAGATTTGTTTTGAAGTTAAATGTGTAAGTGTTGGTAGGATTTGGACTTCCATTAGGATGTCATATAATGCTAAAACTTGGTCTGCCATGAAATTTTACTAACCATGTATTGTTTTTAGAGGCACTACAACTGTGTATTAGTTTTTAGCTTTTCCTACTTTAAATAGAAATTATTTTAAAGACTACAGTACTAAAATATCTGAGCTGACCTGCACATCTGTATGTGCTTTTGAATTACTGCTGTTCAGGTAAATTTTCTTAAATGAGAACATCGGCTTCTGAGGCACCATACAGAGAGCTATAGGAATTATGCAAGCTGGAAGTAGTGTAAACTGGTTTTGTTTTGCTTTTAGAACCAGTACTTAATGCATACTTAATTTAATGAAGTTCAGCTTAAATTTAGAGACCGCAAAATTTGATTACTTTTCTCCACAGGAGATTCTACAGGAAACTGCAATATGACTGGGATCCACAAGTGTTACATTTCTGTTAGATAATATTGGAGAAGCAGAAAATGAGATTAACCAAGGAAGAAATGTTCCTATCTTGCTATAGTTTCTCTGATGTCATCTTATTGTTGAATCTGAAATTAGCCTTTTCTTAAACAGTAGCACATTTATTGCAATTTATTGGTTTGGGGGATTCCTCCAAAAGTCCACACTGAGGTCTTCATACCTTTTTGTAAACTGATAGTTTCACTGTTTTCTCTCTTAACACAAAATGGACCATCTGGCACCTCGGATCTGTCTGGATTCATTTCTACTGGCTGATAAAACATAAATGGCTTTACTTGCTGTCAATAGGTTGTACACACAGACTACTGTTGCAGTCTGGGAAATTAGATTTGTAAGTGAGAGTAGCACCTATCCTGAAAAGGCAACTGAAAGAGTTCACTGCAATGACCCATCCATTCCTGGCACCAAGTATTTTCTTTCTTTCATATGGCTTTCAGGCCTAGCTTTTCAAGCAGCTGAAAGTAAGAAAACTCCATGGATGAGGAACATCTGGAGCGTGTTCTAGTCTGGTAGCTTCTATTAGTAGTGCTCGTTGGAACTGCAGAGGATGTTGCAGATCTGCTATTTGTCTGTGAACAGTGTTAATAAAGCAGATTGCAGACAAAGGACAGAATTCCTCCTTGGGTTAGAAAGCTGAAACTTTAACTTGAAAGCTACACACTCTGTGAGCGCGTTGCTGGTTCACTGGCAGTTTCTTTGACTTTGCCACAGTGCATACAGTGCCTTCTGTGACACTGAGCCTGGACAGGAGACTGGATTTCCCCCCAGGAGTTGACTTTGAGCAAGGTTTGGAATGGGCTGGGGAAGAAAATATGGCTTATGCTAATACCTTGTTGTGGGCCAGTATGTTTTGTCACAGCAGTATGAATAGAGCAAGAAGGAGATAGTTATTACTGCTTAGCCATAGTTACTATGTATCTTCTTACCCCTGTTAGTGCTTCGTGTCTCAAAAATTGATGTGGGCTTTCCCCGTAAGAAGGCCTATCATGCTATTTGCAGTGTTGTAGGATGTGGTGTACATCCTACTAGTTCCTGTCTCCTGAGGTGCTGTAGGGATCGTTCAGGAAGCACGTGTGCTGGAGTCTGCGCTGATGGATTGCGTAAAGGTAATCATGGTTTCAGTTGGGTGGGGAAATCTAGTTGGGTTTTTTTTCTGTAGTGTAGATAGGTGTTACAAATTCTAAAATAGCTAAAGACTATGGATATGATGTATGTGACTTGCTGATAGAATTTGGGGAAACATAGGGAAACTGGTTAAATAGCAAAAGAACTGCATTGTGTGTGGGAATTTGAATTGAAGGCAGCTTAACTACTGAGGTACTGATGCTGCTCTTTAATGTTAACTACACTGACAGAACTCCTAAAGAAGTATTTTTGTATAGACTAGCACTAGGTGTAAAAATTTATTATTACTGAGAAAAAAAACCTTCCACTTTTTGTTTAATAGCTACATACCTGATTAAAAACTGTGCTTGTGTTTTTGGCTTCCTCTAGAACTAATCTAGCATCTTCCTCTTTTCTTCATTTGCTCCTCAGCCTCATACCTTGTCTTCTCCCAGTTTCTTCTTTCATATTCTAGGTGTTCTTCTGCCATCTCCACCAGCTGCTGGTGTTCCTCTTCTAACCCCATTGTGCCGCCTTTCTGTCTGCATTTTTCTGCCTCTTGGAAACAGATCACCAACAACTATTAGTTGCTCACATACTTCCTATTTAGGAAATAATTTTTTCATCCATTACCAATAGAAAGAAAATACTGTTATACTGACATTACAAGTATTTAATATTGGTTCAAACACATGGATTTGTCTTAAATTGTAGTTGGGTAATTATTTTTTTTAATATGCTTGGCATTCAAGTTTTCAAGCCTTCCTCTGCAACTATTTATTAGAAGTAGAATGTCTGGGGGGTTTTTTCCAGCTGTGGTTACTGGGGTTCAGGCTTTCAGAAAACGTGTATAATGGAAACATCAAGAAATGAACAGATGCAGTGTGAATGTTGTTATTGCTAGCATCTTGTGCAGTTGTATCGTAGCTTGGCTGTGGAAATGCCCTTCAGGCTGCAGGGACTGGAAGAGAGGACTTTGGTCACCACATCTGTTTAACGGATGAGGAGCAGCTGAGGGTACTGCAAGTCTGGGAGGGTGTCACAGGAATTCCAAGGTGGACACATAGGCTAAGTCTATGTTCTTACCAGAAATCATCCATTCAGATGAATTGTCTGCAGCTAAAGTAAGCATTAGCCTTTCTATATAGACCACCTGCTCCTTCTTGTTCTTCTGGCTGTCTCTTCTGGAGCTGCCAAAGCTTTCCACGATAATCCTCCTGCTGCTGCCAAGTACGTTCTTGGCCTGCTTTTTCTAATTGTGGCTTCTTTGCTGCTTCCTCCTCCTGGTGCCTCCATCTTCTTATAGTTTCTGTTTCTGTAATAAATGATTATTAATTGCTATAGCAATGCTGGGTTTGCTGAACATTCTTGCCAGAAGAGCAGGTTCTAGCCCAAATTGCTAAGCAGATTGCCAAAGCGGAGGGGAGAGAAATTAGAATAGAGAACAGGTGCTGGTTAGTAGTATTTGACCTATGCCTGGTTAGTTCTGCAAATTAGTATTAAAAAAAAGTACTGTCTACTTTCCTTCACACTGTAAGGCGGTGAAAACCTGAACTGTAACTTTTACATGTGTGCTTTTGAGGAGGATGTGTGAGGACTATGGGATATAGGTACACAGCTTACATGAGACAAGAGATGGAGGAGAGCACCGGGATGGCTAGGAAAGTTCAGAGAACAAGAGCTGGAAGAAAAAATTGGAATGCATCTTTGTGGATCAAGAACAAAATCCCAGAACAAAACCCCAACCTATGCAACAAGCAAGGAGGCAATGGCTTGGCAAAGTCTTTGGCTGAGATTTAGGTGTGAATGGAATGGTGGTCAAAATAGGCTATTTTTGCAGGAGGACTTGCACCAAGAGTAAGGAGCATGAAAGAAAGACAAGGGCATTCATGAAGCGATGGAATAGTCTCCTTATTTTGGGGAAATGGAAGTTAAGGTAAAACAAACTAAAGGTCTTCTGTTCTACTGAGTGCTGTTTAAGATAATTTCCGAAGTAACTCAGGGTTTTCAGTCCAGCAGTTTGACTTGAATGCCTACTTGCTTTTCCTGAAAAAGAGTTGAGTAGGACATTGCGCTAATCTCGAAAAATGCTTTATAAGTCAGATATTTCCTTTCTTTTCACCCATTTGATCAAAACATGCTACTCCCATAAACCAGGTTCTTACAGATGCCTGTGACCAGGCGGATACCCTCCGAGGTGTTCAGTCGTTTCTAGGTAGGCTGCAGCTCTTCAAAATCACCCAAGGAGGTCGCTGTTCTCCCCAGTAAATACTATTTTTGATGAAAAAGTGCAGCAGAAGCAAAGCAATGAGATTGTGTCAGAATGTGTTGTTTAGTGTAAGCAGAATATTTCAAAAGGTGAATAGAAATGTGATAATTATATTACACCAGAGCTTCTTTCCGATACTGAAGGGGTTTCCAGAGCTTTGCTTTAAGTATTTGGTGGTTGGGTTTTTTTTCCTCTAAAGCTATGTCAGCAGAGTTAAACAGCAAAAGTGCTCTGACTGCATTTTTTTTTTTTTAGCATAAAATTCTTGTATCATTAAGGAATAACCTACATTGCTATGATATGTCTTTTATAATCATGTAGCTGTAACCGTGCTGAGGTTTTTGAACAAGGAAAATGCTCAGTAGTGGTTTTCGTGCTATATGGAAAGTGTGAAATATAATCTTCATGAACTCACTGTAAGCTAGGTACAATTGGTTGAAAAGCTGGATTTGTTTAATGACTGATTCACTGTCAATACTGATTTTTCATTAATGACTTGGAAAATTGTAATTTTAGGACATACTCAGAATTCAGAGTAACGATAAGTGGATGAAAGTATTAAAAAAAGGAAATTAAATTAGTAGACTTAAACATAACACTAAACTTATGAAAAACCTAATATGCTGCTAAAAGATGGAACTTTATGTATACACATGCTTCATATGAAAAGGTCTGTGATGTTATCCTCTATTTTGGAATTTCCCCAGGGGTACTGGATCAGTTTGCTGGCTCCTTCACACTCCTCTGTGTTATTAGTCTTCTATTGTATTAGAATATTGTTATGTATATGTTTCTTCATGCTGAAATACTGATGGGTTTGGATACATATGCTTGGCTGACAACAAGTAAAGACTACAGTAGTTCTGTGTCATGAATCCATTCAAATGTTCCATTCTCAAATGAGTACATTATCCTCACTAACCACATCTTCTCCGTGCTCCTCTGTTGTTCCTTTTCCAGATCTGCCTTCACTTTTTCCACTTGTTCTTCACTGCTCTTTTTCCGTTTGTGTTATTGTTCCTTCCTCTTATTCTCCACTTGTAGCTGTCACCTTTCTGCCTTTTCTACTCTTACCTTTTCCTGTGTAGATTTCTCTTCCTGCCATTTTCCAAGAGGAATCTGAACAAGAATATAATTAATAATGTACTTCAAATTGACATTCTGTGAGTGATGGTTTATCTGTTATGAACTGGGATATAAATTCTTGAGATATGCTTTATGTACTTATTAAAGAGATTTAACTTATGTGGGACTTCTGTCACTGTGGCCAGTAGTGCCTGTTTTCTCTATATGGTACATGTTTTGGGTTTTGGTTTTGTTTTTATTCCAGTAGGTACTTGCCTTTGTGATATCTGGTGACTCTTACATTAATTTCCTAGTATTTAGTGTCCCAGTATGTTTCTACTTAAGCTGTGTTCTCTGAACCTCTGCTAGCTTCATATTTTCTGCTGTATTTTTTTCTAAATGTTTTGAAGTTGTAACATATGAGGGGGGCAGGCACAGGGGTTTCAGCTAATTCCAGAGAAGAGGCCACTCTGAAGAAACAAGTAAAGACTCAAAAAACCTAAAAGTCTGGTAGCTGCTCAGTCAGCTAAAGGATCCCTATGGTGAAGTGGGAAGGTTACAAACAGTTTGTATTTCTCTGGTACTAAACTAGAACTGAGGAAAACTTTTCCAGGAGCTGCAGGGATTGAAGACACAGCTCTGGAGCATACCCGACCAGCCTTCTTACCTTGGTCTGTACTGTCCCTTTGAAAGAAGACAGCGGGGAGCGCTTCGAGGATTTCTTTGAGACTGGTCACCCACTGGGAAGGGCGGGCTTTGCTGGCCGCGGGACGGGCGGGCTGGGGGCTGCACGGCCCTCAGTGCCCTGTGTCCCGTGCCCCTTCGCCGGCGCCGGTGTGCTGCTGCCTCTTGCTGTTGGCGGGAAAACATCTCCCGTCAGGCTGAGGCGGGTACGCTGCGTGAGGGAAAGCCTCCGTACTGAAGGGTGAAACAGGGCGTGAACAGGAGCCCGCCTGGGCAAGGGGGCTCCACCTCTGCTATAGGGCTTCCTCAGAGGAAGCTCCAGTTAACGGTAGGAAGGACAGCTCTGCGCTTGCCTGGCCGGAGGAGGAGGTTGGCTGGGTTAGGTGAGAAACCAGTGTCTTACCTGTCCCTGGGGAGGATCTGAGGGAGCGGACTGGTTGTGTGTTGGAGTGGGGAACCGGCTTGGCATCACCTTCAGCCTGGCTGTCCTGGGGTACGCGCTGCCCTGGCCTGATGGGAGGTGGGAGGTGGGAGCTGCTTCTTTCCTTTCTCTTGTCAAACTAACCTGTTAGAAAGCCTCAAAAGCCTCTAGGAGTGATAGCTTCATCCCATACCTGCCTGTGTGGATGATGCTTAGGCAAATAAAAACCGAAAGAAAGCCTGTTGCTTGGATAAATGCTTGTGGGGGTGACCTGAGCTCAGTTACACCTGTGCTTGGGGTGAAAAATGAGCTGGGGCTGCTGTGCAGCTCTGCCTGGCATGGGGCAGGCAAAAGGGCCAGGGTCTGTGAGGGGAGGTGCTGCCCTGTGAGTCTGTGGGACCAGCAAAATGAGAGCCAGGGGACAGTTTCCCCAGTGCCATGCCCTTGGGGGGAGCCCCTTGTGCTGCCCCTCTGAGGGGTTGGGAAGGTGCCTGTGAGGAGAGGGGGCCCAGCTCTCCCTCAGTGCTGGGGCACAGCCACCCTGAGGAGGCAGCTATCTTGTGGTGGTGGAGGCTGGCAGCAGAGCTGCCCTGCTGCAGTAGCAGGCAGAGACACGCTGAGTAAATCTTTGTTCTTGCTTTTGTATCCCTCTTGCATGGGAGTTGCTTCAGTGCACGTCCCTGCCTGCACCCTCAAGCACCATTTCTTGCCTCTGCACCCCCACTGGTCCTGCGCGCTGATGGCTGGCTGACTTGTGAGGCAAGTGGCCCAAGCTGCGGGGAGGCCACAGCCATCTTCGTGAGGCTGGTTGTCAGGGAAGTGAGTGTGCTGGCCACAGCCTGTTGGCCTCCAGTCACCTTGCTCTGCCTTGAGCCATCTCTGCACAGGTCCCTTTTCTTCCCTGTCGCTCTCTTTTGGTTTTCCTGGAAAACCAAAAAGCTTTCCAAACCTTAATATGGCCAAATCACTGTTGCAGTAGTACATTGTTGATCTAAGTCAGGGGTTCTCAAACTACGGCCGGCGGGCCAGATACGGCCCCCCAGGGTCCTCAATCGCCCCCCGCCCCCCTCCACCGGGGGTTGGGGGGAGAAACCAAGCAGCTGCAGATGACTGCCTGCCACTTCATCTGCCCGCCTTGTTTAAAAAGTTTGAGGACCCCTGATCTAAGTGATGTGGTGGTTGTTCATTCAGGGTACAAATGTTTCAGTCCAGAGATAAATCTGTTCTTTTTACCATTGTTTTTATATTTGGATTTATGTAATATTTTTGTGGTGAGACAAAGTGTCAGAAAAAGTCATGAATAGAAAGTATTTTTTTCATCTAAATCCCATTCTAGGTAAGAGAATTTACGATACAAGTTGATGACTCTTCATATTAAAACTTTTATTCTTGGTGTTTCGGCTTCTATTCTGTTTCATGCACTTGAGTTAATCAAATACACCAATAATATTATTTTGAATCTTCATTGTTATGGTCAAAAAGGTGCAACAAATGCATGATCAGGATTGTAGTGAACTTCAGACAGACAACCTGGGGGAAAACACTAAGACTTTGATGCAGACAACTACTAACCTATAATAAATTATCTCATTCTAACCAACGGTACTGCTGTTCTAATGCTTTCCTAAATGCTAAGGCTCACAGCTGTCTGTCTAGATTAAATGCTCACACTTAGTTTCTTCTGTGGACAAATGGTAGAAGGCCATGACATCCAGCAGAGGGAAGCTGCAATATGAGACAGGTGAGTAGTGAGCTTTGTACTGCCTCTGGCCTGCTGGTTAACTTTGCACAAGTTTAAGTCTGCTGCCTACAGGGTAAGGCCCAACAAAATCCAACTTTCTGTTTTGAAGTACAAACCTAATGCAAACAGGCGTGCCTAAATAACCTCAAACCATGTTTATTGTAAGTGCATGCTTTAGTAGACATGCTTGGGGATTTTTTGCTTTACAGGCATGGTCTAGAGAGAAAAAAATCTAGCTACTGTGTCTGCTTGTTAATACAATTTGTAATCCTTGACTTTTGATATAAAACAAAAAAGAAAAAACCCTCATACTTTAAGTGTGGTTAAAATAATTCTGACTCTTAGTGATGCTTGATATGTCTTGTTTGAGGCTTAATAATAATGAAATTAGTTTTAATAACAGTTGATTATTACCACTTACAAAACCTACAAAATAATCCCTAAATACAAGAATTTTCCCTGGTCTTTGATCTTGCAAGCAACTACCAAGCAAAACCACAAAAAATTAAGTTGTCTGGACCCTCTCCTTCATTCTGTACCATGCTAATCCTTTATATGCCCTTGCTATATCTCCCACTGAAAAAAACTAGAAAGGTGCATACAATCACGTTCAGCAAGATGCTGAAAGATCTGCTTTTTGTTCATTAACGTTACCTGTAACAAATACTGCCTTGTGGTGTTGCCAGTCTTTATTACTGTTCGTTTTCTGCATTTTGGATACTGGATCCACCTTTATCAACTTCTGTCTGATGCTCTTTGTGACTTTAGTCGCTGCAGCTCCCACATCCTAGAAAAAAACAAGTGTTGGAAGTGTATGTGCTTATGATATACAGTGATAAGGGGTATCAATTAACTTCCTGGCAAACAGCAAATGCTGAAATTGTTGTACCAATTTGTTAGTTACCTCATGAGAGCTGCTGAGAAGAGAATATTAATATCTCTTGAGGATTCGCACACTAGGACTTCACCACAGCTGCTGCAGTCCACTGTTGTACGAGCACCCCAAATGAAATGTATTCCTGTGCTACTGGGTCTAAAAATTCTGCATGAAAACCTATCTGAGACATGAAGACAACTTCAAGTTGCTCTGTGAACTCACTGATGGTGAATAGCTGAAGAAAGGATAAAGTAAACTTTTCCTCTGTAAGTTACAGTTTAGGATTCAGCTAAAAGTTAAACCAATGTCTATTGATTGCATAAAGAATTGCTGTTTGCTCTGCGTGGGTTGTTGGGTTTTGGTTTTGTCTGTTACCTGCTGTTGATATAATGGCTCCTGCAGTTCCTTCTAATACCAGATTGGCTGTTTACTGTGCACTGGGACCCTCTGGTTCACTTTACCCTCAGACTAGTAGTTGGACCAGTGAGGGAAAATAGATGGGATCTCAGAATGTACTTTGAGCCAGAACTTGTCCTCTGCTACTCCAGCTGTATTTTTTCAGTGCTGCTGGCCCTATGGAGAGTTTATAAGTAAGAATGATGTTCTGCCATTAATCAGTAGCATCTGTACTTATATGTACATATATGTCTCTTAGCAGTTGGCTATATAAAATTTAATCTGCAAATGAATGATTGTTTTGCCACCTTAACTTTATCTTGATGGTACGAAGCAGACAGAAACTGTACCACAAGCCAGACAGCGCTTACTGCATTGCACTCAGTGTCTGAACTGTGATTGAAACCAGTCTCTAACAAATATATAGTCAAAGACATTCCAGGAGAAGGGGCAGGAAGTTTTGCTGCCATAGGACTTAGAATACAGAAACTGCTGCCAACTCTTTTTTTTCCTGCTCTCTGTTCATTGGGAGCTCTCTCCTTCCCTTGCATACTGCTTTTCAGAGTTACTTGTTTTGTTTCCTTCTGCATTTTCTGATGGCTGGGAGACTTTGGAAATCTTGATGCAGATTCAGGCTCTGTATCCTGTCTTTAAATAACTGGGAGATGGGAGAGAGCAACAATAAAATTAACCATCAAAATTTAGACTAGGTTCCAGGTTTTTTTCTTAAAAAAAAAAAAGCTTAGGGAGCTGTAGAAAAATCTTGACCTGCCTTAACCTCTCACCATATTTTGCACATCTGTAAGCCCTCAAACTTCATAATAATTTGTCAGTAGTATATAGTGAACAACTCGTATAATTGTAATGGCCCTAGCAGGTATCTGCTACTCTCCTTGGAGGTCACTAGCCTCCTCATTACTGAAGAAAGCGAGTCCCATTCTCTTATGCTGCAATGAAGATCCAAAGACTCATTTGCAAGTGCCTTGCATATTTAATAATGATGAATATTTTAATAATTACAGTTTCATTTCTGTAACACTTACAATCAAAAGATCTTGAAGTATTTTAGAAATTCATGGTCTGATTTTTATTTTTATTTTGGGAGTGATGTGAATCTGTAGCTTCCAGTGACTTTAGCAGCAGCAAGTGCTCAGTTTCTCTGAAGATCAAGCCACAAATAATGACATTTCACATTTTAATTAAAAAGTTATGTATGAATGTTCTGTGAAGTCCTCTTTGGAAGGTATTTCCTGAATATGGCTCTAAAAGGTGCGTTTGTAAATGAATAGCATAATTAAAAGAAAAATGAAAGGCTTTGTTTTGCTTCTTGTCTTAGGGTAGATTGGTTTAGAGCAGGCAGTTGATTGAGTTGTGACCTGAATGTAGGGATTTTATATTTGAGTTAACACTACCATCGCGTGTAGATGTGGTGCTTAGGAACATGATTTAGTGGTGAACTTGATAGTTTTAGGTTTATGGTTTGACTCCATGATCTTAAGAGTGTTTTCCAATCTAAATGATTCTATGGTTCTATGGCACATTGCTCTTTTAGCCACAATATGAGAGTAGTGAAAAGGAAAAAAAGACAGATGTTTATTCTGTGCATGGAGTATACTATTACATTTGGCTTAACACAAGTTCTGTATAAAACATCCTATTTTACTTACTAGGCTGAGAGAGAAGGCAAAAAAAATCTTAATTGCAGTTGGATATTTTAATTTTATGTCAATTTTTGGTTCAAAAAATGATTCTTCCTTGAAGTAATTTGGTATAAATTCCACTTAAAACCCTCTTCTTGGGCATGTACTGTAAATAAATGCTGATAAACTTGTCCAGGCTTATAGAGAGAATTGTAGAGGAAAATATGTATTAAGTACACGTCATCTTCCCATGTTTCCAGGGTCCCTTGTACTTACTAGCATCACATCACTATGCAAGAGTCATAAACCTGGCTTAACTGGCCTTTTTAATATAATTAACAATAATATATAAATATTTTAATAAATATATTTATATTTATGTATTTTATATATTTATATACAGTAAATATAAATATTTAACAGATATTAAATATAAATAATTTATAGTTGTCTTCTATCATCTAAGTAGCACAAATCGTGTGAAACCTAACTATCTGAGTAAGTTTTCTGCAGTGTCACCGTGCAGCTTGTTTCTGCTATACATTTTCTGTATAACTTGTTCATTTTCCTCTAGAGTCTGTTTAGACTGGAGTGTATGGTTTTGTGTTTAATGTGAATAAACTGATTTATATCTGGGCAGTAAAATTGATGTAGACTTATATTTTTTCTCAGTCCTAGTTTTAAGAAATCCTATCAAAGCACCCTAAAAGCACTTTGATGCTGTAGCAGTCAAATATTTTAATCTGAGGACTCTGACAGGGGATTGGTCTCTGATGTATAAATAGGAGACAATGACTATACTTTCTTGCTATGAATTTGGGCCTTAGAGACATCTATTGTTGGGGTATGATTGCTGAGAAATTCCACTCTGATGCTTCACTGTGCTAGACAATGTGATAGACAATAAAGTAATTAAGGTGCCTGTCTAAAATAGGAACAAAAGATGCAGAAACCTAGTCTGAGTCTTCTTTCAGAAATGAAAGTTAAAATTTAAAAACCTGCTGTTTCTGTGTAACTTACATCTCTTTAGTTAAGTTTGTTGTATGGTAGAGCAAGTTTCCGTCTGTGTAATTCTGCGTTCAAGTTTTCTGTCCATTTGCTTGTCTGGATCTGTAAAAGGGAAGATCAACTCTTGGTCAGGTTAGACTGGGCTCAGATTTGTGCAGAAGAGTTTTCCTTGCTGAACATCTGTGCTGCAGCTGTGGTTCAGTGCTCTTGGTCTCAGTAAATAAGTAGCCAAGCCATAGGATGAGAGAATAGCTTTAGTTCTGATTTTGACATTGGGGAAAAAAAATTAGTGGTTATGTTTAACTCCCTCACCCCAAGAGAAATTTGAAACTTGATGTTGCAGTCACTTCTGGCTTGAGTTACGGATTTCTGATAGTCCTGTCAAATGTATTCTTTCTCAATATATAGGATGGTATAAAAATAATTATTTAATATGTCTTAATAAGGATTAAATATGAAGAACTCATGGTTACATCCTCAAATTAGTTGGGAATTGAGGGACAGAGCAAAACCCCAAAATAACTCGCCAAACGGAGGTTTAAGGTTAAAGACTTTCTAAAGGCAAAAGTGACAATAGTACAGCTTGAGAGAGGGGATGCATTTCCTCTCCTTTTTGGATGCATGCAGGTAGTATTTTAGAACTGAAGGTTTAAGGTACAGTTATACTTCCAAATCTTTGAACCAGTATTGAGTCTTCAAATATTAGGATAGGTAAAAGGTCTCCTGAAACATTATATCAGGCAGTAGTAGTAGAGTGATTTTAAAAATTAAAATAAAAGTTTGCAGATGATCTATGAGCCAGGCTGAAGCTGCTAGATCAACACTGTCATCACAATCACAGGCAAGGGGATCTGTAAACAGAGATGTATCTTCCTGACAAAGCCCCAGGAAACTTTTCTTGCTAGCATCAGCTGAAAGTGCAAGATTAAACTGTAAAAGTAAGCAATTCTTTAGCAGTAGATTGTCTTTTCAATGTGTGTTTAAGGACAGTACTTGGGAAACACTTGCTGAAAGAATGAACCTCAGGCCAGGAGAGGAAAGAGCAGGATTTTCCCTGAAAAAAGTAAGCCATCCTGCTGTGGGTATTAAGTGCTTTTCTCTGCAGACCGGGCCTGTGGTATAGCATGTTAAGGCACCAGTAGAGAGAGCCATTGTTCCAAGGATATGTGTGAAACCATATAGATGGCACAATTTGCTGTCAGGGCACAATACTGAAACATGTTACTGTAAAAGCTCACATAAATTTTTAAGCAGATGAAAGATCTCTTGTAGAGAAGGATCTTCCCCCCCTGCCCCAACTCAAATATCTGGACAAAGTTGTACAAGGATCACCTAACAGTTGAAGGCTTAAATCCATGCTTTGCTTTTTTTTTTATGCTTCCTGCAATGTATAGCCTTTAATGACTTACCTAGGACATGTGCAGAACTTGTCTCAAAGAGCTTTTAGAGTGGGGGAAATCTCATGTGCCACGGGATGTTGGTCAGGAAAGGGCTGAGCGAGATGTGAATTCTAACTAAACATGTGCTTATGAGTCTTGGAACTTATGTCAAGTGTGGTGGTGATCAAATTCAAGGTAACAGCGTGAACCGTCTTCCTGAAGTTGTCAGTTGCTGTTGAGACTTACAACACTGTCAGCACTGTCGAAAATGGTGCATCCTTAGTATGGGGGAGTTGCTATCATCCTGAGCTTCCTTCTGAGAGTGTGTACCAGTCTTCTTTTGACTGTAAGACTGATATTGCAAGCCCAAGAAGGAACACAGCATTCCTAGCTTTCTGTTACCCATGACCATTTGCAAAGTTGAAATAGGTCTGTTTACTTTTGTTGGGGCACGTGTAGTTGCTTGGCAGCTTCTTGGCCCATGAGCAAAACTCTGTAAGACTTCAGTGCTTGAACAAATCTCAATAGAAGACTTGACTAAAGCTGCAGCTTCTCACCTTGCTGCATGCTGGAAGCTTTCTGAATTCTTGATGTCATATATGGTCCTTAATTGGCGGAGGATCTCTTACCTTGCCAGACCTTTCCAGTGTAGGGGTAATGAAATCTGAAACCAGGCAAGTTTTGCATGGTTCTGAATTTCATCACAAATCGCATCTCTCACTTCTTGTTTCTTGCCTGGGGGAGAACAACTCCAGTATCTTTCTGTCTCCGGAAAAGGAGGCAACACCTGCATAGTTTCCCCATGCTGGCTGATTATATTGACTTAATCATAATTGAGGAAGGAGTCAGATATCAGCTTGTATGTGATACTGGCATGTAGAGCCCTGTACAATGTAAGGCCAGCCCTGATGAGACAGCAAGAAGGAAACAGTGATGGCAGCATGAAAAACAGGGTTTTGCTGACATAATTTGCAATCGTCACTAAAAGTTCAAGTGCAGATGGAAGAGCAAGGAAACTACCTTTTGCCAGAGTTCCTTCTTTAAATAGGAAATACTGACTTTAGGAGATCTACTCCAAGTATCCAGAATCAACATTATATGCTAAGAAAAGCCAAAACTATATCATGCCAGCTATGTAATAAAAATATCAAAATGGAGAGAAGTCTTTAAATATGAATCTTTTTTCCAGTGACAACCACAATATATAAAAGGAAACTTCCTGAGGCTCTGTTCATTATTTTTTTTTTTTTTTTGCATTTCTGTTTGATCCTTCAAAGCTCTTAAGCCTTGTGTGAATTTTCACTGCTACTTCTGCAGGCTTATTTCTTATTATTTTATATTGTAGTAAGTTTAAATTACAGAGCTGACCAGCTACAGAAAGAATCAAACACAGTCAAAACTTGTGTGTTTGCTGCAGTTAAATTATTACATAATTTACATTACTGGAATCCTGCAATATTTTTGGTATGTTGGGATGCATCTTGTCTTTCTCACCTCTTCCAGTCCTTTAAATGCTTTTCACCTTTGTATGACCTTAATGATTTAAGATTTCAAACCTTCAGCAACTTCAGCTCCTTACCACTGTATCTGCGCTGCAGGAAGTAGTATTTCGCCTTGAAAGATCTAGGGACTTTTTGGAAGGTTGTTGTAAGGAGAAGAAAAGGAAAAGAAACTAAAATAAAAATGAGTTCTGTGGAAACGGCTCTAGAGGGAGTTTTCAGAGCTGGGATGTACAGTCGTTATGGGCTTACTAACAAGAAATTCTGTATGTGTGGAGTTCAGAAAAGAGAAATCAACTATGAGATGAAACCCATGCTGTGTGAAAAGGTGTGCTTTAGGAACTTCCCCGGTGTGAGCAATGGGTAGCTGGGAGAGTTAAGAGGTTTAGCTAACAAATGCTGGAGAATAACAGATAAGAGAATGAAACTCCCTCACTAATGCACTACACTGTTTTCTTTAGTGTTAAAAACAGCAGGAGAGAACTGGCATTACTCAGTGTTAGCAGTTCTAGTCTGATACACACGTGAAGGTTTTGTACATGTAAAGTACAAAAGTGAACATGTGGCACTCTTCCATGAGTTTCTTTTGTTGAACTTTGCTCTGATCTGTTCCCTCCCTTGTCTCTTGAACTTCCATATGCCTGAAGTTAGGCCTGAGTTACCAAATGCTGCATCACTGCCAGTGTGGCTTTCTGTGCATGATCTAGGGGGATAGTATGTAGAGACTGACTGCAGTGACCAAGCGTCAGCAACTGGCCACCAAGGATGTTATGTTTTACCCCATATCTTCACTTAAATAAATTGTGTAACAAGCTAATTGGTACCTCAGTGTGATGTGAAGGTCACTGTTGTGTACATTTAAGCATGTGAAGTGCATTTCCTTGTGATCTGTGTGATGCTGAGCTTCTACTAAATCAGTCATTTGGAACAGTAAGCATGGTGCTAAAAGCTGCTTAAGAGAAAGTGCTTGGATCTGGCAACAAAAACTGAAAAACATGTAACTGATCCTTTGTGGAAGAATAAAGGCAAGTGAACTTGGTTAAGATTCTGGTTAGAAGTACCAAATCTAAGTGGGGTGTAGGAGAGTAGCTAAAGAGTTAATAGTTTCTCTTGTAAGGTAGATCTTAGCAAGAAGTGGCTTTCTGGATTCATTGTTAACATAGCATGAGAGACTCTTGATACTTAAGACTTAAAGGTCTATTTGAGCAATGCAGAATTAATTTCTGTGTGACACTTAAACTTGGCAACAAAGCTGTTGTAAGACTCTAGTCCAGGAAAACACGCAAAGTATGATAATATGGTGACTAGCTTTATAGACTATTTTAAAAGAGCAGGAGGGCAAAATTTGATTTGGGCTGGTTGGTCTTTTGTTCAGAAAAGTCAAGGTATATCTAGTTGTTTTAAAAATCTGAATTTCAGCTTTTGAGCTGCATCTGTAAAAAAATTAATGTAGTGTTTTTCCTCAGAAAATCACTGAACTGAAAAAGTAATGGAAAAAAAAAAAGGAGGGGTAAACTTGCTCTGACTCAAGTCGTGGGGAACTAAACTGGGCATTAAAATAGATTTGTACCATCAGTCTCCTTAGACATGAACATTGCTAGGCTTAATGAGAAAGTACTGAAGCAGAATGACAGTTTCTTATTAACTCAAGACTTGTCTAGCTATTTCCACACTGCTTTCACTTGCTCATTAATGACCTTCTGCACTATAAAAAGAACAACCCAAACACTCTAAGCCCCTGGGAAGACCTTTTTATATGGTCTATCGGATGTTAAATGGTCTGCTAGCAGCAAAGAAACAATCCTGTGAAATGCTGATCAGCATTTTTGTCTTGTTCTTGTGCCTAGACAAAAAAGTATAATTGATTAAATTGTCTACTGCAAGATAACAAATGCAGGTGACACACTAAGCCACTGATGTCTGCACTTCATTCCAACCAAATCCGAGTTGACTTCAAAGTAGTGGAGCCACAGCTGTAAGTAGCTGAGAAAGAAGATAAAGCTGTCAAACTTTCCATGAACACCACTGTGAGTGACTGAAATGCCTAGAAGGAAAATGTTTGTCATTGACCCATCATTTGAAAAAAACAAAGTGTAGCAGGAAGAAGTTAAAATAGTATGGATGTAAGTGATCGTTTCCTTCATGTGTTGGCTGGGTACCTCAAGGGAGCAAATGGGTTCTTGTGTCAGAATCTGAGCAGCTTCTTGCAGATAGAGCAAACAAGCAAATTCTGGCCAGGTCTGTTTTGTTAGCCTAGGGCTCACCTCTGCAGTCACTTCCTTGCAGCTCCACAGAATTGCAAATAATTCCTAGTAGTGCCTGGCTATGAGTAGCCAGGTTACCTGAAACAGGACTTCTCACTGTGACTGGGGAACTGATAAATTACGTTGTGAACATTCTTCTGTAGTGGTGTTTCACTGAGTTCAATGGACTCTACTCAAGCCTCCTCGTCTGTCGGTATGGGAGATCACTGGTGCTTGGCGGGAGCAGCTCAGAATAACTTGAGGATTAGAGCTATATGAACTTGGTGCAGTGCAGCCTTTAAACATACGCCGTTTTCTGCTCTGAGGGTCCATTATGCTTTTAAAGCTCGGGAAACTAGAACTGAAAGCTGCGTTAATGATTTTCAAACTTCTTAGTGGCCCTCAACTTTGTCCCAAACAAACCTGAATCCAGAACAGTTTTGAAAATGAGATTAAATTTTAATTTTGATTATTATTTTTTTAATTTATCTGAGTTGGGAATTAATAGATATGAGGGGACTTACTTCACTAGGCATCAGTGCAATTCTGTTGAATCAAGGAGTATCTAGGTACCTATATAAAATCAAAATAAATGCTTGCACAATCCCCTTTGGACTGAGATTAGTGATTTGGCTTGATATGAAATCCCTATCCTCTAACCTGGAAAGCTTGCAGCTGTAAAAGAAATGGTATTTAATAATAGACCAAGACTTGATTTCAATGGAAGCATTGTCTGAGTAGGCACATCAGAGCTTGGTTCCAGAGCACCAATAAAAAAAAATAAAATAGCCTTTTTATTTATTGGGCACTCAGACTTGAAGACTCCCAGGTGCCTATTAGTCTAAGGGCTTGTCTGTACAGGAAAGTTAGTGTGCAATATGTTGGAATATGAATTTACAGTGCACCAACTCCTCTGTGCTCCTCGTGTTTGGATATTTTTAGCGCACAGTAATGGTGCCTTTCTCTGTGGCAGTTCATTCAGCCTTGAAAGCAAAGTAAATCACATTCTGCTTAATGCCTGTGTGATGAGTGAATAGCAAATGGGCAGTGCCCTCTAAACTTGTACCCAAACTTCCTTCTTTCAAATAGTGTGAAGGGTGATGTTTAGTAGGATTCTACCTTTGTTCATGAAGGTGACAAGTATGATTCTGCTTATTTTTTTAGAAGGGAGGAAAATAATAAGTTTTCAAAAGTCCCTGTATTTCAGTTCTTAATACAGCTTTGGGTGTGTAGGGGTTTAGATCAGGGAATTTCTGTATAACTCTGCTTTGAGAGTTATTTTCATTAATATTTTACAGCTGACACTTCCTAAAATATTATGTACTTCAACCTGGCCAAAATGCCTGTATGGCTTTTTACTGAACTGGATTCAGGATTGCTGACCTTCCCTTTTTTTACTTTGTTAGTTTTAAACTCAAATCCATTCAAACAAATACTTTTTGGCATATATGGAAGAGGTGATATAGCATCAGAGTGAGAACATGGAGCAAGAGTAAGGGAGGGGAGGGCATGTAGGTATTAGTCTGTGGTTTTGTTTGGTTTTTTTGTGGCATGTTTGCCATGTTTTGAGACTATGAACTGAAGGTGTAAGGTACCTGGACAATGTTCAGTTTGCTCAGAATTCTTGTAATGAACATTTGGACAAAGAAACTTGACTGTTTAAGAAGCTTTGAAAGACAGGTGGTTGTTTGCTTTTTCTCTTAACCTGGAAAGAAAAGTGCAGCAATGACTCTCAAGCTAATATCTGGGGTTGGGGGTGGGAGGGTGGGGCAAGGGTGTGAGGGACAAAGAACAAAAATCTTGCTAATTCCATCTAATCCATACTTGATCTATTCACCTAAGAAAATTCCTTCACACTTATTGCTCTGAAAATGTACCAGCTTGCATATCAGTGATAGGAACTGATTGTGAATCTTGCACCTTTCACAGAATTGATGTTACCTTACTGTTCTGCTTCAGGTATTCATGGTATGTCACAGGAATGCAGCGGAGAACCAAAGTCCGATTTAGTCTGTTTATCCTGCATTAATCTGAAGCTTCCAGAGAGACAATCCTGACTTTGTGGTGCTCTGAATTCAGCAACAGTACTCCTGTTTCCCAGAGAAAAAAATGAGGGGGAAATTAGCTACAGGTCTATGCATCCAACAAATGGTGCCACAGGAATTAGGTTAAATTTCACATAACTTACTTTTAACTAGCTCATTTCCTGAGAAGAATCTCCTTTGTCTGGTTCTGCCCATCTGTGTGGTAAAAAGAAACACATTCATATTAATGCTAAAGTGAATTATTTTATTTTTTCCAACTCTATTGTTAAGCAAGTAAAAGTTATTATATCCAGTTGGAGAACTAAAACAGGATGAAAGAAGCACTGCTGCTCTGTCATATGTGTCTGCAGAGAAGATTTAGCAACCTGATAGGAACACTGGGATGCTCATGGGGGACTGCACCTGGAGTCCACACACACTGTCCACTGCACAGCTCCATTCTGTGGAAATTCCTCCTTAATCCCAATGCCACAAGACTGAAGGAGATGGAAATGTGACTAGATGTCAACCACAGTGAGTTGTCTTCATGGATGACTATGGTGAACCAGTCAGCGCTAGTTACTGCTGGGAACTGGTTTGTGTGATATTTGCAAACTCACAAGTTTGCAGCTAAAGCAGATCAGAAAAAAAAAAGTGCTTTATTTCAGTCACGCTGGGAGAAGACTCTCATCCAAGCCAAATTTTGCTGTGACCAGCTGATGTAGTGTACACAGCTTGTCCCTGCCTGTGGTGTTTGTAAAGCCATGCTATGCATTGATGTGATCACAAAATATTTGAGCTCATGATCTCCTGTGTTGTAACTGTGGTGAGGATAAGCCTAAAGGAAGCGTTTGCCCTTCACACAAGGACAGTGTAGCTACCACACAAGTTGGAGCATCAATATTGGTGGGGTAACTCTTCTGTCCAAAGGAATTGACCCCCTGCTGAACTTTTGGCTGTGGGAAGGGAAAAGTATTTGACCTTAAATGACTTGCACAAAGACCAAGAGGGAGACTGTCAGGCTAGGTCTTACAAGCAGCCTGGCTCCTGATCCTCTGCTTAAGTCACTGGAGTATATGTCTCTCTCCATTCATGATGAATGAATTCTCAGACTGTGCTACATTTCCTCCCTTGAATAACAGTCTTTAATGAAAAGGAAAATGAGAAAACAAGGTAATGACAGATAGGACAGAGAAAACATTGGAAAGTGAAGAAAGAAATGTCTGGGAGTAATAGCAATGCTGATATTCCCATGTTAATGATTCAAGAGCTTTCTGACTGCTGTAGAAGCAAAACTTACAGCTGCTGGAGCAGCCTATAGAGGTTTCAGCAATGCAGGGAAAATCTCAAAATTGAACAGTAATGGTCCCTGTGTTTGCTCTCAAAAGATACCTCCAGCTCCCTCCTGTAAGGTGTGAGGTGGTCTCTGAGATACAGAATGCCCCTTTGCAGGTTTAAACCTGTAGTTAATTAATACGAAATCCTTCTTATCTGGACTAACTGGTTAAAAGAACTTAATAAATTACTGAGACACTGATCTCAAAATAGGCAGAACTCCCAATTATATCATCAGGTTTATCTGTGCCAGGATTGCGTGAACGTGCCCTTAGTATCTACTTTAGCTCAGTGTCTGCTGTTCTTTTCACCTAGGCACAAATACCTGTGATTCTAGTAGGACTTAAATCACTTTTTCCTTCAGACTGTGTGTTTTGTTGTAGCTACATTCACCTCCCATGCTCCCTCCTCTGTTTTGAGGTCAGTTGCCTGTGACAGATACTAGGTTCTATCTGGTACATGCAACTAACCACTTCTGATTTTTAGAGAACATGGTTTTAATTAGCTCTCTTCCTCTTTCCTGGTTGCTGAACAGAGCTGGCCTTAGGTGGAATTTTTTAATTGTGCTATTGCTGTCTGTTACACAAGCTGGAGTTCTGTTTCATAGAGTAAAAATGAGACTTTCTGTAGCAGAATTCATAGGACTGGTCAAAACTTTAAGTCATGTGAACAGTTCTTTTTTACATGTGTGTAGTAATGTGCACAGAAGGTCAAGGAGATACTGCCCTTCATCTCTAGCTTTGTCTGATTTCACTACTTTTTTATTATTCACCAAGCTATTTGCTGACATGTTTGCATGTGGCAGTGTGGTGGTGTTGCTGGAGTTGCCTGTTTCTGCTAACCCTTTAAGAACTGGTTTCCTGAGATGTTTGGAGAGGGCCACAGGCTTTCCCTTCTCCTTTTTCTCACTGGCGTCACTTCTCATGTTTGATTGACCTTTGGCTAAGTGATCCAGTTTGCCACTTCCAGAATATTTTGTTTGGGTTTTTTCCTGGGCTAGTGTGCAGCTGGTTGAGCAAGCTGATGGACTCATGGAGAAGTTTGGCAAATGCCAGGTCTAGCATAAGAGAAGCAGTGGGAGCGTGTGGTAGGTTGGGAGAAGGTGGCAGTGTGGGATAACTGTTTTGGCATGATCAGCTGTTTAGCCTGGCTCACTGAACTGCGCTTGAGTTTTGCAAAGGGGTAAGCTGTCTCCCTCCTTTTTAGGCCAGGGATGAACTACTAGGGCACAGGAGAATTATTCTTGCCTTAAAAGTAAAGCGAGGAGCATGACTGAAAATAGTGTTGTGCCATGAGACAGCAGGGACTGGAAGACCTGACTGCTGATCTCCTTTACTGTGACAGGCTCGGGAAAACACCAGCCTCTCGCCCAGTGCGAGTGAGAACAACTCTGCAGCTTTGTGGGCATTTTTCTGAGTATTTAACATTGGTGGGTTTGTTTGTTTGTTTGTTTGGTTGGTTGGTTGGTTTTACCTAAGACCTTGCTCTAAACTACTTAAATACACTGTGGAAAAAGCTATCTCTAGTTTGAATATACCAACCTCTTATCTATACAACCCCCAGAATCTCCTATCTCCAAGGCAGTGGTTTCCAAGACTTGGGTAGGTTGCTGTGAAGATAAATCACATCAGAGGGATGACCTTTATCCTTGGTGCTATTTAAATAGCTTAAATATCTATTGACTTCATGCCTTGTGATTTCAGTTACAGAAAAGTGGACCCTAAAGAAAGGAAGAGTTGACCTACAATGTATCAGTCTGGTGGTATCTTCGTTTATAGAGCTCTGTAAATACAGATGGCGTTTTTCCAACAAATTCTCCCCCTAGCACTACTTTATTGTGGCTGGATACTTTTGAGAAGGAATCTGTGCATCCATATGGAACCTAGCAAAAGGAAAGAGACTGGTGTCTATTGTAAGTGCTAAAGTTGTTCAGGGAAAGGGAAAAAACTGGGAACCTTCTTTGTCTGCAAATAAATGTTCCCTAATGGTTCTTAAGAACATTTTTTAAATCACTTACCTATGTAATTTGACATGTTTATAGAGATTTTCTTTTGGAAGAGAGGATGGAGCCGTAACTAATCAAGTCAGGAAGGTATAAACCAGAGCACCATAGTCAGTATGTATAACAAAAAAAATTATTTGTATTTGCCTCTTAAAGGGCAGTAGATACAACATACTACAGAAAACTACAGTGAAGTCTATGGGACTCCATGTCTTCTATATTTACAAAATGGATCCACTCCCATGGAACTCTGCTCTGGAATAATCTAAAGCAAAACAAACCCCTGTTTTTATACTTTAAAGAACTGTGGAAAAAATATTTAATATAAGCCAGTGTGATGCAATGCCTACTTAATTTGGAGACAGTGTGAAACTATACCCAAAGAACTGATTGACTCACCAGCACTGATATGCTAACTCTGGCCTATTTACTAGACTGTTCAAAGATCAGAAACACCAAGAACAGCACTAAACTGGAGCCTGTGGGTCAATGCAAGGAATTTATAAGGCGTATTCCCTTCTTTGGACTTTGTTTCCCCATAGGAATATTAACCATGTGTTTAGACTCCACAAACTGGGTTTTGTATTGCTTTTTGCATTCTGAAAGTGCTAAGTATTATCTGGTGGCAGATGCAACTGTGCAGCTGCATGGTAGTGTTATATGATTGTGGGAGAATATATTTAGTGCCGGGAAGAGGACCTTTCTGTTCCTCTAAACTTATATCAAACTGTGTCTTTGAAGATTTCTGTTGTCTCAGACGCTGCTTCTGCAATAAGACTATGCAACTAGACTTCTGTTTATGGAAGTTTCATTGTGTCTTCAGACCATAAGATCCCTTGCAATAAGGGCTTTGGTTATGTTCCTCTCAGCATAGGGTAGACTGATTTTAAACAACTGAACAAAAAGTACAGCATAATCTGGCTTTTCTAACATGCCTCAAGCTAGCAAAACTTCAGTTTGGAAACGAAGTACTGGGGTATTGCTTCTTCCCAACTTCGATATGTTTGTCTATCATCATCCTACATCTGCATCTGAGCATTCAGATAAAGCTGATAAAGAACAGCTGTCTGTAAAGGAACTGATTTCTGCCTGGCTGTGAACACCACTGTCTGGTCAGTGAACAGAAGATTTGCCTGGTTTCTTAAATAGAATTTCTCATGTCATGAGAGCTGCTGTATGCTAGCTGCTCTGCGATTTGGAAATGCGTTATCCAGCAGAGTAGTTACTGAAAAATTCAGTCATCTGTGGGGTGTGTGTGTTGGTTTTGTTTTTTACAGCCGAAAGCTTCCCTTTCTTGAGTGGCAACTTGTTTGTCATAAAGGTGCATGACAACATATTAGACAACATATGTAAGTGGTACATGCAAAACCCAAACATACTGTCTCTGTATTTCTAAAGTTCTGAGGCTGCTCCTTCTTCTGGACAGCTGCCACCAAAGACTGTAGCATTTCTGTGAAGATGACCTACAGAGCCAAGACATACATGGAATAATATTTAATATCTGAAATATTTTCAGAAATAGTTCTCATAACTGCAAATATTAAAAGTTAACTCCTGAGTGTGGCCTGATATCCAGTTCTTTTCCTGGCCTTGGATGGTGGTGTAATTTTGCAGGTCAGAGGCAGCTGCATTTTGCTAGTGAGGTGATCCCATCTATAGTTTGCTTTTATAGCTCAGGGCGTGTTTTTCTTAATGTTTATAAAGTGCTTTGAATTAAATGGTACAGAAATTTGTATTATTGTGACATCTGTTCCTCCCTGAGAGCTTGTGTAACCTGGAGGAGTTGTGCAACTGTAAACCAACAACCTAGCCTGCATCCCTACGAAACAGTAAAGTACTAGAAGTGGATTGGTTGTGTTTCTGTAGTTCCACACTACTGTTTGCATTATGGCTCCACTTTTACATCAGTAGGGAAGGTCTCCACAAATTTTGGCAGTCTCTAGAAGCAATAGGTTTTGGATGATGTTGGAAGGTCTAGAGGGTGACCATGGCAATACAGTTTGCAAGTGAAAAAATACACATTCTGCTGGCATGCTAAGCCTCTATCATGCTGACAAGGACACAAAAACAGTTTTAGGCTTTCGCCACACCTCACCCTGTGCATAGCCTATCCTTTTGATATTTGTCCATTGTACTGCTTCTTTCTTCTGCTTTACCCTAGGAAACTTTTCCAACATGTTTTTTCTTACCACAGTTATTTCTACACATACCCTTTCCAAAGTTATTATCTTGGGTTAATGTAAACTCTCCCAACTTGAAAAGATAATGTCTCTATTTTGTACTTTAAGAAGTACTGTGTACATTTGTGGTACTATAAAATAATTAGTATGAATAACATAGGAGCTCATTTGGGTTATAGATTTTAAGTATTATGAACAGATTGCAGAGAAGTACCTATCTGCTAGTGTTGCTTATGTATAACAATCTTCACTATTTATCATGATGGATTGAAAGATGAATTGTAAATCACTGCACCGTTTGGATGTATAGTTCATTCAGATTGACTGGCAGCCTTTGCATAAAACAGGCCCAGGGCTGGAACAGCAAAATTGTTGCAGATCAGGACTGAACTGGATTGGCACTGAGGTGTGGGAAGCTCATTTAATGCAGGTTGTAGCTGGTGGTATCAGTGCTTCACTTTCATGAGCATAGAGCTTAACTCTGCTGCCAGCCTGGCAACTTCCCACTGGGATAATGTAATGCAGCTGCAAGATTGTTTTGGCTCTGTGCTAACTCCTTCCCATACCTTTTTTAATAGTCTGTCTCCTGCCTTTCCCCATCCAGTCATAAAACCTTTCCTAACATTTGTTCCACTTTTAAGAGCTAGTAATGGCATGGCAGTTGATAACGGAGCCAACACCCTTCCATAAAAATGCACTTTTCAGCACTGAAATATGCTGCCTTTTTGGGAATTTCAAGAGTTGATTCTAGGGATTGAGTTGTATTTTGGTTTGTTTTTAGCTAGCTATCCCTCATATCACAAGGTGATATGTGGTGCAGTTTGTGTATTTCTGTGACTATTGAAAAACAGGTCTGAGACTTCTGGAATGGAATAACAACCTAGCTTGCTTGAGTCTTGACCCATTTACAGGGATATGAAAAGGCCTGAGACCCGCTCTTGGAAAACAAAGCTTTTTTGGGCTCTTGGTCCTGCATTCTTCATAAAATCAGGACTAAGTTTGGCGCTCTATAGAGATTAGATGTATAGTCATGGATGCTGCGTTTGACTTGGTTGTCACAATTATTTTGTAACAAAATTATTGATGTTGTAATTCATTTATCAGTTATGGTAGAATGAGATTTGTTGTTTTAATCTTAACTAAAAGAGGATAAATTTCCATTTATTGCCCAGCTTTCTAGTTCTTGACTATCAATAATGCAAAAAAATTGAGAGTATTATAGTAAGCTTCTTTCTTCTTTCATAGCTTCAAACCTAGAACTAGTAATAGATGTTTTAACATAAAGATAAAGCCTTCTTTCAAGGCAATGAGGAAACCATCACTATAACAGTAGTGATGTAAGACAAAAAAAAACCCCTCTGCATTTGACTGCAACCTTCTTGCTTGGAACCTGCAACAAAAAACCTCCTAACCCATCCTTCCTCATGTGATTATTTTCTTCTGGAACTTGACCTTTAAAATGAAAATTTAAATAGTTTTGATTTCCTGTGGGGAAACCACAAATATGGAGGAGTAAAAACTGTAGCAGTGACAAAAAGTGTCTGCAGGGGCTAAAACAATACACCAGGGTGGTGAAAACTGCACTGTCCTCCTGCTTAATTATTTCCTTACTTTAGAATGGCACATGGGCCAAGGTAAAAATTTCTAAGAACCCAAACTGACCTCAGAGGGAAAGGAGAGAGACTGTTTTTGTGTGTCTAACTACCCTTTTCCTTAGTAAGTCAGTGAGTAAGTTAGTAAGATCCATTCCCCTGTACAGCCAGGTGGTAAATAGTTCCTGTTTCTCTTCTAGTATTCTTTCTCTGTCCTTACCCTTACCATTCTTGTTAGGAGAGATACTTCTGCCATTTTTGATGGTTCCATTGTGTGACAGATTGTTTGGGGAGCCTGCTCAAGACCTGTGATTAAGACCACGGAAGATCTGGGAGAATTTGTCTAGGTTTTTTCTAAGCCACCTCTGGGGCTCGCAGGCAGGCCCTGTTCTTTGCATTGTGCCTTCCTGCTCTAGCCAGTGGAAGCCTTGGAAGGAGGCAGGGGTAAGATGTGGAGGTCCCTGGCAAGAGTTAAATAAACCCTTAGGAGACAGAAATTACATTTGTAAATAATTGTTCTGGTTTTCAAAAAATGCTGGGTGGCCTGCCGTTAGGAGCAAGCTCATGTCTTGGTGTCCTTAGGACTGACTGAATATTAGGAAATTCAGGTTTTGGTTTGTAATTTTTCAAAAAAGTTTGCCCCTGTTGTCTTGACAGCATGGAGTAGGAGAGCAGCAAAAGGTTATCAAATAATGTGTATTAGAAATAACTGGTCAAAGTCTGGAGGGTGCCAGGGTGTAGTCACCAGCATGTAAAGGCAGACATCTGTAGGATGCTTTGGGTTCCTGAGATATTTTTATGAATGAAAGGTGCTTATGACAGGAATGCATGCTGAAATAGGCAGTGCTAATGGAGAGTCTCTACAATCTCCTTATCTTCTCCAGTAAATCTGCCCCTGAAGATAAATGTTTAATAACATTCCTATTTGGTTGTACTTGTTTAAAGTGGTTGAACTAATGACCCATAATCCAGTGGATCCATTTGTAGTGAAGAGCACTAAGGCTTCAATCCTGTGTTGCTGATTTAGCAAGATGTCTGCTTAATTTACTGCGTTCCACTGTTGTAGCTCTTGCTCACTGCTCAAATCAGATGATTTACTGAGTAGTGAATGTAGCCCACCTTTCAGTTGCAAAAGGGCAATGATTTCTTTGTATAAAAATTAACAAAAATCTTACATGCTCTTGGGAATCAGTAAACTCTGTGTGTGTATGTGAGACAGAATTTGAGTTGGTGCTTCATTATGATTTGGTTTGATAATTAATGTGTGTGCTAGTAGCTGCGTACACAAACTTCTGGTGCAAATACCTGTGAATGAGTTTGAAATTTGCTTTGGTCCCTAATGTTCATGCACTCAGATAGCTTTTTCCTGCAAACATTAAAGAAAGGTGGAAACTTGGCCAAAGTAAATTTGTATCACACTTCAAACAAATACCTGTGGAATTCTTTCTATTCGGCAAATGAAGTGCTCCTAATCACTTCAATGGGAATCTGTCTGGTTTAAGGAATGCAGTATCCTGACCTAAGACCCCTGCTAACACTTAGGTAATGAGAGCCACTGAACCATGTGGGACTACTTATGCACATGAGTAATTTTATGGACAACTTTGTGCAATATGCGGGTCCAGGACAGTGGTTATGACTGCAGTCACTGGTTTTTGATCGCAAAGTAACAGACTTGTGCATTAGGCTAGAGTGACAGTGATTCCAGTCATGTTTTCCTGCTGCTGCATTGGAGATGGTCTCCTCTTCCTTGTAATCTAACTCTTGTAGAGGACAGTTGCTTTCATAAATCCTGAAAAATCTTCCAGTAGCTATTTATTCACCAGTTTTTTGTTATTGAAATGACTGTCTGGCCTGCATTCCAGGAACTTCCTGTAATAAAAAATAAATGCATAAATAAATACACCCCCCCCCCCCCTTCTTCTGCAGTCACTCAATTATTTGCTTTGTTAGAAAGTTCTGCAGTTCAGAGTAATGATAATTGAAGTGGGTGAGCTCTGTGGAGAGAGAAATAATTACATTTATGAGATACTTACTTAAAAACTTTTTTGTTTTTCAAGCATTGCTCCCAAGTTTGAGGCATTTTATTGCCAACTCAGATACGAGGCTTTCCTGTTTGCATTTCTTTATACAAGAAATGTGTTGAGGCAACTGGATCCTGATACCCAGCTTGTGCTCTCAGGTTTTGCAGCCTTGCCAGTAACACCTTATTGAGGACTTGGACTGAATAAGTGACTGATAGGAATAATCTTCTGTTACTAATACTGTTACTAAATAGCTTTTAATTTAGTAAATTGAGAGACTGAGTGAGGCCCCAGGGAAGGACACAGCAAAACAGTGAGAGCAAAAAGATTCCCTTCACAGCCTGAGAATTCTGTCCTATGCTTAACATGATAATGGCTGATGTATCAGGTTTGCAGCAAAATGGAGGCATTTCATATGCTTGATTTCAAAAGCTTCATTATATATATTTTTTTTTCAATTTTTTTTTTAAGTTATAAGTGTATAAGGCAAGGCCAAGTCAAGCAAAGGAAGAAGTCTGCATAGAGACTATTGATGCTCTGTCCCCTTTATATCCTCCACAGTAAATTAGACTAGTTTTCATCTTCTAACCCTTGTGTAAGATCATACACACCTTCCAGTGTAAGCATTCCTGTTTAAACCTCTACCTTAACCCCTATTTTCCTGCCTGGTATCCTTCATTTCTTCCTCTAATCTGGCTAGATGCTGATCCTTAAGTTTTATTAGAAAAAACCTGCTTCCTCAGATGAGACTTAGTGGTCGTTGTATCCCATGGCAGTCTTTGGGACTGGCTATTATTGCAAGTTCATTGAAAATATAATTTTCTCCTGAATGTGACAGGATAGGGCATAATCTGGATATCTGCACAAACCACAAAGGGTTGTGTTGTGGGGGTAATGACCAGAGCATTCTAGAAAAAAATAGGTCCAAGTTCCTGCAAGGAAAAATATGTAGGGAGAAGCAGTTTCTCCTTTTAGACTGACTGACGTAACTGGGAGAAGGGAGAGTAGATAAGCTTTTGGGCCTGCAAGCCCTTCTCCAGGTCTGCTAATTGCCAACCCACTTAATGCAATTTGTGCTTACGTTTTCCCATAAATGTTTTGTGTATTACTTCATACTGAATTTTATAAGAAGATACAGCTTGTGCCTTATTTCTTCGAAGAGTTTTCATGTGAATATCTGTGAAGATTGACTGTGGTTTCAAATGGTAATTCAAAGTCCTCTGCAATGAAATTGAGAGCATCTTGATCAGGGTCTATATAGTTTTTTCTATGTCTCTGCCTAAAGAGTGGGTTTTAATAGCATTATTTTTTTAAAAAAAAACAAAAACCAAAACCACCACCAAAACCAAAAAATCACAAACAGAACAAGCAAGCAAGCTAGACTGACAGCCCCAGAAACAGAACTTCATGTTTTCTCCCTTCTAGAAAAGGGACAGCATAAGCAGTGGTGGTTCCCATGTACACAAACCTACTAATATACAAATAATACCCAAAGACAGGATAGGGTCCACGTAGATCTTAGACTGCTTTAATTAAGTAAGCAGTGGCAGAGGCAGTTGTGGGAGGCTCAAGGATGAGACTGGCCAGGGTCCAGCTAACTTCACACTGGTGAAATAAAAATTGCATATTGGAACTCTGTGGAGGGTCTGCCCCCTCTCTCCTGTGTCTGCAGGCAATGTGGGGGGTAGGGGGGGGTGGGAAAGGTAGGATGTATCTTCTGTGTTTCTCCTTGGGGGGACTGAACTGGGAGATTTGGTTATCAGCTGAGGGAAAGCAGCTGTCTCCAGATGACCCCTGTTAGTGGCTTCCTGAGTGTACTTAGACAGGTAGACTCCATAGCCAAAATAATGACTGCACCAAGAGCAGGGTCACAGTCATAAACTCCTGTAGAAATGACTCAGATGAGTCTACATGGCCAATTTTAATTGTCCACAGGCAAGAGCTTGCCCTTACCACTTTCATCTGAGACCACCTTGCTTCTCAAATTCTTGCATAACCTGATCTGCTGCATCTTGCATGATAATCTTCAGGTGCTGCTGTGAAACTCAAGAATAACTTGTGAAATTTGTGTGTGGTTATACCTACTTACTAATGAATAGCTCACCATAACTCTCACTTTCAAGAAGGAGGCAGTGTAGCTTTTTATGTCTAAACAGGATGCTGTGGGTTGTTTATAATATAGAATTAAAATAACATCAGTTATAGTTTTGTGTCTTTTCAAGTATCTATACCTTTTCTGCAATCTGCTAACATGAATAAGAAATGCAAAATGATCATATTAGAAGTCTGTTCTAATTATAAGCATATTTTTATCCATGTGAAGGACTGTTCCAGTCACCTTGACATTTCTCTCTAGAGAATGGCTGCTAAAAATTTCATGTGTTTTTGCAATAAAATACTAGAGAACCCTGTAGTTGATTGTCCTACAATAATAAATATAAAGAATTTGCCTTATATGTGGTACAACGAGGAAATTATTGATATTTTTGTAGACCAGTAGCATTTACATTTTTGCAATAAGAAGGCAACTTGGCATCTGTGACCTGATGATTCTCACTTACTTTTAAGAAAACCTTCATAAATCCCTTGTGAATCTCTTGGTTAGAATGGGGAAAAATCCCCACTGTTCTTTAGTAGAGTCTGTTTCTACATACTTAAAAACTGTAAATAAAATTGGAAAGGCTTTATTATTCCAACTTGGAAGAAGATCTTTGTTGACTGTAACTAACCCACAAGTCAGTTGTTTTAAAATGTTGACTGCTTACTCTGTTATTCCTTGACAAATGTGTTAGGGTTATTCTTTTTTTCCAATCAGTTGAAATATTGACATGAATGTTAATAGTCAACGTCACTTTTTTTGATGTAGCTTGACATAAAAATCAGATTCCTTTCTGCCTTCACATCTATAAAATTGCTAAACTATAAGCACATCATAACAAACACAAAATAATTGTCTCAGGGATGGGTGTCATCTTAAGTTAAGGGATGTAGTTTTTGAAGGCAGGAAGTACTGTCCATCCACGCTCCTTAACTTCTAAGGTGTGGCACTGAAGACCCTTCGACGTTAGGATCATCACAGGAAAGGCTTTAATTTTAAGGCGCTTTTCACTAATGGAAATGTTCTTGCTTTTGCAGGTGTCTCTTTCAGGAGCTGAGTGGCTTCTTGCTGCAGGATAGAGTATGGAAAGCCTCCCACTGAGGACTCATCTTCCATGCAGTACTGAAGAGCTGACCATGGTGCGATGTGGCTAAGATCTGCGGACAAACATACAGGAAAGTAAACTGTGATGATAAGAATGTCTCACCTCAGGTGACTGGGGAACATATTTTGATATATAGATAGTGAGAGAACCCACTTCATTTGGACTCTCCTCTGAAGCGTAAGTGGAAAAGAGCAGAGGCCACATGTGAGTGGGCACTTGTTTGCAGGGAAAACCTGCTTAAATGAAGCAAGAACTGAGAATGACATGTGTGTTAGAGATGTGCAATGTCATCCTAGGGTGTTTGGGTGCTAGACTTAATGCAGCCATCAATGTAGTCTGAAGGAAATATGTGCAAATGAATTGTTAACACATGCATTGTTAAGAGGACTAACTCACCAGAGACAGGCATAACAGCTGAACTATTTCAGTCCCACAAAGAGATGAGTGTTGGCTGGGCAAACGTTGCTGAAGAAAAGTGTATTTCAAAGAGGAGCTGGTGCAGAGGTAACTGGCTTCAAAAGGTCTCCCATGGACTACTCAAGAGAACTTCTCACCTTCCTGCACTAGTGGCAGTTTTACCATTGAGTTTGCTGAGGCCAGGATTTTGTCCTGGGAATTAAGATTAGAGAAGTCTGTGTTCTGGTGAACATTCTCAAAGTGGAGCTTGAAGGGTTTTTTTATGGCCTTTGGTTGCAGTGCCTGTGGTAACTTGGAATGAAAGACGTTGAGTTAGTGATAACTGCTGGAAGGAAAATAATTCTCGGTCTTTTTTGCTCTCCAAAAACAATCACCATCACTTAGATTTAAAGAATAAATTTCCTCATGAGAAAATAAGTATTTAAAGGCTGCCTTATCTATTTTAGCTGTACCTGAGCTTATAAAGTTTAACTTGAATGTTTTTGGTGAAAATATTTGCATGGTTCTTCTATAATTCTGCTTAAAAGGACTGAAGGAGTGAGACAATTTGAACAGCATGTTAAACTGGGAACTTGGGAACAAACATTTGTGGAAAGAAAAAATGTAATTAATGTGGATTGTAGAGTTCAAGGGTAGATGCACTGGAGACTGTCCCATTTCTTATTTTTCATTAATTACTAGGGGTTTAGATATGGTTTAATTGACAAATAGTATAATAAGCATTAATTTTGTCTTTTAGAACAAAGACCACTTTCCAGAAAAATCTGATAGTGAAGAAGAAAATGTGTGAGCTATATGCAACTTAGAGTATTCCAGTCAGTTAGTTGTCTATTATTGCATTTTACCTCATTAAATATTCACCTAAAAGTTCTCGATTTCAAATTATTATGGGAATGCTGATTTCCATCTTTGTTATTTATTGATATACCTCTGTTAGTTTTGGGGAAAGATCCAAAATGTAACTTTTAACGTTTCAAAGCGAATGTTTAAATGCAAATAAGAAGCATTCCAAAGTTATTTAAATTATTTCCTTGTTTAAGTTCTGGGTTCTTGAAAGCTTGGTATACCTGGAGGGTTTTTTTTGGCTGTTAGAGAAATTAAAGGAACAATGCTTATAACTGGAAATTAGTAGAACCTTAGGTTTTAGTGGCTTGTAATTTTTTTAACACCTAAAACCAATTCTGTTGTCTCTGGGAGTAAATGTAGAGAAAAATTTAGAATAGTTTCTTGCAAAGTTGAAATGTCTCTATGCTTTGGAGTAGATACCTGATGTCTTTTGATGAATAAGGGGCAATTTTTCTTGTTGTTAGTGTACCTCATGGTGTTCCTGTGAAAAATCCCTCAAATTTAGTGAAGTCGTAAGCCTTTGAGAAATTTCTGTTTACATAGTCCAGTGATGTTTGTAAAGGAGAGCTGGAGAAAATCCATTAATATTGCTTTCCTATCTCTTTTTTTCTTAACATTTTCCTCAGGATTGCTTCTCCTAGAAGGATGCTTTACCTAGCCCCACTGTCACTATTCATGTGCACATAAGATTTAAAAATGCATAAATTAGTTTAATGTAATTATTAAAGATGTGTCTTAAGTGACCAGAGAAAATTTTTTGCTTTTTATTCTTGACTTTCAGAGCATCAAGGGTCTAACCCAATTCCCACTGCAGTCCAGAGTAGGTTTTCTGCTTGGGATTACATCCCAGTAGCTTAATAAGGTACACTGTTAGAGTTTATTACTATGGTTTAAAAACATTTCAGTGGTTGTAGGAAATCTTAACTTCGACCAGACCTCTGACAAAGACCTGTCCCCTTTTGATAGTCTCAGTCAACATCCTGCAGTGCTAATGCTGTCTGCAAAATAACATTCATTAATAATTTTGACAAAGGTCAGATGTCTTCAGCTTTAATAATGGTTCCAAATTGTTTAAATGCTAGCAGAGGTATTACTTTAGTAAATAATTGTCCTTGAAGCTTTATTTTTAGAAGAAATATTGTTTTGCAGTTTGCATTCACGTGTGTTTAAAACATCATGTGTGTGATGTTTCTTACCAAAGGGAACACTTTTACTACTATACTAGAATTGTTTTCCCCATTCACTTAAGAGAATTGTTTGAAACCTTACATAGTCTCTTCCTAAAGGAAATGTTTTTCACAGGGCTACCTGGATTTTTTTTTCCTGCCTTAATAAAGCTTGGTCTTTTTTGTAATACAGTTTTAACTTGGAACATAAGGTCACAACAAAATTTATATATTTTGATCTGAACTAGAGTTCTTTCCCCCAAATACAATTACGGTGTATGTTCTCATCCTGTGCTGCCTAGAGGAAGGCTGACTGTGTGCTAATAGGTTTGGGTGAGGCTACTAGTGCGTTTCCCAGTCATGTGCCTGGCTTGATCTATGGAACACAAATGAGCTGAGGTGCTTTCTCATGCTCTTTCTCGTGCTTTCTCATGCTTAGGGTGAGAAGAGCAACTCTGCTTTTACTCTGAATTTCTTTGCTTTAAAGGAATATAAAGGCTTTAAAGAATGCTTCACTGTATCCAGAAAAGTGCCCTGTGATTAACTGTGTTGCTGGTTTGTACCTCATAGAAGGTCCTTATATCAAATACTGGAGATGTACAGTTGCTTTTTGCTTCTGAAACACACTGGAAGAGGCTCTAGGAGAGTAATTCTTCGTGAGTATGTCCCTGTTTACAGATGAAGGCTAAGTTGTCTTCAGCAGACCTCAAAGAAAGCAATAGTCATTCACTTCAACTCCACTTCTTTCCAGTGTGTGGAGTCAGGCCTCTAGAGTGAGACTGACCGAGAGGCAGAAAGGTCAAGTTGATGCTGCAGGGGCAGAAGTGTTTCCCTTCTGTATGGAATAAGAAAAGCTAAGCACGGGTAATCCTTCACATGTATCTATACCCAGGAAACATAGGAGAATGTACAAAAACCATGTGAGAGTTGTGGAAACATTGACTGTCACTGACTAGAATTTTGTTTGAGTCACAGCAAAACTAGTAAATGGTCTTGTAAGAAACTTAGTTAAAATAGGCTTTCTGACTGCCAGCTTTGCACATTGCCCAAGAAAGTAACAACGAACAGCTTGCTATACTGTGCCATTTCCCCTACCCCCCTGAGTTTTTGCCTATATCATTTGGGGGAGACTATGAATTCTGTGGATTCATATGTATATCTGTAACTGGAGGCATAATTTGACATTTGAGACCTTTGCTACTGTGAATGATACAAGAAAAATGAAAGTCACAATTGATGTTCAGGTACCAGATTAAGTTTGAAACGTGCTTCCCACTTATTCCTATGAGCAAAAAAAGTTCTTGGAGACACAAGTACTATTTGTTGTTGCTCTTGGACATTGTTTTGTGTATGTGATGGCCCTTACCAGAAACAAGTCTTACTCCTTTCCCATAAAGTAGCCTGCAACTTAGTTTTTCAGAGATTCAGTATAACTTGTCTGTGCGAAGATGATTCACATTGGTTAGCTGAGGCGCATAGCAGAAATACCTGAGCAGATTACAAACTAGCTGCCTCTTCCTTTTTTGAGACTGCAAGGGAAAGGAACACATGGTTTACAGTTGGCAAATTCCAAGGCAGCTTTCACACTCATTAGCATACAATATCCCAAACCCCTCCATGGCTGTGCTGTGATCTTTCCTGTTGTTTGGGACAAGTGAGCTTGCTGAGCAGATGTTAGTGGGAGTGTCTGAATGAGCAGAAGGGGTTCTGTCTCAGTGAGAAAAACATTGACTGGGTCCTGTTCTTCAGTTTTTCAAGACTGTCTGAAACTTGAGAGCTACCTATGTAAAAACTAATCTTTGGATTGTTTGTGTTTATGTTCATCTGGATTGAAGCTGAATGGAACAGGAACATCTGAATTATGGACAGACTGGTAATGACAGGCAAACTACATAATCAGGAGCCATGATGGAGCTGCCTAGTGAAGTGCTGTTATAATACTCTTTAAAATATAAAACCAAGCAGTGTTAGTAATCTGTATCACAGCAGAAGCATTTTTTTAGAGAGAAGATTCTCACATTTGTACAGGCACTTGAAATAACTGTTTACATTGTCACCTGGTAATTCAGAGAATTGTGAGGCTGAAAAAGGCCGAATGATCTGTAACGTACAAGTAAATCCAATTTATATAGGTTTTTTCAAATGTAGTGATTGTTCTCCTTTAGTGTTGGGTTTTGGTCTTTTTCAGCAAGGGCTACCAAAATGCAGCTCTGCATCACAATTTGGGAGCTCAGTTCCAAAGCTCACGTACAGGATATTTTCATCCATGATGCGCAGGAGTGCTAACTCCTGAATATATAAACAAATTAAAAGTGGTCTACAAAATAAGATCTTTTCTTCGCATTTTCCATGCCTTTCTTCCACTTCTCTAAACTTCCTGAGTGGAGGTGTATTTCTTTACTCTTTCTGGTATGTGAGCAGCTTCTGGGGTGGCTACTAACTGACCATTGCTTTTCAGGGTGAGCCTGGTCTGGAATCCAAAGCTGCCAACTGACAAAAGCATATATTTTATTGGCATATAACAAAACACCTGCCTGCTGCACTGAACGTGGTGGCTTTGCTACCTATAATTTTCTTATGGAAAATCTTTGGAGTTTTGTTCTACCACTGATCTTTTTTTCTGTTGTTTTTCCTCAGTGAGTTATTAACTTCCTTGCCAAGATTTTCCCGGTCCTGCACATTGAGTATTAGATGTGCAATCAGCTGCTGTGCCAGAATTTTACATGGTTTGCAGTGAATGTGGCAGCTTTTATCAGCCCTGCTTTAATCCATTATGTGGATGAAAGCCCTGCTGGCTTTCAGGCTTCCTGCTTCTCATACAATACTTACTTCCACACCAAAAGTGCCAGGTATTTCACCTGGCACGTGACGGCCTGTAGCAATGGGCCAGTTTATAGGCTTACTGTATGCAAGATGAAGTGTGATATGTCCATCAGGCAGGTCTGGTGCATTTGTGTTCTGACAGGGAGGGGGACCAGCACTGAGCTGAAGCTGGGGGCTGAGGTACCCTTGCCTTGTGCACTGGAAAAACCCAAACCATGGCTGGACTGTCCTAATACTTCTGTGCCAATGGGAATATTGGAATATATAAAGATGTCTATGTTTAGGGTATATAGAGGAAGTCTAATCCTCTTGATTTTCCTGCTTTTTCATTAGCATCTGACATGTGAACTTACAGAAATGAATCCTCAACCCCCTTTCCCTTTCCACACAAGTAAAAATAAAAACAGTTTCTAAAATTCCCAGGACTCCTACTAAAAATATCACACTAATCTCTATGGCTTAAACAAAAGCACTAATTATAAATTCCTTTCAAACATAAAGCAGTGACTTACCTTTTTGCTCTTCCAGGAGGGCAGTCTCTGTAGAGATAGCCTTGGAAGTGCTGTCTGAAAGGACATCACTGCTGCTGAAGCTTTAGCACCTGCCTTGCTCTCCTGGCATGCTGGATCTTTACAGCTATAGGTGGCAGGAGACCTAATGCTGGGATGTTGTTTTGGGTACATAGCTTACCACCTGCAGCAGAAAAGGCATAGCAGGGGAAATAATTAAATGCTGTATAAAATACATATGTTTCTAAATAGGAAGAACTAAACCCAATATCCCAAAGAAAGCCTTTGGAAATTAATAAATATGTAAGGTAACTTGTGATTTACGCATTGGTAATCTTTATCCATAGCCATCTAATTAATCTTCAGTTTTGCAGGCATTTACATGTGTTGTTTCTTTTACAATTACCAATCCAAAAAGATGAGCAATTGTAGTAACTTAAAGGAAATTCCATTAGTGTTTGTTAAACAGAAGTACAAATCATGGGATTTTGCCTCAAAATGGAAGTAATGGATCTGATACTGAATTTATAGGGGCATGTTTATAGTATACTTTTAAGAAATTGTAATAGACACCATGCTTTTCCTTTGCTCTTAGAAATAACTGTTCTGTCTTATATTCCACTGGGTAACTGTACACTGTTGAGTACTGAATTTTTAATGTTGATCACTAGCTTATAGAAAACAATTTCTGCCTTACTGGCCTTAATACTTGTAAAGTATTAGTTGTACAACTATGCTTTCTGTTCTTATATTCTCCATCAAGGCTTCATTTCCAGAAACAACTTATTTGCTGTAGAAAAAGGTTTTAATTAGGACATATTAATTAATAGGATTCTTCCCTTAATTTGAAGTTTTTTTTCTGGAAATTCTGTGTTTCAGTCACATAAATAGCTGCATACCAGCACAAACACACTTGAGATAGCCTTAAATGGGTTAGCTTGAATGATGTAAACAGTTTTGCTTGTAATTTATCTTTCCTAAAAGCTATAAGCTGTGTGTAATTGTGATGCTGAGGAATGCTACGCCATTCAATAGGGTGCATACAGAGCACTACGAAAAAGAGCTGTATATATTTAATATATTCAGATTTACATATATTCAGGTTTATAACTGAAAATCAGTTAGGATGACTAACATTAGGCAAAGGCAGTCTTTTCTGATTAGGCTGACTGATCTTTCTTGTAGTGGGCCTGCATGCTAGCATTCATCCTTCCTGTATCTGCCTTCCTGTCCTCCAGAGCAAACTCTTGATGGCCTGTTTGGGATCTGGTGAAGCTACCTTGATGTATGTCTGGATAGCCTCCAATGGCCATCTGGTGCTGCTTAGCTGTACCTTCTGGCCCAGAAATGAGATCATGCAGGGAAGGAGCCAACAAGTTCTCATGGCCACTGGTCTCTGGCTTGGATCCGTAAAAAAGAGCTCCTGGAGTAAGGGAGGTAAATGAAATAGAGATACTAGTCGGTGTTTTTGTGATTCATTCCCTTAACCAGTTTCTTGGAAAAAATAGTTTCCAAATGCCTTTGTTCCTGTTGTTCTTTTGTATTTTTTTTTTTGAGGACCCTGAACTTGGCAAAGTCAGAATGCACAAAAGCTCCAAGCAGTGTCTTCAGATTTTTCTTGATATCGGGAACCTGACAAACACAACTTAATTCCTCACCCTTGTGCAGTACTGAGCTGGTAATTGCCAACTAGGAAAGCCCACCAGGCTGCAGTCAAATTAGGAACACATGCTAATGTTTATTTTAGCATTTCTGACCTTAGAAACTGAGGGGGAAATTGCATATGTTGCCTACGTGACATACATGTAACTATTCCTATTTCATTGCATAGTGGGCTTCTCCACACAGATTTTTCCTCTTCTCTTCAACTATCTTTGATTATTAAATAGTAATGGACATTTTACGCAAATCAGAGGTGTCTGTTAGCGGGAATGAAGTTTCTTTCATACTAGTAAATGAATGCAACTCATATCAAGTTGATCAGGAATTGCATGTATATGGGATCCAGCTCTAAAGTAATAAGGATAGTGCCTCTAACTTTTGTTCCTAGATATATATCTGACACTCTTGCAGTTATTGTGGGTGATGAACACCTATTTAATGAGGTTTTTCTGCTAGATTTCTCAAGTGACACTGTAAATTCTTTGACTACGCTGATGATTGTGATAACCTGTGTTATACTACAGTATTTTTATCATGTTTTCAGGACTGTCCTTTCCTTTTATTCTATTATGTCAAAATATTAGAGAAAGCATCTGTGAATTTTCTTTTTGTTGATCTGATGCACTTTTTCTGCACCAGTGGATGTCATTAGCCAAATGAAAATTATTCCTCTCAGGTGACAAGTCTGCTTGAGTAGACAGGCAGATGAGGATGACACAGAGAAGGAAAAGTGCAAATAAAGACTAAAATGCTATGGCCTATGTTACAGATGCAAGCAGACCAACTGGCTGCTAATGGTCCCTTCTAGTTCCAAAACTCTGTGAAAGCACATGCAGGGGGAGGAGTGGGGAAACTGAAGAGGCCAGGAGGTAAACTGAAGGGAAGGGTAGCACTGTAGTATACATGGAAAAACTCTCTTGCTCTGTTTTCAGTTTGCAAACTCCTGATTGTGTTGTTCTTTATGACATCTGTGGTTCAGGAGTTACATTAATGCCAGGCATACTGGGGAAAGTAATTGTCTTTTCAAGTAAGTGACAAGAGGAATAGTTTCCAAATTTTGCATTTTAAAGCAAAAAATAATTTAAGCGTTAAATAGTGATGTCTGAGTAACAGCTTCAAACTAAGTTTTCCCTAGGTATTTCTATTTTCTTATTCACAAAACAAGTAAAAAGCCCCATGCCATCTCGAGTAATGTATCTCAAAAGTTGTCATGCTGTCTGTGAAAGGCAGATTAACAGAAGAGATTTTAAAAAAAAAAAACAACAACCAAAACAAACAAAAAAAACCCCAACCCCAAACATAATACTGCCAGTTGTTGAGCTGAATTGATGGACCTACTTGGAGAAGCAGGAGTTGAGATGCATGTATTACCCAGAGGACTAGCAGGCACAGGTCTCCAATGTTCTGAACTGGTGAAAAGAGGAGATGACCAGATGGCTGTTCACAAGCTGTTTTGTTTTTTGAGGGAGCAAAGGTATTTCCCCACCCTTCTTTTTTTGTACTGTGTCAATGCTGATTGTAGTGAAAGACATGGCTATTTCTTTGTTAACAGGGGCAGGGAAATCGACAGGTGTGCAATGTAACTGCTGGAGGACCTGCTTATCTCAGGTGTCTTCTCTCTTTGCTTTGCCTAAGCTGAGAAATCTGTAACATTTTCTGTCTTTGTTGTCTTGGCAGCCCAGATTCCAAATTTGATCATTCTTCTGGCAGTGTGTGATGTTGCAAAGTAACCGTGGGAGGGCCACATGCAATCTGCAGAGTTCTATGATGTGCCCTGTGGCCTTCTGTCTTTTTATAAAGAGGTATGGCCCTCAGAGACTACAGGTCCCAGCAAGCAGTGCTCCATTTTGATCTGATAAGAAAATGCTCAAATCTAGATGTGCATTGCATGTTAGGGCGTGCTAGCAGCATGAGCCACACCTTGGTATTTGAGATAAAGGTGGCTGCAGACTGCTCCAGCCAATGCAAAGTAGGTGCAGCTCTGGCCACAGGCTGAACCTTTCTTTTTCTCCCTCTGCCTTTCAGTTTAAGGAATTATTTTTTTTTTCCTATCCAGTACTGCAATGGGATTATGGTATATAGCATGTTAGCTGATAATTTTGAATAACTCTGCTTTTGATTTCTGGTTTCTCCCAGATGCTTCTTTTACCTCCTCTAAGATGGCTACCCTCATGTGCTGTGCAGGAATGGGCAAAACTTTTGGAAGTGACTGATTGCTTCAAGAAAGGGCAAGACATCCAAGCCCAGTTTTTACTTGCCAAAGAGACCTGGCTCATTTAGACAAGCTTTGGCTAAGCAGTCTGAAATCTGGGGTGGTTTATCTGATATGATTTTTTTTAAAGTTTGTCCAATATGGGGAGAGACTTTACCCTACTTCGACAGCTGAGGAAGCTAGGAAGCTGAGGAAGGAGCTTTGACACACCTTTGGACATAAACAATTTAAGACACCTGCTCTGAAATGCCTTCAGATTAAGAGCACAAAAGCTGACTCTGCTTGGATGCAGTTCAGGATGGGAGCAATCCCTTTCTCCCAGTCTTAGGCTAGATACCTTAAAAGATGGTTTGCATGTAGCTTACTTCTCTATAGCAATACCTTTCTGAGTCCTGTCTTCAGCTGCATCTGCATCTGAACGAGCAAAGGCATGACCAAGAGTTCCTTTGGGTTTTCACTGCATCTCAGATGTTTCTTAGGGAGTGTGTAAACCCTGGGTGACTATTCTGAGACTGCAGCTAACTTCAGTGTTTCTGGTATCTGTTGTAAATCATGAACCCAAGATACCAAGTGCCCTGAACACTCTCTCATATTTATTTCTTGCTTTGTAGTCTTGTTCAAAGAAAGTTCAGTAGAGCAAAGAAATTTTTTTCATATTCTTTTAAAATCCAGATAAATACTGCTGATCACCACAAGGGTAGCACTGTTGGATTGACCAAGAGGCCTTTTTGGCCCAGTATTCAATCTCAGTCCATGGTCAATAATGTACTTGTAGGGAAAGAGTAGAAATGACATTATATGTGAGAAAAGAGCTTCATGTTGGAGTTCTCTCCTGCTTAGGAGCTTGGGCTTCTTAAGTTAGCAGCTGCTGCTGGATCATGGTTACATCTCCTGATGACATATTTTCTTTCACCCTATGTCCCATATATACACTTCTGCAAATTTACAAAAAAAAATAACATTAATACTTGGAGTTAGTACTTTATATAGCTGTATAGTATAGGTACTACATGAAAAGCTGCATGAAAGCAAATCAGATGCTTCTACTCCGTTCTGCTTTATGTTTTGTATATTTTGAAACTTTGAGATAATTCTCAAGGCTGTAGTTTGGCCATGTATTATCTCTATTTCTAATTCTTATTGAACCCTGAGATCTGGCTTTTATCTCAACCTGATAAATAATGAAACCTTTGGCTATTAGGCTTGAGGATAAATACCTAAATAAAGAAGAGCAGTTAATGAATAAGTACCTGGTCAACAGAGATGACAGTGAATAAAGATACCTGTCAAACCCTCAGCACCATAAAAGTAAGCACATTTGGCCTGATCCAACATCTGAAGAATTTCCACTGATTCCAAAGGGGTGCCTTATTACCTTGCATCATATGAATTCTTATCTTTGTATGCGTTTTCTTTTTTTCTTTTCCTTTTCAAGCTCAGCTGTATTACTTGATTTGACCCCCCTCTGCAGCACTGTTTTCTGTAAAAAACAGCTTCATGGAGAGGAGTGGCATCATGGTATACTAGGAACAGCCTATTGGCTAAAGGCAACGTAGAAAGGTTGATCAAGTGCTTTTAAGGGAATACCCAGCTATTGAAGCATGGGTTTCTCCAGAGTAATACTGTAGTAAGGCAAGTAAAAAAGTCTCAGATAGAGACTTTAAGAAGTCTGTACCAGTTCTCTATTCTTATTATAGGGCATACTTCTTTTGCTTCCACTGCAAGGCATCATATAGTTTGGTTGATTTTTAATCAGAGCAAGTTTTAATGAATTTACACCTGCAAGTAAACCCATCAAACTGCTGCAGTGACAAATCTATCATGGTATTTCTATCCAAACCCCATTTTATTCTGACTTCCTGGCAGACAGGAGTCTTCTCCCCTAAGGCACTTCAACTGTGCTGTCTTTTCTACTCCTGCATATTCTCTTGCTCTGACTCCACCTCAAATATGTCTGCATTTTAGGACCTGGTTATCCTACTATTGTCCCCTGGTACAATTACAGCATGATTAAAATATGTAGTATGGCTGGGACCTTGATCATGTTCTAACGTACAGCCCAGTTACTAGCATTGTAACAATGTCACAGAACAACTCTGCTTGTCTTCATAGCATGGGGTGGGGCTTTAAGTGCTTTTCCTTGGCGTATTTCTAGTCATACCATTTGGTACTGTTGCATTTTAATATTGTCACTAACCCTGGTGCCTAGATAGCCCCAGGGATGAACTTACAAATATCCCTACACAGCCTTTCCAGCATTTTGCTGCTGTCTGCACCTCTGAAGGTGTGGTAGTATGCGCTTTTCAGTTTCCCCTTATTTTCAAAACATTAAGTACTTGTGGAGTTACAAACTCTCTTAAAAATAAAAGCATATACTTATTTGTTATATATTTTAATTCTGGGACCCTGACCTCAGAGGCCAATCTCTAACTAGTGGTTCTCAAGGACTTTTTCCTTAAGGTCAGGCAGTCCACCAACTAAGCACTCATAATTTCTTAATTTATTCACTTTTGGGCCCTTCCTGGGAAGCATCCAATACTATCCACTGTCAGAAACAAGATCCTGGGCTATATGGAGCACTGGTGTGTCTCAGTTCTGCACATTTTATGTGTCATGTTTAAGTTATGACCCCTGAGACCATTTTATAAGCTATTCCAACTACAGAAGCATTACAAAATCCAAACACCTCCCCTCGTGTCCATCCCCGCACCCCCCCCCCAAAAAAAAAACCCAACCCAAAACCTCAAACACACACAAAGCCCAAAACCCCTGACATTTCTGTGTTGCTCCATTACCACATCTTGTTCTGAGTCTGTGGCAGATGGACTAGGAGGAAAAAAAGCTATTTTTATTAAGTCCTTTTACTTAATGAAACTGACTATCCTTGCTCTTGGCATATCCTTGTTTAGCTATGAAAGAATAGGAGATGGCATAAAGAAGAATGGCAGGTAAAAACAGATCAGTACCTCCAACTGGGAGACACGTCCTGCCACTGAATATGTCATGGAAAAAAGGTGCTGCACTCCAGATGCCACTATGGAGGAGGAATGTTTCCTTATGACACTTTTAAATGTGTTGCATTGCAACAGTGCTTTCTTCCTATCGAGCATTGCCACATACCACACAACCATAACCATTAGGTCATGTATACTTGAGAGATTCTCTGTGCCCTGTAGTCACAGCTAACAGTGACAGCAGCGGCTGTCAAATCAATGCTTCCTTGTATGCTATGTGTTTATAAGCCATGTTGTTCTTCAGGAATCTATCAAGTTCAGGACAAATATGCCTGCGATGTGGCATGGAAAAATGGAAAAAAATATATATTTCTTATCACTGTAGGGCTTCTTTCTTTCAGGGAGATAACTTCCACAAAAAGTAGAATGGGATTTCTCACTCAGAAGATGAAAGATGTTGGTAGTGATGTTCCTAACAAAGCCCTCTGCAGGTTTGTTTAGTTTCAATGTCCCTTGGATTTTCTATATGGTTTTGCTCATTCCTGTGCCTATGCTCTGCCATAGCAGCCTTTGTGACCTGGAGACCTTTCAGCTATGTGCTCTAGAAGACAAGAAAAGGAAAACTTTAATAGAAACACTGATCAGAACAGTGTGCTGTTCCATTCTTCCTGGAGCCCATTTCCATGTTTTCTTTGAATTTCTGTCATTTGACTTTAAGATAGTCTTCATATCTAACAAACCTGAAATGTTCTGCAAAAAGTAGGTATTCTGAAGAAATTGTGCTTAGTCTACCACCCAGTTTCCAATCAAAATGATATTTTATAAAAGAATATTTACTTATTTACTTATTTACTTATTTACTTATTTATTTTAGTCTGAGTTCTATTTGTATATTTGTTTCTTGGCTGGGATGTTTTCCTGCTGGTTTAGTGAGCTGAATCAACTCTTCCAGGAATCAAATTAATACCACAGCAGGCACAAATACTGTATGACTAGAGCAAGAAAGAGAAGGAATAAGTTTTAAGTTTTTCTGTTCTTTGTTTCTAGCTAGAGTGCTTAAACAGATAACATTTTTTTAGTCTGTACACTTTTTCTTTTCACTTTATGTACTGCTTGGTCTCAAGAGGCCCTTGACAGTACTTTCACTGACTTCAGTGTAATAGATTGAGGTCCTCTAAAAGGTGACACTTCAATGGTACATTGATGCAAGGTATTTTTCTTATATGAAGTCTCTGTAACAGTTTTCAGTTTATTATTTGTAAGCAGGCATATTTTTCAAGTCTTATGAACAGTCCAGGTATCACAACGCTACTTAGCAAAATAATCCTACAGTTTTGAGAAATAGACTTTAAGACAAGAGCATCATAAACTTCACCTACACTCTCTGCATCATCTCAGCACAGTGAGACAATCCTAAATATTTTGTTTTCTTTTAAGATTCTGTATGTTTCTAGTCTCTAAACACCTTCCACTGTATGCTGAGCAATGTGACTGCCATCTGTTTTGTGCTGAAGCCAGAGTATACATGGTTTTGCTGTAAGACACACTCCATTGTGCCCATTCAGTACTAGTTCTGGGGATGCCTGAGAGGATTCAGAGCTGTGGGCCAGGAACTGGCTGAGAGGCAGCAAAGTGGAGCAGTGAACAGTGAGTACCTGTAGGACTCCTGAGCAGGAGGCAGTTTGGCTCCAGGTAGTGTCCTTTGCAGCCCACAGTCTCCATTCTCTCGCTAATGCCCAAACATGTACTTGGGCTCTCCTGCTTCCAGGTGTTTCTTGTCTTCCATAGCTTTCTACAAACTTTTCTCTGTCCTCAGGCTCCTTTAGAAATAAGTAACTCTGTCCTACAGGAAAGATGTTTGTGAGGTTCAAAGCAGAAGTGCAACATCTATGGGAAATCAGAGCAAGTCTAATTTTTTAGGTTGAAATGTTGTGGGTTTACACTCCTGTCCAACATTGAGAGCTATGGTGCCTTGTAAAATAGTGAGTTTGTCTACGAGAATCTCTATCGTATTTGGTGACAAGTGAATGATGCTGGTTTATGAAATCATGAAGAAGTTGGTACAGATGGGCTTCAGCAGTCTGTGCTCAAGGAAAGCAATTGAGATTTCATTCTTGTTGCAGTGCATGGAAAGCTCCTTGTTCACTCTTAATGTGCATGGGCACAGGTTAAGTTTTAATCTAGTTGAGAATTCATGCTGTATTCCAGGAAGTGGTGTTTAGCTTCAGTGATTTTGTTTTTCTTTAAGGTTTTGACCAGTACTTTGGAATTTAAAACTATGTATCCTGAAGAAGGCATAGAAGTGTAATTTGAATGCACACTGTATTAAGCGCTCACATCCTGTATCCTAGAAGGAATTTCACCAAACAGGGGAGGTATTCATTGAACTAGGAGCAAAGCAGTGTCAAGTTGAGAAGGAAATTACCATGGAAATGAGTTTTAAAAGCCCGAGGCAGATGTAGGGAGAGGCACATTGTACCGGGAATTTTCCTAACACACTCTAGTTTATATGGCCTTTCCATTACTTCAACATCAGCGTATAAGAAATCCTTGGCTTGGAACACAGTCTCTGAATTTCAGCAGTTTTGTGCTCTTGCTGTAGGCTGGCTTCCCTCTTAAGAGAAATTAAACCCAGCCTCAGCTAGGATTGGGGCATCTGCTTCTATAGGAATGGCCTTGCTTGGGGCAGATGAGAAGTCCTTGCAGCTCAGCGTTTTGTCTCTCTGTGGTCAGTAATGGATGCTTAGGAGGGGAATGAGGGAAATATATTAACTTCTTTCCTACTATATTCATCCAGTGCTTGCCAAGGAGCAGCTGAGTGGGTCTGTGGGTTTAGTAATTCTTGATTAGTTTTTTTTTTCCTTCCACAGATTTGTCGTCTTTTTTTTTTCTCTCTTTTTTTTCTTTTAAATAGCACGTTTCAAGGATCCTTATCTTGTGGTAATGAGTTCCACAGCTAACCTGCACAGTGTGAAGAAACCTGCCCCATCATATATCTGCCTAATAATAATGTGTAATGTCCCTCAACATTTTCATGTTTTAGAGAAATAGCAAATAAACTGCCTATTCATTTCCTCCATGCTCTTTATGATTATACAGACTTAGATCATGTTTTCTTTTAAAAGATTTTTGAGCGATACATAAGCGGATTTGTTGACTTAGTTCATTGCAGAAAGATGGTGGTACCGGTAGAAAGTGATATATTTTCAGGAACAGCAGACAGGTCCTGTAGTGTCTTCCCATAATTTCTGGATTATTCATATTCCTGAGGCAACAGTGGATCCCTGATGCACTCTGGAATGGATAGATTGCAAGTAAAGAGATACACAGCTTAGGGCAGCATTGGTAATACTTATGGGAATGTTGGCCGTAATTGATGAGAAATGATTGTGTGGGAGAGGCAAATGGGTTGTTAATGTATAAACAAGTGTATATGTTTACAGATTTTTTGGAATTTTGAAGAGCTCAGTCCATTCTAGTCCCTTACAGATTGAAAGGAAATAAACTGTAATCCCCCCCCTTTTTTATTTTTTAATTTTGTTGCTAAAATTATGAAGGGAAGAAAAAGAAAAAAATCCTAATAGAGTGAAATACATGATTTTGTTAAATGTGAAAAAGTGAAAATACTTGGTATGGCTTTTTCTTCAATATACTTGTTTTCATTCAAAGCACATTGTTAAAACTATTCCAGTTGCTCCCAGTAATAGCAGAAATGAGAGTATCTGTTCAGAGTTCTTGCTTAGATGTGTCACTGGAGTTGAGATTACATGAATGTATACAGGTTGAAAAAACTTAACAAAAACTGATTTAGGCACTGAACTGAGGAAGATGATACAAAGTGAGGCTCCAGTTGGAGGCTGTCTCCAAACAAAATGCTATATCTGAATAGCCTAGAAGTTTATCACTTGGTTATATACCAAAGCTTTATGGCTATCCGGTATAGCTTTAAGAGACAAAATTTATGTGCAAAATCTGGGCAACAGATATATTCAGAAAACAAACTCTTTGGTCTTAATGTGTCTTCGTTGGGAAAGTCTGGAGAAAATGGAAGTGAGAGCTTATGAACTGGAAAGTCATAAATTTGTGTCCCTTTCCTGTATCATATGCAGTAAAATTATTAACTTACCAGGCTCAATTATGCAGTACTATTGCTTTGTATATTGATATTAAGAATAATCTGAGGTCCGATTAAACTCCTGTCTGCTGGTATCTGTTCACTGATTTGAATGGAAGCTAGTTTGGACTCCAAATCCTGTGAATCCTGCTACCCGAGAAGAATGGTTACTCTGTTTTCCTTCTCAGCTAGGAAGGAAGCAATGGGTGCATGAATGTTCATTTTCATCTTATAACTTCCTCTATATAATGCAATAGATTTTTTTTTCAAAACCCCTCCCCCCAGTAATAACTTCAGAAGTACCTGCATTATTCTCAAGTATAAAAAAATTCTCTTAAGAAAGATCTTTAACTTTAAATGCCACTGACCTGCACAGTGGATCCTGTCTATTATGCCAGGGTCCTGGGTTCAAGGAGTTCTGAAGAGGTACCTCTTGGATGAATAGCCTGGGCAAATCTGTTGTTCAGTCTGGTTATCAGGTTTGTTCAGAAAATGGAGGTATGTGTGCCAAGGTGTTCCTTTGTGATCCTTCTGCAGCAATAATACATGTGGGAGGACTTCAGTGTCAGTGTCTATCTCATCTCCCTACTGCTGAGGAGTTAACAGGCTGTAATCAATAACTCCAAAGGTGCTTATGAAGATGCCTATAGGTAAGCAGCTAAGCCAGTAAGAACTTCAGAATTATGATCAAGATCAGTTACCTTTTTAGTCTATTCTGATTTTAGCCACATCCTCTGCTTTTGGCCCCCATCCCGGACTCTGCCTCTGTGCAGTGTGTTGACAATGATCTGAACAAGTCACAGTGCTGTGCAGTGTAAGAACTGAAAATGACTTAATGAGGTCTTGGTGCCTTATCTCAAGTACTCTGCAATGCATTGTACTTGTTGCCTGATTAGGGTGAGTGCCTCTCCTGTCGCTCCTGTGGCTCATGAAGGACTAACCTGGCAAGACCTGTTACTCTTCACGGGCTGGAAAGATCTGTGTTCCCTAACATCCCAGTGAGTTGGCATGTAAAGAACTGAAAGGACATAAATGGAAAATCAAATGCCCTCCTAGAAGAGAAATAAATGAACTGTAGGAATAACAGCTCTAAATAATAGTTACCTCCATAAACTGCAAATTCTATAAAACAATTGTGTCTGCCAGTTAGTCATCTTTTAGTTGTGTAGCTTCATGGAATGTATTTATTGGCAGTTCTCAAAACAGGCCACCCTGTACTTGCCCAAGTGTTTCACAGCATAGGAGACATGTTAAAGCCTGTCCATTTTCCTTTGCAGTACAGCCAATTACTGCATTCAGTTACTCTTCCTACATCTCTGTGTATATTTCTCCTCAGCATTCAATCATTTCTTCTAGTGAGAACCATTGTAAACAACAGGTTGATACCATGCAGTAGAAAAGTTGCACAGACATCAATGGCATTTGTTGCTTTTGGACTGTCCAGTCCTGAGAGCCCTCTTAAAAATGTGCAAGACTTGACTTCAAGGTATCGAGTGCTCTCAGCTCAAGCTGGAGTCAGGCAGCATGTCAGGCCTTTGCCAACAAATGTGCCTGCATGTGAGAATATTGGAAAGCCTAAACCTACATCAAAAAAAGATAACACTTCCAAAGACTTACCAAACTCCTTCCTCTGCAAGCTCCTGTCTTGCACAGCTCCACAGCCAGCTACAGCTACTGAGGCATTGAGGAGGTTGTAAAGAAGCTATGGGAGGGATGGCTGAATGGGAGCACCAGAGCTTGTGGTATCTAGGTAAGGGCAAGAGCCAGCACAGGTACTGAGGCAGTGAGGCTATGCTAGTCTGCAGGGCCACCCCTTCCTGGTCTTTGGGGTTTTTTTTTGGTGAAAATCCAATTCTGTGTCCTTAAATGACAGGTGAGAAAGTTGTGCTTTCCATGTAAGGACAAGATGGGTCCTAACCCATGGAGCCTATTGGTGCTCTGCACAGATCTGTTGAGATTGTTACTAGACACTGGGGGACAAGAGCAGCTGCCTTCTTTGGAGACACCAAGCCTGCAGCCTTTAAACTGTTCCCCTTGCTGCCAAATGAGTACCGTAACACAGATATCCTTCCTTGATCAAACCCCAGAGAATTAAGCTCAGATTTCTCTCTCTGTAACTTTCCGATTTCCATGTATAACAAACTAGTCTTCACATCCTGATCAGAAGAAGAGATTTTAGGAAAATGAATCTTTTTTCGTTAATAGAAGTCTTACAGCTTCTTCCCTGTAACAGCCTGCTGTTGTGGCTGGGGACAGCAGGATGGGTTAATCGTGGCCCCATTTCCTGAGGTCTCCTGCAGTCATGATTTGTGAATGCCTGAGAATACCCCTGCTGAATTCTAATTGTTTGTGGCAGTCGGCACATGATTTCAAGTGTTTGGTCACAGCAGTGTTCATTTTCTGCTCTTTTAATCTTTGATGGATGTTGCGCCTGGCTTCACTGATGTGGTTCACGACGCAGTAGGCAGTGATTTCCTATAAGATGTTTTGTCTCGACTACAGAGGTGTAGAGTCCCTATACGATGGCCAGTATTTATTAATGACATCCCAAGGCTTCTAAAGAGAAAGCTCTGCCATAGACCATTAGAACCTAATCTATTCCAAAATGTCAGATGCAGTTAAGCAAGAGCTATCTTGACTGCATGGAGACTTTCCTCATTAGTTGAGACTCTGATTAGAAGACTGATTAAAGGCTTTCTCTTTGTAAAGGTTCACTCTTTATCTCTGCAGATATCCTTACTATGCAAGACATGAGGGAGCTAGCTTAAGGCTCACACAAATGTGTGTATGTGTGTGCACGGTCATTCATGACCATACAGTGTCCATGAATGTTTTAAAAAATGCCCTTAATTAGTAACATGAAAAAAAATCATTTGTGAATATGAATAGGGTTGACTTTTGTTGCACTTTTCAAACTCTTCAGCTGGTGTTATTAGTATGCACTTGCATAAAAGGTCAAATTTTCCTATCACACGTAAAGCTGTAGGATTAAGATTTTAACAGCAATTTGGGGGTTGCTGGGATACAAAGTATTTTGTGTGGAATACTTAGTATCTGAGATCATTACAAGTAGCCAAATTGCTTCCTGTGATTTGAACATTGCTCTTGCTGTTCACTCTAAGTTACAGGATTGTGATAGTGCTGAAATATTCTAGGCTTCTCCTAATGTTTTACCTACAAAGAGCATTAAGCTTTGGCGTATGCCTTTAAATTTCTCATGGTGTTCAGTTAAGATTGCAATTCCATATATAAGCTCTTAGAAGAAAGGATTGTTGTTTCATTATGTGTTTCTATAGTGCTTAGCACAATAAGGATGAGGTCTTTGGATATTTCTGGAGCCTAGATAATAAGCTGGTACTATTAAGAAATAAAAACATCCATGAGGCAACTGTCAAAGCTTCCAAATAATTTTGCAAGATGTAATTTCCCAAAAATTGGAGCTTTCAACTTTTATTCTGGAGTATTTTGTAGTTAACTGCCTTATGCATTTTACAAACACCTTGTTGGGTAATGAGAAATAAACCAGAAAACAATGACAGCTTTAAGAAATTGTATGAAATTCAGTGTTCTCATAACAGGGACTTGATTGTTGTTTCCAGTCTGGTCAGATTAATAGTAACTTAACATTGCTGCCAGTTGATGTTTGTATATGAAAGAAAGAACGAAATATTAAGTGGTCATACTGATCTAGTTACCACTGAACAGATAGTTTGTTTAATTATTGACGAATTTTAGCAGGAAGACCATGCTCTGGAGGGCAGTAAGCATTAGTATACTGCTGTTAGCCTGGATACTGAAGTTAGCCTTAGGAGAGTGTTGACCCTTTATGTGCCAAAGTCAATCTCAATCTTGTTGAACAATTAAAAAAATAATAATCTATTTGTTGTTTCATTGCAAATACCATGTAGGATGTACCTTGTCTTATAGCTGACAGGCTACTAGAAGGTTTGATTTTGCTTTTTCTTGGGTGTCCTATGCATAAGTAACTGAAGTTACCCTTTGGGCTCATGGGTTTGATAAATTCTGGAAAACCTTTTTGGCTGATCCTTTTCGGGGTAGGGTTACCAGGGCTGCCACAGATGGTAGCAGGGCTTCTTCTAGTGAGCTGTCACAGTAACAGCATGTCATAGAGCTAAGACAAAACCAGATCTTTCTACTGTGGAGCTGTCTTCTGACTAGCTTCTAATCAGCTTTGCCAGATTTATCACATACTTGCTGTTTGCTGTCACATCTCCTGTACAAGTGACACAGTTGTTTGTTGAAGGGTCTGGTTTCTCTGTATTTCAGTGGTGGTGACCATTTAGTTAAACTGAAGTTTTCTGAATCCCAGCCCAGTGTTTTTATGCCCTGCTCTGTGTGGCTTTCAATATATCTGTTAACCTCGGCTCACAAATAACAGAGAAAGAAAAATTCTCCGTCCTCCACCCATACAACCTTATACACATATATGCAGGCACACAATTTGTGAACGGTATGTACCATGTTCCTCTTCCAGAATCTCCAGACTGTTTCTTCTTGAATGAAACAGAATAAATAATAGTGTGGATAGACAGCTGACCAAGGAAGGGGAAAGCCTTAAGGGTTGTGACCACAGGTTGTTAAGGTGCTGTGCCACAGACTGGAGGGGAAACAGTTGCGTTTTAATTTATTTCCCAGTTAAAAGTTGAATTCCTCCTTCCAATGCTGTTTTTCGGGAAACATCTACTCTGTGCAGCCAGAGTTTTTTCTGAACACCTGCAGCTGTTGATGACTAGCTGGATTTGAGAGTGTGTTTGAACATCAGGTCTGGCAGTCTCAGTCTGGCAGTAGGTGTGTCAGCTAGATCCTGCAGAGCTTTTCCTAGTGGCAAACTCTGCAAGGCAGTATCTCTGCTTTTTCCTCCATGCCCTCCCATACCCTCCTCGGGGTGCACTTCCAAAAGGTATTTGGCAAGCATCAACCCACACCGTTAAATCTTAAGACCAACCTACTGCAAGATTATCTCCATAAAAGTAAAGCACATAGATGCTCTAACAAACAAGGAAATTTTAACCTTATCAAATCACTGTGAAGCAGATCCTTGGCTCTACTCTGCTGCTTTTACCTTAATGCAGGAATAAGAAATTACAGGTTCAGTTAAATTCATCCCTTTACTTACTCTCCAAGGTTGAATAATTCCAGAGGGATACCTTCAGTGTTTGGAAATCCCTGAGTGAAGTGCTGCAAAGTCAAGATAGGGGCTTCCTACTCTCCTCCCCAAAGAATAAGGAATTTAGTTAGAGACATTAAGACACTGCTAAAATCCTCAGCTGCCCTAGCTCTCTTGAGACTTCCAGGCAGCAGCAAAGTGAATTGTGCTGGGGATGATTAAGTCACTTAATTCCAGGATCAAGGAACTACAGAGGTGGCATCAAGTTGCATTTGTACATGACCCTTTCTGTCACATGAGAACCCGGGCACAGCTCACCATCAGGCCTGTTGTGGTACTTATAAGCTATGTAATCTATCAACCCGTATCAGTGCCCTCACTCTGGTCTGTACCTAGTTCATGAATTAGAGTGCAGATGAAGAGAGAAGATTTTGTCTTTGTTACCTCTTGTAGGCACCATTGGCACAATGTAGCCCTATGGAAAGTCTTTGCATCTCTGACATATGGCATACAGGTCACAGGAGAAAGCGAAGTGAACAACTACTATGAAATGGTTAGAAGAAAAACGAACCTGATGTTGGTTTTTAGACTTTGGTCAACTCTGACTTGTCTTCCAATGTAAAAGCAAGCAGTATTTAAGCATTTGTCTGAGTATGAAAATACATGATGCTGGATGAGGATCCTTTCTATTTGATATTCATCTTACTAATATCCTGTGTGATCAGAAAAGTGGCACAGCATAGCTTGCTTAATTTGAGAATTTACTGTTGTAGACATCTGCGAACCTATCACTGGGTGTATATATAGTACAGATCAAGTTGTAGGGTGTTGGGGGAAAATAATTCTTGCCACAAGTTTGGGATGAACTCATTACATCACTGATGGTGGAGCCAAGAATGAGGCAAAGTCTTCCCAGACAAATCTCAGTAGCAGCTCGACAATATCTCACACCATCAGAGACTGCTGAATAAGTCTCATCCTCTTAAAAAGCCTCACTGTGCTTTTTGCCTTTTTTTTTTTTTTTTTTTTGAAGTAGAGTTGCTGCACTGCAGAAAAGCATCTTGTCATTGGCATGGGTGTAGCTTATTAGTTTTAATAACAATGAGTTATGCAGAATACAAAATCCTATTATGTAATTGCTTTGAATATTATACCATGACTTGAGAAATACAGGAGTCAGTGTGATGATTATCATGTGGGACGGCTGACACTTTCCAATCCAAGGAAAGAAAAAACCCCTCAGCTAGTTAGCATGAAAACTTTTTCCACTTGAATAAAAGTAGAGAAGTTTTGTTCCCTGTCAGGATTCATAGACACGAAATCCACACATGAACTGGCTCCATTGATGCTGATGGCAAAATTCCAGTAGACTTTATGAGAGCCAAAATCCGGCTCCATGTAGGCTTCAAAGAAAGCAACTCTCCATACGGCAATGTGTTTGAGAAATAAGTCACCCTTTGTGAAGGCACAGAGACTATGTTGGCACCATTTAAAACCTCAGGACAGGTACAAATTTCGTCATGACAAATGAACTATAGCTGATAACTTTCAAAGGAAAGAGGGGAAGATTATAGGGAAGATGATGCTAAAGAACATGTTTGAATATTAGGTTAGTTTTATTAGCAACTTGTTAACATCAGTGAACAGTGGTAGTCTTTTTGAGGGTTTTTTTTGAGTCGCTGTGTAGTTAACATCTAGAGGAACAGAGCCAGGGGCCTCATTTAATCTGCCGGTTCTTACCTGATTTCCTCTGTATGCCAAGATGGCTTTTGTCAAGTCTTGGAGGGTGTACAACGCCATCTGTAGTTTTCTTCTGTGTCTGTGGACCTGCAGGCTTCTCCTACCTCCCTTTTCCCATGAAGGCTCAGCTAGATTCTCAAAGTACAGAATCAGTGCACCCAGTCTTGTACTGTAGGTTTCTGGAAGAGACAGAAACAAGCAGTCCTTCTTGATGTGCTTTGCATTTGAAGTCTTGTTGAAATGGGAGCAATTTTCATGAGACTCCCAGCTGAAATAATGCTAAGACAGAAGGAAAAAAGTAGGGTAGGCATTGGAGAGGAGAAAGCAAAACAAAACCTTCAGTCAGTTTGGAGTTTGTCAATTTGTGGCTCACTAACTACACAGGAAATTATTCTTTCCTTACATGCTTGCACCATTGTGGCTTTATCTGCTGTCATCAGCGAATCTATCAAATGAAGCTCTGTTGTCTGTGCCTAGGAATTACTGTACAGCACAGCTAGGACCTGAGGCGCAGTGTTCTCCAACAGACCACCTACAGCAGGAAGTATTGAAAAGCAAGAGTTCAGGCTGTGAATTAATCATCAAGATTTTGCCCACTTTTAATCTGGCAACACACTACATGACTTCAGTGGGGACTTTAATTGGCTTCTCCACTGCAAGAGTTTTATGGATTGGGTCCAGACAAGTCCTGCCCTAGGCAAAGATACGGTAAGCGTTTGCTTAGGGCAGCAGATGTGTTGGGCAGTGACTGTGAGCATGCAGCATACTTTGCCTATAACCAGGCTGCTGCTGCCACCACTGGGGTGGAATCTCATTTGACAGTGGCAGTTGTGGCTTTTATATTTCTTCTTTTATCCTGGTGACAGCAAGAGCAGCAAGATTATGTCTGCAGAGCTTTCTCTTCCCAGCTCTGCCCTTTTCAGATGCATCTCCCCTTCCCCTGGCCACAGCAGCCCTTCAGCCCTAGGAGCAATCTCTTTTGCCTGCAGTGCTGAGAAGGAGGTAGAACAGTTCTGGACCCAGTCTTCAGCATTTACAGATTTACAAAGGATGACTGTTTAGAAGTGCTTCAGGGGATACTTCAGAGTTTTTACCTGGGGTCCAGTGTGTCTGATGGGCTATGGAATATAGAAATTGAAACAAATGTCCTTTTAGGATACTTCTGACTGGATCTGAGAAGTGCCCTAACTCTAGGAAGTACTGCAGGGGCAGTACTGAACACATAAACCACTTAAAAGTGTTCTACATACAAGCAGTGTCATGCACAGTATATTGCTGTGCTAAGAAATGTGACAAAGATGCCTGTTGATAAACTTGTGTGCTAGAGCCATATTCACATCTATTCAGTGTGTCACATTGGTTCTTCAAGACGGTGGGTCACAGATTGGAGTACTTGAGCTGGTTTGCTGCATCACATCAATGACCACTATTGCTGTGAAATATTTTCTTTTTTCTTAATGAGGAAATTAATGGATTTGAAATGTAATAGTACAGGGATCAAATGTCTTAGGAATAAAAAGCAATTGTAGCTTATCTGTTTCAGTTTAAAATGTTTTTCCTTTTGCTTTTTCTTTGTATAATTGATCTCTTTAGAAAGAAGGGGTGTACTATGTTACAGTGTTACTGTAACATTCAAATTGCTCTGCAGCTCTTTTATGCTGTATCTTCTGTGACTACGTAAATCTGGCCCCTCCTAGCTCAAGAAATTTTTCTTTTCCTCACACAAACCCTTAAGTCTTCATATTCATAATTAAGGAGATTAATTACATAATGAAGAGGGAGTTGCTGTAAAATGGTCCTAATATGAGGACTCTTTAAAAAAACCCTGGTGTTTCCCTCAGAAACTCTAGCATCCTTTGTTTGTAGGAAAGGCAACAACAAACATACATCTCAAACAGATTGTGCTATATTAGCTGGGGGAGTCTGTCTCAGCCTGAGATGCAACCCCGTCTGCCCAAAGGTAAGGGAATGGCTGCACTAGAAAGGGTGTATATAAAACAGAGGTGTTGAAACTCTTGTCCCTTGGTGTGCCTGGAATGAGGTGGGTGAGAAGGGCTCTGATCAGTTGTCCTAGGCCACTGGGAGAAAATGGTAATATAAACATACAGCATTTCTCTAGGGGAACGCTGTTTCTGACTGCAACTAATAAGGCAGGGGTTTCCAAATAACTCTTGTAATTGGAGCGTTCGCCTACTTTCTTTGATGTGAAGTTAGGGTGTCATATTCTGGCTCCCAATGACCAGAAGTTATGTTTTAGAATAACTGTTCTGATAGCAATGCTTAATAGGGTGAACAGTCATGATTCTTATGGGAGGTACAGCAGAGATTCAAAATCCACCTCAGGGCAGGATGAAAAATACACAAAGCTGACACTTTCTTCCTAGCCCCTCTGACTCTAGTAGAACTGCAGTGCTGAAGCTGAGAGGGAGGTTTGGAGAAAATTTTGATCTGCATGCTGCAGGCTTTAGCTCTTCAGTTTTTCTGTGTAACTGGATCTAAATATGATCCTTTCAGAAGTAATTCTGAAGATCCACTGAGTCAGGTTAGGGCTGCTGCGCAGCGTGCTGTTGGCGTGAACTCACAGGAGAAAGCTCTGTCCTTGGCTGTAGCTCTAATGTATTCACTTTTCATCGCAACTCTGCAGTGCATCATATAAACGAGTCTGTTCTTTTAGCTATTGTGAAACTCTGATGGAATGTGCTATTCAAACAGACTATTATTTTAAATCAGTATAACAGATGTAGGTTAAAAAAACCATACACAAATCCTAGAAATAGCAGGTTTACCTATTCATCTGATATTTAACACCACAAAGACAATGATTTGGAATTCTATTCTTTTTTGTGTGTTTTGGCCTTCCAAAAGATAATTTTGTTAAGATTCTTTAGTTTTAGCTAGAGCAGACATGTATCTCTCTTACTTTATTGTGCTGTTGGTGATCAAATTTTGATTTTAATTGCAAAGAAGATACTGTAAAAAACTTGTCATTGAAAAGATTTTCAACATCAGTTAACATTCTAAAATGGAAAATATTTAATCTCTGAGAGATACTATGGATAATTTTTGAACAGCAGTTCACCTCTGGTTCATAATGCACTTCCAGTTTCTCCTCGTCTTTTTTTCACCACCAGCCCAATGCCACAGTTTAGCAGGGAGACATTAGGTGTTGAGCCCCAGGAAGATCACCAAGCTCACATCTTGCCTCTAGAACTGCAAGCTTACTATCAGAGCACTCAGCCAGATTCTTTGTTCAGAAATGCATTAATTCATAATTCTGTGCCTTGCAAATGTGCAGCTCCAAATAGCAGAAAAGACAGACTAGCATCCTGGGTTTTTAAAAAATTTGAGGGAGATTTGGTGCAGTTGGTTACTTTTTTTCCCTCCTGCCTGTCCTGTGCACTTGCTGTTCTCTCTGTTCTGCTTCCTTTGCAACATCTTGGGATCTGTGAACCACCACTGTCACACTCCTCACTGTGATCAGGGGTTGTTTCTCTGTTGCTATGGTGGCAAACAGAAATTAGGATCCTTATATCAGCTAAGGAGAGCACAAGTAAGCACAGAAATACTTCAAGGTATACCAGGTTCAGACTTAGAGGAGAGACTGCCCTGCAGTAAATACCCCAAGGTGACAGAATAATATTATTCTTCCCAAGCTGCTTTATTGTATTTTCTTTATGGCACCCTCCAAATTCCATTATTGGCTGAGAATGGAGGACACCAGTATTATTAGAGATGGAAGAGACCAGTATTGAGGACTGTTCTGTAAAATACTTATCCTCTGTGGGTTTGTGTAGGTCTTTATGTAACCTGAACGACTTATTCTCTGGTTCTTCAACTGTTTTCCTGCAGAAACTTGGTGGGGGAACATTTCACCCTTCCCTAGGTAATGGCAGAGGAAGGTAAGAGTCCCAGCCTTTCAGCTGTGTTCACAACTCCCGTGATGGAGTTCCTGTTCTGTAGCCCCCACACCAGCACTGGGATAGCAGGATGCTTATTCAGATATTTACTTCCTTCAGTGCTCAGGTCTGCAAGTCTTTGCCTTTTCATACTTCATTCAAAGGTATACTTTTATCTTTCTTTATTTTTTTCTCTAAGCTACTCAACTTACTTTGAGAATTTTTAGTAGGAACAAGAGGGGCAGGGAGCTGTTGTTCATTGTAAGCATGCTCTGCTTTCACAAGTGGGATGTGAACACACTGTGAGCACTTCTGCCTGGCCTTGAAAGGAGGTTAGTCTGTCAGCTGCGCTTCAGCATCGTCTTGTGGAAGTGCCCCCTGCTGCCATGTACAAAGACTTACAGCATATTACACTACAACTTTTACCACTGTGTCTTTCAGTCTACATGTGCTCATAGTGTTTTATGATATACACACAGCAACAGAAAATGTACAAAACAAATATATCTTCAAACAGAGGAGCTTCTTTCTTCAGCTGGCAAAAATGACACTTTTCACAACAGAACAGTAATAGAAATGAGCCTGTACTGGCAGAGCCATTCAAAGTTCTCCCCAGCTTAGGATAACTTTCTTCCAAGCATGATTATTCTTCACGACTTTATAATGAATTGAATCAAGCATAAATTAAGAAAATAGAGATGTAGATGAGAATATAAATCTAAATTTACTTCCAAAGCCTGTTGTTGATTATCTGCTTTGCATTTCTTTAGTGGTTCTTCCCCAATACTGTGCCACATGTAATTTAGCACTGCTTAAAACCTATTTCATTAGTGTAATTAATGTGGGAAGGGGCTGTATTGGCAATTGCTTTTTATGATTGTCAGTTTCATTGGTGACTACTGTTAGTTTATATCTTAGAAGGATATATATTTTACAACTAAAGATCCAGCACTCGAGTGCTATATTGGGTCTGTTTTAAATGCCATTAAAATAAATGTGTATAAATTCAGAATAATGTAGTATTGAAATAAATTCTCCAAACTTGTAGGTATGGAGCAGCTATGGAAAACATGCATTTTCAGTGAGTATCAGAGCATAGCTCATTGAGACAGTGATTGTAATGAGAGGTTTGCTTGGGAAAAAAATGAGTTAACTTAAAGTAGGACCAGATGCTGATCTGGATGTAGGTGGGCTTGAGAGCAAAAGAGGGAAACAATCTGAGTAAAGAAAACAGGAGCAGGGTCTGAGGAAGGAAACGGAAAATCTATTGTCAGTGCCAAGGAGAAGAGGACATAGGGAGCCCTGGGGAGGCTGGGTGTGGAGGAAGGGAAAGGGGAGGACTAAGGGATGACTGGGGACAAAGCTGAAGAGGATGTGGGATATGAGGGAGAGTGAGGATAGACTTGTTGCAGAGGTTGGGCAGGGGGCTGAGCAGGCAGCTCTCGTCTCTTTCTCACTGACTTCTGCCTCACTAGCTGTGCATCTTCTACTTGCTGCAACAAAGGATATATCAGAGTCCTACAGGCCACTGTCACTTTTGTCCTGGAGCAGGTGTAACCCTTGCACTGGAGCTTGGATCCTCAGTGTAGGGTGAACATGCAATTATGTCAGCGGAGAGTTGTATGTTGATGCATATGGGAAGGAGGGAAATACATTTTGGAAATGCAGTAGTCACATCTTGCACTTCATATTTCTTGAAGGTTCCAGTCTGTAAACTCAGTTAAGTTCCTCTAACATGGCAGCATGAGTGTGTGTGTAAGTGTGAGGAATACATATATATTGGGGTGATTATCTGAGTAGCTGGTTGCAGGAGGGAGACAGCAATAGCCAGTGTTAAATATGACTCTCCATTATGGTAACTTCAGTGCATCTGCACCTCTTTGTAGTGCAGAGGCTGGATTACTAGCCTCAGTAACAATACCATCTTGCACTGCAGTTCTGTTTGCTCTTGCAAACTGAGCAGGATCACATCTGTGTGAGATCTTTGACAGGAGCTCTGCAGAGGTCACTGACATGCCACAGAACCATGTTTGTTCAGTAAGTAACACTTTCATCCTGATGTCCCACTAAGCCAGCACACCAGAATGGCTTCCTTTGCCACTGTGCAGTATCTAGCTCTCTCTCTGTGTATGTATGTTTTAGGCTCAAAATATAAAGTGCAGACACTGACTGTTGTTGATCGTTAGAGGTTTTGTATGGAACTGGTTAGAAAACTGGGCTGTTAGCCCTCATACGTTGCCAAAGTTGTGTTTAGATAAAACTGCTCTGCCTGTAGAAATCTCTTCCAGTTCTTCACTTATTCACTGCTAATCTAAGTGGAGCTGCAGTTGTTTTTCCCTGTTTTATGAGGGTTACGCAAGAACTTTTGCAGAGAGGCGGTTGTGTCCTGCCTGAGATGGGGGCTCTGCAGTGGAAACAACTGCAGTAAGCCTGGCATGCGAATCTGCAGATGAAACCCAGAAGTTAAATTGTAAGCAGGCAGGCAGCTCTTCTTCACAGCAATGCAATAACTAATGCGGGGTCTTGGGGCCAAGCCCACTGCAGGCCTGTGGACCCTCAAGTAAATCACTGCAGAATCCAAGGAGACAGAAGTGCTCTGTACAAGCATGTGGTCCATTTTTCAGCATTGTAGCTTGCTGTATATTTTTGTGTTCTAGTCCTCAGCTGTGCAATACAGCCATGGAATAGCTGTTAGCTGGGACTCCAAGAGCTCTGGGGTGATGGACAGCAAGTGTGGTCTTGACAGTGAGATGCTGTTCATGTTTGGATAGCCAGTGGACACGCAGGAGCCCAATTCTTCATCATCACCAATCTGGGCAGGAATTGGCACAGGAGTTGCGTGAAGTTTTTAAATCAGCTTTTCACTGTACCCACTCTTGCCAATCTCTTAGAATAATTTGAGGGGCCCAAGGTTTATTGTCCCTTATGTTCACATTGTTAGGACTCACACTGGGACTTTATGGCCACTTAAGCATTATAATGGTATTGCTATGTCTTTTCCCCCCAGGGCTTTTGCACTGTGGGAGAGGCATAAAAAGGCAGTAGTACACTGGACCCCAACTCAGAGCTTACTGGACGGCTGGCATTACCACAGGATATGAAAAGGCTGAAATGGAGACTGACAGAGGGAGTTCAGTATAATACTGCCAGCAACACGCTACTTGCTCAACACAGTTACCAGCTCTGTGGGATCAAAGCAGTTACACAGCCAGTACAGGCAACATGGGAACGGAGGGGCTTTCGCTCGGGCTGTAGGGTGGGAACGGTTTTTCGTATTTAAGACCCTGCGCTGTATTCGAACTGGAAGCCTAAAGACTAAAATGTTTGGGACTAGTCATTGTCCTGCACAAACTACCCAGGCTTTCACATGTTTCTGCTTCAAAACAGAGCAGGCAGGCTCTTGTGTTCAAAAAAAGTTTTGGTTACAGCCTCTTGTTTAATTTTAGTTCTTATGAATTGACATATGGCAGGCATGATTTTTAATTAGAGCTTTAGCTGTGTTTTACTGTTAGGGTTGCAGAGCACTGTGGAATTTACATTAGGGAAAAAATGCTCTGTCGGTAGAGTACAAGGCTGTTTAGTAATCAGAGTGGAAAGTTAACTTTGAAACAAATTGGCAACTGATCACATAAAATTCAAATCGGTAACATTTGTGTTGGAAACCAGCTCAGATCTGGGAAAAATGGAATCTAAGCTATTCTGTTCCTCTTGCAGAGGAGCTGACCAGTGAACACACTGTGCACGTCAAACTTCATGTGTAACACCCCCTACGAAACCAAAATTCATTCTGAGCACTTATCTGATTCCTTTTCATATTAGTGTAAAACTGTTACTTTGAAGAGAAGTTTCCTTGCATACTTTACAAAACAAACAAACCTCCTTTGCCAGTCAAAAACTAAAGGTCAAAAGTTTCCCCCCTTTGTTTTTCTTTTGGATCAACAGGGTGTAATAGAGAGATATTGGGAGAAGTTTTGCTCCTCTGCATTTGTAACAGATTCCCATCTTCCCAGTTCATTGTGTGAACTCTTTTGAGTACTGAAAGAGTTAATGGTGTGTTCAGGCCTCAACCAGCAAATGCATTTAAAGTTCAGTCCAGCACTCACATGGTTTGTATTCTTGCGCTGCTGGAGTGGTGTGTTCATGGCATCTGGTTCCCTGGCAACAGCTTTCATTGGCTCAATCAAAGCCTTTTCTTCTTAAGAAAGCTCCCACTGTGACACCCTACCACCACCACTAATCACCATCTTAACCGAGTGTTTAAGATGCAGCTGGTATGAAAAATAGTGCTTGTGCATGTGAGAAGATTAAGAGGCTACCTTGCATAGTACACCTGCCCTGGAGAGTGCTCTCACACATTCGTGTTGGGCATACTGGAGGCTGTATGCTTTCCTGCTGGAAGAGATGAAGCATCAGTACATGAAGAGTCTGCTTAGAAATAATCTTTTGTTAGGCAGAAATCCATAAACCTTTGTGTCTTGTGAATAGTCATTTCCTCTTTGCAACTGAGATGGCATTTGGGCCTCTGTGCTATTGACAAGGGGCAGAAGTGGGATGTAGGGGGTGTACAATAAAATCCATATTGTTGAAGCTGTCTCCCCTGACAAGAAGGAAGCAGGAAGAAGTCTCCCAACATGTGAACGGGAGAACAATGGGAGCAAAGAATTCACGATAAGCCTCCTCAAGGGTTACATGTGTTGGGATTTCTGGAGATTCAGAGTTTGTGTAAAAGTTGAGAAAGGCTCTAGCAATCATGTCTGTCTGTGTCTGGCAGAATTTGGGGTACAGAATGATCAGTCAGCTTGGGCATTAGCATGCCCTGCATCACGCTTTCACTATTAGAAACATTGTCCTTTTGAATTCCTGAAGCTCTCATTGACTTGGCAGCTGGCAGAAAGTCTTCCCTTACTTTCCTAGTCTTGGAGACTACCTTGCAAGATGCTCTTTAACCATCAGAGACCATGGCACTCCACAGGAATGATTCAGCTTGAGCAGAGATGTAGGTGATGGTAAGCGCAAGGAGAGATGATGTGCGTTGTAATCTGTGTGCTACAGGGGTTACTTGTTTACCAGGCAAAGCACACAGGCCAGGCAACCCCCTTCTTGCTTATCTCTGTGCTGTTGGGCAGGAGAGTAAACACAGATTTAAGATTGTGTGCTGGAGAGCACATAACATCTTCAGCAGTATGGCTTTAGTCATGAAATACCCTGCCAGAGAATGTTAGACTGAATTTCTGCCTGCTTTGGTTAGGTTTTAAGGTAAGCTGCAGTCTCTTGACAGACCTCTTCCCTGAGCTCATCCCTTGTTTTAAAACAATAAGTGAACATATTCCTTTGAAGCTGGGGAGAGAGAAGCAGGAAACCTTGTCTTGTGAGACACTATGCTGTATTAGGCATAGAGACTGAGGTAAATATGTGCCTGAGAAAAAAGATAGGGAGGACAGTCTTGTGGTTAAGCTGCTATATTGAGACTTGGAATTTGGGTGTAGCCTTCATCTCTGTGTGGCTTTGGGAAGGGCTGGTCATAGGCAGAATAGGCAATTACCAAGGGCAGCCAAACCAGAAGTGAAGCTGTGGTGACTCCTTTGGCTGTGGCAGAGCCCAAGGAAGCTGCCTTCATATCTGCTGCTGCCAGGGCAGGACAGAGCCAGCAGCGTTGTGCTTGGCTGCCATTGTGCCCTCGCCTTTTCAGGGACACCTGGAGCAGCAAGGGCAACTCAGCAAGGCCCAGGTCTCTTTCCATCTCTGCCCCAGCCTTTCCCTGTGGCTGAAATGCCCTGACGTAAAGTAATGGTGTAAGAGCAGAGCTGCAGCAATTTGAATCAAAGGACACACATAAGCCCATGGTCAGTCTTCAACACTGGCTAATAAAAGATACCAGGAAAGAGCAATAGGAGTGGGGCAAATCTAGAGTAAGTCTCCAAAATTCACTCTGCACCTTTAGCAATTAGCTTGGTGGTTTACTGAGCCTGCAGCAGGTCTTCATATTAACAGACTTTCTGAGATTGTTTTCTGTGATTGTTTCTAGGTGCTTTGTGAGCCATGCACTAGGCTGGCACTAACCCCTTATGCTAGGACAGCAAAACTCAGTTTTGCCCACACAGAGAAGCCTGGAGCTTGTTCTTTCTTGACTTCCAAGTGTCTGATTCATCCTGTCAGTCTAGCTGCAGGGTCTTTACTTGGGGTGCAGCCTTTGCTCCCTGTGTCAACACTGCTGCAGCCAGGAGCACCCTGAATCCTCCAGATACCACAGTAATACAGGCATGGGACTGGAATATGGTAATGTTGCACAGGCACGGCTGTGGGGACCAACAGGGTACAATAGCTGCAGAACTTGCAAAGTGGGAATAATTCCCCATCCAGAAGGCTCTCACAAAGATAAATCCTTAATATATGAGAGATGCTTAGTAGCTGCATGGCTAAAAGCCGCCCTGAAAAGCCTATGCATATTTTTAAGCATAAAATGTATTTTAAAGGAAGAAATTCAAAAGCTGAAAATAGAAATGACAGCAGTGAAGGATAGCATTCTGAATATGGCAGGTCTGTTTTCTTCAGTCACTTGTAACTGTTAATTACATTTATTTAAACTTATTAGCACCCATTCAGTGAAAAAGGAGCTCATGGCAGGTATTAGAACTGTAAAACCAACCTGTTTTGGACATTAAATGTCTGATTTGGTGTATTTGCTTTAGAGGCTGAGTGGGGGGTGTTGCTGCTTCTCCTCTCCTGGAATGTTTCAAAAGACCAGGGAAGTGCATGTGCATACACGCGTGTGAGGAGCTACACTTTTTCTGCTGTGCTGACAATCTTGACCTTTTGACTAATTTATGGGTCTCAAAGCAGACAATGAAAATGTGACTTCAGCAGGGTAATTAGTAATGTCACTGTTTCAAGTGAAACTCAGATTTGCTTTGGCTTAGATATGATTTTGGAAAACATTCTTTATGTGCATACTGGTTTACCATAAACTCTGGAACAAGGAGTTTTGGGAATCACCTGTGGATATAAAGGGACAGGGAATTTCCACTGCCTGGGGGTTTTCACAAGCTTCCTCTAGCCACACAGATGGATAGCTGAAAATATGTAAACCTGGCAAAATGCAGAAGGAATGAGACCAGTATTCCATCTCAGTCCTCTCCTTTGGGTAACTGAGTAGGTACCTCTGTAAAGAAATCTGAGGCTTTTCCTATCACATAGCAAGGCATGTGTTTAAATAAGATAAAAGGTTCTTGATTTGCAGATTGAAGTTATTCAAGTGTATAGAACAGACTTTTGCTATTATATATGATTGAAAGGTGGAGATTATTTTGTTTCTAAATTAATTGAGTAAAATTGATTTTAAGTAGAGTTTGTGTTATTATTTAATTTCCTAGGTTTTAGATTATCAAAGTGCTTTCAAGAAGCCAGTGTAACCTTCACTCTGCCCATTCTAATCGTAGTCTGTGCACATGTATCTCTACTTATGTGATTGCAGTGTCTAGTGGATAAACAGCACAACTCTTTTCTTTCCAAAAAAAGTTCAGACGGTAAGTGTGAGGCACACACACAACTGCAAACCTTTGAGAAAGGATGTAAATGCTGGCCCTCTGCACAGGACTGAGTTTCACCCTAAGTAAACCTCGAGCAGGGTCATATAATATATTCGTTTTGAGTCACGGTAGTAGATTTATGTTATGTCAGTGAATGGGGCTATGTCTCTGCACGGCTGCCTAACCTCTAGCAGAAGTTGTGTGGTGTGAATAAAGGCCAGAGACCTGTTGTAAAAATGATGATTTAGGTGGTTGATTGGGACTCCAGAGATCTGGTTGCTTTTCCTGCCTCTTTTCTACTTTTCTTTAGAAAGAAACTTAATCTTGCTTTCTGAATTCGGGATAGTATTTCTTCACCTTACAGGGACGTTTTGGGAATAAATGTGTTAACTACTGCAAAGCATGTGGGGCTCTGGGGCTGAACAGCAAAGAAAAAGCAAGATAGAATGGAAAAGTATCATTGTTCATGCAGAGTTGTGACAGTTTGTAGTAGATGAAGCCGGAGCCCCACGCTTAAGAGCCGAGATTAAAAAGAATATTGAAGAGCTGCTTTGTATGCAGAGCACTGTCAGTCCTGTGCCTGGAGTGAAGTAGGGGCTTTTGCCAAAAAAATGAATGTGTGGGTAGTACCTGGTCAGAGACTGAAACAGTGTATTATACAATACAACCTGGAGGCAGAAGGAAGGTTACATTAGGCAACCATTGCTTTACTGTTTCATGATATTTGAGAGCTTCACTTTTCAGCCTTTGATTGTTTTGTTTTAAACAACATAGTTTTTAGCATGGAACTGATGATACAGATCTCACAGTGCACCTGGAGCTTTACGGGAAAGTGTGCAGATAAGGTCTCAGCCCCTTAGATCTTAAAACTGGGGCCTTTTTCTCCTCTTACGGATCTTGTTAGATTAAGTGATGTAAGGAATTCTGGTTTTACAACAGTGACCCATAATTCAGCATTGGGTTAGACATAAATCTCCAATATGCTTGCATGGAGTTTCAAAATACAGAATGCTGCTGCTTTCCCCCCCCACCCCCCCCCCCCCACCCCCCACCCCTTGCATGCCTTAGGTACCAACTTTTACCCAGCAGGAATTATATGACCTTCTTACTGACTGGCACCCAACAAATTAGCAATCAGCAGAAACAGGACTTACCAGCCCTACTTTTAAAACTGCTAGCATGTGTCTTTGTAGGCTCCGTGACATTGCTCCACTGTATCCTGATAGTGAAGCAAAATCAATTTCCTCCCCTGTCCTTGGGCAAAGATTGGTGAATTAAATCTAGTTATAGAAAAAAATGCTTTTTTTTTTTAAGAAAGATTTTGTATTATCTAAAACCTCTTCTCTTTTAGATACTCTTTGGGTGTCTGAATTCTTTTCCTTTTTACAACATGTCCTTTCCAGTATATCCAGCCTGCTGGAAAGAAAACGTATTTCAGTCCCACCAATATTATTTATGACCACATCATCAGCTTTGCATAGGAATACTTAGGCCCACTAGCACTCAAGAGCAGCTAAGCCCTGCCTCGATGCTCAACAGTGTACAGACAAGGCAGGAGAAGCAATGGGGCTGAAGCAGGCTAGATGGCAGATCGGAGGCTGTGGTGAGAAATGGACTCAGTGGCCTCCAGAATTGGACATTGTGCTGGAACTTTTCCACCAAGCATTTTAGAAAACAGCAGGAATCAATGCTTTCACACGAGGAATCAATTAAAGAAACCCAAATTATTGCTATTTGAATAAACAATTATTTCTTTTTCACTCTTACAGAAGCTTGTTACAATGAACTGAAAGCCAGAACTAATTAAATGATCTGATAGCACAAATCTTATCAGAAGTGTTTCATCTGGTTTAATTAATTCTTGCCAGAAATCCTTGCTAGTCTTAGCATATGCTGAATGAATATTTTCTTTAATTAATTTTTTTAACAGTTTCCATTTATATCTTTTTCCAGTACTGCTGGGATTCTTACTCTCTGCTGATAAAGTGGGAGTGTTTACAGAAGTGCTTACTGCCAGGGAGATTTTTAACCCTAGAGACAGACAGTATGGCAAATACCTTGTAGGTCAAGAAAAGGGACATTTACACCTGAATCTGAGAGGCTGTTTTTTTAAAAAAAGTGACAGGATAAGACAAATAAGATAAATGTTTTTCAGCCCACCCTCCTGCTTAACTCTTAATTTGCTGGTAACAAATACTCTGAAAATGCAGTGGTTATCACTAGGAAGAGGACAAGACAGCTCTAGGACTCAGCACTATGCAATCTTCACTAGCCTTTTTTCCTCTGCACATGAAATGCAGCCAGTTTATGATGGTTATTGCTAACCAGCTCTACCATAGGGTATTCCTTTGTCAAGCAAAACAGGCTATAGCCTGATTTCCTGAGCCAATCCACTGATTTTTGCACACAGGGCTTGGGATTTGGCTTGAGAGTGTTCAGGTATCAAAGTGTAGGGTCTGCAGCCCTGCAATCTCACCCCTGAGTCAGGAGGGTATTTCTGAGGAACATGAGGATGTAGTTGTCAGCTTGCTGTAGGACACTTTCTGTGTTTTGGCTTTTTGTAGATGGTAATGGAAAGTCTCTTCCTTATGAGATATTTTGGGAAAACCCAACCTGTAGGAATGTGCCTGTATTCAGAGGCTGGAGTCTGGGCCTCTGGGAGTTGAAGAGGTTTGGATTGAAGACTCAGTTTTGTGGTCCGCCTCTTGATCTCATACTAGTGTACCACTAGTAGTATGTACCTGTGTCCATACAGAGGTGGGAACAGCTGTAAATACAGTTTTATAGTCTTTGATTTCTGTATTTATTTCTCGTTTGATACTGCATTCATTGCTCAGCCAAAACTCCAAATCAAGGGCTTGTAGGTGATCACAAAACAAGCCCTCACATGCTGCAGATGTGCTGTAATTGTAGTACTAGGATTTGCCCTTCAGTTGTAGTTGCAGGACAGCACTGTGCAAAATGGGTACAGAAATTCTTACCAACAGGACAGGGACGTGCTCTAGGGACTGCTGCTTTGGTGGTAAAGACCAGAAAAATATGAGAATAGCATTACTTTCCATCTGACTTTCATGAGGACAAGTGACAGGCTTTAAAGTTTAAAATAGCACTATTAAAGCAGTATAAAAATGTACATATTCAAGACGTGTCAGTAAGATGGGACATTGTCACAGGATAATGGGTGCTAGCTACTCGGCATTCAAAGCAGGACAAAAAAAAAGGGAGACACTAATGTGGTTCTTGGTTTCCTAGGAAGCAGAGTATGAGAAATAAATAGAGAAAAGGAACAGCACAATGCCTCTGAGTGTACCCCTGCCATGGTAAAGAGTGTTTGAGCCAAGGTTCTCTATCACCACACCTTTCAGAGCAGTGTTTGTGCCATAGCAGAGATAGCGCATTCTCTGCCATTCTATCCTCTGCCAAAAAAAACCACCCTTAACTGTCACAGCAGCAAAGTTTTCTGTTAGCACCTTATACCTTTCTGTCTTAGTAAATGTGGTAAGCCATAAGTGTTTTGAAAAGCAGGGTCTCAATAACCTTCCCCATGCCCTTGCTGGAGCTGGCCATATTGCCAGGGATTATGCAAGTCAGCTGGGGGAGCTGCCCCTCTCCAGCTGGCAGAGCTGGAGCACTTGGCTGCTTTGTGACTGTAACACAAGAAAACTCTTGGGCTTTGACATGAGAAAGGCCTTATACTTCTGGAAGGTGGCTTGCCTCTTTCCCTGCCTCCTCTGTTCATGTGGGTGGTTCAGTAATGTGTCTCCTTTTAGTGCTGACTTTGTTAAATTGTGGTAATAACAGTACCTAGAGCTCTTCCTCCCCAGGAAAATTACCAGAAGTGCGCAAAGGTGCTGGCAGGATGGTCTGCGGGCTCAGTTGCTGGAGGGTGAAGTGAGCAGTCATGTGGTGGTCTGGAGGACCAGGGTTGTAAAGTGAGTAGGTGTTAGTCGTGAGGAAGAGACCAGCTGTCTCTCAGGTAAGGTTGGGTGAGGCACTCCCCCTGTCCCCGATCCCTGCACCTTCGGCACATACCAGTTTTCCCTTGCAAAAAGAAGGCTTTAGACTCTGTCCTGCGGTCATGTGCCCTATTCCCCAAATGTTTGCACTCTGAGTTTGAGATAGCACAGGCTCTGTGTGTTATGGCCATATTGGGGCATCTCTCAAACAGCACAGTTAAGGTTGTGTTTGCTCATACCTTAACTCCTTATTTACTGGTTTCCAAGGGAATAGCTAGGACTGACATTCTAGAAAGGCATTCCATGCTCCTGGCAACCTTCATGTATTTCTTTGTCAGCAAACTTATTTTGAAAATTTACAGGAGGAATATAATTTGGTGAACATGCATGTTGATCATAGCAGTTTACAGTCAGCAGTTAGTTTGCTCTGGAGATGCTACTGCAGCTATGTGTGACCAAGTGTTCCTTCACAGCCTGGGCACTTCACTGTACTTAAGAGGCGACAGAGGCAATACTATGCCATGTATGTCCTGTTAAAAAGGTAGCATGAGGAGTCCCAGAGTAACACCTGCCTGGACAGGGGTAGGCAGTCACACGTTCACCTTGCGTAGGCTCTGGGATGGCTGGCTATTTGCCAGTCCAGTCTGTGAGCCAGCGCAGTCTGCAAGCCAGCCCATCACAAGTAGCTAGCAGGCAGGGCCTGTTAGCATGAGTGTTGGCTGAGCAGGCACAGAAGCATGGCCTCACACTGGAGTATTTTCTTTCTGGCCAGCCTGAAACCCAAGAAAAGCAAATGTACACTTAGTCGTAGCTGTGCCCATATGCTTCTTGTGTCTCAGTCTCATTGTTTTTATTGCTCTCTTCTTTCTCTGCTCTCCACAAACACTTTTCCCTGTATGCCATTTTTAGTCTCATTAAGCAAAATGTTCCATTTGCTGCCTTATATCCCTTAGTACCAGGTCTACATGGTGCAGGTGATTAGGGTTAGACTTTCTCAGTAATATGGGACAAGATGTAGGCAAGACTGACTCCTGTGTCTCTCTTAAACTCCCTGTGGTTCCAGAGCTGACCTACCTGCCTTCACCTGTCTGCCTTAGCCTCAGTCCATCCCTTAGTCTGCCTCTTAATTCCAATTGGGCTTTATAAGGTTGCTTAATGTTTTTCACTCATTTTGGGTGCATTTCAAATTCAAACTTGGAGTTGCTTCATGTAAGAAGCATTTAAACAAAACATTCAGACATTTTCCCCTTTGTTTTTTTCTTCAGTTGAAGCAGTTCACAGTGAATTGGGAAATTGTTTTGTTTAATTCAAATCCATATTTTGGAGGTGTGTGGGGAAGTAATGGGCTGCCTTCTTGCTCTGCTGCTCAATTATTTAATCACTTCACAAGTGATAATTTAATGAAACATCCAGCCAGTTATCTTGTTTTGGGGTGATTTGGGTTTTTGTGTTTTTTTGTTTTATTGCAGATAATTATTTTCCTTTTATGAACAAGATAGTTTCCTCAGTGTCTGGTTTTCATTTTTAGGGAATAGTCAGCCAACTAACAATCTGACTGGCCAGCACTGATTCCACTCAGCTGGAGATATTTTGCAGTATGTGCTGTCACACAGACCCCACATGGCAACACTTTGTACAACAACCAAAAAAAGACAAGCAGAAGAGGGCATGTGACAGTAAATCCCATAATCTGAAGAGTCCACAGAGACTCTTCAGAGAAGGGAACATTCCTTACGCATGTTACACAAAAGCCCAAAAGGTGATGAGTGACACTTCCCACTTTCATTTCTTTGGGAAGATTCGGTGTCATCACACATGTCTCTACTTTGCCACTAGCGTTTGACAATTTCCCCACAGAAAGTAAAGCACCAGCTCACTCTTTACCATTCTCTGCCTCTTAATGATCAATTATTTTTAATTGGAACCTCTTGCATTGTGCCGAATCTTGAGAGGCCCCCATCAAGATCAGGGCTTTAGCAAGATGGGAACAGTACCAACATGTACATAGGGACAATAGAGACTTTTTTGTCCCAAAGAGCATGATCCTATTTAGAGAAAGGCCAAAAAAGAAAAGGAGGTAAGGGTGATTGGAAGAATTTGCAGACCATGAGCAACTTTGTGAAAAGTATGACAGCTTCCTGACCCCTAGTCTGGTGCCCTGTCTGCTGGCACACACTGCTTCACATTTACTAATAAAAATGTCATTGACTGTGTGGAATTACCTTTAAGGACAAATAAAATAGGCTGGTATTGATACAAAGAACTTTACCAGCTAAATCAGATGCAGCCAGGGATGGATGATGCTGAGGGGTGGAGTTTGTGAAAATAATGGTTATCATGACACAGTCTTTCACAGGCTTATTTTTATGTATATAACTTGTAACTACACCTTTAATGTCTGTGTTGAACTGACCTATTAAGTCTGAGGGCAGTGCTGAAATGCTTACCATAGGACACTTTATTAACAAAGCTAGTTTTAATGAAAATCAGTAGCAGAATGGAAGAGTCATTACAGGAAATTGCTGAGTCTCTTGAGATTGTTTTCTGAGAAACATTTATTTTCAGTACCCATGTTAAGAGGTTTTGATTAAGATTTGATTCAGAATTCAGTGCTGTATGATCTTTACTTGAGGAAAATGAGAGACATGGAGTTAAAGTGTTAGCTCTGTTCATGTTGACTCTGTTAGTCAAATGACAAAAACCTTAAGGAAGCTCAAAGACAGAAGATGAGATCCCTGTCTGTGGGCAGTGATCCAAAGCTCTGTGCCTTCATAACAAAGCAAAACTATCCACCATTTAATTCATCTTTGCAGATAAGAGATTTCTTACCAGAAAAGACAGTTTCTGGCTCACAATAAATATAAAGAAGTGTCTTTTAAATCTTACAGCGTTCAGATCCAGGACTTTGGCTTAGCCTACCATAAAAGCAGAAAGTTGCTGTGGGATTTGGCCTGGGCTCTGGAAACCTAGCCCACCTCCTGTGCCGGCCCCTGCTTCAGAAGAGGAAGACTGTTCAGGCACCGGCTCTGTTTAGCCCCTTTGGGTATGTACGGTTGCAAGTTTGGTCTCTTCCCGTGGTCACTATGAGTTGCTCTAGAGAGGCCAGATCTTTGCCTTCATCTGCTTTGTGCCTGAATTCTGTAGCCATCATGAGAGTTGTTTCTGCAAATCCAATAGCTGATTTACTATCTTCAGAGAGCAGAATGTGTAAAGAAAAACAGTATGAGTAAATCCTCTCTCTAGAAGGGCTTTCTATCCACTCACATAATCCCACTCGGTTCCAGCCTGGTATGCATAGTTGTGTAAGGGTGTCAAATGACATCCCTTTTACTGGCTGTTGGCCCTAATGGAATGCTGCTTTGCACATCTCATAAAGTAAGGACGGGAAATGCTGCCTGAAACTTTTACATTTAGCCATTAATTAAAAAATAAAAAAACAACAAACCCAAAACTGAGAGGCAAAAGCATTACAAATAAGAAATGCTCTTTTCATCATAGATCAAATAAAAGAGATTGCATCTTTACATTTAGTTTTTTACTCTTTTTAAAGACTGACTTTTGCTTTAGATAATCAAAGCTGGCTTTGAACTAGCACACAAAAAATTATTTTTTTCTTTAAAAGTAGCCCTATAGATACATATACATATCACAGCCTTTCATTCTTTTTATGGATGGTTTCCTTTTCTGTGAGAATGTGAAAGTTCTGAGTGATCCAGAGCTCACACAGGCACCACAACAAACATGGAGAACAGGGTTTAAGCACACTATTGCAATTAACACCAGTGTTTAATTAGCATTAGACATGCATTGGGCGAAGGCCTTTTGATTTTCTCTCTTTACCAGGTTTTTGATGAAAGATTTACCTGTATTTGTAAGTTGTAGCTGTTACACTAGCATGCACTCACACGACACATGCGCACACATGCATGCGCATGTATACACACACACCCTGCATGGAAAATTTGTGGAAGGAAGCCATGTCAGACAACTGATCTGATTCATGCTTTAGGTAAATATTTTTGGAAGTAGCACCCTTTGACTGCCTTCCATAAAAGCTCTTATGTTTTTGTTTGTTTGGGGGAGAGACTTGTAACTTAGAGCATGCTTTGATGCATTTAGGAGTCCTTTTTGGTTTGTTGGTTTACTTTATTTAGCAACAAAAACCTGACGTGTGATGAATGTGAATGGGTGCAGAAGTCTCCCACAGGAAAGGGTGGCATCAGGGCAACACACAAATGTTTACCCTGGTCAGCTTAAATGTCTCCATATTTCATTGATGAAAGTGAAAGTACAGTAGTCTCATGCTGTTCCCTGTTGTTGAGACAGGAAAATGCCCAAACAGCCGACTAATCCTTCTACTTGGCCATCTTTAGTAAAGAGAAAGATGTTGTTGGAGGTCATGATGACAGAAAAACTGTTGAGGAACTAAGAGATGAAGTGAAAACATGGCAGGGAGGGTGGGCTCTTACTGCTGAGGGCTTGGATAAAACCTTGGACCACTCTGCTTTAGGCTACTACTATGATGTAGATCCTGCTTGCAGCATGCTGAAGTGAACTGTAATGAGTTAATAAGGGACAGCAGAGGTGTCACAGAAGCTGTTGATAATAACTTTGTTTATAGCATATAGAAAATGAGAAATTGAGTAGTACCGGAAGAGCTAAGCACCCTATAGCACCAGCACAGATGGACCCAAATCCTTCTCTGCTATGCCTAAGCACCAGTATAGCACAAGTCCATTTTGTCTGTAGTCAACAGCTGTTGATTTGCATGCATGCCCAATTCAGTGTAATTTTCTAATTATATATCTTATGTCTTTATACCTTCTCACACCTTATATTTGAGCCCTGGCTAGGGTGATACTCCTATGAAAAATGTACTCAGCCTGCCTATTTTAGATAAGATGTTGGAAAACATACAAATAATTTATTCTAGCTGGTGGTCTTATTTTGGCATTCTCTAGAATGGGACCTACTTGTGAAACAGGCTACAGGACACAGTTCTGACGAGGTATTTATACAAACCCTATTATATTTGTATTTTGTTTCTTCTGATTTTGAGAGTATTTATTCTCACATGTATGTAATATGGGGAAGTGCTACTGTTCCCATTTTATAGACAAGGGTATTAGAGACAGAGATGAGATTTTCTAGTCAATTACCAAGACATGCGCCTGTGAATTTAAGTGCTTATGAAAAGTGCTTTCTATGTACCTGCCTGCATCTTTAGCTGCCTGAATACTGCAGAAAGCCTGGCTTTAAGTGATCTGCCCACCATCTGTGACAGTGCAGGTAATCAAGCACTTGTCTTCCAAATCCTAGATTAGTGCCTACTTGCTATAACACCCTTTTGTGTCCATCTGAGCCAGATAACATATTTTTCTTCTGCTACAACTCCTGTCAGAATTCCCTGTTCACAAGCTTTTTTTGAAGCCGCTCTGTATGTTAGCCTGAGGAAAAGGACAGCACAGTAGGAATAATCTTACTCCTTGCCTGCCCTGAGAATGGCATTGCCTTCCTGCGGATTGGTTTGAGAACAATGCTAGAACTGTCAATACTTCTAGTAAAGCTGGAGGTAGGGGAGAAGTGGGCCTCTTTTTTTCTCCCCTCTTCTTTCTAGTTGTCTAGCCTGGCCTCTGGGATCCTAGTGTTAATAGTAAGGTTATGGCCATGTGATGGGGTTAATTTCCAAGAGCTGTGCAGCCAAGGCCTACTCATATAGACTGCTCCCCTAGGTAGCACACACTGATTTTCCACGTGTATTTGTAAGAGTAACATGCTTAAGCAAAGGCTTGCGTATAATGAACCCAAGTTGTGACACAGTTGGGGCAGCCAAAATGAACAAGTTGTTGCTAGCAGGATTTCCTGACTAATACGGACAAGTGATCCCCCCCCCAGTTTACAATTGTTATTTAAAAATGTGCTCTAGGCCCTGTTTATTCCTGCTTTTTATCCATATTCTCATTTATCCTAGTCCCATAGTTTCCTGGCATGGTTAGGCTGGCTATACAGAGAGGAGCAAGCGATATAGAGGAGTATGTACTCATACCCTGTTTGGGCCTGTCCTCACTGTGCATCATTCAGTCGAATCCTATTTGCCTGCAGCTGTGGTAACGCTGTGCTTGAGCCCAGTCTTTACCTGGGTTAGAATAAAGTGTTGTGCCTTACTTCCACTGATCTGGTTTTGAGACAAGCAATGTCCAGCCACCCAAACTAGGCAACCTTGGGCCTCAGGTTTAAATAGTGTCAAAACCCTTCCCCATCCCCTGACTGTGGAGCAAACTGATTATCTGAGCAGCATTAAACTCCAGTGTACTTATTTTAGTCTTACAGTTTGGGCATCATTTTAGTCAAAATGTGTCAGTTCTAAGTGGGGCATTTGGGAACTTGCCATGCACTGTATTTATTCTCCCAATCCTATATTATCCTGTGCAGTGTTGTAGCTGCCAAAACCACATGCTCATGTTGGCATGAAACAATTGTCCTGATTTATATAGAACAGGCTTGGCAACAGTCAATCTCAATGAACAGTTGTAGTGCTGAAGATTCAGTCGTCTTTTTCCTCTCCAAGCAACAGACTAAATTTCTTTCAGCTGGATTTATGGTTTTAGAAAATAGCAGGAGTAGAAAGCAAGTATGGAGAGCAGAGTGTATATGAAGTACCTGTAAGGTCTGGAAGGAAGTGAAAATGAGATACAGAGGGGAAAAAAAAGGAGTATTTAAGGTACAAGCTAGTAATTTGGTTTCTAAACCCTTGTGAAATTACAAATAATGTTTACTGTTGCCCCTTGGTGAACAGAGTTGTGTGGTTTTTACTTGCATGCAAAGCTATTGGTTGTGGGCAAAGTACTTAAGACAAAAACATTCAATGGGTGGTGTGGGTATTCCACCAAAAATAAACCCAAACAAACACTGACATATTATAAAAGCACTTTTTTTTCTGTGGAGACAAACATTCATTTGCTGCTGCTGCTGCTGCTGCTGCTGCTGCTGCTGCTGCTGCTGCTGCTGCTGCTGTTCTTGAGCTCCAGAACTGTGGAAGCCTTCTGTTTAACCTACCTGAAATAATACTGCTTTCTTCTACAAAGTAACACAAATGTCTCTGAAACTTAAGAACCAGTGTTTATGTATTTTTCATTAAAATGTAGTATATGGTGTAAACTTAACAGGGATATTGATAAATGATAACTATTACTTGCCATGGTCTTGTGAACCAAAAATGCTGCACAGACAAATGCCAAAGGTGAAGGGCAGGAAACTTTTCTTAAGCTTAAAAAAAGTGTTAATAGAAAGGAGATTTAAACATTAGTCAAAGAAAAATCACTTTGCAGTGATTAGCAAAGGATAATTAAGGTTTATTTTTCCTCCTTTTTTTACAGGCAGGTTCACAAAGACATTTTATTAAATTGTACTCCATTATGAAAGTTAACTGCTACTTTGTTATCAGAATGGTGATAGAGATTTTTATTCCAGAAGGCCAGACGCTATCGACTTAAAATTCTCCAAATTGTTTCCACTGTGAGCAAATTCAGTCTTGATGCGAGTCACATCTGCTTAAAAGTGAATAGCAGTTGCTTCTGCTTTATACCAGCATCAAATTTCACCTACAATCTCAAATTTTTAAGATCAACTTAAATCTCAGGTTTTTGATAGTTTTGCATAAGTGACTTTAAATCCAGAAGTACCTAATAGGAAATACTGAAATAAAAACATTCAGCTTTAGTGGTTTCTGGTGGAAATAGAGACATTTCCTTTCAGATATGAATGTCTTGTGATCTAAAAAAAAATAAAGTCTATTTGAGTTTTTCCACATATGGACAAAAAAGTAGCAATCACACCTAAATGCATTTTCTCATCCAGCTAGAAAGGATGGGTAGTGAAGTGAAAGAGCAGGGGGACAGGCTGCCTGCATGAATTGTGGGTTTAGCTGTCCATGCTGTATTAAGGATTAATTGCATGTTTAGTGACACAGCTGTGGCTGCACAGCACAGGGACATCAGTCACACCACTGCTCCCCATCCTTCAGACTGCAAGCTGTTTCAGCCATTCCATCGCTCTGGCCAGCACTCATGGATTAGTGGGAGGAAATGTTTATAGAAAGGTTTAAGTTTCCTAAGTGAGTGGAATGAAATCCCCCTCAGCAATGATCAGCAAGCTCATGTTACGGAGCAGTTTGAAGCAGCCTGACTCGCTGGAAAGCAAAGGCTTTTTCAAAAGTAAACTTGACAAGTGAGTGATTCCGGGGAGCAGCCAGAGGTGTTTTTAAATAAAAGATGTGTTTTTTCTAGAGAGGCAGCGTGAACGGGGCTAGCTCTGAAAAGAACTTTAAATCAGTAGTTTGTTCACTGTAAATGTAAAAGGTTGCGTTTGAGAGCAGTGTCTGAATAAGGATAGTGCCGAAAGTGCAACTATTGCACACTGTGCTCAGTAAGTGAAACAATATTGCAGTGCAACCACAGCTACCATTGGTGCCCAGCTAAGGCATGGTAGTTCTGTGTTGTATAACTTACTGGTACAGCTATAGTTTAAGGCAAGGGAAAGGTGATGAACCCAATAAATAGGCTGAAATCAGTGCGAGAGAAAAGCTGGAAACTATCATTTCACAAGTGTAGAATTCTGTTTGGTGGGGCCCTTTCCATGATTGCAGCAACACAGCTTGAAATCTAAACATTCATTTCAGTTTAAAAAAATGACAAAAATAGACCATTCTAATTGAAGCTATCAGCTTTGAGATGACTGTGATAAGAAAAGATGTAGGCTTTGGACTAGCTATTAAGAATAAAGTAAAATTCATCTGAACAAAACTGGAGATAGCCAAGGTGCAGGGAGGATGAAAGAGCCAGTTGAAAATATTGCCTTTCAAAAGCTATTGAAAAGGACCTGGTCATTAGTGTTTCCCAAAAAACACTCCACCTGTCAAAGCGAGGATTTCATTTACAGCACGTGTAGCACCCTCCAGTTCTCAGTCTCACAGTCCCTTTAGAATGGGAAGAGAGCATTATCCTTGTTTTCTAGATAAGGAAAACTGGTTTATCAGCTTGCCCTCAGCAAGAGACAGAGCCTGGAAGAAAACTGCTAGGATGCAAGTACCTAAAGTGAGGGCAAAGGTTTGAAATGATCTCAAAATGTGGCCTGTTTTGAAGGGCCTGTATTCAAGAAAGGCCAATTTTCAAGTCACAGCTGAGTTTCTGGTCAGTATATTCACCCAAAAGTCTCTTGCATCTCCAACAACAAAGTATAGGGGAAGACACCACTCTCAGAGCTGCCCCCCTTTATAACCGGCCAAGTGTTCAAAGACTGAAAGAACTTCAGTGGAGCCCTTGTATTAAAAATTATTTATTTAGTGATCTGTACATGGGATGAAGCAGGGCCTCATACAGACCTTCAAAAAAAATCAAGTAAAAACATAAATACATTTTCTTACAAAAAAATGAGATTTACAAAATATACATACTGCACTTGTCTTGTCCTACACGTTTGGTTTTTTTCTTCCACATGCCCATTATAAAAGACAAAAACCCAAGCCCTGCAAGTCTGAAATCATATCTACTGAAGGATTTGGCTGATGGGCCCATTTCTCATGCCCAGACTACTGGTATGCCCTCAGACAGCAGCAGTTTGCCCCCTCACCCTGAACAGGTTTTTTCTTTAAGTTTCATTCCATACTTTCTTCCCCCAAAAAAACAAAGAGCAGCTATAGGGTGGAGGCTTGCTAGAACCCCAGAATTTCCTGTTTTGTCCTTAGGCAAGAATATACACACACACATATACTTATAAAAACAACCCTTCAGTGAATATAAAGGTAAAGTAGTACACAAAAAATAAAATATGAACAAGTCAACATAAAAATTTCAGAAGAGAAAAATCTGTCACATTTCAAAAAGAAAACCAATGCATTTGACGATTAATTTTTGAATGTCTTTCCTTCCAAGACGTGATCACTGGAAACTTAACGAGCTGTATTTTAGCTGAAATAAGAAGGCTCCTCACTTGCAGTAACTGCTTGCTTTAAAACCCCAGCCCCAGCCCCCTCCTGCACCACGAGTCATTGCCATGCAGTTCAGGGAACCTGAGGGGCAGGCAAGGGTCCATCTGAGCCAACAGGATTCCTCCTCTCGCCAGAAGCCGGCTGTGTATTGACTTTACCTGCAGCGAGCTCACTGCAAAGCAGGAGAGAAAGCAGGTTTATGTGAAGGAAAGAAAAAAAAATAATCGTATCTTTAACATTACGTATTTTAACGGCTCTTGTTTTGGCAGGTGCTCTCGGTTACGCTCTTCTTGCCCTCTAAGTCTTGCGTTTCCTTCAGCTTAGAAAAGCGACCCATATTGAACGGTAGGAAAACATCCTGCCTTCTCCTTTTTTCATAAAAGGAATGCTTATTTCTGCGAGCTCCTCACATCCAAGGGTGAACCTCAACGACTTCTTTTTGTTAGTTTGCCCATAAAAACCGATCCCATGCTTATGCCTTTCTACATAGAAAACACTTTTGTTCCCCCCTTTGTCTCCTAGAACAAAGGCAAGGGGGGAAAAAGCCTTCTGCTGAAAAGCAACAAGTCATTTCTTTTCAGGGTGTGGAACGGCAACCCCCTCCTTCCCCACAGCAGCAAGAACAACAGACCAAGGGCCGAATTTTCACTTTAAAACAATTACAACAGGTATCACTGAGGTAAAAAGGAACTTGTGAGTTGACAGAACAGAGGCATCTCACCAGCACACGCTCTGGGCTGTAGCTGGCTGTGCAGTACTCACGTGATTGCTCCGCCGAGCTGGAAGGAGCAGGCAGTAAGCTCAGGCTCGGGAGTTACCCTGCCTGAGCCGCAGTTTGACCCCAGCAATTCAGAAAGGGCTCGGCTACTTCTCGGCAGAGGCAGCTCGACAGATCTGGCTTCCCCTCCCGCTGGTCCAAAGCAAGGCAGGCTGGCTTTAGCTGGGTTAGGTTTTTTCCTGCACGAGAGGAGTAAGGGGACTTCTTGTGAGTGAAGGACTCTCCCATCCCACCAGTGGCCTCTTTCTGTGTTCTTCCATTTAGCTGGGCATAAGCACCACCGGACACAGTCCATCAGATCCTTTATGCAAAGATTATCTTATTTTTTTTCCCAGACCCTCTGGGAGGAAGAAAAAGTTTGGAAAAGCCTCCCTTCCTCCCTCTTCAGGGAGCCATTGCCATCCTCTTCTGCTGAGTATCCCTCTGCTCTGTGTGTGTGCATGCGTGCATGTGTGTGTGTGTGCCAGAGGGGACAGAGGGGTCTCATACTGCCGTCTCGCCTTTGCTGCCACTGCTGAGTCTGTGGTAGAAGCGTCGCCAGGACTGAAGGGTTTTGCCAGACCAGATCCAGAAGCCAGTTGTGATCCCAACAATCATGGTCATGAGGTACTTGATCATGAAGACTGTGAAATCTGGGCTCATAGGGGCAAAGTGGCTCGGACAGGGCACAGCATAGGTTTTGCAGGTCTGGAGGAGCCATGTCTTCTCCCAGGTGCCACGGAAGGCCTGCTCGTAGAAGTAACATGCCAGGACAATGGTGGCAGGCACTGTGTAGAGGACACTGAAGACACCAATGCGTACCATCAGCTTCTCAAGTTTCTCTGTCTTGGTGCCATCATGCTTCATGATGGTACGGATGCGAAACAAGGACACAAAGCCAGCAAGCAAGAAGGAAGTGCCAATGAAGAGGTACACAAACAGGGGTGCCAGCACAAAGCCTCGCAGTGAGTCCACGCTGTAGATGCCTACATAACACACCCCACTGAGTACGTCCCCATCGACCTGCCCCATGGCCAAGATGGTGATGGTTTTGACAGCGGGCACAGCCCAGGCAGCCAGGTGGAAATACTGGGAGTTGGCCTCGATGGCCTCGTGGCCCCACTTCATGCCAGCAGCCAGGAACCAGGTGAGCGACAGGATGACCCACCAGATGGAGCTGGCCATCCCAAAGAAGTAGAGGATCATGAAGAGGATGGTGCAGCCTTCTTTCTTGGTGCCTTGGGCCACAGTGCGGTAGCCATCCTCAGAGAAGCGCTCCAGACACACCACCCGCTCCTCCAGCAAGAAGCCTGCCGCATAGGCCACTGCCACCATGAAGTAACAGCCTGAGAGAAAGATGATGGGCCGCTCCGGGTAGCTGAAACGGCGCATATCCACCAGGTAGGTGAGCACGGTGAAGAGGGTGGAGGCACAGCAGAGCACAGACCACACGCCCACCCACAGCCGCGCAAATCGCACCTCTGCCTCCTTGAAGTACATGAGCCCGTTGGGCCGGGCTGGCTCACAGGGCGCCCCGCAGTCCCGCTCCCCCAGGAACCGGTAGCCCAAGTAAGACGGCACTTTGAGTTGCCGGGGGCAGGAAAAGGAGAAGCCGGAGGGGGGCTGTGGTGGAGTGAGGAAGTCGGGGAGGTAGCCAGCCGTGGGGTGGGCAGTGGCCCCCCGGCCTGCCGCGCTGCCAGGCCCCGGCGGGGCGTCCGACGTGTTCTGCCCCACGCAGATCTCGCCCGCGCCGTGGACGGGGAAGTTCTCGCAGCGAAGCCGCTCTGGCCACTGGAAGCCAAACTTGTTCATGAGGGCCTCGCAGCCCTGGCGGGCCCGCTCGCAGAGGGAGCGGCAGGGCGGAATGGCCTGCTCCAGCACGGTGCACACCGGCGCGTACATGGAGCAGAGGAAGAACTTGAGCTCGGCCGAGCACTGCACCTTGACCAGCGGGTAGAACTGGTGCACCTCCAGCCCCGCGTCCTCCTGGTTGGTGTGGCCCAGCAGGTTGGGCAGGATGGTCTGGTTGTAGGCGATATCCGTGCAGAGCGGGATGGAGATGGGCTGGCAGAAACCGTGGTCCGGCACGGAGATGCCCTTCTCGCCGTGGTACTGCTGCGCCGCCGCGCCCGCGGGGGTCCCCAGTAGGGCGGCCAGCAGCGCGGCCAGTCCTAGCAAGGGGCAGCCGCCGGCGGCCGCTCTGCTACAGCCTCCTCCAGCCCGCATCGCCGAGGCGGCCGGGGGCCTGGGGAGTCGCCGAGAGTCCTTCAGAGCCGGGCGGCGCAGCGCCCCAGGGGCATCAGAGCCCAGAGGGCGGCGGCAGGGCCCGTTCCGCGGGGCAGGGGCGCGGCGGCGGCTCCCGGGAGTGCCGCGACGTTCTGCCTGCGCCCCGGCGGGTCGGCGCTGGCAGCGCGGCGTCGCGTCCCTCGGCGAAAGTTTCCGGAGCTGCTCCCGCGGCGAGGAGACGGGAGACGCGGGCGAAGCTCCGGCCGGCTCTGCGCAGGGTCCCGCGGCGGCAGCGAGGCGGAGGCGCTGCTCCCCGCCCGGCTGCGGGGATTTAGGTTACGGCTAAACGGATTATTACCGCGCCCGGCTGAGCCGTGTATTTTACTCCGGGGCTTAAATAACTTTTAAAATCCAATTACTGCGCGATCCTCCCCGCGGCTCGGCTGGGCTCCGCTTCCGACGGGCGCCGCTGCAGGCTGTGCGTCCGGGGCAGCCGCGCGCCTCCCGCTCCGCCCGCGGCCCCGCCGCCACCGCCCGCACCGCAGCTCCCAGCCCGCGGCCGCGCCGGCACAAAAAAAAGACACATATACGCGCGGGCGCGCCGCGGGGCCCCGCCCCCGCCGCCGGCCCCATTCACAAACCGCGCCGGGGGCGGGGCCTCGAAGCGCCCGCCCACCAATCGCCGCGCAGGGGGCGGGGCGGTTGCGGGGAGAGGGGGGGGAGGAGGAGGAGGAGGAGGAGGAGGAGGAGTCGTCCGCACCGGGGCGGGGGTGGGGGGGAAAGTTGCGAACAACTTTTTCCCATCCCCGCCGGGGCGGGCCGGGCCGGGGGCGGCAGGAGCCGCCCCGGGCCACCCACCCCCCCGCGCTGCAGGGCAGAGCCGGGAAGGGAAGGGGGGGGCCCAGCCAGCCAGCTCGCTCAGGGTGGCCTGAGCAAACTAAAATTAACAGGCTGCTTTCTGAGCAGGCTTTGAACATGCAAACAGCTGCCTGTGCCCAGAGTTATTAAAAAAGAAGAAAAAAAAAGGGGGGGGGCGGTGTAAGCAGCGCCCGGGTACATTTGCGGAATGAGCCGATTGCGTTGTCGGGATGTTCGCGTCTGTGCGCCATTGCCTTCCCCAGCGTGGGGGGTTTGATTTGTTATCGCAGCATGACCGTTGCTTTTTGCTGGCAGAATAAACGCTTTATTCATGCAGATCTAAGCTTTAGCAGGGGGAAGGCAGCTTTTTTTTTTTTTTTTTTTTTGAAACATCCGGTGTTACCTAAGCAAAGAGGAAAAATTTTGAATTCCCATCTGCACTGCTGCAACCCCTTAAGAGACTCGGAAAGTCTGTAAAAAAGCAGCAGTTCCTCTGTGGAATTGCTCTGCGTTGCTGCAAGAGAGAAAATGGCACAGGTCAGGAGAGGGCTTTTACCAGCCTGCCAGGTGATGCTGAGCAGATCTAGAGCTAGACCAATGTACATTTGCTAAGGACAGAAGTGTGGGTTTTGCAGCATAGCTGTGTTTTTAGGTACATCACCAAAACACGGGTTGCTGGAACCATCTAGCCTCGGGAACATGCAGGCCGAGGGCACTCAGCAGCACAGGAAGGGTGTGCTCAACAAAAGCCCTGCAAAAATGCCTGCTTTTCCCTCATACTGGCCTATGAGAGCCTGTGGTCAAAGACAGGCTTGGGCCAAGTATTATTTAACCTACCCCATCCCTTCCTCTTGACGACCCCTGAACTGTACTATTAAAATTCTTGCTTTTACTGCTTTGCTAGGGATTGTGCTCCTATTAGGGACTAAGCAAATACACCGATCTGTACCATCCTCCAGGGCAGTTCAAGAGCGCACAGTTTGGCTCGGGGAACTCCAATAGCAATTGTTGAACAAATGTTTCCCATATCCTCTCCTGCTCATGAACAATGTGTCCTCATGCCAGTAAGACCATGTTACAGCTTTTGTTACATTTGTTAAGAGAAGTTGACAGTTATAAACAGGCTTACTAAAATAAATGTGTTCCTCTAAAAGTTGACACGTTTTTTAAAATAATACTGTGTTCTCCAAAATATGTATGGGCAGGACTAGCTACTCATGAATGCAACAGTTGCTTCTGGAAAAGTAATAAGTTCTTTCTTCATTCTCAGCTATAGCTGTTCAAGACTGCCTTAGAGGATTTTCAGTTTTTCAGTTTGTTAAGGCTTGTTACCTGAATTGCTTACTTTTCTACACCTAGTGACTAAGCAGGTTTTTGTGATACTCTTCAGCTAAATAACCTCCCATGGTACAAACATACATGAACTCGTCTATTGTTTGTTCTTTGGCTGTTCATAACCTTCAAAAACATTACTCTTTCCAGTTGTTAGGTATTTTCTTTCCCTCCTCATCCCATCTTTCTGTAACACTCCATGAACTGTTGAGTCACCTATACTCAGAGCCTCTATTTTTCATTCTGGCTTATATGACTGACTTCATCTGCAAAACATTTTGTGATATTCAGTATGAAAAACTTTGGATAAAAGGAGATGTTTCACTGGCAGGCATTGACAATGCAGAGACAGTAAAGCAACTGCAAACTTCCTGCCCCATGCGTTGCTTCTTCTGATTTCTGTACATAGAGGCAACTCCAGAGCTAGTAAAATTGTATTGCAAGAAACTATCTTTCAGCAATAGGAAGACAGTGACAGAAAGTATTCAGAGTAAGGATTGTAAAATCAAGTTGCAAGACTTTAACTGGGTATTTATTTACAAGACAGGGCAGGTGGCGTCAGTGGTTCCCCCTGCTTTCTACTGGTCTCATTTGTTAAAGTCATTCATCTGAAACATGGAGCACATGAAAAAAGATGATTGGGAGCTCTGGTACGTGATACACACTTATGAACATAATGTAGAATCAGACTGAAGCAAAAGGAAAAAAAATGTGGAAGGGTAGGCAGAAAGGAAAAAGGAAGGAAAGCAGTATCATAGATTATTTCTTATAGAGATAAGAAGAGAGTAAACTTATCACATGGAATGATGCTGCTAGGCCATGCCAGATGGCAGGAATGTGCAACAGAAAGAACTGAGATGGAGGAAGAAAGTCTGCTAGGCATGTTACCAGATTCCGAGGTGGGGTTTTTTTCCTATTTAGACCCAGTGGGTGATGGAACACAATCATTGAGACAGGCAATGGCAGTCTCAAAATGACAGATTATGGCCTAAGGCAATCACAGGCTCCTAAGTCAGCTAGGACATCCTGACAGCTTTTTCAGGGGACAACACACATGAAAAAAAAAAAAAGAAAGAAAAAAAAAAAAAAAAAAAAAAAGGAGCAGCAGTAAAATCCAGGATTCTGGAACACAGGTTACCCCAAAGCATCCAGAACCTCTGTGAGCAGCATCAGCCACATTTCAAAAGGCAGCAGACTTGTGCTTGTCTCCTGTTTTTACCTCAATCTAAATTCACGAGTGTTAGCCTGCAAAATTACTTAAATTTCCTCACAACAGGAGGGATTCTCATCAGCCCGTAAGCACAGGCAGCCACTGTTAGCCAGGTCATCAGCCACCCAGAACAAATGTGCTGTGCAAGACTTTGCAGCGTCTGAGAAAATATCTATTGTAACCACATAGCAGTTAAAAAGGTTTTCTCTAAAAATCTGCTAACTGCTAGTGTTCTGAGTACGCTGCATGGTCTGTCAACAGTAAACTTTCACAAGCAAAGCCCTAGCAAGTCCGCAGTACCAGAATAAATTTAGTTTCAGGTATTGGTAGCAACTCTGGAGCTGTCTGACTAGACTACTGTGCATAAGGAGGAATTGTTAGGAACAAACAATAATCTGTCTTTTTAAACATTTAAAAATAAATCCAGTTCAACTTCCAAGCTAAATCAGAGTGAGGAGCAGCATCCCTACATGATGTCTTTTCCTGCTGTTTTAAAACCTCCTTAAATGGTGCCAATATAATTTTCCTTGTTTCCTATCCCATCTGATAGAAAACTCTTCCCATGAGGGGAGGGAAATCAAAACAAAACACCCCCTCCCCACCCCACCACTTATTTTGGGTGCCTGAGGGTGAACATTTTCAGATTACCTGTTGCAAGGCTTCCAATCCTCCTGCCCTCAGAAGAACAAAGGCCATCGCTTACCCTCTCTCCTTCCACTCTTGCAGGAACTTGGTGGGCCCCAGTGGCTGTCCTGCTAACCAGCACTGCCAACACCTTGGTGTAACCACCTGAATTGTGAGATTTGTCCCAGTTACATTTAGCAAATAACTTCCATGACACTTTTAGCCTCAACATTTTGAAGCATACTTACATATAGTCTTACATGATCAGGCAGGCTATTGAGCTAAGAACATAAAAATTTGCACTCCCTAAAGCTTACTGGGGAAATGCCAGGAGCCTGGGGGGAAATGATGCATTTGCCTATTTTACATAATGATTTACATAATTAGAAACAAAATAAGTTCACAGTATTTATCTGCTTGCATTTCTATCAGTCTGATAGATTACTCTAAATTGTATCTTGTCTGAGCTCAACAAAGAAATCTAGTCTTTCTGTAATGAGGTGAGAGAGCCTGGTATTTCACAGGCAGGGAGTGGGAAAGGCAAGCCCCTGCCCCCCACCATGGAGGCTTAATTTGAAATTAGATTGAAGACATAAGAAACTGATTGAAGAGCATATGGGGAGGGCACAGGTGACAAAAGGAAGGGGATACTGCTGGAGGGGATGTGGTTTCCCACAGTGAGAGAGGTAAAAGCTGGTTGCATCATGGATTTGTAAGATAATTATTAGCTTATGAAGTAGTATCCCAAAGGATAGAGAGAAGCAGCACTGCCTTCCACATTTATGATCAAATTGGGGAAAACATTAGGAAACATTCACAAAGATGGGCTATCAGGCTGATGATTGCTTTCATCTCCCAGATCCATGAATAAGAAAACAAAACCTGAAGTTGATCTGTTCATCCCCACTCAGCAGTTTAGTGAGATCAGTTGCATTTTAACCCTTCTGTGAAACTTTGAATTCCCCTGTTTCTTTAAAATTAATTTAACCTGCTTTCTCACAATTTTAGGGTTGCAGAAGCCCTTTGGTATAGAATTCAGGCAGTCCCTCCCTATTTCACTTTCTTAAGCTAGGTGCTTTTTTAACAAGACAAATTCTCTGCTGTATTATCAGCCAGGCCCTGTCATCTGCATGTCTGGGTGCAGTGATATTGCAGTATGAAGAAGGGAAGCTTCCAGAGGCAGTGAGAAAAGATGTCATTCGTGTCTGCTGTCTTCGTTCCATCAGTGGGGAAGATCTCACTCTGAGATGAACCTGGATGTAGCCCATGCATTCTTACTTTCTGGTCCTTTAAATCTTAAAAGACGCTTCTGTCCTGGCACAATGCTTGGACACTTCCCAGACTGCTGTAGCTGATTTTGGCTGATTTCATCTACACTGGGATAAGTGACATATTAGCCTGGGCAGCACTGTGAGCAGAACCACTTGGGACGGAGCTGTCCCAGGCTCCTTGAGCCGGCAACCTTCTCATGGATGCTGCCTCATGGGTGCTCCAGTTTATCCTGAGTGTCTCCCAGTGCCTGTCAGAATGACTCACAGGTCTGCAAAGGTCTTTAGCAGAGTTACTCCTTGCTTTATAACCCTAAAAGTGTTACAGATCCAAACAAAAATACATATACCCTCCCCTGCTTGCTCTCACCACCACGGAACATTTTTCAGGAGTTTGGCTAGTGTCTTATTGTGGTTCAAGCTCCCCTTCCCAGAATATTCCTCCAGACCTCTCTTCCAAACCATGGATCCTTGACCTAGTCTAGATGCTCTGTCAGATATCCCTTTTCCTCCAAAAGGTAGTGAGGTTTTTCCTTCTGTGGGATTCCCCTGTTCTGTAAATCTCCCTTCAGTTTCCGAGGCCAAAGACAAGTGCTAACACCTGATCACTACGTTGTTCCTGAAGGAACTGCACAATTACAAAGCCCAGCTGTCGGCAGAAAAGCTAGAGAAAGCTAATTCTCCCTCCTTCAGCCAGGCCGTTCTATATAGCTGTCCCATTTCTATAGCTGCCATTAAGGTGACCCCAGTATCTTACCCAGGAGCATTTCTGCATGCAGCTCTAGCAGCGCAAGGCTGAATTTAATGAAAACCAGCCAAGATTCTGAAGTTTGTGCATGAATCTCCCATCACAATATTTGTGAACACTGAATTATGTTCTGCTTCCAATACCAGGGTTGGTGTGGACATAGTTACGGGACATAGTGACTCTGATCACTCTCCTGTTGATACCCTTGGATTGTGGGGGATACAATGGTCAAATACATTGTGCTATGTCTTTTGTCATTTATGCCTGACCTTGTTTCAATTTCATCTTTATATAGACTCATCTATTTGAGATTGTATCTTAAATCCTCTTTAATGCACAGACCAAAGGCTTGCACTTGTCCTGTTTGATTTGATGGGTAAGGTTTCACTTGTTTCAGTGGAAACAGAGCAGCATACTCATCAAAGCCTCAGACTCTGTTTATATAGGAAGAAGAACCGGATTTAGCCCAAAATAAGAGATGGGAAAGACCCATTATATCATTTAGCCCCTGCTATTACATATGCTAGTGGTGTAATTAGTCTAATTTTAAATGCCTTGAATGATGGGACTATTCCATCTCTCTTGGGACATGGTTCTGTCATCTAACAATCATATTGGCAGGAAGCCACTGCCTGATGTTCAAACAAATGGTTTATCTTTGCTTGGTTAAGACTCACTAAAGATGAGTGCAGCCTCCAAAAATATGTTGTTTCCAAAGCTTAGAAAACAAGGGAAGAAGAGCTGTTACTCAATACAGAATTTGCCAGATGTCTAAAGAGGCTAAGGAATTCATAAGCCTCTGTTTACAAAATCCTCTCTCCTCCTCCCATGAATGCTTAAATTACCAATCACTGCTACCATCCTATGTTTAGGGTAAAATTTCCTTAACTGATTCCACTTCCAAAATTGGATTGGAAAGAGAAACAAACATTTTAATTACTTTTATTTTGCCTCTTCCTGATGGGCTTGCACAAGTTAACCCTTGTCCTCCACAATTACAGTTAAACTCTTAAACAGAATTGTTTCTTCCTTTGGTTGCAATCATACCCCGGATACCCACTTGCCAAGGTGGTTCTCTACTTCGAGTCCGCACAAAGGTTTGCTCTGTGGGGCTACTGCCTGCTGCATACCTGCAAGCCCTGGAGTGGGGTGATGCTGCTGTATGGAGAATTTCCTTTTCCATGAGAGCCCCAGGCAGTTGTGACCCAAAGTGCATTGCAGTGAAGCAGTGATGTTAAGGAAAAGGGGCAGAGGGCTAGTGCCAATGCCTACAGAGAGCTCTCCAGAGAAACTAGGGCCATGAGGTTTGTGGACCAGCATCACATGCTCTCCTTTACCATTTTTTAACCAGTCATTGCTAAACTATGGTTTGTACTTCAGTGTCAGCATGCACTGACTGGACTCTCTTGGAGCAGGGACCGGTGGTACTCTGAATGGTGCTGGAGATACTAAGCTGATTTCCTTCTGTGGAGGGGCTGGGGGAACCAGAAAGCAGCACTTCAAATAAGCTCCCTCCTCATGGAGTCTCTGAAGGGAATGAGGGCCCATTTTCTTAATTACATGTTCATTAGTATGTTTAGTGCTCTCCTCCCTCTCTTCCCCCAGCCCTGCCACCTGGGAGTTCCTACTATGTTACTGGAAAGCCACAGAGGTTTATTTAAATACCACATAGTCAGATTGGAATGAAAAGCTATGAAGCTTCCTCTCTTTAATACTTTTTGAAATTATTTATGGGCTATGCTTCTTGCCTACGTAGAAGGTGCCTTCTGAGATTCCTGCAAGTCAATGCAGAAATAGCTGTTTGAATTGAGCAATAATTAGAAGCATATGGAGCAAAGCAAAGCATCAGAGAAATCCCATTCTGCTAAAGAAACACTGCTGTCTGAAATAGATTTCCACTGCATGTAACATTTTCTCATATGGCTAAAAAGAAATAACATCCTATGTCTGGTTTGCACCTACCAAAGCTGGGATATTCAAAGTAACATCTGTAATTTTGCTCTGAATTCAGTCTAATACCGCATGGTATTTGCAGCCCCTGTGTTTGCCTGGACCACAGTTACAATTTCTTTTCTTTCCTAGACCTCAGAACAAAGGAGATTCAGCTTCTTTTTATGAATGCATGTATACTTGTATTTAATATTTTTTTCTCAGTCTTTGGTTTTGGTTTGGGGTTTTTTAAATGATATAAAATGCTGAGGAAATGTTTGTGAGTTAAGACATGGTTTTAATCTTTTGTAATCCACAGGCTCAGTCTGGGGAAGGTACTCAGAACTCTCAAATCCTAATTTGCTGCCAGACTCTTAGGTGCTTGATGTGGTGGATTGTTTCACTCCTGACTTCTAAAAATAGCAGGTCCTGCTCTTGTTGCTCCTTCAGATCATCCCTTTGAGTTTAGAGATAACTGAAAAATCTCTGCACCTCAAGGGGAGACATACAGCACCAAAGCTGAAACTTTAACTCTCTATTTCTCATTTGTTTTGCTTACACAAGTACAACTGGATGTGGTTTGCTGTGGGGCTTTTGTTGAACCATACTGTTAGGGTGAGATGATTTTCTTTCAGTGATTATAACTTACTGACCTGATAGCTAGCCATAACTATATTTCAGTCAGCTGCTACACATGTACAGTAAAGCCATGGTTTTAATGATGAACTTGTTTAAATTTAAGCTGCATTTGTCAAAAGGCGGGATCCCTATTACAATGTAATGGAGTATCCAGTAGCTATTTTAAAAAGCAACAGTGTTTTAAAATTGCAGATACAAAATATCTCTGAAAATGTAAATATGGAAACTCTAAAGTGTTCAGTGCTTGTGCTTCTTAAGATGGCTTATGGACAGGTTTGAGGGTTTTGCCTGAAGCAGAAGTTACTCCTAGAAAAAAAATCCAGTTTTGAAGGAAATCATAAATGTTGGCAGGTTACTGTTTTGTTTCTGATGTGATTGAGCAGGCATGTGCTGGGCTCAGCAAGGCCGTGGCGTTTGCCTGCCCCACAGTGCTCTTCTGACGGCGCTCAGGGGAGTTGTGCAAGTCGAGCAGGGGCTGGTCTTGCCGGTGTGGTGAGGAGCAAGCGTCATGGCAAGACCTGTGGTGTAGGAAGTGATGCTGGGAAGGCAATAGGTGGCATTCCTCTGTTTGACCCTACCTCCCAGCCCCATGCTGCTGTAGGTGCAGGGTTTTGCCTGGGGTGTGAAAACAGATTCCAGCTGCTGATAGCTATTAAAATGCAGTTGCAGAAGTAAAGGCATTAATGCTGGTGTCTTTGCCGAACTCCTACTGGTTTATTTTTGTAAAGGCTGTTGTGAGTGGTGTCAGAAAATGAGACCTAATATTAAAACAATGACTTTCTGGGCAAAGCATAGAAGTCCTCCAGTAGCATCTTAGAAGTTGCTCCACATGGTGATAGTGGAGGAGTGCTAATCCTGGAAACTGCATATGGATATTGATAGCATTTTTTTAAGGTCAATCTGTGGGCATTTGTGAGGTGCTTCAAATCATTTTAACCTGGATTTGAATGAGAGCTTCGAAATTTGCTCAACAGTTTTCCAGAGAAGGGCTCTGTTTTCCAAGTATTTCTAAGGCAGCTGTGCTTAGAACATTGAAGATCTAAAAATTCTCTGGGTGAAGCCAGCCTCATGCTAGGGAGGCAATAGGTCTCTGAAATGTTATTATCATTGTTATTATCCAAGTGCAGCGTTGGTGCTTTCCTAGACATAACAGTAAAGGCATTTGCTGCCCAATGAGATCTTATTAATGCAGATTCTCATTGTGGTAGAGAAGGGTGTTGACTCATGAAACAGCCTGTGGAAAGTGGGACAGCTGAAGTGGTGATTGTCCCCCGCTGGTCCCCCTGCCCTGTGCCAGGGATTGCTGCCTCCAGGGCAAGGACATCTGCATGCAACTCAAAGCCATTCTAGGACTGCAGTTGCATGGCCCACTGTGTTACAGCGGTTCAGGTTTGGCACCGGCTTGCTTTCCCCCTTTTTGGGCTGCAAACTGAGGTAATTCCTGGAGCCATATTACTTTTGGCCCAGAGGTCCCTGTGTGAGTGGCAGCATCAGCCATTTCCAGGAGAGCAGCAGGGCACAGCAGGGCAAGGGGGTGGGAGCTGCTGCAGCCATCTGATTTTCATCTGTCTGTGACTCAACACTCCCTGACCACAAGGGTCAGCTCTTTGTGAGTAAAGTCTATAGGTGTTGCTCCGTAGATATTATACAGATATGGTGAGTTTGGACTCTTTGAAGCAACTTGAGCAGGTGAGTAATAACTACTCACCAGCTTCAAAATTTGCTCAAGAGTTTTCCAGAGAAGAGCTCTGTTTTCCAAGTATTTCTAAGGCAGCTGTGCTTAACATTGAAGATCTAAAAATTACATTTGTTTCAAAAGCGTATCTTAAAGCTGTTTTTTGGTTTTGTGGTTTTTTTTTGTTTTTGTTTTTTTTTTTTTTTTTAAGTGAGACTGACTGTCCTTTTAAGACATTCTCAGATTCTGGGTGCCCACCACCAGGGCCATGGGTAGGGGGAAGACCCAAGCAGCTTCTGACCTTCTTCAGAGGTACTTATTCACCCCAGGCAAGTTGCTCTTGAGCTGCAGCTGAAGCCTGGCAGCCCACAAGCAGTATTTTGCTAGAAGGATTCCCTAGGGTCTGAGGGCTTGTTTCCTAACAGGGCCAGCTAAAAAAACCCCAGAACTGGCGTGAGGGTTGTATAAAACTTTGTTATTGCTTTTGTCCTTCTTGAAAAGTACTGATTTGAAAGTACATATTTTTTGCAGTACATTTTTATCAAAATCACTTTCAAAAATAATTGTTTGTTGAAAACTTTTCTGAGAAAATTCAATTTCCTAATAGTATTTGAAGTCATGTCTTTTTCAAATATGATGAAAAAGTGACAACTGGGATAGGAGCTCATGTGGAAGCATTATGGGGGAAAACCCCAAACGTACATCATCCCAATATTTTTCCCTGAAAAACACTGGAAAAAAGACTGTACATGACAGTCTCTTCCTATTCACAAGCATACAGTTAAAAGAAAAATAAGATCCATTTTTAATGCAAAAATGCCAAGTGTTTATCTCTATAAGGAGAAGCAAAAACAAAAGCCGGGTAAACCAAATTGTATGGCCGCTGAGCCCAAGCACCCCCTTGACTGGAGGAGGAATTAGTGGCTTGCATAATCAAGCCTGGGGAGCTCATTTTGTCATGCTCAAAGGGCCACAGTGGTGCAACAGTAGGGGTGGAGGGATCAGCAAACACCAACAATGAATTCCCTTCATTTTTCCAATTTAAGGCCCAAGTAAAGGAAATGCAAAGCTCTTTTCTGCCTCTCCACACCCCCTCCTTTTTATTTCCTTCCCCCCCTTTTTTCCTGTTCCTTTTTTCTGTTCACTTTTTTCTATTAATTTTTTTCCTTTTCCTTTTTTCCCCATTCTTTTTCTTTCCTCTTTTTTTTTTTAAGGTGGATGAAAAGAGTGAGGCATAAAGGAGCCAGGTTGACACCTGTATCTGTGACAGCTCAGGCAAGGGAAATAGTGGGAATGGATCCACTGGCAGCAATTTGAAACTGTCCCACTTCCTGACTTGGAGGCTTTGACTGATGGTGCAGCCATATGGTTGAACATCTTGAAGGGCCAGCAAAGAGGTGCTGCTGCCAGAGCTGAGAAGGAGAACCAAGTCATTATCAGAAGCCAGATATGTGAGAGTGAGGAGCCATTAATACAAAATTTTGCATCATGCTTCATTGTCCTTTCTGTGCACAGGACTTGGCATGGCACTTTGGGAAGGCGAGGCCTAGCCTGGCTGCTGGGGATGGCTGTGCTGAGCTGTGGTTAAAAGGAAGGGCTTCTTCCTCAGCACTTAGTGCACAGTGTGGTCTCTTTACAGGGCAGCATTTACCTTTTTATACATGCAGTCACACACTTCCTCTTTTTATTCACCCAGACCCCAAATTTGACTTTGTTATAAACTGCCACATTGGTTCTCCCTGCAAAAGAGCCGTTGGAACACCAGAAGGACAGGGATTGTTCAATCCAGGCTGCAGCTGAGACCTGAGGAGAGCAGAGCTCCCTGGCCATGGCCCCTGGCAGTGCTGCTGGCCATTAATGTAAAGCAGCACCAGTGCCAGCAAGGTAAGAGTTGTAATGACCACTGTGGGCTCCTGCTTTCCCTTTTATTACTTGGGTACATTACATTTGTTTCCAGCAGAGGAGAGCTTATGTGTGCGTGGCTGCACTGGTTGTGTTGGACCAAGCTCCCTACATGGTTGTATGGATGGACTCCAGGGACAGAGCTGCACTTCCCCTTAATAAGCTCCTCGCACCACATTAAAGATAAAAGGGGAAGGGAAATATTTATATTCTGACAAAGCAGCTCTTCCCTTCAGGCTCTTGTTTTATTTATTAGCTTGCTCTGTCCCTCTTTTACAGTTTTCTCTCTCTGTTTCAGTGCCTGTGCTCTCTTTTTCTCCTTTATTCACTAATTTCGTCCCTGGGAGACAGTGACAGCAAAACTTAAGAATTGCTGCTCAAGACATCAGATTCAAATTGTGCAATTCCCAGTTGATAACTACAACTCTCCTCCCATCTGTGTTTTCAATACAAAGTAATGATTTATAGTGCTTAAACTATTGAATATATTACATCTGGTTTACTCCAATTACATTAGATGGAACTGTAGAAATAGGGTGAGTTGGGTTTGATGGTTGTTTTTGTTTGTTTGTTTTTTATACATTGCAACACAGATGCTGCATATCTTCCCTTGTTTGTGTAGGCAGTGGAAACCACTATCATTCTTGTCTGGAGAAGCCCTTACCGAGGCATGACACAGCTACACCGAGACCTTTCTAACCTCATTCATCAAACACTTCCTTTCCTCTGAGGCCTTATCCCAGGGGACCATTCATTTCCTTCAACTAATATGCCACACGAAAGGAATCTTGGGTAGATTCCTGTGTCTGGGTTTAGCTCCAAATTTATATAAAGGTTCAAGAAGAGAGAGGAAGGATGCAAATACATGCAATATATGGTATTGTTGTCCATTCTGCTTCTTTTGCTCCTTCTCATACATTACAGAAAATCACGTGCTGACTTACAATGTCAGGGGACACCAGTGTTCATGTTCTAATTATCTTTAGAGCTATGTTTTCCTGCCAAAATCAAGTAGCTCTCTGCTAAGAGTGAAGCATCAAAATTAAAGAGAGTTGGTGCCCGGAAGCTTCATCTCACTGCCATTGTTATGTTTCTGCCTGTTGTCATAGAATTGCAAAATACCTGCAAATCGTAGCCTTTACACCACCACGGTTAAGCGATGTAAACTGCAAACTGCTGAATGAATGAACTGTATCTGGCTGGGGGAACGGGCTGGTTTTTACCATTCACAACACCCCCACCCCCCACCGAAAGTGCCACAGCTCTGTTTCCAGATGGATCAGGAAGGCAAAGGAATTTGTTAATTGATTTTTCTCCCTCCCATATCAATTAATGAAGCCCATCTAGGGAGATGTATGCTCTTCTCTCTTAGTTAATTAATCCTTTTCCTTTATCTTCACAAAGAACTGCAATAAAGCAATTAGCAAAGGATTTACAGGGTGTGGAGTAGTGAGAGATTCCTCTGGCCCCTCTGCAGCTCAAGCTGTTCAGCACTGCTGCAATTCAGGCTCTCTCTAAAGGGATTTGTGTCCCCCACCCTCTGTGGTGTGGCTGCTGAAAGCCCGGCCCTCTCAAGATGTGAAATCCGCAGCTTGCTCTCTCCTAAGGGAGAGTTAACAACTTCGGTGCCAGTCCTTGGCAAAAGCCTCCTCTGGGACAATGACACCAGCCTTCAAAAGCGACAGGCACTGGCTGCTCGTGGCACCACTGTCCCCTTAGCTCCTGAGCTGGTGTCTCGCAGGAGGATACAGCAGTGTGGGGTGTGCTGAGCTACCCCAGCACTTCAATCCTGCTATAACAGCCCAGCTGCCTCCATCCCCTCTCCTGGCCCTGTCTTCCCATCCCAGCCTGTACATAGGTTCTGCCTCCCCAAAAGGCCTTAGTGAGCAGTTTGGCTCTCTCAGCCAGTAGGAAAAGAGCCTACCTAAGCTGTAAACCCTGCAAGAGAGGAGCTACAGGAGGATGGAGGTGCCTTCTCCACTCTGTAACTGTGAGGTGTTGAATAGGTTTTGCCATTCTCCCCAGTTGTTAGGGCTCACTTGAACAGCTGTCCCCAAACTCCATGACATGGCTGCCCTGATGGTGGATGCCTTTTTGTGGAAAGGACTGCAGCTGCACAGCGTGGGATGCGCTGGCAGCGACAGCAGCATCTCCTTACGGGATATTCACATGCTGACAAGGCATCTGTCCCTGTGATTGCCAGCATGTAAAAGTAAGCAGTAGGTCCTGAAGCACTGCAGCAAGAACCATCCATGTGTTCAATCTCCTCCTTTCTGCCCACAGCTCCTCCTCTGCCTTCTCATTAGCAGCAGTGGTGCATTGATGCAAGGCCCATCTGCACCCTCCTTCTGGAGGCACAAAGAGCTGGAGATGAAAATCTCCCTCTTCTGTGCTTCTAGCTATGAAAAGTAGGAGCCCTTCTGGTTCCCTGAATGATACAGTGGCCTGGGAAGGACAAGCAGATCCCAACAGCCCTTTGTAGAGTGATCAGTGAAGTGGTCCTTTCTGTACTGGAGTCCTGAAGGAACAAGCACTTGGTTCTGAGTACCCTAACTCCTTGTGGGCCCTCAGGCTTTCATAGAGAAAAAGGCCCCATCTTAATGTGAATTATCACCAAGTGGTAGCTCTGCAGCCATACTGTCAGCCAGCACGTCCTGGCGGGGCTTAGGCTAGATGCTGGAAAATGAAGCAACAGACTGCAAGAACGTAAAGAAATTGTCGGTGCCTGAAGGAATGTGTACAGGCAGGAAAGTGTGCGGCCATCCTTCAGCCAAAGTGTTTTACTTCAGTGAAAAGGTGTGGCAGGGGTGGCACATGTTTGGTTGCCCCTCAGCCTCCTATGACCATCCCAGCCAGCCTGGTTAGCTCTCTGCTGTTGTGTGTCCTGCAGGCCTTGTGAGCTGCCCAAAATCTATGAAGGGAAGAGCTGGTGAGCTCTAGGAAGCATATTCTGATCGGGGCATCAGACCAAATTCCTACCTCCCAACTCAGGCTCCACAAGAATAACCTTTTGATGTAATGTACATAATTTGAACTACACAGCCACTAAATATGTCTGGCTTGGGTCAATCCTTCTGTCACTGTGGAGAAGCGTCTTGGGTTTTTTCTTTGTCTATCATGTTGCTTGCTTGCTTGCTCACCACTGTCATGCCTATCTCTATTTTCAAATGTAAACTTGGTGTGCCACTATCGAGTGACAGTGAAGAGATGTGGATGTTCTGTATGACAGCATGTATATAGTAGATGCATATTTGTCCTTAAGGCGAGATGCAGTGTTTCATCCCAAGGGAAAGAAGAGTGACCTTTAGTCTGTCTGGATATTTTACAATCTGTCCTTCCTTTTCTGTTTCCTGTAAGGTTAAAGACCTGCTGGTGATGATTAAAAGTACTGCAGTTTTTTCTCTCTCTAAATAGTTTTAAAGTTATTTCAGAAGCAAGAAACAAGTGAGAAAGGTTTAGTTGCATCTTCCTTTTCACCCTGATGTCCACCAAAAATCAGATTCTGCTGCATTTTACTTTCTAATGAAAGTAACACTTAGTAACCTTTTGTTTCTGTTCATATCCAGCAGCTGAACATCCCCTACCCCTCCCGAACAGATTCCCAGAGAATATTTTTTGTAGCCTTCATACCAACAGCTCGCTTCCACGGTACCAGCTCTAGATTGGAGCTCCTAGCTCCTAGCTTTTCTGGGGCCGCATATATTAGCTTTGTAGCAGTTAGGAGGCAAGTTCAGAAATTTATTCCTAATTACAGCAGAAATGGTGGGTAGGGTTCATATGAGACCTTTTTCCTTGGGCTCCTTTTCTGGTCCAGAACACGATCTTTCAGCAGAACCCTGGCAAAGGTGTTGTTGAGAAAAAACATAACAAGGTGGTGCCAGAAGATCATCTGTGCAACGCACAGATGGTCTGCACGTGCACCACAAATGCAGGGCTCTGGGAAATGTTGAATTTACTCTGTCCTGGCTTCGCAGCTAATTCCAACATGCACCACAAGCCCCTCTGACACTTCCGGGAAGTGTTGGACTCACTTACAGACTCTTGCATCTGATCTGTGCAGATAATGTGGAAATGTCTGGGGTTTCTGGACACTGAGTAACCTGGGGTTGCTACTGCATAGTACTTCCAGCTGGGCCATTGGACTCCCAGAAATCCCACATAAAGGTAAAGAAAGTCCTCATTCTCCCTTCCTTTCAGACAAAATCTGTGGGCAGAAGAGGGCATGTCCAATTAAATCCAGACGTGTTAGCCTTGCTCTAATCTGTCTGGATGTCTGCAAGATGCAGAGAGATCAGGCAGAAGATGAATGGTGTGGCAGTCTAAAACCACACTTTGCTGTGAGTAATGTTAGCATATTGATGCAGCCTTTCATTCTCAGCGTTTGTCAAAAGTAATTAGTGTAAAGTTCTCTGCAGGATCAACGTTTGAAGTACTTTTTGCACTCCACGATCACTTCTTTCCCAGTTCATAATCTCCTCCTAAGTCACTGTGTTTGCTTAGTGGCAAATCTGTGAGTAGCAGTTTCAGTTATTTGCATCCATTCTGGCTTCATAATATTTGGGACTACTTGAATTCTCTTAACTGAATATGATCTGTCCCAAGTAGCCAGGAGATTGGATCAGGCTAACTGTCCTGCTCTTGAACTTCACCAAATGAGAAGGGTGTAAAAAACCCAAAAAGCTGTTGCCTGTCCTGGGCTCCAGGGTAGGGCTTACAGCCGCTCAATCAGAAGGCACTGAAGGAGATCTGATTGTGCTGCGGAGCAGCTGCTGAAATTGCAAATTGAACAAAAGAAAACAAACCACAAAAATAAACATTTCCAGTTCACTCTCTCTGTAGGCAGCCTGCAGTCCCACACAGCAACTCTGCTGCTGGGAGACAAGGGCTTGACTACAGGTTCCCGGAGCCCTAGCTGCTAACTAAGAGGGGTGAATACCTTCCCAGGGCTGGAATGCCCTGTTCACATTTCGTGTCCCCTCAGACAAACCACCCAAATTTAAAAAACTACTAGGAAATATGCCAAAGAAGAATTTCCTGTTTTAAATGGCTGTGGAAGTCACTACTCTCCCCCATTAGAAATACAGATTGCAGCTGGGGCTTTGAATAAACACAGTAACTTAAATGAACACCTATGGGTCTGCCATCCAGGATGGGGGGAGCTGGCTTTGTGGCTGTGGCCCAGAGCTGGGGTAGGGAGAGCTGGGGTCCCCTGGCTGCCCCTAGCCAGAGTGCTGCAAAAGGAGCCTCTGACCTGGACCCCTCCCATGTCTGTGATGGCTGTGGGCAACATGGCACAGAGGCACACAGCACCTTAGTCTCTCAAGGACAGGCAAAAATCATATTTCAAGATTTAGATTAGTTAATGACCAGGTTAGAAAAGGATTCTGCCTTCCCTACGTCGCTTCCTCTCCCTGTACAGCTCTGTTCACATGTAAACATTACTTTGTAGTGGAATTTTGGCTGGCCTCATTCTGTACCTGCCACGTTCACTCACTCTCTGTCTTTCTTCCCTGGCAGATGGCTCCTGTCCAATCATGAACCTGCTGCTTAGTAATTACTTTAATGCAATGGGAATAGGGCCTTTAGTTTCTCAGCTTTTCTTCTCTGTAAGCAGGGCAGAGGTAACTGTGGGCAGGAAGAGATGGAGGAGCAGTTCACTGGAGATTGCCTTCCCATCAGAAAATCAAAGTGCTTAGCCAGATCCCCACCCTCTTATAGAACCATATGGAACCGGAACAAGGCAAGTTCTGAATTCCTCTCTCATCTTTGTGTGAAATTGGCATTAAGAATTTACCTGCCTTAACTACATTTTGTAGGGAGGGCAGCCCCTGGTGTAAAAGCTGCGTTATGGTCTCCAGAAGTCCATTTTCACATAGTCTTGCTAGTCACTGGGTGAGCCCACTACATGCAAAGCCTCTGCTGTGCTTGTTGAAACCAACTGGACATACAGCTTTTCTGCACCAAAGAGAGGGAGGCTTTTCAGTATCAAGACATGCAGCCTCATATAGACTAAGTAACTGTATGTAGGTTAATAGGATAATGTCCATAGCTCCCTGAAACTGAAAGAGAAAGGAAGATTACTTTTTTATCCTTCAAGTAATGCGCTTTTAACAGGACGCTTACCTGGCTACCGTTCTATTGCTCTCTGTCACTGAAATTAAGCTGCTGAAATCTATAGTACAAACCTGTACATACCTCTGCCTATAGTATGAAATGTTTCAGCCTTCTAAGAGCAACATGCTAGGGAAGATACTGTATAATAATGCAGTAAATATAGGTCATCTTCAGTAGAATTTATCTTTTAGCAAGTGGAACGATCCTAAACACAAAAAAAGGAAAGAAAATTCCAAGTGTGGGCATCAGGTCTGTTCACATGATGAACATATATGCTTGAACTGTATAAACACACAAAATAGTGAGTGTATGATGAAAAGCTACATATTAGCTGAAGAAATATTTGCAGTATTTTGTATCAAATGCTATTGATACCTGAAGCTATCTGAATTTTCCAGGATGTCTTTATTATCCCATATATGTAATAGTAGTTGGAAAAATGTTCTCTGCCTTCTAGAATAACAGTTCTGTCTCTGGTGCAGAGGGTTTTTCTTTTTATCTGTAAAGCCTGACATTGTGACAAGTGACTTTTTAAAGTCTAAGTTGTGAGAGTGAGGAAAAACAACTACTTTGTCTGAGCGTGGACTTGAATGAACTAATCAGGTGTCTGAATTACTTCTGATGCCACAGCACCAGCACCCATCAAAGAGCTCTCCATGGGTGATTTTGAAATCAACTTTTGAAAACACTTTGAATTTCACCTTTTCCTTCTTATTCTGTGGCAAGATGATAAAGTTCAATTATCATTCACACAGAAAATACACAGGGAAACTGTAATTTTAGTAAAATTATTCAGGATGAGCTAAACTCATGAAAAGCCACTGAGAATGCATTAGCTGTCGTAATATGACCAGAACCTTGTAGGTTTAAGTGAAAACGTTTGTATCACATCTATTCTTTGTTCAGTCTATAGCTTGGAAATTAATCTCTAATGAGTGCCTAATCTGCTGCACTTTTCTCCATGACTTGGCATAAACACTGATTTATTTAGAATAGTTCGGCTGTAATAATTTGCTATGAGCTGCAATCACAGCTCTGCAGCTCTTCATTAGGGAATAGTAAACACTTGGTGTCTTTTGTGTCAGATAGGCTGTGTCTAAAGAAATTTACTACAACATGGGTGGATCAGCACATTGAAGCTACTTGGTGCTGAGACTCCTACATCTAACCTGTTGGTGGTTTGGGAGTTTTTTCTTTGGACTAGGTGGTCTGGTTGTTTGAACCAAATGTTCTCACCAAGAAGTGTTTTGAAGCTCCCTAAAGGACCATGCATTGACACAGACTCACAGGACTGGAGCTCGTTAGGTGGCATCCAAACCCATTCTGGCTTAGCATCCTCCAGTATCAATTGAGCTGATGCACACCAAAACCACTCTGCTAAGCACACCAGTTCCTACTAAGTGGGAATGCTCAGGGGATTTGCATTTGCTTCAAGACTTTACTGCTGCTCTGGACCACCATACTAACATAGACACAGCTACTGGAATATAGATAAAGAAAAAGATTTTTCCATTTTTCTGTCACTCAAAGGCTGTTTTGGTTTGTTGGTTGATTGGGGATTTTTGACATACCATTGCAGGTTTTTTATTTCTGAAAACAGTTCCTTAGTGACAGGATTTTCCAGTCTTTGTTGAAAATGAAAGTAAATATGTTGTTATGGCCAGATTCCCAGAAAAACTTGAGGCCTAATTTCTATAGAGTCACCATTTCTACCTAGATCCAGATACTCAACCATTTAGATTTTACTTAGATCCATGCACCCAAGACAGCCCTGTTGTATCTACTGCACTGAGCTCTTTCACCTTGCTGCAGCTCACACTCCATACCTGTGTACAGCTTGACAAGGACCTTGTCTGGCCACAAGTCCCATGTAAATATATATTTTTGCATGTGTATTTATCTTCTTAGTAAGAGTTCAGTCTACCTAGATGATGGTCAGTAAGAGATTTTTCCACCGCAATAGACTTTGAATCAGATTCTCATGCCCGAGTTCATGTGCCTGCCTGATTTACCAGCTTGCTTAGGTCAGCCTTGGTTGGGTTAACCTAATCTCTCTTCCCTAGTTAGAGGCAGGACCATCATCCGTCAGGATGGGTTTGATACCCTGTTCAAGCTGCATTTTCTATGATTACATATAAAGTCCTAAACAATAGTCTACTATCTCTTTGTTTTGTCTTTTTGAGTCTCTGCAGTTCTTTGTTGGTGACAATTCTTGCAGAACACCACAGCTTTTTTCACCTGGAAGGAGTCTTCCATGGCAGCACACTTTTTCCCAGGAAGAGTCATGTACTTGGAGACAGCCTGAGTGCATGACAGATGACAGCATTCCTGGGAATTTGCTTCAAGTTTCCAAGGTTTCTGTTCTGAACAAGCACAAGGATTGAACATTTCTCCTGAGACTTCTTTCATGCATGGTCACAAAAATGATCATCCTTTCCCATCAGAGGGAGTTTTCCTTTGTGCCCAAGAAGCATGTGGTGGAAAATAAAAGCTGCAGCTCTTGTTCACACAACTCTGGCTGAAGTCAGCCTCCCCAACCATGCATGAAGGGATTTAGCTTTGTCTCTCATTTTTAGAAGTGCACAATTCCTGCTTCTTCAAGCTCAGCTCATATATTTTATTTTATCAGATGTTCTCCTAATCAGTCATTTTCAGAAATAATGGTATAAGGTGAGATTTCTTCCTAGAATTTTTTTAATCGGGCTGAAGTTTTCAAGGAAAGATCTTTAATTTTCCAGGAAAAGGGGAAAAGTCCTGTTACTGTTTTTGTTTAATAACAAGCCAGATATGTGATAAGCCTAAAAAAATTTGTGGCAGATGCCAATACACAGACACTACAAGCAGTTTCTTTTGTTCATGCAAGCAGCTGGCTCACTGTTACACCTGAAGAGGTAATTAGAAAGATAAGTTGGAACACTAATTTGCAACATTCAGGCCTTCCCTGGGAAGGTATTGCCATGACAAAAGGAAATAAAGGAACTCCCAGTCAAGAACAGGGGCACTATCCACCATTTTTCACTCTTACTGGCAGCTCTAGGTAACCTTTAACCTCTTCCCACCAGCCTCCTCAAAGAAGCTACAAGATGCAGGAGAGTAAAGGGAAAGGGTCCTGTCTCCTCACACAAAATGCCCCGTGCATTTATACTTAGAACAAACGTCTTTTATTCTGATTCCCTTGTGCTCTGTTGCTCTCAGGTACTCCAACAGCTAAAAAGGAGAAGGAAAAAACCTGGAAGTGCCACACATGCGAAGAGTAGATTGCTTTATAAGGACACTAATGGACACATTTAAGATCAGTTTTATAGATTACTAGCAGTCAGGATTATTTTGTTTGGTTAGTTTATTACCGTGGATAGCACAGTGCTTGGCTCTGAATCCACTTTACACAGATTAATTAATTTAGTTTTGTAGTGCTGTACAGTGAACTTTGCAACGCTGCCTGTGAGTGCAAACGGGGCTTGCAGGGAGAGCTACAGTTTAGTGACACTTGTACAAATACAGCCGTGACAAGTTGTGTGCTCAACTTTAGAGGCTGCTGTTGAAATCTCCAGTTAGGAAGTGGGACTCTTCTGCCAATCATCTAATTTCTGTGATCAAAGCAAGCCTGGCTTGCTTTTGCACTGAGATTCCCGTACAGCTCACACCAAAGCTGATGACTTCAGAGAGAAGACAACTGGACCTTAGAAAAGAAAGCTCTATCAGTAACCTGGAATCAGCCAGTATAAAATTTCTCCTTATCTGTAACTCTATTCTTGGGGAGAAATATTATCAGTAGCTGTGTATTAATTGGCAGGAAATTGCTTGCCCTGGGCTCCTCTGACAGAGGCCTCCCCCTTCCCTCTCCTCTCCCTGAACTCCACTTTCTCATAACTGCACCACACTCAACATTTGACTGTGCTGAAGGGAGAGATGAATTCTGTGAACAGTAAAAACACAACTTTCTGCTCCATTGCAAGGAGCCAGATGACGGATACTATTTTCAAAGACTTCTTTGTCCATAAGATGGCGTTTGAATTAGGAACTTGTTTAGCCAGATTCTCTTGTTACAATTTACTGATTCATTGGGTGGAGAATGGGAGGGCAGGATGACAGAGCCAGACAGCTTCAATGAACAATTTTTTTAAAAGATCTCATTCAAACACAAATGCATCTTAAAATATATCCAGAATTAGACAGCAGGAAGAATTATAAATTTTAACCTACCTGTGCCTTTAAATAAACTGCTGAGAGGAAATAAGTTGTTTTATCGCTTCTTTTCAGAGAAAAAGTGTAAAGATGTAACAGATGAAATCTGTGGTGTTTTTCTTAAGAACCAGAAGTGGTGGAGAAAAGGTGTTTTTTTAAAAAAAATCTCTCAAAATCTCTCCTGCTCTCAATAAGACCATAACAAAAGTTAAGTATCATTAGGGTTTTTAACATCAAAATGAATTTCTGTTTCAACAACAGAAGAATCAAAAGGCAGGATCAAATTCAGGTCTCCCACTTGTTCTGCCAGATGTAATTCTTTTGACAGCTATCTGAATCACATCAGAATCGATAAATCTGGAATTAGATCTATGAAGATACCTAGAACCTTATCCCCGCATCTTCAGTTTTTCCCAGCCTGACCCAAAGCCGTTTGGCAGCAGGTCCCACCTGTACTGGGAGAGTGCCTGGGACCTGGCAGCACCAGTGCCGCCCCTCTTCTTTCTCCGTGCTGCTTCAGCCAGGCCTGAGCTGTTCATACTCTGCCCTTGTGAAATCTTGGGGTCCTTCTCTCAGCTGCTGAGCACTGGCGATTTTCACAGCTTCTACTTCAATTTGTAAAGTTTCTCGGAAATCTCCCAGGGTGTCTAATCTTACTGTTGGGGGAAGGGGAAAGGCCTGCACTGGTCTTGTATGACCTCAGCCATTTAATTTGTCTGTCATTACTTCATGGGTATTGGTTACCAAGAATGTAATTCTCAACTTTCTTACTCACAAAAAAGGGCAATGGTCTAAGTTTTCTTTTATTTCTTTGGTTGACAAAAGAAAAATTACTGCCTGTGGTAGACTCATTCTTTTCAGGTCTCTCCCTCTATATACAGGCACACACATATGTCTGCATGTGGTCATTAGAAACATCATGCATACACAAACCCAACTTTTCCCAGAATTTAAGTAGCAAGAAATATTGAACCCAGAAGACTATGTTAGTGAAATAAATAATATATACTTTTTATTAAGTCCATTTTCACATCACAGGTTTCTTTAGATAAATTTTTCAACTTTCAAGTTCCCTTCTTCCCCCCGCCCCCCGCTCCCCCCCCCCCCCCCCCCCCTGCTCCTCTCAAGACTGCCTTCAGAATAAGTATTTGAGTGTGGGGAAGGGAGACTTCGGAATGAACTTTAGCCAATTTAATAAAACTAGAACAAATCAATAAGCCACCCAGGCATCTAATGCTCTCAGTATTCCCACTGACGGTTCCACAACATCAAACAGTATGGAAAACATTTTCAAGGTAAGTCCTCTGTATTCTGAAACAGGTCCCTAAAGGCAGAAAGATGGAGGTTTTCTTGGCCTACCAGTTTAAAATAGGTCATGCTCTGCATTCACAATCAGCTCAGAGTCAGGCACAGCTCTTCAAAGCAAGAGCTGCAGCAAAGTGTGCTCTGCTCAGGCTGGGAGCGCGCTGCAGCCAAGGTCAGGGGGATGGTGCAAGGGGCAGGTACTCTTCTCTCTGCAGCCATGTTCAGAAAGTTCCTTTCTTCTTAGCCTTGGCTGGCGTGTTGATAAAACCTACTCTTATCTCCATGCAATGTCTACTCATGCTTCATGTCATACTTAAACCAAATCCTAACCTTGCTTCTCCAGTTTTAGTGAGAAACTCTGTGCCTTGTCATCTGCTTGATCAGCACTACTAGAACAGCTTTGCTACTGAAGCAGTGGAAATTAAGATTCTCGTGGTAATAGGATGTCCTTTGCCAATGTGGCATGTTTCAATTCCCAAGGAACAGACGCTATACAAGCAAAACTACTGTTGGTACAGCTACGTCATGCTTTTATCTTTGTCAAAGTGCAAACCCTTGATGTTTCCACTGGCAAAAGTTTCTAGCTGGATCTTGAAGGAACAGAGGGATACTGCACTGCTGCAGGGCCTTTGGGACAGGGACAGCTGGTGTGGGTGAAACGGGTCATTTCTCTCTTCTCTCATTCTCTCCCCTATCCCTCCTTCCCCCAGATGAAATTGGCTGTACTGATCCATTTAACTGCAGTTAGTCTAATGACATCTGTCAAAACAGTGAGGCTGATCTGGGATCACAGTTCATCCAACCCCAACCTGACCCCAGGCTCTGCCAGCAGCTGGTGGCAGAGCTAACTTGCCTTTCAGAGTGTAGCCCTTGTTGCCCTCTGTGTGAGGTGAGCCCCTGTATGGGCAGTGTGCTTTGCCATGTTTGATCCACTAATGCTCTTTTGTTCTGTGGAGGTAAGAAAAGGTGACATTCAGGGTGATGCTTTCTTGGCATCCAGATGTGTTTGCAGTTATGCACTGCTGTATCCTGTTCATCATCAGCTGGGATCAACATTTTCAAGTGTATGAGCTCACAGGGCTCATTTTGTCTGCAAGATCCTGGGAGTCCCCATGTATGCTGCTCTGGTGCTCAGTCAATCAGTGCAGTTGTATCAGCTGAAGTGTGGCTGTGCCAGCACAGTTTGTTTCGCTTGGCGCAGGAGAAGATATCAAATAGTAATTCTTTTGGATGCCTCCTTAGCTACTTTGCTCCTTCCTTGCTATTATAGTCATGAACATCGGCATAAATTTATTGGTGGAGAGGTCTATCAGTTTCTCCCCGAATCCACTTCCAATGTCAGAAATGGAGATGTACCGCAGCTTTTACAATCTCTTGTCTGTAAGGAGTTACTAAATAATAGCTGACTTTACCAGATGAGCTGGTATATTTTCCCAGTGAATGCACAGAAATTAAGGAGTCCTGGCTTAGCCTCATAGGAAAGGCTTTGGACCCTTCACTATAATCTTCAGAAATCGCTCCTGGTTCTGGGATCCCTGAACTCAGATGATGATGAGGACGACAGAAGGACTGAGGAAGTCAAGGAGGGGACGATGCTCTGTACTTTTGCACATGAGAGGCAGGGTATTTTGACCTGAATGCCCACAACTTGAAGTCACCCCAAATCAGCACATGCATTTGAAAACCTTTGCCTGATTTGTGCTTTTTTCATATGCCAGCTTTAGACAGGTATGAGAATCAAGGATTTCAGCTGGGTTAAGCCCAGGATTTTTTTGGTATGTCTTGCTCTTCCTTGTGCCCCAGTGTATAAAAGTAACATTTTCCACTAGAGAAGGAGTAGCAGTGACTTTAAAAAACAACCAAACAGGGAAATACATTCAATTGTGTTAGTGGTGATGGGGATTTATAGCATGTTGTGAACTATCAACTTAGGCCTAGAATTTAAGCGGGGGGCAGGGGTGGAGGTAGAAAGTGCAGGAAAGCACAGCTGCCTTGTTAAAATGAAGGAATGAGTTTAATGTATACAGGCAGAAAGAGGAGGCAAGTCCTTTCCCTGTTAAATATTTACTAACTGAGCTCTACTTGGGCTTCTGATTTTCTGTATCTCTAAAGGTGGTGGTACTTGTGACAGTAGGATATGTTCCGTAATGTATTCCTCCCTCTCAACCCACCTTGCATGGGAAATGGCTGCGGTAACAAAAAGCAGACTGTTCCCTTCTCATGAATATTAATCAGTAAACTCCCCCTGCTATTTTAAATCGAAGGCTGATGCTAAAGCCCTTTTTTTCCCCCCACTCAAACATCCCCCGAGGAAAACCCTGAAAGTCCTGGGAAAGCCATGCACAGAGGCTGCCGTGACTAGAGGCCTTCTAGGCAGTGACATATAAAACTCTAAGGTCAGAGGGCACAGCAAGAGGAGGAATCAGCTTTGTTTCCACTATGTGTTGCTGAAAGCTAAACCTTTATGGAACTTTTCTAGCTGCATTTTTGGCTATTTAGCTTTGAAAACAAAAGATTTATTTATTTATTCCTATTCATCGCAGTTTTTGTCCTAAGTTGACAGCAGTGACACAAGAAGGACCCTCCCTGTTCTGAGTTGTGGCTGTTTATGCTCCTTTGGCCATCACTGCTTTAGTACAAATATTAAATGATCCTTAGGCAAAGGGAGGAAAATAAAACAAGAAAAAAGATTACACAGAGCCAATGTAAACACCTGTTACTTCAATTCATTCTTCTAAATAAGAAAATTAAAACTCCTCCTGGCAAGTAAAATACATTGATTGGAGCATGTATAGTACTAGATGGTGTCCAGAAACCCAGCTGTGTGTCTTCATGATCCACTTAGCTTCAGATCAAACCAGAGGAATATTCCCAAGGACACAGGGTGATACAGCCAGAGGCTGGCTTCCCTCCTAGATAACCCTGAGCAGTACTGAATAATTCTTTGAACTCAAAGCAATTTGCAATTGTGTTCAGAAATAACACACAGATTTGCCAAAATCCAAGAGTATATCAGCAACCGATGTGTATTTTTCCAGCGCCTGTAATGATAAGCTGGTGCGGAGTTTTGTTGTTTTCTCTTTGGGGCAGTGTTAGCACTTGTGGTGTGCTGGAGGATTTCCCATGCCAAGGATGCAATTCATGTCCTGAAGAGAGTGCAGTCAAGAATAATGTTTTTAAATCTTTGTCCTTTATCAAAGGATCTGGATAGACTTCAAAGAACATTATTATCCGTATCTTACAGCTGGGAAAACTCAGGCGAGGAGGGATGACATGGCTTCCCCAAGGTGATCTTAGGAGCTGCTGTCAGACCACGAGTAAGATACTGTAGTTCCTGCCTGCTGTGGATGCTGCATCTCATCACGCTGCAAAGGCCAGTGCTAGATGCTGTATGGACTAGATCTGATGTACTGGTTGAAGGCTTCAAGTGAGAGGTGTTGCAAACTGTTAGTGAATGGAGGATGTGAGGCAGGGGATGGGACATATTCAAGCTAATCAGCCCAAACAGGCCTGTGTTAGGTGGCTGCTGGTGAGCAATAGCTAATGGCACAAAACCTGTGGTAGAACGGCAGTAAAGCTCACGGGACAGGCTCTGGGTAAGCATGGACAATAACTATGTCTCAGTCTTTGGGAACAACGTCTGAGGACATTGCTCGGGTAGAGGGTGGGAACATGGTGAGTTTTGCTGCTGCTGGTTTGCTTACTTTGTACCTAAGAGTACAAATTTGATCCAAACCATCCATGCTACCCAACTGAACTGGTGATATTTTCCCCCTGATTTACTCTGGAGAGATGATACCTGATTCATGTAAAAGCAGAGTGGCATGAATCAAAAGTACCTGATCCAGCATAAGGCTTGCTAACACAAAGATAAGCCTTCACAATTCTTTGAATGATTTAGGGCTTGAAGACTAAACTCATGTGAGATCAGCCTCTTAGATTAGTGGTTGGCTGCAGTGGTTTTGGTCCAGAGCCCTAAAACCACATGTACTTCCATATTCTGGTTGGAATTCTGGGGTAGGTATCCAACTGTGCTTAAAGGAAGAGCTCTTCAGATAGAACCTGTCCTTTGTGCTTGCGAGATGTGGATGGAATGAATGGTTGATGCTAGTACAAGAGATGTGTATAATCTGCAGCAAAACCTCTTGGTAGATCACAGGTTTCTTAAGCTGCAGTTGTCCTGCTCAGTACTTCTCCAAGGTGATGCAGCAGCACAGTTCTTCCAGGACTCAAAAATGAGAAGCAGCTGTAATTAATAGCTGTAGGTATAAACACGTATCACTAATTGGTGGTAGTTACTAGTTTTCTGGCTCTATTAAGTGCTTGCAACTGATATTTACTCTCGCTTTTCACACTGAGCTAAAGCTGACTAATCCAGTTGGTGATGAACAAGATGGTGGTAGTGTCAGTCATTTTTAATGGAGTGCCTTAGATGTGTGGAGTGTGAGAATGCAAGTGTTTGCTAAATATCAGGTTACTCAATTCAACTGGAAGCATTTGGCTATCGATATGTTTTAAAGACTGTGCTGCATGATGACAAAAAAACCCCAAACCCACAAACCACCCAAAAAACCAGAAAAGAGGTCAGAATTACAGTAAGTTTGAAAAAAATTATTCTAACTGTATTTGACAAGAATGCAACAACTGTCAGTTCAGGAAACTACCCCCACAACAGTGTTTTATAAAGATATAAAATCAAGTAGTTAAACATTAAATGGGAGGCCCAAAGTGCAAACTGAGAAATGGACTTGACCCTAGCAGAAGTTGTGAGAGATCAGAAGCACATCTCGAGAACTGGTTATTTCCTCTCAGCTGAACACTTCTCAGGAATTCTTGTACCTTCAGACCAAGAGGCCTTATTTATTCTACTAACAGATACAGATATTCACCGCTATATTGCCTGTGGTATACTGACAATAATGGAGAATTTTCAACAGGCAGGTATGGCACCCTGGAAATCATGCCAAGTTGACTCTTGATCTCAAACTTCCAGTTTTTCTGAAAGTGTTACCTAGCTTGGCTAAGCCAGCTGGGCTTGTCCATCACACTTAGCCTCCCAGGTCTTTCAGAAGAGGAGAGGAGAGATGCTGAGAAATCAGCAGTCAATACTAGAGATGCAATACTCTTTTCCCTGACATCATTCAGCTGTGACTCTAAGTGCCAGAGCCAAGGCTGGCCACGTTTTGGAGACAGGGGCTGTCTCTGGGCTGCTACACCCATAGGCTGTATTGGCACTTGCACTCTTTGCAGATGAGCAGTTTCCTGTGGTGCACATAGGAACAGAATCCTTCCTTCTACTTTTCCTGTGTTAGTCCCCCCCCATCTGTGCAACAGGCTTCTGCATTCCATAAACTTATCAGGTGACATCTCTTTCTCTGTGGCATTCTCTCTATACTTATTTAGGGATTTGAATACCTCCCAGTCAGTGATTTCTGGGCAGAACAATGTATGCTATTGATAGTACAGTCTACAGCCAGCTTGTCTTTCATTTTCCTGTTTGACCTTTTAAACTTTAATATTTCACAAATACCCAGTCTTGAAATTTTACACACTTAAGGAACCTAAAAGAAAATTCTCCACTGGTAAAGTTGTCTAAACAAACTAGCCAAACCTTGAAAGGATATAATTTCCCTTGAAAGTGCATCCTCACAGATAATTGATAGCATAGCCATCTTTCAGACCAGATGGTTTCCTTTTGGATGCTTACACAGAATAAAGTATGAGGAGCAAAGTAGCCCTTATACCCTCAGAACAGAGCCTGCCATTGCTTCTTAGACTAAAATCCACATTCCAGAAGGGTATAAGATAATAAAAAGAACCCTTGCATTTTACCTGATGATAATTAGCTTCATTGCAAGAGAAAAGTAATTTATATACATTGGTTGGTTCATTAATATTTATTATTGTATGATAATAAACGTTTATATGTCTATATACCTATAAGGTAATGAATATAGTACTGCATAAGACATAAATATATTTTATAATAGTGTATGTATTTATAATATAATAAATATAAGATATATTGCAATTGATACTTACATTTATCCCATGCTTTTCTTCAAAGAGATTTGCAAAGGGTAAAATCTATAGTGTCTTACATGGAAATGAAGCCACTTCTGGTGTGGAATTAGTATGTTGTTTACAGTACTTCATAGTCATGTCTAATAGCTGAGGTTGAGCTAGTCCAGCCTTCCCTTTTGGTACCATGTCGTAATATTACCTGACTTCTGTGTCGTACTAGAGCATGGCACTAGCCTCTTCTTCCTCCCGTACAGAGGTGCTGAGCTCTTCACAGGCACAGGAAACACTGGTCCTTTACTCCTGTGATATGTACAATATGCTGCCCAAGCAGCAAGTTCCCCCTGCTCCTCTGGAAAGGTAGCAGACCTTTATATATATAAAAAAAAAGACAAAAGGGACCATCTTGGAGGATGGATGTTCTACAGTATGGATTGTGCTGGTTAGGGTAGAGGTGGAGAAAGAAAACATTAATTGAAGATAGCAGTGAGGCAGAGAGGAATCACCCACTTTGGCATGAGAATTTTAACAGGGCATTGTGACAGTTCTTTAAAAAAAGAAACCAAAACACACTCTCTGAGATTATCTGTGCATTGTGGAGGGAAAACACCACTTACCAAATTGGTGGCAGCCCAGCTGGGAAGTGTCTCAGAAATTGTTTGTTTGTGCTTTGGTGTGGGCAACACAGGACTATACTCTCCTAAACTGATGAGAACAATGGATTGTGAGAGGAGGGAGAAGGTATTTTGGCAGAATAGGAAGGAAAACACATGCCTTCTAAGGAGATAACACTTTGGAATACATCACTGAGAATCATGAGGTCTACACAATTCCGCTTTTTGTCTCTCTTCCATGTGAGTATATGGCAAACAGGATGGCAGGACTGGAAGGAGAGTTCTGCAGAGGTGATAGGAATGATAAAACTTAAAGACAAAGTTTGTGAAAGCAAAGCAGTGTAAGAGGAATTCATCTACTGTTCTTCTGGCAAGATTTGCATTAATACTAAATTCAGGGAGTTATATACCTAAGGACCATACTAGATCCCCCTTGTTTAAATTCTTCATGATGGTTCAGTATTTTTAAACTATTTTTTAACTTCTACTACTCTTTTTGCTTCTAAGAAGTTGCCTCATCATAACTAAGCAGATGGACAAGGGATTCATCTAACACTCATCAGTATGTCCAGCCTGAGTAACATTACCTGATTCCTGGAAGTCTTATCCTTCCCATCTCCACTTTTTGTACTACCCTTGCCTTACATTGTCTTCAGTCTGGAAGCAGGCAAGGGCAGGGCCCTTGCTGGCTCACGTTTTTGCAGTGTTTGTGCATGGGGGTCCTGATATTAATTTTTTAGTTTTTGTGGAACAGCATCAGTCAAAGTGCTTGTAACCCAGAGCCTGCTTGTGAAACACGAGAAGAGTTTGTTCTTTGATGGACAGTACTGTGAGCAAGATACTGATGGCTCTTGGAAGGCATTGTATTTGTGGAGGGCTTCTCAGGAAGCCTGGCTATGCTGGTGGTTCCTTCTCCCGATTCCCGACCAGATGCTTCTCCTGAGTACCAACTTCACTAGCAGGACTCAGGCTGGGAGAGCACACGATGTGCCTTTGGAAAGGTTCAACTGCCCCTTCATATGCCCTTTTGGGCCTTGGGGTAGCCAGGCTTCAGGAAGAGCAGAGAGGAGAAGGTCAGAAGATGAAAGGGTCTTTAGAGTAAAATCCTCTGCTGAGATGCAAGGCATAATGACTTTGTCACTCAATTAGACTGAACTTTCAAAGCACGGAATGATGTGTCAGACGCGGCAATGCAGCCCTTGTCAGCGCAGTGTGTGGGAGGCAGCCCAGCAGAGGGGAGGGAAGTGAAGAGGGTTTGTTCAGCAGCTGGCACAGCAGCTGGGCCCCGCCAGCTTGCATATGAGTTGCTTCATGCCCATCAGTGCCCAGCTTCTTCGCTGGCTGTGGCACTTGGCACTCTGCTAAGTCTGCTCTTCTTAGTTCTCCTTCCCTGGTGCAAGGCTCAGCAGCAAACATGCACCCTGAGAAAGCAAAGAGCCCAGGACCAGCACAAAGCACTTTATGCAAAGGATTTTAAAGCCTGCTCATATTAAGAGGTAAGTAAGTTAGTGGCTTCTAAACTACATAGTGGCAAAACTGCTTTGAAAAGCAAAGTAGCCTTCAATTATATGATTGACTATATTAACTGTTCTGTCCTTATGAATGCCTTGGCTTGAAGGCTGATGCATTTCATGCACCCTCCTGTCCAAATCAGTGAGCACCAGATGAACACCCATTGTGAACTGTGAAACTCAGAGCCTTGTGAGAGGAAATAGCTCCTTCATGAAAATCAAAGGCCTCTGTAACAGCGCAGAATGGATATAAATAGGTGTGAGGGTCTTCTTCAGAGGCCCTTCTAACCTAGACTGCCCAGTCCTTTTGACTGAACATCAAATATCATTTTATATGTAACTAAGTTATCTGTATAATTTGTGCTTTTCAGTGCTGTATGAACATGGCAAATGTGCATGGTGACTGAGATTTTCAAAAGTCACGAGAATTAAGACACCAGTAACAGCTGGTGCCTAAATCCCTGAGACTGTGTGGAAAGGCAGTCAAGAAAACTGTTAAGAGATTTGCAATGAGAATGCCCTGGGGAAGGAACTCAGCATCGTCCTAATTGAAAGCTGAGAGATTTCACAAGCAGAGCTTCTGTTTGCAGCATTTTGCTGAATCCTAGTGTCATTTAACAGTCTCAGGATGACTCTATAAACCAGTCCTTACCACAGCCAGGTCCAAAAAGCTGTTCTGTGAAGCCAGGAATAGTTGGATTTTACAGAGGTGATTGAGCTTGGTTCCTTCTATCCCATGTATGCTTCTTTCTTCTCAGACTCACAGCACCTCTTGCCAGAGTCAAACATTGTATTAAAGCCACGGCTGCAGTGCACTACCTTAAAGATTTCTCCCCCAAGAGTGAAGATACAACTGCACTTCCAACTCTGAGCCACAGAGGAGCTAGAGTGTGGCTGAGCATCTGTCCCTGTGCTTCTACAGCTCAAGCAAAGAACATTCCTTTTACCTTTCCATGTCCTGGGTGACTCAGTGCATCCACACTATTCCCCTCCAGCCTCTCAGCCCCAAACAGACACATTGCATTCACATTAATTTGAACCCAGACTCTGGTACCAGGCATTTCTCTCAGCAGGGAAATCAGAGTATAGGGCATGGAAGCTCTGCACCGCCCAGGCAGCCTGCCCTACTGAGCAAGGCCCAGGACCACTCCATGACATGTATAACAAAAACAGTATAGCGTAAGCATCCTGGAAAGGATGCTCAAAACCAACCAGTTTTGTTTGGGTAGCTTGCTGATACCACCCTTCTCATCCTCTGTACCCTCAGTGCTACTGTAAGTGCTGTCTGTCTCATGGCACAGGGAATTGCACCCACTGTAACTTCTTGAAAGCTGAGCACCAGGTGAGTTGCTGGAAGTCCTGAGTCTCAGCAACTCACTTGTGAGTAATCAGTGTGGAAAGCAAGGTTTTCCTATTTCGTCCCTTGTTAGGTTTTCCTATAGACCAGTTGCCATCAGAATACTGCAATGAGGCAAACAGCCATCAGAAAGTGAGAACCTGTGTTGCTGGAAGGGAAAAAGAGCATCAGCTGCTTTCAGGAAGGGAAAACTGGTGCCAGTTTATGGTTTGCTCTCAAAGGGCCTGACAGGCATCTTATTGAAACTGATGGAACAGCTGGCATTGATTATATTGAGTTCAGCTCCAACATGAAACTTTGAGAGCACTTTTCAGCATCTAATGATGGCTTCCTACATAACTACTTTGGAAACCTGATCTACTTTCCTTCCAGCCCCATTCCAGTCCAGGCTGGCTTCTGTTTCTTTGGCCACTAAAGCTCTTGTTGACTAAATCTTCTGGGACAAACACATAACTAGTGCTTAAATCCCCGGACAAAAGCAAGCACAGATGCCTTTTCTCCTTTGAAATATCCAAGGTCTTTCTTTGCATAGCAAGAATCTATGCCCTGAATGGACTCAGGGAGGGCAGAAAGGGACTTGCTGCCTGTGAGGCCTGGTTAATATGCCTCTGACTGGCCGGCTTTGTGCCTTCACTTTAGCTCCTTGTGAATGAGAATGGCCCTCTGGCAGGTAGCCTGAGGGCTAGCTATGGCTAGCTGTGAAGGGATGAGCTGGGAAACAGGAGCAAGAATAAAAGTAGGGAGTATCAGATGAGAAGAGGGGAAACATTCTTATTGGCAAGTGCTTTACTACCGAGACTACATCTGTGTGTAGTGTAGCCTTCTCTCTTGTTGTCTGCAGCAGATCCCTACAGCATCTGTCATCCATCTAATTGATTTTCACCTTCTTGAAAGCTGTTCAGAGGAATGTATGGGAGCCAGCCTTGCCTTGCTGATTATTTTCTCAGCTCCCTCAGCATCCCAGGGCTGAACCATAGGTTCTGTATCTGAAAGCAAGTGGGTTTAGATGCAATGTGACGTGGCATTAGTGAGACCTTGATCCTTTCTACATGTTGCCTATGTATTTTCTAGTTTGGGGAGCTCTCAATTGTTTCGTTTGCATGACACACAGTGTAGGAAGACTTTTCTGCTCTTTCTGCCCAGCTGTCTGCTGCCAGACTCAGGTTTCTTAAATACTAGCCACAATTTTCAGGAACTAAAGTTTGTTGCAGTGTCAAAGGTAAATGTTATAAATCAAAAGCAGTGTCCTCAGAGGGTGTATACTCTGCTTCAGAACAGCAAGGCTGCTTCCAGTTTCTGGAATTTGCTTCATAAGCCCAGTCACTACTGCTAATTCTTTTTATTTCTTTGCATATTTTTAGTGTGAAGGCAAAAGTCTATGGGCTTAGAGAAGCTCAGACTGGTTTGTAAAAGAGCTACTCAGTTTTCTAGGTGGCTTCTAAGCCCATATTTAGAAGCTTCTCTCCTGTCTCTCTTGGAAACCATTAAGCATGTGGAGTATGTTCAGCAGCTGACAGTTGTACTGAGATCTGGAAATAATAAGGGTAGAAGAAATAATCCACCAAGATGATGTAGCTCATGTCAAGGTAACAGGGAGAAACACCAAATGGTCATTCAGTGTTAAGCATGAAGTCTAGCATGGGTTCAGGCAGATTTAAAAACAGATAAAAGAAAAAAAAAAAAAAGAAAAGAAAAAATCATTCACAGTAAAGAATACAACTGGAGGAGATAGGAACTAGATACCACCCAGCACCCCATGTGCACTGTGAGGGGAAATGAAGTGAGCTGTGCCAGTGCTGGGCTGTCAGAGCCAGGGGCAGTGGAAAGCAATGGGCTAAGCCTGTTTGTGTGATTTACCTGATTGAAGTAAATCAGTTCAGCATGCCTGAGAGCTGGCAAGGTAGTAGATTTGCCTCAGCAAAATCAAAGGGGTCGTGGTCCCTTGGTAGCTTGTTCTCTGCTTGGGCAGAGTGCTGCAAAGGTTTTCTATGGCAGGGACCCAGGACTCTTCTTCAAGCTGCCATGTCTGTAGGGAAAGGGCTGTGTGGGGAGGGTGGGAAAGTCCTTGGTCCTTCTTGTCTGTTGCTGTTATGGTTTTATTCTGAGGGGAGTTCCCAGACATTTCATTTACAAGAAGTAGTTCAGGGAGAATTTTCTGTGCTAATTGCCGTGCTGTTTACTGCCAGAGAGATGCAGGGTTTATTACTTCATGCACTTTAAAACTGGTGGAGGGTGACAGGGTTTATGATTTAATCTCTAGCAAGTGTCTCTTTCATTGGGGGTAGGTGAAATGTTACTATCATTTGTTCAAAGGTGGAGTGACAGTTTTGTACTAGAACCCAACTAACTGCATCTCAGAAAAATGCTGATACAATCACACACAAGAACTGGATGAGATGAGACACTTTTCTCCCCATTTCTGCGGCACACAGTGGAAGCTGCTGATATTTGATGAGCAGTAACAAGATGCCCTACTGTGACACCCCACCAATGCCAATTGTTTATGCGAAGTCTGCTGAGCAACCAACATGCTGAAGAGGCAGAGTCATGTTCAGCACAATGAGATCCAGGGACTCAGATATGCTGCAGTGTTAATTCCTGATATTATTGTTGCTGATGAGAATTTATCTACAGTTTCAGAGGCAGAAAACTCACTCCTAAAAAGAGAAGAGTTAGAAAGCAACTGTTTCTGCCTGAGCTGATCCCACCAGCCTCCACATGTCCCAGGTGCGCAGATCCAGGATGCTAGGTTAGCCTTACCTCAGTGTTGCAAATTACACTCAAATCCCACTTATCCTCAGTAGCCTTATTGTTGACAGCTGCTTCTGGAGAGCATCTTCAAGATGCATTACCTTAATTCATGGTTTGCCTTGTCTCCCTCAGCCTCTCTCTCCTGTGTGCTCTGAACGCCTCCCTGTTCTCTGTTGCACTCCAGCCTCGCCCAGCTGTGGCGTGGTCCCTGTACCCCAGCACCTCTCTGCCTCGCCCTTGGCACAGGGAGCCCTGGAGGGTCAGTTCTGTCGTTCCGGGCTTTGCCCCTGCCACAGCTTCATGCTTGGACACTTCTAGCTTCTTGCACGGGTTGGTTGTACCTGCAAAGGGGCACAGCATAGGGATTGCAGATGACTGCAGATGATTCACAAGAATATGATCAGGGCGTTTTTCTGCTGTTTTATAGGAACTCTTTACAAAGCTCCTAACGTTTTTCCATTTGGCAACTTAAAAGCATAGTTTTCTTACACTGTGCTGAAAAGCTCCTCTGGCATTTGTGAAGGAGATGAACCTAATGTTCCCAGACTAAAGCTAGGTTACTGAGACCTTAGCCTTGTGTATTCCTCAGAGAAGAGAATCAGAGGTCTACCTGAATGGTAGCAGCTTTCCTGACTACATTTGAGGTGTTTCTAGATCTGCAACAAAGTTGATGAGGAGTACTTGGGGATGAAAGCACCATGTGCCCTGGAGCCTGTGGCACTTAGCAGTCTTTATGGCAGCACATTATCCTTATTGTCTGCATCACACACCTGCTAGAAAGGGCTTACCTGCCCTTTCTGGGTCCACACACAGGTGTCTGTATCCTGCTGTCAACCTAGCTTGTCTTTGGGTCCTTCTGAAGTAAAAGGGGGTGATATCTGCTTCAGAACTTCTCACTGAGGTTGTTAATGTTTTGTAGCTTTTTGTACTGTTTTCCCATCTCCCTCTATTTCCCACCATATCAGGGTTATTCACCCCCCTCTGCTTCCTTCTGTCAGTGCTCCATATGTTCTCTTACTCCACAAGAAAAGGCTCAGCATAGTCTCCATTCTCTCCACTCCCCAAGCTCTGTCTTTAGTCAGTAGAGAGTGACAGACCTAGCAGAAGCTGATGAGCCAGAAAGGTGGGTAGCAGGACCCTGTTGTCTCTGTAACAGTTGCAAAAACCTCCGTACAACTCTATATTCTTTGAACAGATACAGGGGCCCTTTACTGCAAGCCTTGGAAGAACCAATTGACAGATACCTGAGCTGGAAATGAACTGCCCCTGCAAAGAGGCTGGTTACAGTGTTAGAGAAGAGGGAAATTCAGAGTCATTAAGTAGGAAAGGATCAACTCATCACATGCTGTAGAATTTTTAAGCAAACACAGCAGGAGAATAGAGTAACTGTGCCTTCCCTTCCCCCATACAAATAACTGGAGTCCTTATTTCAGCCAGTGCCACACAGCACACAGCTACATGACTCATTTTCGATTTACAAGGTTTCTTCGTTTTTACAGTGACAAAATTCAGTGACTGTAAAACTCTTGACTTTTTATTATTACCTTCAGAAAATGGCACACCTCTTCATTTTCCTGTTGGTGGCCTCAGACTGAGAACTTTCTTTCCTAGGACATGTTGTGGGACTTACGGGATGGTCAAGCAATCTCCAGATTGCCCAGTCTGTGCAGTCCATGAACTTTAACAGTGCAAATACAATGGATATATTTTACTATATCAACTTTTTGTGTCCTACCACTGTTAGAAAGGCAAGGAGTGCTTGTTCTAATGCTGTCCTGCATACTTCTGCAAACCATCCCTGTCCTCGACATATTCTCTTGCCTTAGGCTTTCTCAAGGGGCGGTGGAGTACTCCCCTTTGCTTCTGGTTGATCCTCATCTGACCAACAGTTTTCTGTCCTTCAGCTCTGATGTGGCTCTACCTTTCCCTAAACTGCAGGTGACCTTGGTTTAGTGTTTATATAGGGCCCCTCTCTGCCTCAACCCATTCATACTCTGGGGAATCGGATTTTCTTCACAGCATCTGAAGTCCATGCTGTTCTTCACACTTGGCCTGAGACTGTTCGGGGAAGAGCAGCTCTTTCTGCCCTGCACTTGCCATCCAGCCCATGGCTCCCTTCTGAAGTGCCTGGGAGGGGGAAGCTGGCCCTAGTCATGGCACAGGGGCTGCTAGTGTGGAGTCTGTCTGTGTGAGACCGCACCTGATTATAAGCACTCACCTGATAGAAAACTTCAGTACACCTACCTGGTACTGGAGTCAGACAAGTAATTCTCAGGTTTTCAATTTGTACAATGAAAATCATCACCTTTGGTGTCCCAAGGAGCTTAAGCTTGAAGCTTTATAATTTTAAGGGGCTACTATTCAATTTGTAGCAGGTTTGGGTGAAACCAGATGTTGGGGTCATCCAAGACTGGGAATCCAGCTCTGCAGTCCTTACCCAAAGAAGACTCTCCCTGGCTGCCCTAGCTGGCATTTTCTGATGGCCTACCTGTGCCTTCTACTCTCTAGATGTGAGAACATTTTCAAATAAATTAGTGGTTTGTTGTTTGTTTTTTTTAGTTTGGTATTGTGGCAAGCTAACAGTAGTGCAGGGAAACTGTATTATCCCAAAGGAAAAAAGTCACTTTCATCTTTCAGTACACACCTCATTGTGGAAAACAACTGAATAAAAAAAAAAAAAAAAAAAAAAGGGTTATTTTTTTCCCAGATCATTCTGTGCCCAGTTTGCATCACAGCCTATGAACTCTTCTATTCTGGCACAATTGAGGAGGCAAGGAGCTGTAAAATGGACTGGGAAGAAACAGCAAGAGGTAGAGGTGCAGGAATTTCTTAATCCATGTAATTGCCAAGCCAGTATATTATGTGAGCACCCCCTAAATTCTGTAGTTTGGTGGCCTCTTCAGATGTGTCTGATCACACTGCGAGACAGCAGAGAGATGCAGAAACTGGTTTTAAGAGATTTTAAGCAAGCAAGAGTTGCAGAGGGTGAGGTGACTGAACTGTAGATTTCAATCAGTAATCCCCAGGAACATGAAGGCCATTAGATTTGGGGATTTCACCATAGTGTCACTGCAGAGGATTTATTCTGTTGAACACCAGCAATACATGCAGGTGGAGAAAACTTAGGTTTTACCTTTTAACCTGTCAGTGACCTAAAGCCAAGATAGCCAGGGATGGGACACAGGTGCTACTCTAACAGAAGTGTTGACACTGGCCTTACTTTAATTTAATAAAGGGGATCCTTTTCTGTGACAGATAGTTAAAAAGAAAAACCTCAGGGAAACCCAAGTAGCTGAGGGTCATTTTGAGTGCAGTCGTCTGCTCAAGTGCAGCAGAATAACCAGCTGTTGCTTCTGCCTGGCATTTTAGAGAAAGACTCTCTGGAGATGGAAGAACAAAGACTGTATACATACATATTTATGTAAGGGGGAGCAGAGAAGCCCCTGTCAAGGGAACAAGCCTCTTTTACCCCAGCAGAAGTTACTGCATTATGGTGTGTGACACAGGAGCCCATGGAAAAGCTGCTCAGCGTAAGTACTGCCAGTACTATTTGCTGTCTGCAGTAGGGTCCCCCAGCTCAGGCAGTCAGTGGGTCTCCCTCCATGTGGGCAGACTCAGTGCAAGGGAGAGGGTGGCTGTGGTGAAGTGTGTATGTGTTGTGAGTGGGTATATGTTTCCTTCTTCTCCTCTAAAATAAAATTCACACTATTAACTTCAGTATGAGCAGTCTTCCCAGCACCAGCAACATCCACTAGCTTTTTCTTCCCCCTCTCTCCCTGCCTCCCTTATTCACTGTTTTCCCTTCAGAGTCTATATCCCCCATTAACAAAGGAATAAAAATTCATCACCACAGCTGTCTCACTGCTGCTCACTGCTCCATGCTTAATATTCAAGCTGGGAAGCCGGTGATTTTAACTTAGAAACAGGAGAAGAATGACTTACACTGCAGATCTGGTAAAGCTTCTCTGCCTGTGTTCCTCTCCTCCTGCTATGTGCCTGAAAACTGTCTCAGATTTCACAGTGGTAAATTCTGCTCCTAATAACAATTCCTGAAGGGCTCAGCTCCTGAAGTTGTTGCCAAGCCATCAAACACCCATGGGAGATCTGGCTGAGATTTAGTCCAATGGGTGAAAGGGAGACAGGGGAAAATGATTATGGAAGTGACATCCTGAGTGTGAGAACTGGGGTAATTTTAATTTTCTTCCCATCAAATCATACTTTTCTTTCCTGTAGAGGCTGTCTCTGGCACTGTCTTGTTTTACTGAGGTTTTTGGTACCCAAATGGCATTGAAACTGGGAACATAGGGCAGAAAATTTGCATCAAGACTCAACATCACACCTTGGTTCAGCCACATAAATACTATTACACTTATGTGGTGTTTTCTCTGCAGCAGATGAGTCCCAAGCTATACCAGTGGGCAGGAAGATGGTATTGCGGCTGTGTCCACCGTGGGATCTGGATTGGATCCCTAGGTCAGCCACAGCTTAGTTACCTTCAAACAGGGATTACATTCCTGTGTGTCACAGGGCATTGAACATAAGCTCTTGTAATAATTTTTTGTTGCTAATGTAATGATTTTTTGTTAGAAACTCTGAGGAGGAGAAGCATTTAAGCTGTGACTTAAATATACTTAAGGAGTCCCTTAGACTGGGTAGAGGAGTACATGCTAGGATGTTACTAGCGTGGTGGTGTGAGCAAAGCTGTGTTTGCTCTGCAGGGCAAAAGGAACATGGCAGCCATGACACAGATCATAGGGATCCCACTCTGGAGTCACTTGGTCTGGAGCAAATGAAGCTGGGGCAGTGGGGGGTTGTATCTTCTAAAATAATGAAAAAAACTTAGGGGTGGGGGGGGATCAGTGAAGACCTACATTAGTATCTCCCACTGGTGCCCTGCAGCTTTTAATTAACCAGGTCCAATTATTCAGCCTATATCCATTTGAATAGTGGATAACACTGGAAGGAATTCACTTTCAATGGGATTTATGGCCCCCTTCCCTTAAGTCATTTTCAGATAAGAGATTATAAATGTTATGAAATCTGCACAGATCAGTGTGATCCAAGCAGCAGTAGTTCATTGTTGTTAATGCTCTGATGTATTTATTCAGGGAACAAACTGGAAATCAGGAGGGGAGGAAACAGTCTTTTAATTTGCAGGAAAACAATCATTTATAATTATTTTGCCTTTAATTCAAAGAACAAACACAGCTGTTGTTTGAGGCTCTTAATCTGATTACTGAAGTGCTAGCCTTTCAGTCCACAGTGAGCCAAGGGGACAGGCACTGCCCTGAGCCAACAGAGAGCAGTTCTCCTTTGGAAAGGAGACTCAGGTGAGGAAAGGGCTGGACTTGTTTCCAGGTTGTGATTTCATGTGCTTCAGCTTGTTTCAAATGTGCTACTTTCCACCTTCTATTTAATGTATTCCCTGCTTGGCTCACACACCCGAGGTGAACTGGGAACCAGTTGACTGTAAGTTTGTGTGGCTGGAGGACTATTTCTGATGTGCTGGGAAAGTTCCCAAAGTCTTTTCTCACCTTGTCTCCACCTTCTGCCTCCTCTGTCAACTGCCAAAACATCACACTTGCTAGTGACAGCAAAGGAGCTGAGGCAGTGTCCCATCTTACGCAGTTGACAGCAGTGTCTGGAAGCTCCAGGCAGGCTCAGGACCCCATCATGTGAAGACCTGTAAGAACCGCCCTGCTCATGGGGAACCTTACGCTATTCAGAGACAAGGCACTCTGGAGCAAACATTGCTGTCCCACCTTCCCCCAAATCTCCTCTTGCATCCTGTCCTCCTTGCAGGGATGAGTGTAGGAACAGGAACTGAGGTACTGGGGCAGCACTTTCTGGCTCTAAGAAACACAAGAGCTACTGAAGAATCATTTAAAAACTGTGGCTGCTCTTCTGAAATGGGGTGGCATTATATTCCTTTTTATTCTCCTAATGGAAACATTAGTGGCTGATCAGTTCAAATGAACTTCAATGTATGATCTACTAATGTAGTTATATCCCATGGCAGCTGTCAGTTTGGAAAGGATGGAAATACCCTGGCTTTCATCCGTCTGTCTAGGGAAGTTCACTGGGATTCAGATATTTTCTACTATCCCCCATCCTCTGTAGCAGACAAAGCGGAACAAATGTCCTTGAGTGCTGGTGATAACTTGCAAGGAACAGAGGTGATGAGCAGAAAATAGCATGATGAAAAGAGACTATAGGGGACGAATAACAGCATATGTCCTATTTTGCTGCAGGGGCCTTCTATTTAAAGCAAACTCTAGGGTTTGGATGTAGTATTGTTCTACCTATGCAACTGTTTTTTTTCCCTCTGTGCTTAGTCTTCCACAGCAGAGATCTCTCAGATTTGAGTCTCTCTGTAATTAGAAAGAACAGCTTAAATCCTGACTTCAAACGAGAAGCCACCAATCTGCTGTGTAAACAGAGAGCTTGAGTGAGCTCCTGGGAGGGTTTTTAAAATGTGTTCCCCTAAACCCCTGGGGGGCAGGAGCCAGATAGTGGTGGGGATGAAGCTCCTCTTTGCTGCCAAGCAATCACACACACTGGGGACGTTAAGGGAGCGCAAGGAGGAAGCTGCCCAGTGCAGCTGCACAGCATGTAGGTACTTAGTTTAAGAGCATGGCTGTACCTTCTTCAATGCCAGATCTCTGCTCTCCTGCAGCCTTCCAAGGCTGCAATATGCGCATCAGGAAGGGAGCCCAAATGATTTTCTGTCTAGGCAGTTGAACTGCATAGTGCATGGTGCTGGCCTCTGTCAGCTGCAGGGGAGGAGGAGGAGGTTTGGAAAATAACTGGTATGGCATCAACTCTGCTCGGACAAAGTTTCCTCATTACCATTTTTTGAGTAAATTCGAGCTGTCAAGTGACATCTCAGGTGTTTGAGATACATAGTGCTTCATACTGAACTGGCACTGGGCTCCTTCCAGCTGGGCCTGCCTTCCTGCAGAGCCACAGTCCGAGTGGGTTGAGCATGATGCATCTGGATCCTGAAACAGCTTCACAGCACAGACTGCAGAGGCTTTCCCCCAGCTGCTGCGAACAGAAGTAACACTGTGTGCTGTCTTTGTATGGATATTGAGAACAGACTAAAGATGTAGACTGAGGTGTTAAAGTCTACCAGACCTTTTGCAAGGATAAAGGAAATCTATGGAGGAAATCTACTGTTCCTCACTACCTGCCTTATCTGTGCTAATTGTTTTCAAGGGGATTTTAATGTTGCTATAAACAGGAATCTCTGGAATTCCCTGATAAGCACATACAGCTGACTTGCTCTGGAAATTGTCAGTACAGCAAGTATAGCGGAGGTGCCGCTTAGTTTACAAAAGCTCATGGAGACTTCATCAAGCCGAGAACAAATGAGATCAATTCCTGCTGGCCCTAACTCTCAGCAAAGACCAAGAAAGCTCCTGGCAGCATAAGAATTGATCAGGCAGTGTATAACTGTGTAAAGGCACATTTATCCCCACTTGTGCTGTCTTATTCTGGCTTAAATTGTTCATGAAGAGCCAGACTTAGCATTGCAAACCCATCTGTACAGACTTCTTTACTTACTTTTAAACATAGCCACTCTGAAAATACAGTAGAGAATACTGTAAAATTCTCTACTGTAAAGTAGAGAATAAAGAAAATACACTCTGAAAAAAGAGTAGACCTAGAGAAGTAAATTTTGCCTGCCTTAAGTCTTTGGTTGCAAAGCTGTCTGACACTGCCCCTAGTAACTGTGCAAGCGGTGACCAGGGATAAGTTCAGCCCTCATTGTCGGGGGAAGAGCCTGCAGGCACCCTGCCAGGGCTCTCAGCCCTGCCCTGCCATACCAGCAGGTTGCTGATTCTTCTGACTCCTCTGCCTGTCCAGCACTCTCAGAACTCATGTTCTTTGTTAAATCTGCACAGGCTGTTTTGCAACACAGACCCAAAGCTTTGGAGCTCGTGGGAACAGGATGGGGTGTTTCTTTAATATAGGAGGGAAGCAAATCTTTGGCTAGTGATACAGGCTGGGAAGGACTCTCTTTTTGCTTCTCAGGGTCAGCATGGTAAGAAGCTGGCTAGATACTTGCCCCCTCTGTCTTCTTCCATTATTCTTTCATGCTGCAGCCAGCTCTCCATCTGGTTATTCTGTTATGTGGCTTGGAGGCTCTACCAAAGGCTCTACCAAACTTTTCCCTGCAGGTGTGAAAGCCAGTTCTCCAAAGAGCAAGCAAAAGACCCTCACAGCTTCCCATCCTTTGTGGAATGAATGGCAACAGAGGCAGTCAGCAGCACAATGAGACAAGTTTCCCACTTCCCTGAAGCCTCCTATTCCTGGTAAGGACATGCAGGCCCAAATCAGTCTTCTTGTCTTGGTCTAAATCCTGACAACTCTTATGCAACATTTTGGGCAGCTGGCAAAAAGGCATGTGCACTGTAGGAGCTACTTCTGGAAAGGCTTTGTAGGAGCTAGCCCTGCTCTGTGGGACTGGATGAAATCTGAAACGCAGAAAGCCTGTGATGAAGGCAGCCACAGGTTGCCAAGCAGCTCTCACAGACCTTGCTGTGGCACTCCTGGGCTCTGCCTGCATGCTGGTGTGGCTGCCACTGAAACCAGAAGTGGAGATGTGGAAAATCAGGCACAAGTTTGTTTGAACTACACATTTCCAGTCATTCTGGAAAGGAATTCTCATACCTAGACTGCTGGCTGGCAGTATACCCTGTATAAACCGTGTATACACAGTTAGAAATGAAATGCAATATCCTAGGGGTGGGATAAGTATCTAAAGGTGTACAACACTCAGTCATCTCATGGGCTGTGCAGGTGGAAATGCACAAGTGATACCAGAGAAGAAAGTTATGACTGTTCTTTTGGAGAAAAATCCCCCAGAAACTGCAAAGATTAACAATACAAGTGATGAGATTTGACTTGCATTGAAGAAGTCTGGTTACCCTAAAGAAGACTTATGCCAAACAAAAGCTAAGTGTTTGGTGCAAATCAGCGTACTCTGTTTAGGTTATCTGGCCTACAATGATTTAGTGGAAGAAGGACTTGAGAAGCTGTTACGCTAAAAGAGATCCAGTGTGATAGCAGACAGCAAATTGAATATCATGTGTGACTACAGTGTATTACAGTAGCAAAACGAAGTAGCTAATGAGATTCTTTTCTGTGTGTGGAAAGGCATCAAATCACAGGTGAGGGAGGCACTGGTTCCTCACAATGCTTGATGAGATCCCAAGCAAAATATACTGCATTCAGTTCTGGGCTGTATCACAGCAAAAAGGTATAGATAAATGTGGGATGGTTCAGGGAGAGGCACCAAGATGTACAGTAGGATTGGAGAGGCTGATTGGTGAGGAAAGAAAATAAATAAATAAATGCAACATAGATAACAAGGAGCCTGAGAAAACAAGATTACATGTGCCTGTGTGCTTGCTGGGTGTGAGTTCCACAAAGGAGGGGAATAATTTAAGTGGCTATAACAGGCTATAACCAGGAATAATGAGATAAAATTATAAACCAGGATTGACAGTCATTTCCCCCAGGGCAGGGTACCACACAGACAAGCCTCCTCTGGGGAGAAGGGGAGGGAAGTGCTTTTGCATGTCCTACCCAGCTGGAGAACACATCCTTGGCCCAGATCCCTTCCATGGTAATGGGTCCAAGTAACTGCTGCACTAAGGTTTGGGGTTTCCCTGCTCTGTTTTTTGCCTCTCTGTTGCGATAGATATTGATAGCCTTGCCCAGCGCACTTCCCTTCCTCCCCTCCTCCATGCTCCTCTTGGATCCTTAGCGTACAAGTTCAGGCTGTGCTGGGAAGGGTCTTGCTTCTGCTGATCTCTCTCCCTCTATTAAGAAGCATTGGTGCTGGGAAAGGGTAGCATTGGAGGGGAATGTGGGTAGGTGACTGCCATTAGCAGTCTGTTGGGAGAAAGTTGCCAGCAGTAGGGAAATAATGGTGTGTTGTGCATGTGATCCTTTGCCCTTTTGGCTGATGAAGGAGCCTCAATCAGCCCTGCCCCTCTGGGTAGGGGATGGGAGTGCACACTAGGCCCTCTGTTAATAGCTGGGAAGAAATTCAAGTAGTCAGCACCACCTCCAACACAGGCAGCCCCTCAGTCAGTGAAATAAGGCGAGAGTTTCTCAACTGTAATGAGCTTGTTTTTCCATGAGATTGCTGTAATAAGCTGTAATGAACAAAGAGCTGCAGGATACAGAGTGAGTGGGTGATAGAATGGCAGATGAAACTCCGTGTTGATAAACGTAGAAGTAATGTGGGGAAAAACAGTGATAAGTGGATGTGTATGTACGTTAGCTATTACCACCCAGAAGGGAGATCTGGAGCCATCCTGGGGAGGAAAACTGTGCAGCATCAGTCACACTGGAGGCGGGGGGAGGGAATGGTTGGGAAAGGAACTGGCAGCAAAACAGAAAACATCATTATACTGCTGCATAAATCCATGGTGCATATGTGTCTTGAAAGCTGCCTGCAGTCTTGGTCCCCCAGAGAGGATGTAGTGGAATGAGAAAAAGTGTGGCAGTACTGCCAGGAGTCCTGCAGTGTGACAGGGGGCTCTGGCTAGGAATGAGGGGCAGGGACAGAGCTGAGAGCAGCCACAGGATGAAATTTTAGAGTTGTGGGTCAGAAGTGACAAGCATAGAAGCGACAGGTATGAAATTACTCTCTTACGAAGGGAGAATAACCAGGCTCTTCAGCTTGGAAAGGTGACAGATGCAGGGGTTATGCTAGAGATCCATCAAGTCACAATGTGCATGGAGATGTAAGGAATGATTATTCACCATTTATCAGCACATGGGAGCTAGGGGGCAGGAAACAAAGTTATTGGGCAAGAGTTTTAAAGGAAAGTAAAAAGAATTGCTTTTTCATCAATACACGGCCAAACCTGGAACTCATTGCCAGAGGATGCAAGTCAGTGACATGATTATAGATGTGTTCAAAGGGTTTGGAAAGCTCATGGAAGTAAAGTCTAAAAAGGGATGCTAAACTCAGAGATGCAGATGCAACCTCCAGTTCAGGAAGTTTCTATGCTCCAGACTGTAGGAAATTGGGAGAATCTCCACCCTGTTCTCCTGTGTTTTGCTCTAAGCCACCACATTGGCTACTGTCAGATAGAATGCAGAATAAGATGGACTTTAAGTCCAAGGCAGGTATGGCAGAGGCTGTGTTACAGGTCTAGCTGTGGCTAAATCAGTGCAGACTCCACATCCTCCAGGAAGCAAGGCCACACTTAGCAATTAATGTACTCATTCTTGTGACTGATGCTCTTTCATCACAGTTTTACTCCAGGGAAGCGTTCGCTGTTCAGGAGCACGAGAGATTAATTCCTAACAAAGAATTGTCCAACCATTTCCATTAGGGGAGCAGCCACAAGAAGACAGACCTTTGTTCTGCATCACTGACTGCTTTAGGTCATCCCCAGAGACAGACTTAAAGCAAAACCTCTTGAACCTTCTTGAACTTTAAGGAAACTCATTCCTGGATTTTCCATCTGGCTCAAAAGCTCTGCAACGGGCTGAGATTCAAATACCTCTGAACTGAGGGGAAGTCTGGAGCCAGATCCACAGCTGTAGCTCGAGGCCATCCTGAGCTTTTCATGTCAGGTTTCTTTGAGAGTGCCGGCTCCATTCTGCACAGGGCAGATGGGCCACAGGCCATGTGGCAGATAGAGCAAGAGGAATTCCTCTCACACACCACTCACACAGAAAATTTACCTCCAGGTAAACTACGTTAAGAAGGCTTCATTATATCGGACAGCTGTTTACTCTGCTGAAGAGTGTGAGGAGGCCTTTTCTGCTTTTCCAGGACTTTCATCTGCTGTCTCTTTCAGGAAGAGTAGGTGTAATAAGATTTAAAGCTCTGCCATGTAATTGTCATGAAGTTTATATCCCATGATTCCTGTTTGTGAGCAGAAATAAATTAAGCACCTGGGTAAGCCCTCTCTCTCTCCTCTTCTCCTGAGCACCCAGTGTGATGAGAAAACTGCTGAGAAACAACCACAATTAACGATGGGGTCACATTTAGTTCAGCACCATCGGCTGGTTAATTGGCTGATTCCATTACAGTTCTCCTTATCTGCGTGCCAACATAGCTTCTAACAAGCTGCTTGCTGGGTAATTAATCCTGTCTAGGGTTTAGATCCTGAAGCTGGGTCTGCTTTAAGGGACTGTGCCATTATGAAGTGCTTCCTCTGCTAGCCAGGGCTGCTTCACTCAGAGCTCCTCCTTGCAGAGCCTGACTGTGGGTCTGGCTGGCAGACAGGACACATGGAGACATTGCTTTCCTGGTGGTTTTCCTTGGTTTTGTGAAAATAATGCAGACCCTGTATTAGTTTTTCCTTGTGTTTGATGCTGCTTGACAGATCAGTAGTGAGGCAGTGCCTTGAGAAGTTAACTGCCCCCACTTCCTGCAAATGCAGATCATTTTAACGAACAAAACCGTAACAAGATGTAATGATCTCTGCTAAAAAATGGAAATAAGTTTAGAAAGTAACCAAACAGAGATCTGATCAACACAAAGAGCAAGCAAGAGGAAAATTAAGATGGAGAATCATTTCCCAGCTGTACACTGGTTTGATGGTAAGAGCCAGGCTTGAGGGTTCATGCACAGGGAAGATCAGACACTAGCAGAGCCAGCAAACAAGCAGCTGTCAGGGTCTGCCACTTCTGTCGCTGTCGTGTCTCCTGCCACAGGCTACCCAGGTGAATTTTTGGGGCGAGGTGTACCCTTGTTTGTCCTGGTGAATGGACAAGACAGAAGTGCAGATTTTATCTGCTCTGATCTAAAAAGTCCTTTCAGGTTTCTCGTGTAAGCCTTCCCTGAGCTGTGATGTGCTGGGGTGTGTGCCAGCCAGCCAACAGTAGATATGTACAAGGTGATTAAGGTAAGAAAATTAAACTTGGAGGTGAATGATTGGACACATTCATTTGTGTAGTCTCTTATCTACTTATTTCTCATGTAAATACTTCTAAAACTGAATGCATCGAAAGTAGGTCACTTTGGAATAACATCCTTGGAATCAGGGATGTTGGAGATGCACATGGAGAAGGCATAACGCCAGGATTAGCAGGGACACAGCAGGGATGTAGGCCATTGGATGCTTTGAGCTGTGGGGAAAGGGGAGAGGTGCTTGTATTTTTACCATCCATTCTCATTCTACTCTCATTTTTGGAGGAGATTGGCTACCTCCAGCTTTTCTCATGGAAAACTTTCCTGTATCAGGTGGTCTCAGTCCTTGCTTTAACTTGTATCAGTCAGGTGTGAAAGCAGCCCAGCAGTTGTTAACGAAGTCACCCGAATGGTATTTACTTCTGAAAGCTGGAAGAGAAAGGACGTGGTCTCAGAGATAGCAAGGTCAAAATGAAATAAGACTTAATAGATGAATCGAGGTATTCCTCAGAGCCCATTTGCACCTTGGCCAGTGCAGGAACACCATGCTTTTCATGAGCTCAGAGACTTCTGCGTGAGTTCTCCCGGCTGAGATGGGTTTTGCTTCAGTTAATGGCCTGATAGACTTGAAGTGTGCAGGGCAGGTATGAGCTCTGAAGCAGACTTCAGAGCAGAAAGAAAAGACATCTACCTCCTAGCCAAACAGGGCACGAAAGGCTTTGTTGGCTGGGTTGCTTGGACCATCAGGAGATAGTGGGGACCTGACACAACTTCATAATTGTGAAGGTCTGTTGTGGTGTACATCCATGCACAAAAATCCTCGTTATCAATCATTTCATAAATCAAATTTGGACATTGGTGTGCAAAATTGTCTTCACCTATCAATTCAGGCAGGTGAAACAAACACACAAGAGGCATGTGATAAAAGAAAGACATTGCTGATGAGAAGGGACTGATTTAAAAAGTGGTGCCCCTGGATGAGCTGGGTAAGGCTTTGTGGCTTGAAATTGAGCAACTTTGCTGAGGAGGGGAGATCAGCATGGTGAAGACAGATTTGCCGAAAGGACAGAAAGGGAGCTAGGGAGCAGGAAGGGGAAGGCACTGAACTGGGCGTGGGGTCAGCAGTTGAAGACTTGAAGAGGAAAGACAGATGGAAAGGAGAGGTGGAAGATATGACATTTGTCATGAAGCAGAGGAAGGCAACTTTACCAGTGAGGTTTGTGTGAACTAGAAAGTGGGGAGAGATGAGATTATACGGCAGTAGTGAAAAGAGGAAGCGGACATGCCAGTTCAGGTCATTCTGCTCACAGTCAATAGCTGCAGAATGCTTATTCCTTAAGAGCATAAGCCATCCTCAACTAAGAGAACAACAGGGTTATGAAGGAAAGAGGGTGCCTTCAGGCACTTGTGGCCAAGAGAAGTAGTGCCTACTGCTCTGTGTACTTTCTTCCTGTGGGGCTACTGGGAGGCAGGACAGTTGATCAAAGAGTTAGATAGTTTTTTCTCTTTGATTACTGGTGTCAGAAAGGAAAGGTGTCAGGAATTTCATAGCCCCTGCACTGCTAGAGTAGGTTATCATTTTGTTTCTGGTTCCTAACAAGCAGGACTGCTGGAACGTGGCGCGCTGTCTGCCCTTGAAATGTGTGCCCATTTGACAAATCTCCTTTTGGCCTGGAGAGCTGCTCCTCCGTTTTCCTGTCCTGCTGCAGTTTAGCTAACTAGCTCTCGGCATACCTGCTCCTTTTGGGGACAGAGAGCTCTGAACACCCCCAGCTCTCTGATGCGGCCCAACCTTGCAGCAAGGAGGGGCAGTTCCAGAAGAACTTTGCCAGGTTGCTGCTACCTTCTCTTTTGCTGGCTAACAGTGCCCGCACACTGATTTTCACCAGCATTAGTGCATTAGGGTGGTTCTTGCATTTCTGGCTGTACAGCTATGACACTTCGCAGTTTCAGTTATGGCTGCATTGGGGATATTCCCATTTCATACAACTTCGGAGCTCAGAATTTGTCAGGGTTGAACAGTTTTGAAGAAAATTATCTGAGGAAGGCAAGAGGCACTCCAATATGTTAAAGAACAGACTGGTACTATTGATGTATTTGGTGCCACATTTTCAAACTGCTGCCTGCTGGGACCCACATCCATCTGTCTTTTGTTTTTTCTTCCTCCAGAAGCATGTACTAAATACCATCTGATTTACTTAGAAAGAATGAAACAACCACTGTTCAGGGGAAAATCTAATGCAATTCAGGTCATCCTAACTTCAATGGATAAGACACCTGAAGACTTTGATATTATTACTGAGACTATTAGAATTGGTGATGCTTTAAATACAACATTTAGAACCTTGGGAAGTTGTTCAACCTGAGTGGGAATAGGGTTGATGCAGAAAAATCCTGAGAGTTTCAAGACAGAAGTTAGAAAGTTTATTTTTGTTGTTGTTAAAAGCAGACTGCCTTTACAAAGGTATCAGTAAGAAATCACGTTGGTTTTCCTGCATGGTACAACTGCATTACCTACAAGCATCTTGAACGTCAAATGCAATCTGTCAAAATCTATACTCCTGGTGTTCTGCCAGAAGGGAATATACATATATCCTATATATTTTTTTTTTTCCTTCAGGAGCCCAGTGTTAGCCAATGCAATTTTCCTTGAGAGGCAAGTATTTGAAAGGGTTAGGCCCACATATTTCTGATACCATCGTGGAAATTAGCATTTCTAACAGACCCGTGCTTATTTGTATTTGTAAAAGCATTGTGGCTCCTGTTTGGTTATTTGGGTTTTGTTGTTTGTTTTCTAGTAAACTTAGCTAACATGCAGGTTCTGTTGATCTGCTTATGCTGTGGAAAGTCTGAATTCTGTGGTGTTGCCTGGACATTATAAATAATGTGCACACATTTTAACCAGGTACTGTGCTGCCTTGTTGCTGTCAGAGAAGTCCCTGACTATATCAATAGGACCATTTGTGTGCAGCACATAAGTCCTGTCAGCAGGAAGATGTATCACACCTCTTCTGCTTCACTTTTTCCGTAGGTTTGCTCTGTGCATCCCTTCTGAGACAGTCTACATATGCTGTTTATGGATGTGAGTTTTTGCTACCAAACCAGTAATGCTATCACTAGTCCTACTTAGATGTGCTGATACTAATAAACGTCATATTTTGGTAGAAACATACTATTTTCCTCCAATAAGGAAGGTTTTGTCAAAAAAAGGGTGCTTTTTAACAGTTTTCATGCAAGGAAGGAGAAAGGGATGGAAGAGGGGAGAGATGTGCTGCTTTAGCTACACATCTAGTTGGTCTAGTTAAAGTAGCACCATTTTTGTGTGTAGACAAGAGCTTAGGAAATGTGCAGGTCTTAGTCTAAGGGACAAGACTTTAAAGCAGTCATTGAAGTCTAGTGTCAGTTTTCAAGGCTGAAGAATATTATTTTATTTAGGCTTCCAGACCAGCCTTGCTCCAGGAATGCACTTAGGCTGTTTTTAAAGCAAACATGAAATCAATAGCCTGGTGTTCTCCTCTGCTATTTCTTGCCAGAGTCTAAGGACCACACATGGGTTTTCCCTCCTCTTTGCCACACTGCCAGGCATGCTCTTGGATAACGGCGGGCAGTTCTTGTGGATGAATGCGGAGAGGTTTCAAATGGCCAAACACACATTGGACATCTGGGCAGTTTTTGCTGCAAAGTATTTTCCGTCAGGCTTCCCTCCAGATATTGCTGTGAAAGGACTGGCTTACACCACCCTGTCACAGATTTTATCCAGGCTCAGACTTCAGTGGGAGTTTTATCTGAGTAAAGCTCAAATAGGAGCCTGTCAGCTTACCTCACCATTTATAATGCTCCTGGTGGAACTGAGGGCTGCGGTTTTCATTTTGTCCTTGGTGAATAGCAGCCCAGAGAGCAACAGGGCACTGTGCCTTCCTGCATGTCACCCCAGTGGTGGGCCTCAGCTCACCCCTTGCCTGGACCCTTGCTAGGTGCAAGAAAATAACTTACTTGCCTCCACCCTGTGCTGGTAACAGGGGTTTCACCTAGAGTAGCAGATTCAAAAGCTTGTCCAAGAAGGATTGACTTGCAGCTCCCCACTGCACCCACTCCTACCTCCAAGCAGCTGCCATCCTCGTAAGGTAAGCAGGAACCTCTGGCCAGCTACTGATTTCTCTTGAACCAGTGGCCCAGAGATGAATGGTCTTTCAGCTTTCAGCAGCTCCCTCGAGCCAGGCTAGCTCCTCTTCTCCTGCAGGGCTTGAAGTTGAACCATGTGGTACCAAGGCAGGTCTCCAGTTAAAAAAGAAAACACACATTAGCAAGGAGGAGAGAAGCATGCTGAAATTGGAAGTGACCATTTTGTGTTTGATGTTATTCAGAGGAGCCTGTTCTTCATTTAGGACATTAATAGTTGTAACAGAAGCTGTAATATTTCAACAACAGTGGTGATTAGGAGCAAAGAGGCAGCTAATCTCCATCTAAAAAGAGCTAACTAGCCCGTCCTTTAGCCCCCACTGCACTGTCACATTTAAATACCATGAATATTCACTGCTTGGCACCCAGCTGGCAGCTGAGCTGTTTTGACACAAAAACCTTCAAACTCAAAGAGTTTTTAATCAGTTTGCAAGAGAGAAGAAGAAAGTGAGAGAAGGAAATAGGAACAGAGAAAATGAATCAATGAGTTCAACAGAGAGGCAGGTACCTGAATCCGGTTAACCCCATCCCTTCTCTGCAGCCACAAGTGCTGCCTCTGCAGCTCTGCATCCCTCTCCCAGGCTGCAGGGGATGGAGAAGGGGCACCCTATTCCTCCTGGGCACCACATTCCTCCTAGGTGCTCCACCCTGCCCTGGACCTCCATATCCTCAGGCATCATATTATTCCTGTCTGCCCATTCTCCCTGGATGCCCTGTTCCCTCCAGCTGCCCCATCCTACCCCGATGCACCCCATCCCACTTTCCTACCCATACTTAGAATGCATCCCCTCCTGCTGCCTTTGCTTGTTTCCTGGTGCAGGGCTTTTTTACTCTCACCCTTAGCTGTGTTTGTGACTGGTTACCAACATGCTTCTATTACAGGCAGCACCGTGTCACTCACAACACGTAATGTGCTTTAGAGCAGCCAGTCTTTGCCTGCAAAGAGTTTTCATCTCAGAAAGAGGTTCGTCAGTGTTAACAGCTGCCATCGCCAATATCCTTATTGGTGTCTCAGAGTTGCCTACAGCCCACAGAAACCCCTTCGCTTCAGTTTTTGCAGCTAGGATTAACCATGCAGCTGCAAACACAGAAAATCTTGCTTTCTCTTGGACGAAAGGACCCCACAATCATCTGAAGGTCCAGGTTTCATCACCACTACAGATCTGGGCACTGATGGATCACCCAGCACTCCCTGTTTAACCTGAATCAGTTCTATACACACAACTACATTTCTGTCAAACTAGCTTGAGCACACAACACAGAGCTTATGCAACTTTATGCTGTTATGCCAGCTTTGGGCTGGTTGTGGTGGACAGTTTATACCTTATCTGGTGGGAAAGTAGGGTGGCATAGGCAGACTGCACCCAGTCTACTGCAACGCCTTGCTACGTAAAACTGACTTGTCTAAATTTTCTAAATGTGTTTAACTTGGTGAAGTGAGTTTATGCTGGATCCATGCTTCATGTCATATGGCTGTGGCATTTTTGATCTAATACTGGGAACCACAAAGTCAGATTTATTTTATAATCAAACGGCAGCCTGAGCTTGAATGTTTGTGGCCCAGACTGCAGACCTCAATCACATGTGGGGAATCTATACATGCCCCTCAGCTGGCTGCATGTTCAGAGCACAGTGGGGACTTTTCTAACCTACTGTGTCTTCAGTGAGTCTGTTCTGCACTTAAACTACACATAAAGTTGTCTCATCTGCCTTCAGGGTCCTTAAAACTGAGATGCACCTCAAAAGCCAGTGTCCTGGTTCCCTTAAGGAAAACCCATGGAGAAGTGAAGTACAAAGACTAATTTAGGCAGATTATTATGGCCACTGCAAAGGATACTGGTATCCAGGAGGGTGTTGTGGTGACCTACAGAGACAGGCCAGTGCTGAGGGGAGGATGGAAACAACAAGGCAGTTGCTGGAAATGCAGGACAGTGAGAAAAATGAGCAACTAGCACTGGAGGAGCAAAGTGGGTAGCTGCATCCTATTGGCAGTGGAACAGAAGCTCTGGGCGGTGAATAAAAAAGAGCAGGGTTAGAGGGGAGCCTGAAGGCCCTGCTACATGGTGTGATGGAAAGGGTGCCACAGTGGAGGGACTGAGAGAAAGCAATGTGGTGGCGATGCTGTGTGAGTCAGATCTGCACTACTCTGATCTATCTGGACTGAAGGTGGAACGTTATGGATGTCAGGGAAAGACCACAAAGAGAAATTAATGTAACCAAGATGGGAGATGAGAGTTTGGGAGCAGGTTTTTCTTGTGTGGGTTCCCCAAATCTGAAGCTAGTGTAAGATTTATTAGGAGTTACTGAAGCTGTGGTGACTTTTACCAAATACAGTCTGGGACTCCTTTGGGAGGAAGAAGTAGAAAGATTTGGGTTCCACATTTCATTAGTGCTCTCAAGATCCTCTGATGCTGCCCAGACTCAGAGATCTCACCCAGCACTTTAAAATGTACAAGCATGCACACAATAGCCAAATGTGCTTTATAATCTATTCCCAGGCAGCAGCCAAACTGGGTTTTGCATAGATTGGTACTTACTCTATTCAAGTTGATAATTATTTTGAATAGAATACTCCCCATGAAGCATGCCTGGAACAGCATCAAACCCTATGGGCTGTGAGAGGCACATCCATCAGCTGTACTCTGGGGTGTATTCTGGAAAGGCTCACAGCTGGATAGGAGGATCCATTTTCCTATATACTTAAATGAGAAAATAGCATGCGCTTTTCTTCAGTCTCTTCTCGCCAACATCTGGCCACTACTTACAATGAATTTGCACAGTTGCTAGGAACTATATCTGGGAATGCTTCCTTCGCCTGTGGAAAAATGTGGGAATCTAATATAGTACAAAACCAAGGTGTTCTAGCTAATACGTGTCTCAAAGATCCTGAGGACATGGATTTGGAATGTTTTAGAGGAGGTGGGTCAAAAGTGTTTTACTTGACATTCATCTACAGTTTTCTGTTGCTTGACTCCATCATATTTGCATATAGTTAACACATTCTGTATTAGGTAAGGAAATTCCAGGCTGAGCAGCAGGTAGCAGAGGTGTGGAACTGGCAGCACTCACTTACCTGAGTCCACCTTCTCCCCAGTCTGTTGTGAGGGGAGCATGGTGCTGCTGTGGTAGTGCTTTGGGGTTGTGGGGCTCAGATTAGACATAAAACAGAAGTTGTGGCCATCTGTGGTCATTAACATTCCATAACACCTTTTGGTACTGAAGCAGTTGGTGCTACAACTAGTACACTTGCAATACAAGGCAGACAAGCCTTGTGCAGCCCAGCAAGAGGCTGCCTTGTGAGGTTTGCCAGTTGTGTTTTCAGATTGTGGTGGAGCATGGGACAGAATCCCATGCTGCCTGCCCAGAAATAGCTAATCCCAGAGCTGGGAAGCAGAGTAGCCGCACCCTTGTGACCAGAAAACATGCGGAGAAGGAAAGACTTAAGTATGGAGTGTGCAACATACTAACAACACAGCTTCATTGTTTCTGCAACAGGATTTACTCTCACTCGGTGGTGCTCGGTGCTGGCACATATATAGACAAGCCTTAGAACAGTTTGGGTTGGAAGGGACCTTTAAAGGTCATCTAGTGCAACCACAAGATCCAACTGAGGATCCTTGCAGCAAGCTGCACTGGGAGATGTAGCCTGACACTCCAAGGCAATTCTGTGAAATAGGAAGGGTCTCAAGCTCTTGTTGTAAATTGGATCCCTTCTCTCTGCAGAAATCTAAACAAGGGGTGAAAGTAATGGCCTTACAGAAAATGAAGTCTAAACCACCATGCAGAGGGGCAGAAAAGGGCGGTGGTGGTTCCACAACCTTTACGGACTGATAGCCTACAGACCCCATCCTTGGCACTTGCTCATCCCTGACTTGCCCTGCTGTGCAATGACCCAGAGCAGGAACCAGCCCAGCTGAAAAATAAACTTTTGTTTTTCCTTGGGTTGTTTTTTATCTGGATCAGTTCTCTGGTCTCATTTGCTATATGCAACACAGACAGCGTGCTGGCATAGCTGGTGGTGCAGAGTACAGGTAAGGAAGCAATGGGGAGTGGGAGGGGAGCAGAATTACTTAAACTGATGTAAACAGCCCTGTGGTCAAAAATGCAACCAGAGCCTGATACCAGAGCCTGCCCGCAGTGCTTTCCTTGGTGTCAGGGCTGGCCTGCGGTTTGCACAGAAGTGGGAAGGGGACAAATGCCTCTCTTAAAGAAGCTGCAGAAATTCTTGAGTAATCAAAGCAAATCATCTGAAACTGCTGCTACTGGGACTCTGCAGCTGATGCATAAGAGTTCTGGAACCTTGTAAAACTTACTGGTGCAGCACCCTGATACCAAAAAGCAACAGTGCCACTTTATGTCTTGGTTCCTTCCTGTCTATCCTAACTCTCTTGCAGAATCATTTCTTCTCTGTCCTTCTCTGGGGGAGGAAAAACATCTGGCAATTCTCTTTGCTCCTTCCTTGGCACATCCTGTGTGCCAGGGAGGTTGCTCAGCACCCCTGGTATTGCCCTCTGTTAGGAAGGCGTTGTGTCTGCACCCCAAGGGAAGAGCTGCTTGGTCTGGCATCGGTGGTGGAACCCCACAGCACTGCCCTGTGCCAGTCACTGCCCAGAGAACAAGCACAGCCACCCTGGATGCTGCACACCCTTTCTGTCAATGGCTGCTGTATTTTATCTCTCTGTGCTGCTGATTCCCAGGCAGCATGTGATCCTCTGCGGTATGCTCTGGCTTCTATAGGGAACGGGCTGACGCTATAAAATGGTCTTTTTATGGAACTTCTTGGCAACGCAGAAAACTTTCCCATTGCCAGGGTGTTCTTTTTATTCAACAATTTGTTCCCAGAAAGCAACACATTTAACCAGATCTTCTCTATTAAGGGGCTTCAGCTGCATTTGTTTTTTTTCTGAGCTTATTCGGTGTGCTGCAAACTGCAAAACAGTGTCTTACAATAGATTTGTCTGAGGGAACTGAAGTGTGTACTGCTGTGATTCTGCCTGCTGTGGGAGCTCCTTGAAAGCCAGATGTCACATTCAAAGAGTAATCTGTGTTTACAAACACATGGCCACACATACCCACTGCTTTCAGCAGCCACCAAACTAAAATTCAAATCCTGCAGTTTTGCTTCTCTACCCACCTGCCCCTCACCCAGCCAGAGCAAGAGAAGACAGTTTCCAGAACTTGCATGGGATTGTCTCTTTTATTTAGATGGGGGGGGGGGGGGAAAAATTACTGTTTGTGGAAGGCTGAATTCAACTTCCCAACTGGGGCCTCTCATATGTAAGTTTTTGCAGACAGAAAAACACCAACTGCTAGCAAGATAATCCAATTTCCCTTCTCTCGCACTCTGAGGAAGACTGTCTTTCCCCCCACGCCATGCTGGGTTTCAGTCTCGCAGACATTTTCCCAACCACTACACACCCCCCATCCCCCCACCCCCACTCTGGCAAGATCCATATCAAAGCTTCAGCCCCACAGGGTTCATTAGGAGGCATTTATTTCTGCATATTCCGGAGGGGGGGGGGGGGGATGGGGTGGGGCACAGAGGAGGCAGATAACTTGATTCACAATGCAAATAGGTTGCCCTTACTTTCAACCCTTCCTTCAAACCAGAAAACATTAAAAAACCCATGAGTTCTTCTAAAAGAATAAATACATTAATTCTGCTGGATGTTACATTGCTGGTGCCTCCAGAAAAGTGCCCTAGCACCATTTGATGGGAAAAGTCTGTGAAATCTATTAACTCTGCTCTTGCCCTTGCTCCCTGAAATGCTGTTAAAAGTTCAGTTGAGTGGGCTGAACCCGTCTTAGAGCGCTTGGTTCATTTAAGAAAGGTTCTTAGCAGGTAGTTTTGCACAACAGGGCTAAGATGCTTCAAGGAATGAGGGTAAGTCAACTCAATTCTCTCTGCAAATTTGAAGCAGTAGTCTGTGATTTACTAATGGGGAGCAGTGAGTTATTAAGCTCATCACAACACAGCATCCTGCTCCCTTAGTCCAGAGGGAGCCAGCTATTAATAAATCAGAAACCAGTGCTAAGCTACAGGGATAAAAGGATCTACATTAATATGAAAATATTAATATCTGGAAAAGCAGATTATAATCTAAATGGGTTAGAATGAGATAGCACCATTGTTTAGAAGAAATGGCTTGCTTCAAATCTCATTAGAACTGTAATCATACTAGCAATGGAAGATATCTTCAGACCCTTGAAATCGCTTTGGATGCTTGGTAAATGCGTGATCATGCAGCGGGGTTCAAATGCCTGCCCAAGGCTTGCCCTTCCTCTGTGTCAGCTGGAGGATCTGCCTGAAGGAAGCAGAGGCCCCAAGTACCACCAAAGGGGATGATGTGGCTGTTGCTTCTGAAGGGTGTGCAGCTCGTGGAAGCACTGCACTTGTCACTGGAATGGGCATTGCCCAGAGACACCCATGACTGGGCACGAGCTTCTCTGCTCCACTTCCCTCCAAAACTTTGTCCAGAGGCACAGGAGAGGCGGGTGGAAATCTGTGAGATGAGGCTATGTTCTCCCTCCCTCACTTGTGCAAACTGAAGGGAACTCCGCATAGCAGTGCCTGCTGTGAAGGGGCAGAGCAAGAGGGGTCATATTCAGGGGCTGTTTCCTCCCAGGCCAGGTCCCCAGAGCAACCCCTTCAGGGACATCTCCTCCGCAGTTGCCTCAGGTGCTGTCTGGCAGGGAGCATCCAAGCCCTCATTGCTCACAGCACGCGTCCCTCCAGGCCTGGCCATTTTGTCCTCCCTCGTACCAAACTGAGCAGAATCTGCCCCTGGTGGGGCTGCGGTGCAGCCTGGCGCTTACAGGCAGCTCCCTGAAAGCACGGGGATGGCTAGTGACCTAGTCTGCCTTCATTCCTCACACCCAGATGGTAACGGGCCCTTCTCTGCTGCCTGTGCAGCTGCTTTCCTGGGTTTCTCTCTCTCACCCTCAGAGTTCATGGTTCTCAGGTTGCCTCCTCACTCAGCCCCCAAGGCAGCTCCATCATTCTGCTCCCAGGAGCCTCAAACATGGTCCCAAGCTTGGGGCCTCACATCTGTCTCCAAGCTTGTCTCCTGGCTCTTTCTGCACCTGATCTACAGTGGGATGGTCAGCATCCCTGCTCCCAGCTCCCAGGTCTCTTGCAGACATTCTTTCAACTGGATTAAATCCTTCGTGTCTGCATCCAGCTGAATGGCTTGTGAGAGGGTTTTGTATAAAATAGGCATCTGGTCATGTGAGAAACCTTCAGCACCTACCCAGCAAAGCAGGGTGCGGTTTGTCTTGCAGCTTTTCACCAACTGTAGGAGGCAGGTTCGTGCAGTTTAGCCCACAGCTCACCAGCATCAGCACGGTGACTACTTTCTTGCCTAGGAGACCCGTGCAACAGCATTGTCTTTTAGCTCACAAGAATTGTTGCCAGATTTCATCGTGAGGATAGTAGGCCTTAACGGTACTGTCACATGGTGATAAACTCAAAAGGCCAGTTCAGTAGTGTAAAATCTTTTCAACCTTTCTATTTTAAATCCAGTCAAAATGTCAAATGGCCTGAGATTTCATTAGAAGAGAAGGTTCTGCAAAGAAAATGCAACAACCGTTCTTGATGAGAAGGTCAAAGCCAAGGTCAGACTGTTGCTCAGAGCTGTTATTTTACTTTGGCACCTGTGGCACTTCCAGCCTTAGTCACCAAAACGAACTTTCCAGCACATCCTTCAGGGAAGTGCCCTGTCAGGCCAGTGGTCTAGCTCATGCTTGCTTCATCACAGACATCTATCAAAAATAGAGACATTACAAATAAATTTTAGCCCAACTGCCTAGGGGAGGCTGGTGAGTAGAGTTTCATCTACTTAAGATAGGAAGGACCTTTCATAATGCATGGGTTTGATTTTCACAAATATTGAGACTATTCTTTGCATTAATGATAGAATGGATTAAACGTGCCCTGTTTTCCTACATAATGCCCCTCTGGAGTTTCACTGGGACCAAAGCAGATCTGGCATTTAAACTAAAGAAATCCCTGTTTGGAGTGTGGGAGTCTCTGGAGAGGCCACAGTTCTGCATTGCAGCTGTGAAGTATGGCATCTCCTCTGTTGCTTATCAGAGATCTGTGCTTCTCCTGGGAAAATTTTGCCCAAAGGATTCAGCCCTTGCCAAATTTTCAACTGGATTTTGTTTGTTTATTTTAAATTTCTTTTTAAACATCTGAAACCAACAAACTTAAAAAATGCTCTAAATCTATCAACTTGAGTTAATCCCTTAAAATAAAATAATAAAAAAGAATAATTCCTCTAGGCTGCCAACTTCTGTTTCTAAAACTTAGTCCAAAATGGATTTAAATGACTGAAATTCTAAAGCCTGTAAAAATGGAGTTTAATTGAAAAGAATTGATGTTTTTCTTTTCTCCTGTGTTATTACACCTGTTCATAGCATCTGATTAATCTGAATTTTAAAGTGGTTCATATCAAACATTACATGTGTATGTAAAATGCTGCTCTTCTGACCTTTGTGCTCACTTTGCAGTGACAGGGAATGCAGATATCTGAGGAGTGAGTCACCCAGAGCCAGCTCTGCCTCATCTCCTCCCCAGTCAGTCCTCCAGGAAAGCATTCCCCACGTCTATGCTCTCCTCCTTCTTCATGTCTGTACTCATTTATCATGCAAAAAAATCAGGGCAGGGATGGAGCCAGATATTTTAGGTCCAGAACAGCTTCTAATTTTTTCCAAGGTTTCTACTGTGCTGAAAGGCAGAATTTTGATATGAAGCTACGTGGACCCTGGAGGTGGTGTCTGGCTACAAATGCAGCTACATCTCTCTCAGCTTCAGGGGTGCTCCAAGCAAATGGGTGGGCTGGGCTCCATAAATAGCGTGTACTAATCCATACTCCAGTTTATAGAAAGGGATCGTAGAAAACACACAGCCACAATCTATTCAGGGAATTTGTTATTATTAGAACCTTAGGGAGCAGCTCTGCTTACTTTATATACATCTGTTTGTTGGAAATATCAGTTCAATAAACAATTTTCTCAGCCTAAGTATCTTAGCAGTGCAGGCATTACAGATGAGGATGACATTACAGGCTTTTAAAGTCCTAAGGCAGGGTCATTCTCCCCAGTACAGAGGTATAGGTCCACAGTTTTTTCTCATATCAGCACAATACATAGACATCCATAGCACATGAAACGCTTGAGCATCAGCAATCATAATGAAGGCCCCAAAGTGAAACTTAAAAAAAGTACACTTTCCAAGGACCTCCAGTCCTCTGGATAAGACTCATATTGAACTCTAGTGATGTTAGATGGAGATCTTCCGGTATCTTGCAGCAATAAGTATGTTTTTCCTGGAAGTAGCTTCAACTGCATATTCTGAATGAAATCTTTGCTTTGGAGAGAGCTGATGGTCAAATATCTGTAGGTATTGGTCCCTTGTCACCATCTGCCATCCTGCTGAATGATGGTAACATATAGAGTTGTCTGACGTGGTGTGTGGCCAGGACTGGAGAATCCCAAGTTTCTGCCTGTTTCCAGTAGCTATGCAGGCAATATGGTATTCACCGAGGAGGAAGGTGAACAACTCTCTAACATAAAGTGGATTCTAATGTTTGTATCTGAAGCTGTTGCAGAGTATACAATGGCTATTGTCTTTGAAGAGCTTTGCTGTCTCATTACCCCGGACAAAACGTTGGGATACTAAATGGAGAACAATAAATCCCACTATCAGCAAATAACCCTCTAGGAAATAAATAAAGTAAAAGAGTTACACTTATCCTAGCAGGTATGGCTTGTTGATACAATCTTACATTCAGAGGTTATTGGATTTAAAGAGCTTTTCTGGAACTATTCAGAGAGTATGTGATTTGGTAAATAGGTGGAATATGATTTAGCTTTAAAAGAGCTGGCTCTGAAATAGTACATATCTCTAAAAAATATATTTCATCTTATGACCAGCTGGATGAAGGTCTTGCCAGGATACAGCAGCATCATGTTACTGTACATCCTGAAGACAATGCTAAATTCAGATGCAGGCTCCAGCTAAAATACAGGGTGTTGTGATGTGCTGTTTGGGGCCAGCTTGCTGTAGAAGAAAGCAAAATTCAGGGCTGGATCCCAGCTCAGGAGTCCTTATTCTCCTGCTGCTGGGAGCACTAGTTTTGCCCTACTTGTTTGACTAGGAATGAATGGGACTGGTTTGGATTTCTTCCAGACCAGCTGTACTTTGCCTCATTATAAACTTTACCATAAACGATCCTTTCCCCTGCCTTATCTCCCTGTCTCCTTCAAGGGCAACACTGGAGTGCAAGAGGGATGCTTTTGCTGGGAGCTGTTGTGAGCTGAGAGGACAGGCAAAAATGACCCTTTCTCCTGCTTGGTGTTTCAAACGGCTTCCGCCGGCGGGGAGGGGATGTATTGAGAGTGTGAGAGAAAACACTGAAAAGGGAGAAGAGGCACAAAAAAGGAAGGGTAAAAAAAGTACAGCAAGGAAGCTAGAGACAAACTTCAAGTTATGGATTATTTCTCACCCAGGCTCTAATTAGGAAGCCTCTTATGGGACTGTGAAACTGTCAGGCTGCCAAATGTCAGCGTGTTTATCAGGGATCAGGTGATTCTCCCATCTCAAGCGGCTACAGTTTGGTGCCATGATCCTCCTGGGTCCTTCCAGTGTGTGTGACTCACACTCAGCACTGGCACCTCTGGGGGCTTTGACACGCAGTGGAAGGCTTTTTCTTCTCCCTTAAGAATTCAAAAAAAACCCCTTTTCCTGGGATTTGGCCTTTTCATTCTGTTTCTGCACGGAGAGGGTTAACCATAGGGTGCAGAGCCACTTCGCAGTATGTGACTCAGATTCCCAGGGAAATCCCCAGCTTATCTGATGGAGCCTGTTAGTCTGCTAATTGAATAAGCTCCTATTAAAAGTGCAATGTTTTTTAATGACTGCTAACAAAGGGCCAGATTCTGATCTGATCTGATCTGATCTTTTCGCTTGGGATCATTTCTGCTGATGGCCCGGCCCTGCCCCTGATTGCAGCCGCGCAGGGTGGGAGGGAGGCAGCTGCCTCCCCAGCTCCGCCGGCCTCCACCGAGCCCGGCCTCGCTCAGGAGTGCGGAGCTGAAACCAAAGCGCTGGCTCTAGGGCTTCCCTGGTGCAAGTGAGCTACCAGCTGTGCGCTGCAACTTCAGTTGTAATAAGCCAAGACTTCATGAAGTGTAATAGGCAGGAAGCTTTTAATGGGGATCTTTAGGAAGAGGGAGAAGGCTGCAGGGCAGCCAGCAAAGGAAAGTTATTTGTTGGGAGACTACCAAGGACTCCACGTAACATAATTGCTGCGAATATCTAATATGCGATCCAAGCCCTGCTCGGAGTAATTAACTTTCCCAGTGTTGAAATCAGGTTGATTTGTTGATTCTACATATAAGATGTTGTCTATGTCTGCATAGGAAAAATGCTGTGTGTGCCTCTGCATATGCACGATCAAACCTTAACTTTAATTAAAATTATGTGCATTATATCTGTATCTCTTGTTCTCTATGGGAATTGACTTTGAGAAGGTATTTGCCTAATAGGAAATGAAAAAAAATGTGGTTAGCATTTAAAATTAACTTAGTTGGGTTCCAGGGCACTTCCAAAGGAAAGTGTAACAGCTCTGATTTCAGCCAGGCCCTGGCTGCCCCGGGACTGGGTTGAGCTCTCTCACATGACCCTGTGACCACATTTGCCTTCCATGTCTCACCTGAAACTCCCAGTGGGTTCCCCAAGCCTATGTGACATCAGAGCCATGAAAAGTTTCCTAATAGGATTATAAGGAGACTGTTTTTTTGAGACTGTTTTTTTGTTTTCCTTGCTAGCCAGGAATGAGATCTGGCCACTTTCACCCTCACATGTCTCCACATCTACTCAGTTCCTTCTTGTGTGCCTTTTGTTTTTCTCCTGGGAAGGTTTCTATTAAAATGCAGGAGCTTCTTCTAGAAGGTCCCACATATGTATCCACACTGACACTGAGCCACTGCTTTAAAAGTTTCATAAGCAATCCATAAGTGGTGTTTTTTCCCCACAATAACAATAGCAAAGTGTCAAAAATGTCAAGCTCCTGTTATCTAAGGCAGAGTCTAAAATCCATTTCTCAGCCTGTCTTCTATTCCCCACTCCCAAGTTGTCAGATGCTGTGACATGCCTCCATCACGCCACAACTAGCAGTCCCAACAAACAGAAAATGATTTCCAACTGGCAAACACGCTGTTTACTTTCCAGAAAAATTGCACTTTCCCATCTGACAGCTGATCAAGGGATCTCCTGCTGCTGTCAGCATGAAGAAGTGTTTAAACACAGGGATGGAAGTTTAAACATTTTCTCATTATCACAGAATAAAAAAAAATTAAAAAATAATAAAAAAATAAAGGCATTGAGACTCTCTGGCCACCTGCTGTGCCAGTAATGAAGCAGTGTCACATGACCAGCCGGCAAGGACTTTTATCTCTGCCCCAATATCATTACTGAAGTGACACCTGTCACATGACCCGCATAAGGGCTTTCATCTGGGCTCCCCAAATGCGGTTCTGGCTCATGAGGGGGATTTTCCTGGTGCTTTTTTCCCCCCTTTAAAGAGCATTGCCCACTTGCACCATTACAGACAAGTATTTTGCAAGTATTAAAGCCCTCAGATTTTTTCTTGGGGATATGTAATTTAGCCAACAAACTTGCTCTGGGCTGAAGTAAAATGAGTCTTGGCCTGGGAAAGAAGTTATTTCATTTACTTCAAGATGTTTTCAAAGCAAATATTTAAGTCTGCTGTTAAACCCTCTTTACATAAAAGAGGACGTTAAACAATTTGTCCAAAATCTCAGATTTGTTTTTGATTTTTTATTAGGTGGTGAGAAGAAACAGTTTGATGACCCTCGAGCACAATGATCTCTATTTACATGCATTTCATAAACTCTCACCTGCTTTACCAACACATCCTACCTTGCCAAGAGCAAGTCTTTTCTGGAAAAAAGGAAAGGTCAGTCCTGCACCTTTCTGCCAATGTCTGGGATTTTTTTGTGAGGTCTTCAAGAGCAAACACCTACATTTGAGATGTGTCCACATACGTGATAGCAGTACCGAGCACTTACTCACCAGGACACATTCAGTTATTACCTCAAACCAGAACATCAAACATCCAGATGTGACAGGGGATGACCACCCACACAAACTAGATGGGAACAGGCTGGAAACAAGAGAGTCTGAACTTCAGGGCTTTTTCCTGCTCCTCCTTTCCCACTCCATACTCAGCCATGCATGAAGTCTGGTACTTCTCTGACCCCTTCATAATCCCATTCAGCTCACTAAAGCAATGAAAAAATAACTCAGCGAGAGTTACTAGTTTTCCACCTGTTTAGTGAGTTAAGAGGTTAGAGAAGTGGCAGAGAGCAAAAGAGAGAAAGACTGTGAAGCCTGAGGCCGGGAAGGAAACAGGGGAAGCACTGTTGGGTGGCACTAACTTGGTACATGAATTCAGATGTGTTTCTTGTCACCTACCCTTCCTGATGCATTACAACACTACATCCATTTTCCCTGAGAGCTGTTGCCCCTGAGGTTGTGCAGGCCAAGGGATGGAAAATCTACTGAGATCAGTACTCCTGATGTAAATAGTATGCCTGTTAGTTTGGGAGAGGAGTGGTTCTCGGGCAATTTGTCTCTCTGATCTGGCATATTTAAAGCATTGGGCCTCCTATGTTGAGTTAATGAGCAGAAGAGTGCTGGGCTGCAGCACATACTTCTGCCAGGGTCTTCCTAGCTTTCTGTCCCTCTAGATACAGAGCTAGAAGGTGTCATTTGACCCTTTGGCAATTTAGCATAAGAGCTTTGGCCCAGCAGCTATGTAAAAGAGCAAAGCCATTCTCTCTGCTGCTCCAGGACAGAAGAAATTTACAACTGATATTCTGGATAGATACCACAAAGAAACTGATTCAGTTCCCATCCTTAGATCCCTCACTGCCCATGCATAACAAATCATTTCATTTAACATATCTTGAGCGTTTAGTGGCTCTCAACTAGGAGCGGACATCCAGCCATAACCATCCCATGGCAGGCATTAGAAATCCTGCTTCTTCACTGCTCCTAGTCCAGCCATCTCCAAGAGTGCAAAAGGAATGTAGAACACCCCTATCCCAACCTGGGCATCATTTACAGCTGCTCTGAACATGCATATGGCAATGCAGCATAACTCAGAAGTGAAAAGCTATCTTCTACCTATGCAGCCATCCATCCACTTTAGAAAAGCAACAGCTGGACTAAAAATGGCCCATGTTTGGCTGGATCTTGATTTTCTGCCACCATCTCCATCAACACCTGCACACGTTTGGTACCCAGTACAAGAAGACCCCTGAATTCAGCTCTAAGCAACCAGTCTGCAATGCACATGTCTAATGCTCTGCTGGTGTGGAACCAGTATGCTGGTAATCCTGTTAGTAATGGCAGAAGCTCCCTCTAGGAAATTATAACAAATAGTCTTAAACAATTCCTTTTGTTGACAACTTTATCCAAGAAACCATCTTCCCTGGAGACTTCACTCAAGTTTTGACTAATCCCTCCTTCCCTCAGGAGCTCTTTTGTTAAAGGAGATTGTAGGCAAACCCCAGGAATGACAGGTCTCTGTAAGCCTTGGATCAGCCTCTACATTCTTTCAATTGTCAGTCCCCATCTGTCCTGTTTGTACATCAATCTTCTGGTCCAGGGATCTCTCTATTAAGTGACACATGGCTGAGTTTATTCTGCAAGTCCAGTGTCCAGACTGTGCTGTTACATCTTCGTTGCCAAATCAATCTTTCTGACATTGCTTTCTGAAAAACAAAAGGCAGGACATCTGCACATTTTCTTTCTCTTCTACTGAAAGGTGATTTTAAAAAATACACCCCCTGCCCTGACCAGACTCTATACTCTCAAATATTTGGCTTCCTTTTGTCAATATCAAGGGTTATTTCAAAGGTCCTTGGTGTAATGGAGGTAGAATCTGTTCCTATTGCAAAGGAATTCTGTTAGGATAAAAATCCATGGCCCAAGTCCTGAATCAAAAGGAAAAAGAAATCCTCATTACAAATATTCTGCAGGGCTAGTGACTCTTTGCTTGTTAACAGTTGATTTAAAACAAGCTCAAATCTTCCTGTAGATTCAACTACACTTAGGTAGTACAGTAGCACATACGTGCAGTATTTATCTGCATTTTGAAAGGCAGAATGAGAATGGAAGCAGATTCCAAGGATCCATACATTCCTCCTCAGCAGGTAGAGGGAAAGAGGTGGAGTAGGGTAGAAAATGGATGGAGTGTTGGCATGCTGGGATACATGCCTGGCACTATGTCTTCCCTTCCTGAAATGAGGAGAACAGAGAGGAGACTGTGATGTTGTTTTGTCCCTTGCTGCATTGCTCAGGGCCCATGGATTCATGACTGAGCCTGGTATGTTTAGCTTTTTGGCTTTTTCTGTTTTTGTAACTTAACTCAGGTTGGCCAATGAAGGAAGGCTGGCCAGTTTCATTATGTTCCCAGGAAATTCCATTCTCTCATGTGCCAGCGTGAGGCTGTTGTGCTTTAGATGCCTATCTACCTCTGGTTAGATTTGCAAAAGCATACAGAACCCCCTGCTTTCCATCCGTAGTCTATTAAAATGACAAAAAAATTATTGTTTCATTTATAATCTTGCTTGCACGTCTGAATCCAGATGAGTTTTTTAAAAAGAGAATTAATAATATGAACACCATCTCTTACAGAATGTGTTTAACTTGAGTTGACAGCTAAGCTTGTTTAGTATGTTTTGTAAGCAGATTAAAAAGGACACGATCACTTTGAGGCCAAGTTAATACAAAAAAAATGTTTAAGAATATCTACCATTTTCATTATTTCACTATTTTAAATTATGTGTTTGTGAAATACTCCCAAAATCAGTTAAAACTGGCCAAATCCAAGTTTGTTGAACATTGAAGCATGAGTGCCCTCCTCAAGTGAGTTGTCCCAGAAGCTTTAGTGGAACTGACAGCCAGCTTTTTGGACAGGATTAGTTCCTTTCTGATCACAGAAAGGGAACAGTCTGCACTTAGCTGAGCAGGTGAGTGAGGAATGTATTCAGGCTGCCTCCAAACCCCAATCTGCTCAGAGGGCTGGCAGTGTCAGGTCCTTCTTGAAAGGACTTGAGGCTGTCCTGTCTGCCTGCTGTTGTCTACATGATGAGGGCAGATGGGGTAAAGAGAGGCTGTGAGACCAGGCACTGAGTGCTGGGACCTGATGCTATAGCAGGTACGTGCCATCTACATCCATTTGGAAGCACAGACGGGTAGCTGAAGTTTACCCTGCTATCACAGCTAGGTTGCCTCTTAGCTTGGCAGACAATAAGACAGGCCAACTAATTTGGCCTCAAGACCCATTTCCAGGTCTGCCCAGCAAGCACAGACCCAGCTGGTGACACAGACTGGACACATGCTGTTAACAAATGCACAAAGTAAACAGAGACAGGATATAATAAAAGGGTATTTTCTGATAATGTCTTTCAGCAACAGTGATTCTGAGTGATCTTTTGGTCTTCTGTAACAAAAAGGAGATGAAAAATGTTGATGCTGAAGCATCATTTTGAGGTGTCATACTTAAATAGTGACTAATTAAAACCTAGAGTGTTACTAGCCAAGGAGATTTTGCCTAGCTCTGCTCAGGTTCTATTGTGTGTGAAATCAAAACAACTAAGCTATAAAATGTGAACTTGGTAGACAAGGACAAACAAAGCAATTTGGTCAGTTTAAGCAATGGGGAAATGAAGCAATATTTTGACTGGGGAGGCATCAGAGGAAAGGGCATTGCGGCGAGACGTGGGAATATGATGAAGAAAACCCAAACCTCCCATGATACCACTGAGCATTGTGCATTGGGAGCCATTGACTTTCTGATCTCTTCTCTCTGAATGTGAGATTTCTCACTTTGTCCTCAGCCTGGGATGCGGTCATCCAGCCCTGGGTATCAGTTCTGTTCTCCCACCTTCAATACACAAAGGAATTAATGCGCTAAGAAGGGTGGCAGCAGCTTTGACAGTGGGCATTATGAGCTTACTCAAGAATTAGTCGATCATCCCTGCTTTCTATCAAAACTTGCTTGAACCTCCTGTGAGACGGCCTTTTCGGTAAGAAGCAAACAGGTCACAGCTTGCAGGTTGCAGTCACACTTGTGGAACTGTGAACACTGATTGTCCTGTGGAAAAGTCACATTAAAGAAAAAGCTACAAAATGGTCCTTTTCCTCTCTGTGCTACTTCCCTAATGCTCTCCTGTGACATTAGCCACAATATAAACTAATTCAGGATCTTATTTCTCATAGCTCCATTCCTTCTAATTATTTTTTGGAAAATGGTTTCTTTAATCTAGGCACCCTTCTCCAGAAATCTCATCTATGGTTTCTTTTCTTTTTTCTTTTTCTTGGAGTAACCAGTAAAATACTATTTGGTAGAACAGTGGTAGGAATGCAATCCGCTAATCAAAAGGATTCAAATGGATCTACACACTGCCAAGCTCTCTCCTTCCCACCCAGCGGAGGGGGAAAAAAAGAAAAAGAAAAAAGAGATAGGGCGAAGGCATGGAGCTTCTCTCCTTCAGCAATCTCACAAATGCAAAACCTTCCACTCCAGTGACTCCTCATTAACTTACCAAATCTGACAGTCTAATTATCGTAGCAGCTTCATGCTTAGAATAAATAAATACTAAAGTGGGTGTTTAAAGAAATTGAGCAGTGAAATTCAGTCATCTAGACAGTCAATAGAGAGTTTATTTTAAATTTTTATATTCTTATGTATTTATATCATTTTAGGAAAGATAATGAGATAGTTGTCTTTCAGGCTAATTGAGTTCCTAGGCTCATGGTTGCTTGCTGTCACAATATCAAACTTAGCTTTAACTTTTGTGCCTTAGAAATCTGATCACTACACCCCCATTTGCTCTTTTCTGCTGATAACTGGGTGAAGGCAGAAGTATACCTGAGGATGGGAAATGACTACATGGGAGTTCCAGTCCGGATGTCTTTCACAGCAAACAAGACAAATTTTCTCAGATTTGCATTTAAGAGTGTTAAAGGGAAAATGGAAGTTAAGAAAACCTCAGATATAACTTGCAATTAGACAAAATACAGAAAAATGTCTGCTGACCTCTGATGCAATAGCATCTGACTCCATGAAGGGTATTAACAGCACTCCCCTCCAAAAGCACTTCATCTCCGTGAACAATAAGACCTTTATAGAGATTCTCTGGCCTGAGATCAATAGGAGTCAGAACATTTGATCCATGTCTGTAGGACTTTGTTTCCCTAAGTCATGTGGGCCAAACTTTGTGCCAGTTGTGTTTTTGCAAGAGCATGAGCTGGGGAGTGAACAAAGGGAACCTTCCTTCTTTTCCCATCTCCCCCTTTGCCCTGTGCTCCTACGCAAGGCCCAGCACCTGCCAGCACGGTGTCTGCTCCAGGCCAGTACCTGGGGAAGAGTTTAAGCAGGGCAGCATTTCCAGAGGCCTGTGCCCTTGGCACGCATCTGCTGTGATGTTGAAATGGCTCTTTCCTGGGGTGGTGTCTTAATGACAGAATACAAAACCTCAGTGTTCTGTCAGTATTTACAGAAGCAGACCTTCCACCAGTATGGACATCAGTCTGGGTGGAGTGAGGGTTGTTTTTCCTGAGTTAAGTGAAGATTTGCTTATCATCTCACAGAAGAGAGTGCTTCTGGGTCAGGAGTGACAGCTGATGTGCTGCTTAACACTGAGTTTGGTTTATTCCCTTATTAAGACACATAACAAACCAGATTCATACACCTGGTGGGAACTTCACTTTCTAGGTGTCTGTATCCCATTTGCAGTAAAGGATATCCACTTGCTACATACAGAGGTGGTGGAACACAGAGTTAAAAAAAGTTTGACTATATAAACCTTTTAGCTATGTAGGAGAACCTGGGGAAACCAGCCAACCCAAACAAGATGTCCATGAAAGCCAGCTCTTCTTTATACGTGCCCTGTGGTAACATCTACCAGTGCTGGCTAATCCCAACAGTGATGGGATTTTTGGTAGGCAGTGGCTTGCAGCCTTAACCTCCTCACTGCGTATGCTTGTTTTGCATTAGTTTAGATGCAATAGGCATTAAAATGACAGTGCTCTGTCAATATCAAGCTTGCCTCCTCCTCCTTGTCTCTGAAAAGATATAGTGGGCTGTTTTAAGAGAAACAGTACAGCGTCATCACCATCTGGCACACTGGTTTTGAGTCGCTGGGAGGAGGTAACGACCAGAGACCAACTGTACCCAAAACAAGCAGGTCCGTTCTAGTCAAAGCCAGGATCACATCCACACAACATGCAGTCTTCCTCACAGAGCACAAATTGGACTTGATGACTAACTGCTATGCCGGTGGTATGCCCAGGGTCGAATATCTCCTGAATTGTGAGAAAGGTCTACACTGAGCCTGGACATCAGGCCGGTGGGGATAGGGTCTGAGGTGCCAGCTCAGGCCTCCCCAGCCCATATGCCTCAGTTGTTTGGCCAAAGTTCTTGTTGAGTATGTTTTCTTGGTGGTGCACTGGTGCTAACCCCAAATCCCACTGCTCACCCGCCCTGCTTGCGAGCCTACTCTAAAGGATTTGAGGGCAAAAGAGAGGGAAAACAAACCAAATCTATAACTAAGAATAATAAGCTGCAATTGTTACTGTGTCTGACCTGTCTGACAGCAGAGTGAGATACCTTCTCAGAAGGCTCTTTGCACTTCAGGACTGACACTGAATTGAGAGCGCAGCTCATGCTTTCTTGATTCGAGAATCTCATCTTTCTTCCTGAAGTGATTAATTGGACAGAAAACATTCTGTTTTAGCAGGTGCCAAAGGGTTAGACTGAAGTTTTATCAGAGCTGCTGTAGTGCAGGGCTGCATTGCACAAAGATAATAATCTCAGCATTGTCTTAGCCCAGAAAAAGGGCAGCAAATGCTCCAATTTTACGAAAGGCCGTCACCGTAACCCCTGAGTCTACTAGCCACAGTGGAGAGGAGCTGAAGAATTCCCCACTCCTCTCCTCCATTGCTATATCCAGAGCTGCTGGTGGCATGTGTAGAATTAAGGCACCAGGATGATGGGTGGGGTTTGAATATGGGCTTTAGCAGCCCCTTCTAGAACTAGAGACACACGAGTGAGCAGCCGTAGGAGAGGCCCATCTGTGGACCAGCCGCACTCAGGGGACAGACAGCCTTCCTCTCTTACAGCATGGGCTGTTCTATTTTTTCTAGCACTTTCCATCCAGATGAGCGTAAGCAACAGCAACCTGTTCCCCTCTGAAGAAGCAGACCGCCAGGAAGGAAAGAACCCCGTGCTCCCTCTCCCTCTCCCCAGGGGCAGCACCCAGACTCTAGCCATTAACATTCCCCTCAGTAATCAAAAACATGCTGTTTGGGGGGGTACTTATCTTCCAAACACTGATTTCTGCAATTATTTTTTCCCAGGAACTGGCCTTTGAAAAACATCCTCTAGCTTCCAGCTTGTCATAGCAACTTATAAAAAGGACAGTTACAGATACAATTATTTCATAAAACTAGAATATAATTTCTTGCAGGAACCTTTTTTTTTTTCAAATGTTGTTTCCCCTCTTACTCTCTAACACACCCCTCCTCCTTTCACCTTTCATCTCCAGTTCATTCTTTGCCCTTCTGCATTAACTTTCTCCTTCAGATGATGAGGACTAATAGCCAGCATCCCCCAGAACAAAGTGGGAACAAAACATATTTAAAATCTGCAGTGTGTTATCATGGCAATGAGAATTTTCAAACAGTTAAATTCCAAAATAGTGTAGGGCCGAAGTGACACAAGTGAACAAATATCTTATGTGATTACGGCAATAGGGATGGCTACATGGGGAATTATTCAGAATTGCCTAATTTTTACAGGCTTAATGAGTCACTCATGAATACGGTCTTGCATGATCATACTGTACTTGTTTCAGCTCTGTGCACTTTGATTCTGTTCCCAACACATTTGGTGTTATGATAACACCATGCAGCTTCCTGTCCAAAAGGTACTTCTCACTGCAATATGGGGGATAATAAATACGGGATGGTGCATAAACCCAGGTGAAATGAAACTATACCCTCTGTGGCAGCAAGTCGGAGAGATTGACACATTATGCCAATCTGTTTTCTCATTCCTTCTATTTCTCCTCACTCTCTCCCTTTTTCTCACACTGTCTGTCTCTGTACCTGTTTTTTTCCACACTCTCTCTCTCTCTGTCTTGGCACTGACACTTTCATCTTCTCCCTTGGGGATTGGAGATGTCACTGCGGGAAGTGCTTGTCCGCCTCTCCGGCAGCAGCAGAGCCCTGTGGCTTTGACAAACCTCATTTAATTGGGAGGAAGCCAGGAGGGTTTGAAAGAACTGAAACATCCACGAAACTCCTTTTATCAGGCATAATTTAAACTCTGCATGGAAAAAACCCTATATGTATAAAGAAAAGTCAACTTCCCTCCTGCTGTGCATGCTCCCCTCCTCCCCCCCCGGCACAGGCAGGCTCCTGCGAGATTCCATCTTTTCATTTTTCTAAAAGTGTCAAAGTAGATTTGTGCTCTGTGGCTGGGTGAACAGAAAAGGAATGCAGATGTCTCTCACTCATGCACATACACACACAGAGCACCTTCTGAAGGGCAGCGGTTTGGGAGAGATGCTAGCTGGCTGCTCCTTCGCTTGGGATGTGTCGCAGGAGACAGAAATTAGGTTTTCAAATAGCTTGACAACACAGTCCAGGAAGGCTTCTTAATTGTCCCAGTCTTAAAAAACCCCACCAAACTAACTAGTGTAGTGGGTGCCCAGGAAGCAGCGGGGAATGTGAGGGCTTTCTGGCCTGTTGCCCAATAGGAGGGAGCTTTTCCTAGTGAGGAACAGAACCTGTAGCTTGAGAGACCCTTGTGTTTATTGTCAGCTCAGGGCAGAAGAGGCAGATCTGTGTGTACGCAGCTGTGTGCTTAAAAGAAGGGAGCAAGGAAAGAAGAAAATACAGCAAGTAAAACTGAGGGAGAACTGGTGCGACGGGGTACAAGGAACAGCTGTTGTCTCTGAACATCAAAAGGGAGCAGGAGGAGCGGTCCAAGGGAATTGGGGCTAGCACACCATGCTGAGCAGCTGGGAATTCAGGACATCAGGAGGGATGAGCATGCGAGTTACGCTGAACACACAGTGTGAGCCAACCCAAGGGAAAGCTTGGGGCCCCTGGAGTTACAGAATGGGGGAGAAATGACCTGTCAGAGCATATACACCTCCTCTTTGTAAATGCGCCATAGCAGCAGCCCGTCCAGGTCTCCTTCTAGTATTAACACTGTGATCAAGTGGAATAAAACAGAAAAACAATGTCAAATTTGCAGTGGGATGTAAACTTCACAGCATATGGGTTTGGGGAGGTAGGGCAGGAAGAAAAGAGAGAGACATGTGGGTGAATGGCAGAGACTTCCAAAGTACAGAAGAAACTCATAATAAATAGCATGCGAAGCGGTTCTTTCTTGGTGAGGTGAAATAAAGAGTTAACTTACCAGCAGGAACCTCGCAGAGCTGAGGAGGCAGAGGGCTGAAGAAGCCATGAAGAAGCACATATTGTGCAGAAATCCAGCCTCTGGGGAAGGCTGTAAGCATCCTGGAGGCCAAATCAGCCACTGCTGGCACCCTGCTCAACCTAGGAAAACACGAGAAAAAATAGCATAGGAGATGAGCACAAGACAGAAAGCTGGAACCAGAACTTCACCCAGCTCTTTTCAGAGCTTGAGGCAGAGGTAGTTGGAGGGACACAGGGGACCTGGATAAACCCACCCCAGCTATATAGCTTTCCAGGACATTTGCTTTTCCATGTGAGTTTGATTATGCTGGAGTATATGCATCCAGGATTTCAGCTCTAACTCATGTTTTCAGAGGAATTTTGAAAATAATTTTTTATTTTGTAAAAAGAGTGTTGTAAGTAAAAGGGAAAATGCTGCTGGAGAGACTATGTTTTACATGTTGTAACTGGAATATCAGAGGCTGGTATTACCAGTTTACAGTGATAACGCAAGTGCACAAAATAACCTGACTGGCCCACTGAGCCAACCAAAGGTCAAAACTAAAAAACTAAAGAAATTACCATTTCTCATTTTCCTACCCTAGTACCAGTAGTGCAACTGGTTGTAAAATGAGTTGGGGATTCATGGAGATGAATCTGTTTCTCAGGATGAGTGCTTAAATGTAATACACACATGCTCTGTGCCCAGCAAATACCAGTGCCAAGTGGCTGCTTTCTAGAGGAGCACACAGCTGGGGACAAGGAAGCGGAAGAGAGAAAACAAACCAACAGGGAAATAAATAAAAATAGTCGTTTAGTTTTACAGCTTTTACTTTGTTTGTTTGTTCTGATGATGTTGCAGCATCAGGAGGCTCATTGGAGCAGGGCCTGTTGTGCTTCCTCCCTTGGCCCCCACCAGTGCTTCCCCTCCAAGTGACATCAGGTGCCGGAATCCCCCTGCCCCTGCCCTCCCCCTCCCTACAAAGCACATTTGACATACTGACATTTTTTTTTTTTTTTACGAGATAAAATATATTAACAAAAAACAAAAGAAAAAAAACAACAACAAAAAAAAAACGGAGAAAGAGATATCCTGAGAAACAGATTTATAAAAGGTATCTGGCCTCACTGTGGTAGGTAACTTCTGAATTCTCACCTCCAGCAAAATGGCTTGAGCCCCTTCCGCCTTGGGGAGCAGGGACTGGTTAGGGAGCCGGAGCATCCAGCTTGAGGCTGCTTGCTAGAGCTGCACCACAGGCTGCCCCTGCCATGGCAGGATTGTACTGGGGGCTCTGCCCCTTTTGGTCCCTGCTGCTGCGGGCTCCCGCACTGGGCAGCAGCAACATGGTTCAGTGCTTCTCACCATGGCTCAGGCTTCCTGGTGGCGGCCATACTCTGTGCAGAGCTCCCCTTTGATTCTTAATTGGCCAAGGAGATTCATGGCTGAGTGGTCTGTATGAAGCAGCTCTTTCCTTCTCAAGAACCAAGCATGCCAAGGCAGCTGCTGAGCCGTACCAGCATAAGGACTGTGTAATGCAGAGCTGGTGCTGACCCACATGCAGCCCAGAGCTGTGCCACAGGGGCACTGGGGCCAGCCTGTTGGTTATAAGGCTGTGATGGGGCCTGTCAAGGGACTATGGCCAAAAAGCAGAAGTGCAACACAGAAGCATTGCAAGGAATATAGTTATTTCTTTGTTCAGGCTGAGAGAGGATTTGTTCTGTTCCAGGACCCGTTATCAGGGTTTAGGACATGCTGAGCTTTGTGTGTCTGAAGATGTGTGTGACAACAGCTGGCATTTCAGCAGCCTGTGCTTTCCTGAAAACTTGTCTGGGAAACCCAGTTCTGAAGGGCAGCACCCTTCACTCTGAGCAGGGCTGGATCCCAAGCAATGAGCTGAACAGATCATAAACAGCAGCAGAGAAAAATGTGGTTATGTCCTCAGAGCCTATTTGATTCTTGATCTGTGCATGAACACAGTCCTCAGGACAAATCCTGTCTAGCAATTTCCTACCTATCTAAAAAGTCTGTTGTGTGCCACAAAATCAGTAGGGGGGAGGGGGTTTAGATTTAAATGACTCTCTGAACTAGGTTAGGGCACTTTGCCTGGTTATAAATTTATTTCACTGATACATATATACATTATGTATATGTGTGTGTACATATGCTTGAAAAATCCTTCCTTCTGTTAGCACACTAGGGAGTGATTGAGTGGTGTTGGTGTGTCTGGTCAAGCCGAGGTATGTAACCGTGGCCCTAGTGTCATAGCTTTTGACCACTGAGGAATGTGATTTCCCCCCTTCTAACTAATCACAAGATTATTTCATTGTCTTGTGAAAATGCTGTCCTAGCATGTCCTCCTTACTGCTGTTGAGCAACATTCCTACAGTCTGTTTCCAGAAACAAAAATGGGTACAGTGCAAAGTCTGTCTTCAGTCTGGGCAAGGGGGCCTGGGAAAGTACGACCTTCTGAACTGAACTGTGTCCTGCAAAAAGCTGCTCATAATGTCATTGAATCACTGCTTATCTGAGAATAATCACTACTCCTCTGAGAATAATAAACCCACTATGTGCCTACCTCCACTGCAATCTCTTGAAATCAGTTGCTTAACTGACGTTAGACTGCTTGTTACTACAGAGCCACCCTGCTCTTCCTGAGCTTGCCAGAAGAGCTCATTTCAAGTTAAATGATTACATAAAGAAACAAATAAACCCAGAGGCGATTTTGACATTGCTATTATAGGTAGCTTACCTGTCACAGATGACTCGGAGACTCTGAGGTCTCCTGGAAGCAACCAGTTCTAGAAAGTGTAATATGCAATCACAGGTTTAAATGAAAATCAAGCCAAAACCCATTCTTTGAGTCCTTACAAAAAACGAGTACTCAGAATTTCAAAGGGCCCTATAGAGTCTGTCATCTTAGTATTTATAAATATACATGATTCCTATAGGATTTGAGTACCAGCATTGGTGTTAATAAGGCTGTTCCAGTTCTGTAACCTTTTCCTGTCATACATCTGTGAATATAGGCCTTGGGCCTCCTGTTACAGTGCAAGTCTTAGCTTTGACTTCAATAAAAGCAGTGTCAGCCCCTAAAGCCTTCACATGAAGAAATCAGAAAGATGTTTGTGGGCCTGAATCCCCAGCAATTGTCTTGCCTTACCAGGGGGCTGCTGAGCTTCATGTATTGCCCTGTGGGCACATGGGGCTTTTCTGCATGGATCTGGCGGAAAGACTGGGGATGGAGCAAAGGTGCTTGGGTCCTTCTCTCTTCTTGCCCACTGCTCTTGCTGTCAATCCCTCAATAAGTTTGTTATCAAGTTAACCATTTTCACTCAGGCTTTGTACTTACCAGACTGGAACTTTGCAGAGTTTGCAATTTTGGGAAGGGTGTGTTGTTGTTGCCATTTTTCAAGTACACATTTCTGAACATTGTGGGAAATGTAGACGAATACATTCCTCAAATGTTTTCTTACAAAGCATGAACTTTCTCAGGCTTAGATATGAATGAACAGCTTAAGCCTGGAAAATTTCCCTGTAGAGCTGATCAACAGAGACATTTTCTTGCATCAGAAAGGCTGTAATTTCTACCCAGTTACATTTTCCTGCACACCATCTCAGACAGCAGAGATGGACGGTGCTCTAGCCATGGGAAGGAGAGCAGGAAGGATGGTGTCAACCTCTCTCCTAGCCCAGCCTGGACAAGCATTCCCCATGGCAGCCAGACCACCAGGAGGCAAGCGGCACTGGTCTGTTGCCAGTAGACTCTAAGCTCAGCTGGGGCTTGTGCTGCACTGCCCGAGAGCATCTGCCCGCCCTGCCTGCCTGGAAGCACCAGTCACATCATTCAGGGACAGAAGCTGCTGGCTGCAGGCAAAGCAGGAGTCCCCTCTGCCTTCACCTGAGTAGCCAATTCCAGAGTGCCAGGCCCAGGGGCTCTGTCACTCAGTGTCTGACAATGCACGGACAATGTGAAAAGGTGCAAATGACTGAACTTTCAGCATTTAACCTTTCCAGCAACAATTTTTTACCATTAAGCTAGGCAAGCAGGTCGTTAAACCTGTCTATCACAGGGTAAGTAACAGTTCACAGCTGAAGTGTTCCTCTACAGCCAAATACTAAGGTAATCACTAAAGCAGTAAATGGCAATATAACTGGGATGGGACTCATGACTGTTCAGGTGCCAGAGCACTGGACTTATCGGCAATACATAGAAGTTATGTATTAGTGACTTGAATAGCCCCTTCCCAAATCAGTCACTGAGATTAACTCTGGCAGAACGTTCCTCTTGGATCACTAGTAACATTTTCTCTGGATCCTCTTTCCTTCATTTTACCCCCTCAACTGTAATAAAAGTGTAGAAATAAATTGCCCATATTGAGTAAAGATGTAAATTTTCCAGGCAGAATAGAAGATAAACAATTTTAAAAATGGTTTGGAAAGTCATAAGATTTTTTTCTATGAGGTAGAAATTTTTACCTCTTCACAGGGCTGGCCAAACACTTTCAGATGTTGTTTCTGCCAGAAAACTTTGATTTGTGAGATTGAAACATTCCATGACAATATATCAATTTCCTTTAATGTTTAATAAAAGTGTCAGGATGACTTAAATATTGTACTTTACTGAAATCTTTTAACATCAATATTCTTTAATGAGTTTAACATAAAAGTTAAAAAATGCATGATCAGTTGATAACAGCAGAGCAAAATATTTCAGTGATATCTAAGTAAAATGTCACTTTTTGTGGAGTGCGCTTTCAGGATTAACATTCCAAAGAGGACATAGGATTTTCTTAACATTTACAGATAGAAATAGCAGCTTGCTTACTGGGAACTGGGAGGAATACCTGAATTATAGTTTTTGCTGTCCCAACCAAGCCTCTTGACTTAAATTTATCACTTACATAACATGGAGATTAATAATTATCTACAAGGGGTAGTGTAAGAGCCAGTGAGCCAGCTACTGCTGTCCCTGTCCAAACACATCTCTCAGTGGAGAATTCTGCTTGAGTGAGGACTGCCAAACTTGCCACTTTGAGTATACAGAGCTTTGATTATAAATGGAAGATATGGGTAAGAAAACAGTGTGTCTCTGCTCAAGGATTTAATGCAGTTAACTAATCCACTTTAAATCAGTTCAGATTAATCTCCTGACTGACCCCATATAGACAAACCCTTAGCAAGTGCTGAGGCCCCATTGTGTCAAGCATGGTAAGAACAGAGCAGTAAATATTTTCCTTACTGTAAGATTAAGACCAATCTAAAATTGTAAAACAATGTAAAGAGCTACTCCTTAAAGGTAAGAGATAAGAAATATTTGGCTATCATTCCAAAAAGTGAATGAACTACTGATTTAATTGTCTTACAATGATGATACAGACATAAAATGATGGGATTGTGTAGGGCTGATTGGCTTTTTTAACAATACAAGTAGATCTGAAAGGTTGCACTTGGGTTTGTTATTTTCTGCCGGTATGCGAGGCAGTGTGTGCTAATGAGGAAATACCTTTCTATATGAAAACCCAGGTGGAAGTGGCTAATGAACTGATAATGAGGCAAGCAAGCCAGAGGACAAAAGTTAAACTTTCCTAATTGATGAAGAGAGAGAAAGAGGATGCCAAGTGCTGCTGGATGAAGGTGCTGGGGTTGCAGGCTCACAGAGAAAATTTCTCTCATTAGTGAAATCTCTGTGGCTGCATGACAGAAGCAGAGCTCTGTCTGTGTGGCAGGCTGAGAACTGCAGCCCGTGCCCAGTGCCAAACAGATAGGAAGTTTCCCTACAGCCTGGCCAGCATATATTGTGCATTAGTTGCAGTGTTGCTCTCTTCCCTTTGGGATCAAAGCCACATGCGGTTTATTATGACAAGAAAAATTTCATCGTTTTAGAATTCAGTTTCCAACCATCCCATTTGTCAAATGAAGCATCAGCATAAGAAGTGAGATTAAAAAAAAAAAAAAAAAAAAAAAGCACTCGGCGTGCAGACCTCATCTGCAGTCTCAAAAATGTCATTTAAGTTTGTGTTTCAGAGCCTGCTGCTTGTTGCCTCCATCTGCTGGTGACGTTGTGGGAACGCAACACATACTAGGAACGAGCAGAAGTTGACTCCGGAAAGCTCCTAAATCTCATTCAGCACAGCAAAGCCTGCAGATATGTGAAAAAGTAGGCTTAATTCAAAAGTCATTGCTGCATCTGAAACAGCCCAGTGTAAAACTTGTGTCTGCTATAGGGAGACTACGTGGCATAGGAAACTTCCTTAGTCACCCTGTGCGATAAACCAAGGAGTAAAGCTAACCCATAGCGAGTTCATCATGTTGTAAACAAATAAGCACTGTTCCCCATTGTTTGGAATCCAAATTTCAGAAAAAGGAAAGAAAAACTAACTCATTACTTTGGGCGCTCCAGTATTCCCAGTTTGGCAAAAGCACTAGCTTAATGTCATGGGCTGTGATTCCTAATCCTTTCCTGCCCTTGACCCCAGCTGTCTAGATTCAAACTTGTAACCATTAATGGGGCTGGATCAAAACACTGGCCTTCTGGTGTCACCAATGGTGTTTAGAGGGGATTTAAACTCCCTGCTTTTCAGCGCAGTGAAATGAACACAGCAGTAGATTAATGCAAGGATTTGAGCTCACACAGCATGAGAGCTTTCAAAAATAGTGTTAACAGAGCTACAACTGCCTCTTTCAGGGGAAGCAAAATGAGGGGAACAGAACAAATGAGCAAACATAGGGCAAAGCCTTGCCGCTATGGGCAGGGCTCCTAAGCCCGGGTAGCCAGGGAGAGGGCCAGTGAGTGCGCTGAGGCATGGGGCAGGAGCTCTCCCAGCCTCTCATGTTCTGCAGGATCTGGCTCTCAAGCCATGGCTGTGGTAAAACCATGCTTCCATGCCCCACAGCTGCATCTAATTCTCTATACCAAGTGTGTCTCCTGCAGAGAGGGGGCGAGATGACAAGCTGTAGGGTTGGCCATGGAAGCGTTGCTCACCCATCCTTCCCCTTCACCTGGGATCAGGCACAGGTTGAGCTTCTGGCAAACTGTAGGCAACGGGCATGAGGCCCATTTCTGAACTTCTTTGTGCAAGAAGGCACAGGGGCATAGGGTGGTCAAATACTCCTTCGCATGTTTCATCCCTTGCCAGGTGCCCACAGAGGGGGCAGGAGAGCTGCTCTTCCTCCAGCTGCTCTGTGTGTGCCTGGCTCGCAGACCCCGCAGCCCATGCTGTATCTCCTCTTCAGGCTCTGCAGCTGGATGTGCTCAAGCCCACAGTAGTGACAGGAAAACATCTAAAGGTTTCCAGCTTTCATTTCAAAGATTCCTACTAACCCACCTGGCCCAGGAACCCTTCCAGTAACAACCTCAGTCTGGGGCTGAGCCTACACTGCTGAATCCAGTGGGAGTTTTGCCATCAACTTCAATGAGAATAGGATCACACCTCAGTGCTTTGTTTTGCCCGTGTTCGTTCCTTGCCTCGGGCAGGAACCTGTTTGTTTGTTCGCTGCCTGCACTCCCTGCAAACATCAATAGGACTAGCTAAAAGCATTCAAGCCATCAGATTTGGGGAAGTGCTCCAAAGTTTGTTTGCTTATCTGAACCATCCCAGGCACTCAGATTCACACAACTGGGCTGAAAATAACCTCAAGAGAGAAGCATTTCTCTCAGGCAGACTCCACAGCTTCCACTCGGGCTGAGCGTGTCCTGAGGGGTGAAACAACACTTGTGCTTCAGGGAAGAGAGGGGAGATGCACAGGAGCATGTGAATGGCAAATATCTTTAAACAAAGAGACTAATTTGCCTTCTTACCAGCAGCCCTATCCAAAACTGATTTGATTTAGTTCATGACTAGGGCAAATAGTCCCACCTTTATATCACTAACTTGCTTCTTTCCAGACTGGTTTGTATAATCCAGGTGTGAGCCAAGTGCTTGGTTCCAGTATGTTGCTGGAGCAGCTTGAAGGCCCTTAGGCAGGCTCTGAGGAGGGGAAAGGGATGTTGCATCTCAAGCTGGCACAGCTACTGCCCCAAACACTGGCTCAGCACCCCTCTCCCATATGTTTGCTAGCATGGTGGAATGTTCCCACAGGAAGGTGTCCTCTAATTCCTGCATTTCTGTCTCCTCCAGCCGCAAAAGGCACCAGCATCACAGGATCACAGCATGGCACAGGTCAATTCTGCCCCACTGGAGTCCATTAGGGAAAATCCATGAAGCCTGAAAGCAACTCAGAGTTGAAAACTGCTTATGATGACTAGACTGGTCTTTACTGGAACTATTTCCATGCTGCCTAAGTGCCTGTCCTCTCCCTCCCAGCCCTGCCACTGGTGTCCTCCCCAGCAGCAGGAGACAACACGGCTGCTCAGACAAACTAGAGCTAAGCGGGAGCCAGTGCTCAGGCAGTTCTGGGCACTCACACATCCTCTTTTGTCTGTGCTAGTGTCTTTGCTAGCATCTTTGCTAGCATAGCCTTAACACTTGCACTTTTAGATTGTCACTATATAGCATCAGGATACCTATCATAATTGCTGAGAGTTTTTGGCCTTGTATGAGCAGATGACTGGCATAAAAAAATTCTTTGTGATCAGTTTGTCCCATACACGAGCATTTCCTTCCTCCCAGACTACCCTTCCAAACTTGTAGACTACCCAGCCAAGCCTTCAACAACTTAGAGAGGAAAGTGCTTCCTCCAGCTGTCTGCTCTGTGCTTGCTCCCTATCCAAATTAAACTTGCTGTGGACTGCGACACATTCCCATTTCACGCTGGTTTGATTAATGTGTCTCAGCTAATTGTGTGAAGGATTCCAGTCCTTTAGACTGAGACCAGGTTATTGTTCAGCCAATCGTGGCTACCATGTGAAAATGGGGGCTGTTTAGTGTTCATGCACCAGAATCAAAGGAGGGGCATCTTGGATTGGGTCACAGAGCAACACCCACTTCTTTGAAAAGATGTTACTATGCTCTACTAAACCTGTAAACCTCTTGCTCAAAGCACGTCTTCTCCCTCCTCCTCTCCCCCCTGCTCTTTTCCCCCCTTCCAGATAGACAGGCTCCCCCCCCCCGCCCCCCCACTCTCTTAGGGTACAAGTGAGAGAGAATGGCTAGACTGTAGATGGGTGGAATTCACATTCTAGGGTTTTTAATATTTCACTTTTATATTTCTCTTACAGAATGATCCTGCTGAGAGGCTGAGAATCTGTGCTCATCATTTCCCCCTCACTGACACTTGAATATATTTTCCCAAGAGAAAACATTAAACAAAAAGAGAAAGAGAGAAATGGGGAGAGAGAGGGAGAGGGAGAGTGACTGAGCTGGCTTTTCAAAGCATACTTCTCAACCTGCCCACATCAAAATAAGAGACAACTGGCCCTTTGAAGTCCAGGACACAGACTTCTCTACCAGCCCATGTGGAAATAAAAGAAGCCAGCTTTATAAATCACACAGATTTCTCACCTTGCCCACATAAAAATCAGGGACAGTGACCTTTCAAACTGAGGTTTAAAGGTCCCCAAACCAATCTCCATGAAAATAAGGAGGGTTCAGATAAACTGTGTCTCCAGGTACCTGTCAGCTTTTCCAGTCTAAACCAGGGGATGTTAGTCCTTTGCACAGAGGAGTGGAGACTAACTACATTGTCAGCACTTGCAGCAATGAAATCTTCCATCAGCCTAACATACCCAGCACTCGGTGTGCTACGCATGTACCTTTGCTTCTATACTAGGCCAATCCCAGTGTTGTTGTAGGTCCTACAATACCACTATCATTAAATAGCTCAAGGGATTTAGTAACACTGAAGCACAGGATTTTTCATAATGAGAATTACTGACCCCAAAATTGAGCGGCTAGTGGCTTAGGGAAAAAGTTGGCATTCTTGTGAGTAAAATCCTACCTGGGTTATAGTTGGGAAGCTTGGAAAGTCCTAGCCGGGTGTCCTCAGTTAGGACCCCCAATAACTGTGAAAAATAAGAAAGAGAGTGAGAAGAGCGATATCCTCCTTCTGCCAGTCCTCTGCCTTGGTATGAAGCTGGGGGAACTGGTCTCAATGGAGAGAGACTGGGCTTTACTGTAGACCGGCACAGATTCACACTGCCCTGGCTGGTGCTGGATTTACCGCTGTGCATAAAGCACACCGACGTTTTAGCACTTGATTTTCTAGCAGAAAGGGTCCTGCTGAGACTGAATGTTGCTGCCGCTGGGAACATCAGTGGAAGTGTATGCAGCTTCACTGCCAGGTGCCACTCCTGCATGTGTTTGCCAGTGCAGGGGTCACATTGTTAAGCCCCTTTCACTGCTGAAGGTGTCCTCCTGCGCCAGAGTAACTGGGGACTTATTCTGCCCACTTGTGCTGGCAGCAGCCGATACACTCAGCAGCAGCACAGGCTGTGAGCTGTGATAGAAAACCCTGCTGTTCTGAGGTGAAAAAGAAAAGCTGGCAGACAGGTCTACTGGTGGGTGCTAGAAAGCAGTTCAGTGTCTCATCCTCAAAGGTCCAGGGCTTCAGCAGTGTCTTTGGCTGTGAAGTTATTGTGAATTCTGGGCTTCAGAAGTAGGTCCTCACTGAGCAAAGTCTGGGCCGGTAAAATGTCCTCCAACCTCATTTTAGTTGCTGAAATGTGTGAGATCAAGCATATCTGGATTTCTGTGCCACTTGCGGTTGTGGATGTCTAGTGTTATTATTAGTTAACTCAAGCAAAGTGCCTTGTGCCTATTGATATGGATGAGTTGTGCTAAAGAGGTAAAGCCACATATTTAAGAAGAGTTCACAGCATGTGATATGATACTGTAAATCGCTACTGCTAACTCCAAGCATTCAAAGCTTATCATCCAGGCAACACCCAAAATAATCAGATTTCCTTAAAAAACTGTGACTTTTTAACATGAAAAATGTCAGGGTTTTTTATTCGCTTTTTCTCCAACATTAGATTTGTCTCATATTAATTACATTTTGCATATGATAGACATCCTTAAAATAAATGCTGAGATATATGATATAGGGAACTTGGCTCCAAAGAAATTTGTGATAAAATTGCAAGAAAACAGGAATTAGTAAAAACATACATTAAAGAAGGAAGAAATACAAAGCCTTGTTGTTGTAGTTGTTATGCATCTGGTAGCTGATTGCTTTTCTCACAGTTGGGAAACAGCTGTGAGGGCAATTATAGCTACCTGGAGAAGACCGCTACAAGCAAGGACTGTATCTCATGGCTGGCACATATTAGCATGGTGATCTGCGGGAGGAGGCAAGCTAGCGTAGTTTGCTGTGCCCTGTGTTTCCAGACTGCTCATGGATTCAGCCTGCCACAGCACAGACTAAGGGACAGGGCCCCTGTCTCTGCTCACCTGTAAAATCAGTCTTGGAAGCTGCCCCAAATCAGCCTTGGAAGCTTGAAAGCTCCCCAAAGAGAAGGTGTCTTGCAGCATTCAGCCATGTGAGGATGTTGGAAGGAGGCTCACGCTATTTTGACAGTTCTGGATGAGGATGCATCCTTGACTGGTGCGTGTATCACATAAATAGGGCAGGTCTGCCCAAAGCAAGCTGTGCACAGGAAAGAGAGAGCTGGAATCTGAACCTGAATCCAGAGTTTGCTGTCTTTTTCTACCCTGTTAGCTTTCCAGGAACCCATAGCAAAGCCCCTATTTTAGAGATTTATTCTGCATTGAAAACCCAGGGGTGTGTTCTGAAGTGCCATCCCTGCCCATCTGGGCCCTCATTCTTCAAAGTTTCTTGTGAGCCATGGGACATCAGTCTTAAAAGCATCAGAGGGAGCTGGGAAAGTTCAGTACATAGTAAAATCATACTGTCCAGGGTCAGCTCAGCGCTCTGCCTCTCCTTGGTGAAGAATTTAAGAAAAAAGGTATTTGTGCGTGCTTGTAGTTTGCTATGTAAGGTTTTCAGTAAATGCGTGAAGTTTGCCGAGTTTAGGTGTGAAAGCATTTAGAGCACCAGTCACTGAATGCTATATGAATATGGACTTATATTTATATTTTCTGAGTCTTTTCTTCAGACAAGATGCTATGTTTGAGTTTCCAAGATAATAGGGCAGTGATTTCCCCCTGCCCCCCACATAATACTTCCATAACTAGCACTGTCGGCCTAAGTAGTTCTTTCCTCTTTGTCCCCTTCCCATTTGGTCCTGCTACTGTTTGTGCAGCCTAATGATGAACTGGGTAAATAAACTGTTCTCATTTAGAGTAACCCAGGGAGAAAACCAAGTTATAGGTTCCCCAATTCATGTAGCCCCACATGTGAGAGATGACACAGGAGCAGGAATGAGAAGCCAGGGATAGAGATGGGGGAAAAAGGCTACTTAAGGCGGTACTTGCCTGTAGGAGAAATGTTGGTAAAATGACAGTCAAGTCAGTCCTGATGATTCAACAGGACAAACACATCTGGCAGAATGAGGATTTTCCAGCCATATAGCTATATGGTGTTTGAACCAACAGTCCTACGTGGAGATAAGCATGCTGGGTGATAAAGTCTCATGCACACAAATGCAGAAAGTCTCTAAACTAGTGCAGGGTGCCTCTATTATTAGTACATGAAAGGAGCTGGCTATTAGAAAACAGTAGGAATCCCCGTTCTGAACCTCACACTTGGCAAAATACCTCAAGTTAGGCATCGAAAGCCTCTAAGGAGCTTTGAAATCTTGGCCTAACAGAGCCTCATTCCAGGCTGTATAATAACATAAAACCTTCTGTGAAAGGCACTAATTATTTCATGGCTCTTAAAGCTTCCTCATGATTTTTAAATAAGGTGGTTTTTTTTTTTTCCTTCTATAGCACAAATCCTATTAATCATGGTATTAGTTATAATACTAGAGAAATGACGATGGGGCTATAACCCTCCAACTGCAAAACCACAGGAAATGTATCCAGAGATTTCAGAGCCGTAAGTGGAAGGATACCCTACATTCGCACTCTAGGAAACTGGGCCCTGCCCTGGCTTTGAACCCTGTTAATTGGCCAAATATGGATTTTATTTTTTTTTCTCTTCTCAATAATTCTTTTTTTCACTCTCTAAGAAGAAATCCAGCACAATTAAATGGACTGAACTCAAGTCTAAGAACTGGACCCACTTGTCTGACTTCTTATCACATTCTAGCTAAAAGCAGAGAGGAAACCCTACCAGGCAGGAGTGTTTCTGGATGAGGGAATTAAGAAGGAAAAAATCTGACCGAACAGACTTGAAGCTATGAAGTCCTTTGTCCTGACTTTCCACATGTCGGTTTCCTGTACTTTCTCCTTTGAAAACCACGTTTGGGAAACACTATGCAGGAGAGTGAATCCCTGGGAGGAGATGTGAAGGGGCAGATGCCTACAGCAAAACCCAACAGGAATCTATAGGTTGACCTTCCTGTCAAGTCAGTAACAGGGTCAGCAACAAGCAGTCAGGAAAGTACAGGATCCACTAGTGCTGGTAACTGCCTCAATTCTACCAAGCCACACTAAGGACGTGTCTCTGTGTTTTAGCTTCCCCAGCAGGAAAAATGGCTTAAGAGGCTCCTGAATATGTCTGCCCTCACTCACTGCTGCCTTTATAAAGTAATTTCACACTTTCCGTTACGCCAAAGCAGTCTCTAGGGCTGCACCATAAACTGGATGATACAAAATGTTCCAAGTTAAAATGAAGAAGAATCTCTGAAAAACCTCAGGGCCTTGCCACTTTCAAGGTAGTTCAAGAGCAGTATTAGAGCTCCTTTGTGAGAATATGGTGTGCTGTATCCTACAGTAAGTAAAGGATTTAACAAGAGGAATAGAATTTGCAGTACCTGCACACCTTTTATGCCTTCTTCAATTTGATGTCACTTTAATTGGCTTTAAATTTTTGATGAGATGACAAACATCAAAGGAAAGTAATTTGATTTACTCCTGTGTCTGTGAGAAAGTTGCCACATATAAAATGGGTTACAAAGTCTGCTATGAACTTGGCAGATTGGACCAAATTATTTCTGCTATTCACAGGACTTCACTTGGGACTTCAAAATTAGGTAGAGAGCTGGAGCAACAGATTCTTTTTCTCTCCCTGAAATGGCGTATTTTACTCACCACCCAGATCTTCACCAACTGTTCATAAGCACCAGAAGTTCCCACAAATATGAGCTGGCCCTGGATCATTTCAAAAATATAGATCCTGCACTCCTGCAAGAAACCCAAAGTATTAAGTCATTCACGTATATGACATATAGAATACGTTTGTTGGGATGGACAGAGAGAGGAAGAGAGATAATTGTTGGAATGGAAACTTAGAAGTCCTGATTTATAAATGCAGAAATCCTGATGTCAGCTGTAAACCCTGTATATATTGCAGCTCAAGTCTGAAAACTACCAGCATGATACGTAGGTATTATATACCTACCTCATATCAGGACATGGGGTGTCTGTATATATGTAGATGAATACAGGCTTCAGCAAACACTAATATTCCTCTACAGTATGATGGTAGGCAGGATGTAGTATCATAAAAAACCCTACTGATTGTGGGAAGTCAGGAAGGTTTCCTTTGGGAAGGGCCATCGTACACCCTTGGTTTGGTAGCACTGTTCTAAGCACTTGCAGCTGTCCCTTATCGCAAGTTGTATGTAGTATCATTAATCTCATCCAAGTCCTACAGATTGGAACACTTGAATGAGAAAGGTGACAAGTCAAATAGGATGGGAGCAGGACCAGAGATAGCTCACATTCACATCCCTCCAGTATTTTAGAAAAAAGCAGAGCAAAGAACATACAAGTCTGTTCCCATCTCCTTTTTCTCATCAGCACTATCCACTAAAAAAAAAGCCCCACTCTTCACCAGCAAGACAGATGGTGCCCACTAAGCACCATCTTTTTTTCCAGCACCAAACAATTTGTTCCAGGTCTCTTTCAATTTATGCTGTTACAAACCCATCTAAAAAGATGGTCGTGGCAGAAGCCTGTGGGCTATTTGTTTTCTGTGAGGAAAAAGGTGCAAAATTGGAGTGGTAACCGTAGAAAAGATAAACAGGGAACTACTACACACTATATTGACTTGAAGGGTACGTTAGATGCAGAAAGAACCCAGAGGCACTAACCACTAGAGCAGTTTTTCCTTCAGAAGCAGTTAGCTTTTCACTGGAAAACTGGAGGCAAGATTTCATTAGGATAAAGAGCTCAGTGATAACATGAAGTTAAAGTATTCTTATTTTTATGCCATCCCTTGCTCTGCACTTGCGCCAAAGCAAACCAGACAGCTTAAAAAAACCCCCACTAAACCCTGCAAAAAGTGCTTAATTTTATTAAGGTGGATTAGTCCTCCTGACAATAATAATGAGATAGTTGTGGTCAGGGTAGACTTACCTATTTGCAAGTATTTCCATCTCTTCTTGTATGGTGTAAAACTGCTCATTTAGTATTTCTTTTTCCTCCAAACCTCTTTTAGGTTTCCCATCTTTTCACTAAGCCCCATCCCAAGTTTTCAAGTTTCGGTTATAGCAAATTTGAGTCCTTTAAGCTTTGTCTAACAGGCTCTGAAAGTATTATTTTCACTTGCTGAGCAACAACTGGTAATCTCTTCTGGTCATCTGTACTGCTGTGTTATACCTTGCACCTTGTTTTTGCAATACTGTAGATGCTTTTCCTACCTGGCTGTGGTCAGTTGAAAGCCTGACATGCAACTCATCTGCAGTATTCATTTTGGTCATCCTTGCACAACAGGTGATGCCAAACCTGTTTGCAGATCCACATCTAACGCTCTTTTCACAAACATCTCTGCTGCACTTTCCCTTAGTTTCCTGTACCCTAACCTTGGGTCTTGTAAGTTTAGCTCCTTGTTTGTCTAACATGCTCTTACAGAGTCCAGGCATCATGAAACTTCACCCAAAGCTTTTGTAACATAGATTTTTTGGTTTCATAGCACTACCACATCACTAGATATTATTTTGGAGCCCACAGATTGATTCTACTGAGACCAGTGTCATACCAATGCTCTTGTTTTCACAGCTGATGTACCCAGTGGCTCACCCTATTTTGCAACCACAGGGGCTGCTGTAATCCACTGATTCCATTGCACAAGTTTAACTGTGTATGGTCAAAGCAATTTAGGTTCTCTTGAGTTGTGGGGAGAAGAGAATCAGCTCTATATGTTTTTGGAGCAAATGATCCTGACATTCACCTGCAGTTTGGGTTCTGATACCCTAGCTAGAAATGCTAGGATTAGACTGCCAACAGCAGAAACTTTTTTCCTAGATTCAGCTAGCATTTCCTAAGGATTACTCATGAGCAAGGAGTTCAAAAATTCAAGTCTAATGAAGCAGCCTTTTCAGCAATAGGGAAGCTGTCAGTTTGAGGAGAGGAATGACTGGTGGGTTGTTACAAGTGCACCTTCTGGTAGAGCTCTCTTTTGAATTCCTGGTTTATTCCCATTATCTCTGGAAGCCTTTAAACCCCAGCGCCTCTAATAAAGACAAATCAGTCAGAGCAACCACAACTGCCAGAAAGGAAGGGCCTTTTGTTTCCTGTAGTGAGACCTGGCTGACCAGCTGCCTTTAATGGCTGCTTGATACTGTATTGATAGATTAGTGGCAATTATCACTGTTTCTATCTCTGTTTCCAGATGAAATATGCTTTTCTTTAAAAAAAAAAAAAAGTCCAGAAGTAGCAGCTAGAACAACTGACTTATGGACACCCCCCTCTTTTCCCACGTATTTTTGTCTATGTGTTAAAGCAGGACTTTGGAAGCTAGTACTAGTCATCATATTAGCCTTTCAGTAGAGGCTTTAACTTTTCCTTCTGAGATATGGGATTTACAGTTACTGCTCTGACAGCATTATGAGGATCCTTCTGTTAATGAGGATGATTCAAAAACATCTACTTTTAAATATTTCTAAAGATTTAGGGCTATTGTTGGTTTGTTTTTCCCCTTTTCCTTCTTACCCCTCTAATTTAATTCCTGAGGTCCTCTTATTCCTTCCAGTCTACAAGTTTCTCAAAGGGACTCGGCCCCATATAGAAGCCATGAGAAGAGCTAGGGCAGGAGGGGTCTCTCAGGAAAAGGCCTAGACATGATGTTTCACCATGTGCCAGATATGCACACAAATCAAGACAGTGACTGCTAAAGTAATAGGAGAGGTATAACTAATTACAGGGGTATTTACTGACCATAAACAGAGCCGGCTCAGACAGCACGGTTGCATCTGCCTACAATCCCTGGGGCAGGTTTGAACACTGCACTTACTCCTCAGTCTGCAGTGCTGCATCACACAGTAGAGAGACAATTTCATCAGGATTACGATCCAAGATATCTCTGCAGCATCCCAGAGTTCCCTCTCCACAGTTTTTCTGGCATTGGGAGATTGCAATTTTATATCTAACCAGAAATATATCCTTTCTCTTGTTCCTCACCAAGCTTCACCTGTACAGTGAAGCCCTTAGCCTGTATCTCCCAGTTTGGCATAACAGGGCAACGTGAACCAGACTGGGGAGAAGGCTGTAGTGGGCCTGGCAGTCCCACCTTAAATGACTGCATGGGAACTCCTATTCAACATGAATCTGTCTGGGAAGATTCCTGTGATTTTAATTTTTTTTAATAGAAGATTAGACAAGGAAAGCCTGACTGAAAAGAAGAAATTACTTAAGGCACTCATGATGTTAGCAGCTACTAGTGCAGCACGTGCATAAAACACTTGGTGTTTTTTTTTTTTAAAAAGTCATTCTGATATGCAGTGTGATCTCCCTGAAACATTAAGTCTCCCTGAAATCCCTTAATTGAATCTTCTAAAGTCCTGAAGAGATAGTGAGGGAGAAAGAGAGAAAAAAGATACAGAGAGATTAAAGCAGCTTTTCTAGTTAGTCCAAGAGCAAGAGAGTCTCCTTCTATATCTCTTTCTTCATCTATTCAAGGCCTCATTCACTTCCCATGTGCCTCCCACTGACAGTATTGCTGCTCAAGCACACTATGCATGAATTGCCATAATGTTTTATTTTGTTATAATTGGTTTCTTTAAACCAATGGCTTTAACACCCACTGTCTCATGCCATTACCAAGGGCATTCTGACCTGCCTTCATGTAAATTGCAGCATCCAAAAGACACAGGGTTTTTTTTCCCTTTCTTCCCAATAGACAAGTAACATCTGTGTGAATTCACATTATTTCCTAATAGACAAAAATTGAACTTAAATGCAGTGTACATCAAGATAATAAATGGCTCTTGTTAGAGGAAGTTCCTGAATAGAGCTTACTGAAGTACTCTCTATTCTCTCAGCATGACATCTTTCTTTAGGGAAACACTTTGAATGTTGTTATTATAAGGAGGTGTTATAACAAAGATGCCTATAGTGTGAATGTAGTGCAGTGGGACTGGGAGTACTGTGCTGTGCGAGCTGGTCAGAGTGCCGGATGGGATCTTTGTATACCACTCCTGTGTTGCTATTCATTATACTAGAGCAGAGTTACGTAGTGGGCATGTTGGTTTTGCACAGCCAGAAGTGGCAGGCTTTCTGTGCATAGCCAGGGCTTTGGACAGGGCTCAGCTATCAGGAAAAAACAAACAGGCTTATACCAGCATCTGCCTAATACAAACCCTCCAATCTGCTAGGCAGGCATCATCTTCAAACTCAGCAGACATTCCTGAGAGACTGTCTGGAGGGGAGAGGTGACAGGTAGTGGGGAGAGAAGACAGGACTGTTTAGATTGGCTTAGCAGCTGGAAGCCATTAGAATTTAGCAAGGTCTTCCTCCTTGGAGAAATCTTAAAGCAATTAAATTAGCAGCAGGCCTACGGAGGTGAACAAACTAAAAACTGCCTTTTCCCTGAACAGCCCTCCAGACTTAGGCCATCACAGCCTCCGATAAGCCACGTATCTCTGGAGGGGTGTACAGGCTGAGAAGGCTTGGAGCTTTGCTGTTTGCAAACTTAGCCCTCTTCCTGCAGCCTCCTGCACTCCCACCCTTTCCCAGTACAGCAGTTAAGAAAAGTCCCGGTGTGACAGGCACAGGCAGAAATTAACTGGTTTGAAGAAAGGGTGAAGCAGCAATACAATCTAGTGATGTAAAATTGCCCAGAACGAGGGTGTTGTCCTGCAACTCCATGAGCTGCGTGTTATCCATAAGTCAGGACGCTGTTGGTGGCAGTGGGCTCAGGCTGGCGCAGAAGGCAGATGAACCCTAGGGCCCAGCTACACATCAAGACCAGCCCAAAAGGACCAGTGGGACCCCTGTGAAGCCCTCATCCTCTCCTGCTTTCTGCCTGCTCTCAGACACCCCTATCCCTTCAGCTCAGCAAACGTGTGCCTTGTTTCCTGTGATTCCCAGCCACATTAAGATTATGGGATAGAGCTTGTAAGGTAACAAGACTTTAACAGAACACAGCCTTTCTCCTGTATGAAATGCAGAGTACATCTGAGATAGGTTCTTTGAGAAGAAGGACAAAGTATCACAGAAATAATGAAAATCTCAGACACCTTTCTACCTCCAGACCCATTCAGAAACCCTTTAATGCCATGTTTTGTCATCGAGGCCAAAGTTAATTGTTGGTGCAGTTGTGGATCCATTGTTTCTTCACAAAGCCATTGCTGTAGAGAGCTACTGCTGACTCAGCTGACCACGTAGACACAAAACAGTATGTGCATTAAGTGAAGGTGTTCATTGCAAGACCTGAAAACGCTTCATAAATGTTATCAAATGAGATGTACACATCTCATAAATATTATCAGATGAGGCTTATATAAATCCATAGATGAGAGACAGTGGCATCATTCCCAAAAACTTCTATGAACCCAGTGGCAAAACAAAACAAAACAGAACAAAACTCCCCACTGCTCACCCATTTTCTGCTCACAGGTGTTAATGGTTACAGTGACTCAATTTAATCACATAAAGATGATTTTTCCCAATGGACCCCAGATGCTTTGAAATTGGTCAGTACCAGGTATCTAGATCGGAAGAATAGTCTGTAGCACCAAGCAACACGTCAGGAGGACAGCACCAGAGAGGAGTACATCTGTCTGGGGATGGACTTGGTATGAGCAAGGCCTGCAAATAAAAAAGATTGCTGTACTAGGACAGTCCTTCTATCTGTATAGTGCATAGATGATAGTAATTTGAAACAGGACATTATTTACTCTTGGATCTTTAAACACAAGCATCCCAATACAGTTTACAAGCAATTGACAAAGAAAGTGTGTCTGGTATATCGCTGGGGCAGATCAGATAAAACAATATTGTGTTTTGCAGGGCTTTACCATTTGTGACTGAAGCAGCCATCCCAAACTAATGCCAAAAAAGCCTTTTGTTTCAGCACATTATGTGTACTCTACATGTTACATTTTCTGAACATAGAGGGGTTGATTATCAATTCTCTGGAACCAGTTTTACGTAGCAGTAATTGCTCTGACTTAAATGAGGTTGCTCCCTGCACGTATCGCTATAAATGCAAGAAAGGCTGGACTGACCACAGAAATAGTTTCCTGAAGTTCAGTAAGAGGTTATGCTTCTGTGCCTTAATTGGCTGTGGATACAGATCTATATGCATGCTAAAGCTTTGGTCTGAGCAGATATATTAGCAGTATCCAAACTGTGACTCACCAAAGTCAGCTAATTTGAGCTCACCAAGGCAACTGATGAGCAAGTTCTGGGGTTTCAGATCACGGTGAAGAATGTGTTGTTGATGGACGTAAGCCAGGCCATGCAAAAACTGTAACATGAAGAGCTAGAAAAAGCCAACAAAAACCTGAAATGATTTGGTGTGACTTTGCATTGATACATTAGCTCTGAACTTAAGGAGAACTCCTGGAACCACACAGAGACCAAGCAAGTAAGAAAACAGTAAAAATCTCCAAAATTAGTAGATCTGGCTGAGGAAGAGAAAACTGTGGTACGGTATTACTGCCCCGCAGCTTTCTGAAGGTTTTTGGGGTAGAATATTTGGCCGTGAGGGCAGTTATAGCACAGTCCCTCAGTGCACATTTTGGAAATTTAACTTGTCTTTAGAAATGGACTAGTGATTGCAGGAACAAGTTCAACATGCCAAAACACAGCTCCAGCTCTCAGAACAGCAGATATTCTGATTTCAGTGTTCAAGGCAAAGATGCACAGCAAGCAAAACGAAGGTTTAAGGAGCTGGAAGTTTTGCCCATTTGAGCCAGCTAACCAGCAGAGGGAGATCTACACCACCTCTTCCCAGGATAAACTGGACCAGTGAACTGATTTCCTTGACAGTCTGAATTGTTATCTTCAAGCTGGGAGAAAACACAAGGACCTGATTTGAACAGATATAGCAAGTAAAATATGATGAATGAAGCAAGCAAGCAAGAAAGCAGGAGAACAAGCAAGAAAGCCAGGAAGAAAGAAATATCTAACTCCCACTACCATGGCAGTGTAAATAAGCCTGGGGTAAAACAAGCTGGGCTGAGACAAGGTATGAAGGTGGACAGTGGATAGAAGCGAAATACAGCAAAAGTAATTGGACTTCACCAGAAATTTTTTTTTTTTTTTTACCAGAAGTTCAATGAAAGAGGAGGAAAAACAGTGACACCCATAGGTCATTTCTGTACCAGAAAAGTGTCCCTGTAATATTCTGCATACTCGCATCATGTTAGATAGGAACCACTCAAGAGAAAAAAACAATAAAATTTGCCAGCAAAAATGAAGCAAGCTAGATAACCCCCCCTAAAGGAGCAGTAAATCATTTTGCAGTTTATTTCCTGCTGACAATGAGGATTGCAGACAGGAAAGCAGTACAGCTGGCTAGTGTTTATTCACAGAAATGCCAGTGAGTACGTTACAGCCGTGTACTCCATGTGCTTTACAAGCCCGCCTGGTAGCAGGACCCTTGAGATCTGCGCCAAAACTACAACACTGCATCTTGGATGCATCTGAGCTCTGAGGATGTTTAAAATCTGAGGCCCCAAGAAACTTCATTAAAATTGGTGTTGCTTAACAACTATCTGCAAAAAGATGTGAACAAGGTGGCAACATTTGAAGATGACAGAAGTATTTAGATTAGCTGTGATAAGAAGTGACAGTGAGGAACTTCAGAGAGATCTGACAAAGTCAGATGAATAGGCAGTTTGATAAGATACAAAGTTATTGTTGACAGCTGTAACATGAATTAAACGAAGCTGCTCGGGAAAAGGACCCAGGCATTCACTGAGGACATTCGCACTGAAACCTTAAGTCAGCGTGCAGCAGCAATCCTGAAAGTTGATTAAATGTGAAGATGCATACAAAGGAGAGTAGGAGACTACTATAACATTAAAGTAAGGATACATCTTCTGCTGTGCTCAAGTCCAGTCAACCAATCCCAAAAAGCTGTGGTAGAAACAAAAGATATTTAAGTGACTGTAAATATTAAGATAGTTCCAGATGAGGAGAAAGTGAGATTTGAGAGTTTTTAATTAGAGAGATGAATAATATATTCTAATGATAAGAGGATACAGATTTGTGCTGAGACAGATTTTCTTGCCACAAGATGTCATCGTTCGCAAAAGCTGAATATCTTCTTGCAGGCTGAGGACATGGGAAGAGGGACTAACTGAAAAAAGGCTTTGGAGATTGAGAGTGAGGCTGTTAAATCTTTGTCAAAGGCAGATTTTCTCCCAATTTTTTGTCATATATGGAATAAATAAATATTAGTAAGTAATTTATAGTGACCATACATGGTGGAAAATAACACTTCCTCATGCTTTAAGGGATACTAGTCTTCTAATGAACTTACCATAACGCTGCACAAATGAAGCCCTCCAGGATGCTGGCCCATGTACTGTGCTAGATCTGTGCACTAAATAGAAGAGAACTTGAGGCAAAAATGCTTCTACCAAGAATGCCTCTTCTCTAAGTAGAAAAAATATGCAAGCACTACAAAGATGCCTCTTTCACCTTGGCAAACATCTGATCTGATGCAGCACACAAGGATATGCTTAAGTGCTGGGTCAGATCACGGACCTGGCTAACCTGTTATCTCACCCTAGCAGTTTATGACCTGAAGCTGGCCATTAACAGAATCCATACTCGTGCCAGCATTAGTCATAAAGCTGTAGCAAGAAGACATTGACTGTATATTTTCCTTATAATTTGGTTGATAGCTATCAGCAAAAGCAACAGAAGTAACAAGACTCATGCAGAGGACTTTTTGTTGGCATCCTCCCCTCTCCATGAAAGCAACCTGCAGCTTGGTCATGGTGAGCCAGTGGGATCAGCCAAATCTGACCCCAGCTGGGATGTGAGCTTGTATCATTACTCCCTATCCTTGCTGTGGCTCACGAACAGTGCTTTTATTGTGTTGTCAGGGCAGAAATGGAGGAAAATAGTGTCTGCCACCCTAGCAGAGGCAAGATGTGGAATAATTTTTGCATACAGCTGTGGCATATACAGAAAGAAAAGAGTAAGGCTGTGTGGCTGGAAAGGAGGAGATCAAGAAGGAAAATCAATCACTGCACTAAAGGATTACAACTTGTTTCTTTGCAGATGTCTCATAATGCAGTAAATTCATTACGCAGCCACTTCCCCATACTTCCCAGTACCAGCTCCACAGGAAGCTAGAAAAACATCAACTCACCATGTATTCCAAGACAAATGTTAGTGTCTCCTTGGTCTGGACAATGTCATGAAGAAGTACTATGCTGGCATGTTTCAAATGATCGAGCAGAGAAGCTGGAGAAACACAAAAGGAAGATCAACTTAACCACTGCTGGAAGTGGAAGGAGAGAGTGCACACAGCAAGGTAGTGAAAATAAAAAACTGAGGAGAAATACTCCAGACTTGGCAGTTCTGTAAGAAGCGGCAGCTACTGAGTCTGGAGGAGGTTGGAAAGGCTCCTTAGAGAAGCGAGCATCAGTGCTCCAGGCTTGGCAGGAACGCGTCCTTCTCTCCGAGGTGGGATCTTGCCTCTGTCAGAAATAGCAGTTCACGGTTCCCAGCTGACAGGTTCTCAGCTGAGGAGAAATAATTTCTTCAAGGCAAATGCCAAGAGACAGGGGCTGGGAGCTCCCAGAGCCAGAATGCCACAGCCCCCAGCCTGTCACTGAGCTTCTCATCCTTCTCCCATCCATCTCCTGACATATGCCCTCAGCAGGGCCCCTTAGGAGAAACTGGGGTGTGTGGGGGGGGTGGGGGGGTGGGGGGGTGGGGGTGTGTGTGCATGCTGAGGAAGGAGCTGAGTTTCTGTCAGCTTCCAGCTTCACAATATCAAGGTGTAAAAATCTGTCAAAAGAAATTATAGATGCTAGCTGAATTCTGAATTTAGCTCTGTACTTTTAGCTTGGAGTAAGCATATTAGTTACTTTCTCTGGTTTAAAACTGAAAGAGCAGAGATCATGAATTTACTGAGTGAACTGTAACTTCTTTGTATTTATACAACTTTGGCACATTTATTCTTTTGGCTTAACTATCTAAAAGCATACTATCTAAAATGCAACTGTGGTCCTGGTCTTTAGGTGCTGATATGCCTTCACCGAGTCTCAGCACATCTAGGCTGTGGTGATGGAGGGGGCAGTACATGGAAGAGCCTCTGCCTCCATGTAGACCACAGAGCACCACTGACTGATGCTAAGACAAAAGCTACAGCCTTCTGAGCCTTTCAGCCTTGCGCTGGGCCTCTCACGATAGAGCAGGCTCCAGCTGACACACCCATGAAGGCAGCTTCTCAGCAGAAAGTCTCAGAGATAGTCTTTGTGGGGGAAGAGCAAGCACAGCTTCATCATTTGCTACCTTAGGTTTGAGACAATAGTTGCCGCAGCTCTGTACAGAGGAGGGATATGAGGATATGGAATATCCCAGCTCCACCTGTGGACCCCTGGCACTGCTGAAGAATCTGACCCAGCTGTTATGCTGAAACTGTGCACAGAGAGAAGCCCCAAAGCTCAAGAAAAACAGAGGTCCCTGACTCCAGATTTTAGTTCAGTTTTTGACATAGCAGGATAGCCTTGGAGATGCTCCAGAATCACCTTTTCCTGCTGATTAAAACCAAATTAGTTTACTGTCAGACCACACAGTGCTACAAATTCTATTCATATAAGGCACGGGCATACAATCTTGTTTCTGCTGAATTAGCTGAAGCATACAATACAGAGCTTGGGCTGGCCATGGGAGGCCAAATGAGTTTTGGTCCTGGATAAAAGCTGCTTTCTGTTTTTCCAACAATTTGCAAAAGATATTTGAAAAGTTTCATGCTGGCAAAGCAAATTTATACTGGATTAGCACTTTGCCTTTTGTGACCATAACAATTTTACCTGGTTCTAAAAGCCCTACAGCGAGATACGGTGTATTACACAGCTGTGGCCTAAGCATATGTCAATACTGAGACAGCTGAGCATTAAAGGATGCCTGATTCAGCATCCCAACTACTGAGAACAGCACAGATTGTAAATTAGTTCTTGCACAGAGCTTGGTGCTGCTAGGCTGCCTCTAGTACTGCTAGTCCATTTAACTACCACCAGTATGTTTCCAGTGCATGGCAGTATGAACCTCAAACATGATCTACATTGTACCTAACTGCCTACGAAACCAGTGAAGATACTCTGGCTAGATCCCATTTGCTAACCTGGCTCTGTGATACCTCAAAAAGCCCATACAACCAAGAGCTGTTGCTCCAGAGGAGCAGTACAGAGGGTCCACAGTAATATGGAGAATTCGGCCCCTGTGCCTAAATCAGGCCTCTGGGAACTGCTGCTCACTTGGTTGCTTCTACAACCCCCTGCTGGGGTGTCAGGTGCTGCAGCCAGAACTGAGCTTTAAACACATTTTGTCTCTGTGGGGTTTCCTGGGGTGAAGCAGCTTTGTCAGGGGGGTGCCATTCCTCCAGGGTAGCAAAGAATGCACCACCCTAATAAATCTTGTGCTTTGTTTGCGCTACTGACTTACACTGTAAATTTGAGGTGTCAGATGCTGCAAAGCTCACCACTACACAAAAGATCTATTTAAAGTAGACGCTTCATAGGGTCACCGTTGTTTGCTCCCATAATGAACAAAGTTAAGGCTCTCAGCCTGCCCAGTAGAGCATGTTAAAGGGGTGCTACTGATCTTTAGAGCATCATTAGTTCTGTGTAGATAAAGCTTTTAAGGCTTATTTTACTGGTGGGCTACAAATGTAAACACAGAGCAAAAGCATCACAGCAAATAAGTGTACAGGAAACTGCAACACAAGTCATTTTGTAAATAGGCATATTTTGGTACCTCTCTGCTTTCACCCAGAATTGGACTAAGGACTTTGTAAACTTTCTTATCTTAATTACACTGCTACAAAACCTGGAGTGGGTCCACTGACCTCTCGTTATTCTGAGTTGACTGGTATGAGAGTTCTTCTATGCTAGGGCTGCTCTGTGAAAGCTGGCACATCTGTTCCCTGACTCTCCATCCCCACAGTGACAAGATCAACCCCAGCTTTGAACTGCAGTAAGAATAAAACCCCAACAAAGTATGTGTGACCTCTTACATTGATAGCTCTCACTAATACTGGACTGGCACAAAGGTTGCATATTTCTGTGCACAGAAGAAACCAGATTATGATCCTCTTGGGATTGTAGAGCAGATGAAAATAGAAATCTTAATCAAGCAGGCAGTTTGTGAACTTGGTCTGCAGGGACATGTAACTACATTTAGCCAAAATCAAGCACTTAAACAAAAGCATTTCTTTCTCAAAGAAATTGAGAAAGCTGCAGACATTTTGCCCAGAGTTCTACAAAGTTGACTGATAGAAAGAATTTTTCACTGGGCTGCTATGATGGATGTTATTAAACACCAGTTTTATTGAAAGCATTTCTCTTCAGGCTGGGATCTGTAATGCTCCAGGTATCAGCCAGCAAAGCGGCACCATTTGTGATAACAGCAAGCAGACACAGTGGTTCAAAGGGCACGTAGAGTCCACAACTGTCCAGTGCAACAGCAGCAAAACCTGTGCAGTGCTAGTGTATAGAAATGGGAGTGAGAAAGTGACTACGGAGCAGGCAGCAGGCAGGAGGTGTAAGAGGGCCACTACACTGCTAGAAAGGACATGCTCTGGCTACAGCCGGCACTTTCCTTATCCCAAGCTCGGATGAATATGTTACAAGGCATTATATCGGCCAGCAGGTTCCCCCTCTGTCCATTGCATGCTCAGCCTGCCCAGGACAAAGACCTCCTTCATGATGGGATAAAGAAACTGAGTTTTAGGAGAAGGACAGCTGGCACATCAAGTAGGCAAAAAAGGACTTAAGAAGACATCACATGGAGCTTTTTGAGGTTAAAAAAAGTGCTCTCCAAGAGTGATGTCCCTCACTCTTCACTGATGTTTGAAGAATCTCTTTTTGTCTTACCTTCCCAAATGGTTGTAAAGGGCATTCCCTCCTCTGCCTCCAGCCTGATCACTTTCAATACCACCAACTGGCCGTTGGTCCTATCAGGGCAGAGTGGAAGGTCACATGAAGCTCCTCAGTGCTCAGCATGACATTAACAGTCTTCCGGGTTGCTCAACACTTACTCAAGCAAAACTTCTATGGCTTCTCCCCAACCCCGGTCAAGCTCAGAAAGGAATTACAAACCATCTCCATCTTGTCTTCATTATCAGCGAAACAGGAGCCAGCCTGCCCGGCTAGAGTAGCACAGTCCTGCTGATCATATTGCTAGAGTGTGGCTTTGGGCAGTGTTCCCACTCAGCCCTCTCACAGCTTTCCTGCCCCTGTGTGATGGCAGCATGGCCTCATCCCCAATTTTTCCATCACGCAGGGATCCCTCATTTCAAGGAAAACCCTCGCTCCCTCCCTGGTAGAGCCAGACAACCTCCCGGTGTGCTGCTGAGGAGCAGTGTCTTTGTGGAGCCTACATGGCTGTGGTGGAGGAGTGCCCTGGAAAATTGGGATTGGGCTCTGTAAATAACCTGATTAAAGACAAAGCTGGAGTTTTGATTTGCCTTTATCTCCCATAAGAGGTGTTTTCAGCAGGCACTGGGAAGGCAAGAATGGCACCAGTGGTCCTTGCTCACCTGCTGATCCCCTTGTACACAGTTGCACAGGATCCTTCACACAGCTTCTCCACATGTACCTAAGATGTGGCAGCACCAAACAGGATGCCTTGTCTCTGCTTCACAAAGAAACTAGAATGTGTTTTAGATTGCTGGATAGAACAAGAAACTACTAGCATGTCATTCAGTAATTAAATACTGATTCATGGCTGGAATAATCATTGGATGAAATAAATATCTCCTGTCTGGCACTATGGATGCCGCACACTCACCCATTTGAACCTCTCCACACCATCCTGCCCCTGGAAAGGATCAGCGTAACTCCAGGGCGTCTGTGTCCTGCACCTCCAGCTCTGGAAGGTGTAGAGCTGCAGGGGCTGCAGTGAGGGTAGAGGAAGGGGTGCTCTGGTTACATCCGACAGCTGGCGCAGGAAAAGTTGGCAAACTATATCGCTGGCAAACCACCACTTTACTGATGTGATTCTTTCCTTTCTCCTTGATTGCACCGGCTTTGAGCACTTCACATCATTTTCATCTCCCCCCCACCAGTCACAGATCTCGAGTACAATTTCACAGCTCCGTCTGTAAGGGGAGCAACTGTCTATATGTTCCTGTCTTGGTAAATGGTAGCGCTCACTCTGAGATCACACAAAGATAAAACTGCCTTAACTGCAGAGGATGCTTCTACCATTATAATTTGAAATACATGTTAATTCTCTCTTACCCTTGATTTATTGTTCTCTAGACAGCAAGCTTTTAGGGCAGGGACTAAAAACCAAATGCAGGAGTGAAATTTCAGGAAGTTTAAATTTATGCCTTCTCCTCCTTAAACACACCCCCAACCCGCTTCCTCACCACTATATAATTTACACAGCTTGTTAATTTGGGCCATACTGCATAACGGTGCCATAAACTATACAACTATAAAACCAGCAGTAATGGCTGACAGGCAGGCTGCAAGCTCCTTTTGAGCAGCTCCATTGGATGGATGCCTGCATTATCATTTGACTCAAATGTAACAGGATTTGTAATCTATGGCATGCTGCCTCCTCCAGAACTGTAGGTTGTTGGCTCCCTCCCTGTTTTACAATCCTTCATTGGCATGGAGCTGGAGTGCAGTCTTCTCTTTCATCACATCAAATACATTTATTGTCATTTAAGGCATAGAGTCCTCTTTCAGTAGCTTCACAAGCCTGAAACTGCAAAGTTTGATGCTGTCTGGTTAGAAGCAAATGTGAATGTTTTGCACTGCCAAAACAAGTGGAAGAACCCAGGCTTAACCCATCTCAATGCAGAAGTATCACAGTATGATATTAAATGCCTCTGCTGTAGATGCCACTTCCATGTGCCCAAGGTCTTGGATATGTCAGGAGCCCCTTCTCCCTGAACAGCAGCTGCAGCATCCTGGTCTGACAGCACTTACACACAGCATGTCTCCCATGTTGTCCTTTTTCAATTAACATGTATCTCTTTTTTTTTGTCCTTTGCTCCTCTTCATCCCTCCATCTGTAGTAACAGTTTGTATGACTCACATGAGGTCCCTGCTTCAAGGAGTCTTGTGATTTCTGCAGTTTTTCTTTGAAAGTCCAACACGCAATGATCCAAATTCACCCCTGGAGTAGCTTCGTTGATCTCAGTTCATTTGGCACATGACCTCCAAAAACAGCCAACGTTTTTTCATACCTAAAGTTAAAGAATTAAGCAATAAATCCAGATTTTCTGCTCATACAAATGTATTTCAGTTAAGCAACTCTCAGTGTAACATGTCAGGTAATGAAGTGACAGGTTTGGTACAAGAACAGACCTTGACTTCCCTCCATGTCTTGCAACGCAGTTACTACACCAGGCTTTAGGCTTCAGCCGTTAGGCTTCGAGTTCAGCTATCTGAGCAGTGTGGCTGAGCTGTGCTTTCTGCAGGAGCCGTACGTTGACTGTCCTTGCTGTGGTATTTATGTTCTTAGCCATGATGTGGTGGCCATGTCAGCATGGGGAGCTTCTGTCCCTGTTGGATCACTTGTCTAAGGGATGCAATGAGTTGTAGCTGATAGAAAATACTCTTGTCCACATGTTAAAATAGCCAGAGGGAACTGATTATTCCAGCCCAAAACAGGTTGCATCAATTATGTACTAAGCAGGCAATGCACAGTGGACTTACAGTGGAAGTGTACAGATGAAAGACCCCTTTTTTCAGTCCCTCATGAGCAGGACTCGCTGTGCAGCTTCCTAGGACTAACACCCAACCCACAACGAGAAAATGCAGGCAAGGGTTGAGGGAGCAGGCATCATACTGTGGAATTCTTATGCTGACCCCTTACATCCCTCAGTTTTCACTTGAATGCATGATGTGAAATCTTCCCTTTGCTTCACTGTTCTGGTGTCTAAGAATAACGCTCTTTCCTTGAGCAGAAGGGGGTTTTTTAAGCCAAAATGTCCTGAGAATGCAGGAACAATTTCTGTGTCTCACTGCAACCAAACTACCCAGCCTCTGCATGGCAAGAAGAAGCTAACATACCTGGAAGGCTTGATTTCTTTCATATTATTTTCCTTTGCACTTCCCAGTTAGCCATAATTTACTAAACAGCTATCATCATGGACTTCAGTCTGCTATTTCTTTTCCATGTATTCTTTGAGCCATGACAATTCAGCAGTAATGTGGATGTGCTGTCCAGGCATGAGAAAGGTTGTCTAGACACGACATACTCAGCAATAAACTGGTTACGCAAGCATCATTTGCACATCTGTGCAAAGTTGCTTATTCTGGAAAATATTTTGTATTGTTATGACATATTTACACAAATGGACTTTAAAGATATGTTTAAGCATAAATAATACTTGTATTTTAAAGGAACGGGAAGATAAATGCATAAAAAGGAGACAATAACCAAATCCACGTATCGATTCATACGAAGAGTGTTCATTTTAATGTTAGGTACATTTTGTGTCAGGTAGTAGGGGGGAATTGCTCTGTTACAAGGAAAAGTCAGTTGTGCTGGTTAGCAAGAGCTGGGAAATGAAGAAAGCATGGCAATTGGTTCTAGGTATTGAAAAAAATTGTGGAATACTAGTTCTGGTTAGCAGAGGAAACCAATAAAAATGTTCAATAGTTTTCCTTAGAAAATGTGAGTTTATAAAGGAGAGCCTGTACCTGTCTTCAGAACAGTCGTTTTTAAAGAAAAGGTTCAGGTGATCTAAGAAATAGCCTACCAGGTGCTGACACAACATGAACGGCAACACCTTACTGAACTTGTAGAAGCGCATACCTGTGGTATGTATATACCCATATAGGCGTGTGTATAGTGTACATATAGACATATAGGTGTGTATATGTAGTGTACATATACACATATAGGTTTATGACTTTTAAACATATTCTGCAAAACCTACGCGTGGATAAAATCATACATGGGGTGTGCGTGCAGTTTGTACTCACACCTCTGCGCACCTCGGAGACCCCCGCGGGAGGGCCGGGCTTTGCTCAGAGGCTCCATGCGGGGGGGCGGCCGGCCAGGGAACCCCCCCAGCTGCTGATCAGCTTCCTGGTGCGGGTCTCAGCTTTGCTCTTTATTGCGCCTCTAATACTTTTCAATGCACGTTCAGTTCAGGTGCCTTGCCCGCACGCTCGGTGCCGGTGCCGAGGCCGTAACAGCGGCGCCGCACAGCCAGCCAGCCCCCCGCAACCCGCCACCTGCCGCCTGCTGGCCCTCCAGGCCGGGGGAGGGGAGGCCGGGCCGGCCCCCCGCAGGCCGCTCTCGGCCCGGTTTGTCCCGGACAGGGACCCGTCGGCGCCGCCGCCACCGCCCGCCCCCCGGCCGCGGCCTCGTCGCCCGCCGTCCGTGCGCACGCGTGCGGGGGGACGTTGGGCCCCGCCCCCTGCGCGGCGGAGGCCCCGCCCCGCGCCCCCGCGTGAGTCGGCTGCGCTGCGCCCCGGGAGCGGGCGGCGGGGCCGGCGGGCAGGGAGAGTGCGGCGCGGGTGAGGCGGCGGCGGCGGCGGCGGGCGGGCGGGGAGGTGGGGGCAGCGCGCCGTGCCGCCGGGAGGAGCGGGGCCCGCGTCACATGGGGCGCCGGCCGGTGCGGTGCGGTGCGGGCGGCGCTCCTCCCGCGGCCCCGCGCTGCCGTTGGTCACCCGCGCGCTCCCTCGCCCCACCGACGGCGCCTCAGGGCCGGCCGCCCCGCCTGGGCGTCCCTCCGCGCCGCTGCCCGGGGACCGGCCGGGCCGCAGGGCAACAGGTGGGGCGAGCTGCGGGGGCGAGGGGCGGCGAGGGCGATGGCTGCCCTCCCCTGAGGGCAGGCGGGGGCCTGGCTGACCGAGGGGCCGCGGGCCGGCCCCGCACCTCGCACACCTGCGCCTCAGGGCAGGGCCGGTGCTGCTGTGCGGCGCTGGGGGCCGGGGCAGGCCCCTTCGCAGCCGGGGCGGGAGGGGGCCCCGGGGAAGCTGGCGGAGAGGCTACGGCACGGCTCTGGCTGGAGGTGCGGGCTGTCCAGCTCCTTTCGCCTCGGAGGGGCTGGTAGGGCAATGATGTTGAGATTTATTTCTGTAGCTTCCTAAAGGACTCTTCCCTTTGGATGGGAAGAGGCTACCTAAACTTTGAATAGTGCGCCCTTTATCTTCTCCCACTTTTCTTTCAAAATCCTTTCTCTTCGCATAACTTGGTTACTCAGGAGCAAATGCAGTTTCAACTTTTGGAGTCCGTTACGTGATAGTCTGGCGTGGCCGCAGTATCGTGTACCGGTGACATAGCGTGCTGTCACTCTTGCAGACCGCTTCAGCGCAGAACGTTTTGGTGAGGCCCTGGAGAGCAGCTAGCATAGTCGTAGGTGTTGGAAGCTGATCACTGCTGTTGTAGTGCAGCAACTTATAAAAAACAGCTATACTTACCATCTTTCAGTTTCTGTGGAGTTAACTGTTTTCAGAAGGGAAAGCATCTGAACATGAGCAAAATTAGGAAGGTGTTATTTCAAAAGAAAAAGAGGAGGAAGGGACATTCAGAAATTTTTGAGCCTCGTAAGTGTTTGGTAAATTCTAAATTATTAATTGCGTGCTACAGCAGTTTTCAGCTGTGTTCTTTTAGCTGATACTAGGTCCTCTCTTTGTGGTTTGTTTTGGTTTGTTTCATTTTTCCCCAACTGCTTTAATGCTATACCTTGTTTGCTACCATCCCTCGTTTACTGGATCTGGCATCAAAACCTTGAGCCCCTTTCCAAAGGGATCGCTGCTTTTACTAGCAAGTTGTTTTGTTTTGCTCTGAGCAGTTGTTAATCTCACAACATTAAAAATAGTGGTTGTACCCACTCGGTGCTCACCAAAACACAAGGGCTTCTTCAACTGGTAACACATTTTATGTGAACCACAGTTACCGGTAATGATATATATGTAGATGAGACTGATGTTGACAACTTGGTTTTGAATTAGGAAGCTTGGAGGTAACCTCCTTCAGAACCTGAGTAGACAATTTTGTATAACAAACTTGTAGTCTTGGTAGTGTAAGTTTTCGGTAAGTATGATGGACAAATTTATTAAAAATACGTTTGTAAATATGTAAGTGAACATGTCTGAATGTTGTAGAGGTGTTTGTAGTGTTTATGAACTGTAGCAGGTAAATAAGCACATGAGACTGATGGGAGTTCTAGTATTTCTGAAAGCCAGGGACATACCAGTTGTTCTTGTTCAGCACTGAATGCTAGATCGGTTTTATATGTATGTTGCATATTAAAGAATGGTCAATGTCCACTGAGGGACGCAGTCCCATAGTAATGAAGGTAATGTTTACTCCATGTCATTCCCTGCTATAGCAGTTACAATGGTGTGGCTGTGTTTTGTGGAGAATTTGAGTTAGCATTCTACCCTGTAAGTGGAAAGTGACGTCAGTGTCATGCCAGTGACCATCTGTCTGTAACACAAATCCATTTCATAATTTGGCACTATTTGGCACTCTGCTTTTTATCTCTTGCAGTGTTGAAGCAAAAATGTAGAAGATAAAATGTATGGGCAGAGCAGTGTAGATGCTGGTGTCATACTGATCTTCCATACCATGAGAATGATGTATTGTGCATGGCTGTTCTTCTATGAACTTTATAAAGTTTTTTTATGAAATTCTATGAACATTAAGCTATTTCAGGTAATCTTAGTGGAAAAGAAAGAGTGTGTATGTAATGCTACAACATACTATTATATAAATGTGAAAATCAGCAAAGAAAATTGCATATTCCTATTGAGAGGAAGAAATTTTCTATTTATAATTAGTTTGTAGCTGTGACCACGTCACTTGTATTTTATATTAGCTGTGAAATGGGAATAATCTTGTGGTTTCCTAGAGTGCATGAAAATTTGCACTGAACTTGAAAATTACTTCTAAAATGTTTTAAAGGTGTCTCAGTTGTGGAAAAAAATCATGGCTATCATTTCCATAATACATGTAAAAGCTTAGTAATGCAACCTAAAGTGTAAGCTTCTGTAAATAAAACATAATGTATCACCACAATCGTATTACTCTCTTAATTTCTAATTCACCAGTGTTGCAGATTTCTGAGTTACTTAAATAAACTTTCAATTTGATCTTGAAGGGAGATCTTGCAAAACCACTAATGGGATGCCTGACTTTAACTTTGTTTTGTTACAATCAGAAGTTTTCATGAGAATGACAGTAAATTGTTGTGCAGTTGAAGCTCATGAAAATGAAATTTCTTTGAGCCCTTAAAAGGAAAAAAAAATCTAAATCCCCAAAATATGGAAGCCAAGCATTTTAAGCCTCATTTACCTGATCCTGAATAAGTATATGTGATGTAATTTATACAATTCATGATACTTTGGCTTTCTGAAAGCTCACATCTCTTTGATTCACTGATTAATTGGGTATTTATATAAGAAGCTGGAGTTCTTCACAGAGAAGTGCCAGCTTTTTTAAGAGAATGAATTTTAGAGTTAGGTGGGGTTTAGTTGGCTGTAAAAATAAAACTCCAAGTATACTTACTCTGAGCAAGAACAGATCACTGAGAATTTCCAAAAATGCACTTCCATTTTCCTTTGATGTTTTGTCCACACCTGTGATTTAAGTATTGCATGCCAGTTCCCTTATATTTGTGAGACTAACTCTGTTAGTATTTTTAAAAGTTAACTTTTATGGTTGTGGTGGGTTTTTTCCTCTTCCCCCTGTTCTTTTTTTGTAGTTGAGGAAGGAGAGACAGACGTGGCTTGAAAGCAGTATCTTTCTGGCAACAAGTGTGGCTTTCTGTTTCTAGAAAATATCCTCTGATTGCTTTTCTTTTTGGTGTGTGGGTTTTGGTTTTTTTTTTTGAGCAAGGTGCATATCACAGTACTACTCTATCATACTGATTTGATTTAATATTTTCTTGGCTCTTTATCTTTCTGTGATATGTTTGTTGCCAGTGCTGGAGCCCAAATCACTATTTTTAGCATCCTCTATTTGGAAAACTGGAAATGTTTGGTGTGATGTGTTTCTGTTTGTCTGTAAAGGTCTGCTTGGTACTTTGTTATTCAGAGCAGTTTAGCGAAAGTGTTGGGATTTGTGATAGCTATTTCAATTATTTGTCAACTTGATTACTGTTTCCAAGTGTGAATTGAAACTTCTGTATGCAAGTTACAGGTTTGCATATATTGTCTCTTGTAATAAAGACTGGACATATGTTATTTCTATTTTCTGTATGTAAGAACTTCAGACTACTCATTCTGGATTTTATTCTTGGAGATGTATTGTCTTAAAAGACCATTATATTAAATAATGTATTTTCTGGTTTTGGATATCAGACAGCAACTATAATAAAGCAAAAGGTCTAAATAATGTATGCATGAAACTTATTTTATTTAAATAAATATGATTACGTACATGCATTAATGTAATTAATGAAATGTGCTACTTAATTAGTAACATAACATTACTTAATGTAAGTAATGTACTACTTCTAGTAAGGCAGTAGATCAAGAAAAATTACAATTCTTTCAATATTAAAAAGCCAAACAGATTATAAGAAGCAAAAATTAACTGTAGCTTTGTTTCATTACAACACAAGTAATATGAAGTTATCTTCATGAACATGGAAAGGTGTGAGGGTGAACTTGCAAAATTCAAAATCCGAAAGCATAAAAGTGTAATGTAAATAGAGCAGCCACTTTTCTCTCCTTGCTTTCCATGGTCTTACCATATCTTCATAGATACTGATACCAGTTTGCATGAAGAAATGTTCTGAACTCTTAATTGGCTTTCTTCATTTCTGCACAGGTTTTAATAGAACTGTACCTTTTAATGCTAATACGTACTTTGGTTCAGGAGTATGGTTATGAATTTAACTCGGCCATTTTCTGCTCATACAAATATACATCCTTATAAATTTATATTGGAACGTAGAATTCTATCTTATATTAAGCTGAAAACTGATCAATTTGATTTTTCTTGAGTGGTATACTGAGAATTACAGAAAGACACTGATGTTAATTTCTGTCTTTGAATTAGGTTTTGTTCAGTCTGTCCTTACAATAGACCTATTGTTAGATGAGTAGGTAGGACAAGTCTGGCTGTTCAGCTTTTGTCTGCCAGCTCAGTGTGAGTGAACTAAATATTTCACTATCCTATCCTATCCTAGTGTTGTTGAAGTGCTTATGTATTTAACATGGGATCTAAAGCTTTGCTTCTTGGTTTGGTTGTGGTGGAGGGGTTTTTTTTCCGGTTTAATGCTATTTGCAATTAAATAGCTGTTTTGTTTGTTTTACAGTTGGTGGAAATTACATTGTTCCCTTTGAAAGAGGAATGGTTTAGTGGTGATGGAGTGCTGCCACTGACAGATGGACTCACAGGAAAGAAGGTGAGAATGAGCAGCTAGGTGAAGCTACAGAGGCTCCCTGAAATATGCCAGCTCATGATTGATTGTCCTGTAAAATTAAGTGGTGTCAGGATCCTCTTTGTACAGTAAAGGGAGGAAGAGGAGTAACTTAGCTTCATTTTCAGTTGTGTCTGGAACACTCAACTTACTACAACAGCAGCTTCGTTAAATTGCTGTAACTTACGGAGGGCTAGCCATAGGCTAGAAACTTGGAAGTAACTGCTGAACAGTAAATCATATGTTACCTGCACCTGTGAGTTTTGATTTTGGATGAATAGCCCTGCAGTAGACTATTCTTTTGCTCCTTGTTTCTTCTACTAAGAGACCTGACAGATATCTCATGATTTGGGGTTCGAAAATTAGTGTCTTGTAATAAATAGTGGTATGTGAATATCCAAATTTGTCTTACACTGTTCTCTGAAGGCTTATTAAATAGATAAAAGCGTAAATATCAGGCTTTGAACTGAATTTAATGTACAGTATGCTGATGAAAACTTCCCATATTATTGTTTTGTGTTCCTTGGTGTGCTTTACCCATCTCAGTAAAATCCATCTTTTGATTTTAGGTAAATGTCCTAACTATGATGTTGGATTTTTCTAACTTTTTTTTTTCTGGCTTATATTACTTGATTATTTCCTTTTTAATTTCCTTCTATTCTAAACAGAAGTATTTAAAATACAAGATGAACTCTGCAAGTTGTTTGGATTGAAGTACTGACCTGAATTTTAGAGGAGTTATTGTCACCTTTTTCTTGTCGTCTTTTTTCAATTTTTTTCCTTCGTTTTTCTGTTATGTGGGAAAAGAAGAGAGATTAGGGATGGTCACAGGAGCCAAGAGAAATAATTTCATCTCTTGGTTATTGTCATCTTGAACGTTTCAGAGGCACATTGTGCAAAGGTATTGTTCATCCTGTGCACCACAGTTAGCAACATTTTTAGTTAAAAAAAATCAGTAGTGCGCATGAATAGGGCCTTGCGGCTTTTTGAGTGTGCTACTTGCGTAAGTTGTCCACAGTGTGGCCTATCAGGCTACCTTTTTCTGGGTTTGCTTCGGTTTTGCAATACATTAGATTTTCGTGTGCCCTTTCTTCTAGACAAAAATTGCCATGCCATCAAAGCTTTTCTCGCTACCTTATTGTACTTCACAGGTTCATGCAAACCTGCAAGAAGTGATTTATGCGGAGAGTAAATGACTTGGCTGTTGGCAAATAAGGACATAAACCTACTTTCTTCCTGTAGGGTGGATAACAATCTATTCTATATAAAGTTTTAAATAGATTTAAAGAAAACTCTTAATTTAATTTGAAATGCTGTCAGCCTGTATTGATGTTTAAAATAACTTCTTGTGTTTGTTTAAATCTAGTGATTCCATAAATTGTTAAAACTGTGTGCTTGTTGTCAAAGTTCTGAGGAATTTCTTTCTGCTGAGAGGGAGAAGTTGCTGACTGAACATTCAAACCCCAGAGTGTGTTGGAGTGTTAAACCAGCTTTGGATAGCACCAGTCGCTCCTGCAAGCCCAGATACTTCCATTGTGTTTCAGGATGTTTTGGGTTTTTTCCTCCCTTGGTTCAATTGATTTGAATGACTGGCTCACTTCAATCTGAGAAGCTCATTAATAATTAAAGGAGGGGGGGACACCCACCCACCACTTCATTTTTCTCTGTAAAGGTAGAAATATGTATATAAAGGATGAGCTCTTACAGGTGTAACATTTTGAAGACACTGTGAACGCGAGTAACTGGTTCACAGTAAAATGTGCACATAATACATCCTTTGCTTAATTACTTATTTTTAAAACAAATGTTATTTGAGATGTTTATGTCTATTTCCAGCATATTTGGTGTTCTGTGCAACTGATAAAAACGTGTTTGTAAGGCTGGTTTTCCCGCATTTGATTTCCAAAAGCTGAATAATACAAAATGTGAATAAAACCTCATAAACCAGAAATATTCCTTCTGCTTTCTAATGCAGGAAGACTTAACATTCTAAATCTCACTGTTAAGGTAGGAACACAGTTGCTTACATGTGGGTGGAACTGATGCAATGATCTCCCTCAGCATATAATGACAGAATTACATATTAATTCAATCGTGCTGTGAGCAACAAATACAATATGTAATATAAATTCTATGTCAGTTGTGAATAAATATATCTTTACGTTTACTAGTGACAAGATCAACTGCTTTTCATGCAGTAAATTAGAAATGAAAAGGAAAGCTAATGACTTCAAATAGAAGATACTTGTTTTTCATTTAAATAACATTTATATCAAGATTACCAAATTGTAAATGAAATACATTGACTTCCGGAAAGTAAAACTAATGCCTGATTTACAAAGCCTTTCCTGCACAAATCCTTCCTGTATTACTGAACCACAGCAAACCAAGCTGATTCTGTATTTCCTCCAATCTTTTTGTAGCTCAGAAGAGGCAGAAGGAGCCAAAGAGAGAGGCCTGGTCTATGTTTGGAAGGCTGGTTCCTGTTCCATAACTCCGGAAAGGCTTCCAGGCCTTAGTGGAAAGACTGTATTACAGGCAGCCCTTGGAACACATCATGGATTACTTCTAACAGAAGGTAATAAACATCTGAATTGTAAAGATTCCAAACTTTAGTTATTGTCAAGTTTTCTTCTTTTAGATATTTTTTTTCATTCTCTCTCATACACAACTTTTAAATGGTTAGATTTTTAACTTTGCTAATATTTCCTTCATAGTTATAAGTTACTTAAAACTGTGTTGGAATAGAAATTATATGCATAGCATCTTCTCTCATACTCCTTTCTCTCTCTCTCTTTAAAAATGGCTCTGGATTTCGTGTTTAAAGATAGTAATGCAATCTGAACCATGTTTACTCAAAATGACATTTTTAATGATGTCTTTAATTCAGAAAACACAGTACAGCAACAGGTTCTGTTGAAACGCAAGAGCTTTGGTTTTTGGTGTGCTTCTGGAAAAATGTGTAGCTAGTAGATGCGTTAGAATGAGTTTGTTTGTGAGCAGTTTGGCACTGTGAATCAAAGTATTTGTGAAAGCCAGTCCCTTTAATTGTTTGCATAGCTTGGTCCTTACTTAAAATCATTTAGGTTTGACGAGACCTTTAAGATCATCAAGTCCAACCATTAACTCAGAACTGCCAAGTCCATCACTAAACCATGTCCCTAAGCACCGCATCTACACTTCTTTTTGAACCTTTCCAAGGGTGATGATTCCACCACCTCCCTGGGCAGCTGTTCCAATGTTTGACCACCCTTTCAGTGAAGAAATTTTTCCTGATATCCAATCTAAACCTCCCCTGGTGCAACTTGAGGCCGTTTCCCCTTGCCCTGTTGCTTCTTAGCTGGGAGAAGAGACCAACCCCCACCTGCCTACAGCCTCCTGTCAGGTAGTTGGAGAGAGCAGTAAGGTCCCCCCGAGTCTTCTCCTCTCCAGACTAAACAAGCCCAGTTCCCTCAGATGTTCCTCATAAGACTTGTGGTCTAGACCTTCCCCAGCTTCATTGCCTGTCTCTGGACACGCTCCAGCACCTCTGTGTCTTTGGTGAGGGGCCCAAAACTGAACACAGCATTTGAGATGCAGCCTCACCAGTGCCAAGTGCAGGGGGACAGTCACTGCCCTGGCCCTGCTGGCCATGCTATTTCCGATACGAGCCAGGATGCTGCTGGGCTTCTTGGCCACCTGGGCACACTGCTGGCTCACGTTCAGCCAGACATCACCCAGCGCCCCCAGGCCCTTTCCCACCAGGCAGCTTCCCAGCCGCTCTGCCCCAGGCCTGCAGCGCTGCGTGGGGCTGGTGTGAGCCCAGCGCAAAACCTGGCAGCTCTCCCTGTTGAGCCTCGTGCAGCTGGCCTTGGCCCGTCGGTCCGGCCTGTCCAGATCCCCCTGCAGAGCCTTCCTGCCCTCCAGCAGATCAACACTCCCACCCAGCTTGGTGTCGTCTGCCAGCTTCCTGAGGGTGCGCTCGATCCCCTCATCCAGATCGTTGGTAAAGACATTAAACAGGGCTGGCCGCAGCACAGAGCCCTGGGGAACACCGCTTGTGACCGGCCACCAGTCAGATGTAGCTCCATTCGCCACCACTTTTTGGGCTCAGCCATCCAGACAGTTTTTCACCCAGTGCAGCGTACACCCATCCAAGCCATGAGCAGCCCATTTCTCCAGGAGATGCTGTGGGAGATGGTGTCAAAGGCTTTACTAAGGTCCAGGTAGACGCCATCCACAGCCTTTCCCTCATCCACTGGGCAGGTCACCTTGTCATAGAAGGAGATCAGGTTTGTCAAGCAGGACCTGCCTTTCATAAACCCATGCTAGCTGGGCCTGATCACCTGGTTGTCCTGCATGTGTCATGTGATGGCACTTGGGATGATCTGCTTCATAACCTTTCCTGGCACTGAGGTCAGGCTGGCAGGCGTGTAGCCTTCCTGCCCTTGTACTGATCAATGGGCATACTGTTGTAGACTAAACTGGAAGTTGCTGCTTTGATTTTTTTTCTCTGATCTTTTTGAAGAGAATAGGTTATTGGTGAGCCTGCTATAACCACCTCTCCTCTACTGGAGTTATGAGCTCTGGTGGGTTTTTTTAGAACTTGTTTATTTTATAATTAAAAGGGCTTTTTGCATGTGTGTTCATGCACCATGAAGGCTGTTGTTTGTGGATATGATTTACTGTTTTTCCTGTTACTGAAAACCACTGTTCATTTTAAAAATAGATTTCAACTTTTCTTTAGAATTAACAAAGTAACTTGAACTGGCATTACTGCAATCTTTTCAGGTAAAGGTGATGAAATTTTGCAGAGGCTGCAGTATAACATCAAACCCCAGTGGCAAGATAACATTTACCTCCACCCCCCCCACTTACGACCTGATAGGGCAACCTATTTTACTGTAGGGTGGCAAACGGTACAGTTTGATGGTAGATCTCTGTATGGAAAGATGTGCTCTGTACTTTTTCATGCTCACCAAGCATGGTTGTCGTTGTGTTGTATGTTCTTAAAATAGAATAGCCCAATAAATACACGTATGTTTGGTATAAAATATAAGAAGTAGAATTTTTAGTAGAAAAGCATTACTTGGTTCAACAGCGGATGCGTGCACAAGGTAACATGAACATGAGGTGTAGAACTTAACAGCAGCAATAGCAGAGCGCAGCCAGCAGCATTCACATGTCAATAGCCATAGTTTTGCTGAGCCTGGAGTAAGCTAGAAATTGGTATTTATCTGTTTATCTGACTCTCTCTTCAAATTTTTGTATTGGTTTAACTTCATCAGGCTCATGCTAGGCTTGTTTTTTTGTTTTCTTCTCTCCTAGGTGGAGAGGTCTACAGTTTCGGAAAACTGCCCTGGAGATCAGGACTGGAAGAATCATGTGCTAATAGTCCTATCTTAGAAAATACTTTGCTTGGACATCATGTTATTACAGTGGCAGCTGGCAGCTTCCATAATGGAGCCGTGACAGAAAGTGGTGTGGTCTACATGTGGGGGAACAATTCTGCTGGCCAGTGTGCAGTTGCTAATCAGCCGTGTGTGCCAGAGCCACAACCTATCAGTATTTCTGATTCTGAAACCAGTCCTCTGTTATCAGTAAGGATTTTACAGCTAGCATGTGGAGAGGAACACACGCTGGCACTATCACTAAGCAGAGAGATATGGGCTTGGGGAAGTGGCTGCCAGCTTGGTCTCATAACGACAACTTTCCCAGTGACAAAGCCACAGAAGGTAGAGCACCTGGCAGGACGTGTTGTGCTCCAGATTGCTTGTGGAGCCTACCACAGCCTGGCTCTGGTACAATGTCTCCCTGTGCAGGAAATGAAGCCTATCCCAGAGAGGTGCAATCATTGCAGTCAGCTCCTTATTACCATGACAGAAAAGGAAGATCATGTCATCATTTCAGATAGTCACTGTTGCCCACTGGGTGTAGCACTGTCTGATAACCCACCAGAAAACAACGTCTTCTGTCCCTCATTGGAGACTCTAGAAGGAAAAAGTGTAACAGGTAGCCAAAGTGAAGACTGTCAGAAACCATTTGTGGAAGAACATACGCTTGTTACATTAGAATCTGATGGAGCAAGTGTGCTTTTCAGCAGTGATGCACAGGAAGACAGTGGAATTCCTAGTCCTGGAAATATTTTGTTCCCAGAAAAGAAGGAAGTGATGAAAGAGTACTTAATCAGTTTATCAGATCACTCATTAAATGAGAGCGTGGAGAAGAACATCTGCACAGAACCTGAGCAGGTTGGTACCTAGTAACTAGCTCTTAATTTGCAACAACCCCTCTTGTATATGTGACAATGTTGTTATTTTCACAAATGAAAAATTCTGTTAGTTTAATTTAGCTGCAGTGTTCCTATAGTTCCAAAGTGTTTCTTCTCTGATGGTTCTCAGATTGAAGTGGAAGATGTTTTTATTGTCCTCCATCCATGTTCAGTTGTAAGCCTTCTATGTCATCAGCCTTGACAGTGCTTATGGTCTCTCGTCTTCATGGTTCAGGGTACCAGAACCACAGAAGCCAATTTCCCATTCTCTAGCTGTTTTATGGTGCACGCATTTCCCATTTGTGGGGAGCAGTAAGCTGGTACTTGTCTAATTTACTTTTAAGGTGAAACTTTCTTTTCTATATGTGGAACTAATCCCTTGCAAATCTAATTTCTCAATCATTTAATTCTAGATTGCAAGTAGAGATTGCAAAGGTAAGGTTAGTGTTGACCAAAAGGCTTCTAATGTTAATCGTGTAGGAGTGGCATAAACTTATAAACAGGGATGGGAAATACCTGGGTACTATGTGTGATCTGGAAAATGGTTCTACAGCACTGTTTTGAAACTATAGCAGAACAACTTAATAAGCATCAGAAAATGCTTGATACAAAGTTCAAAAGCTGTTCCTAGCACCCTGCTAAAATATTGCATTCTCTGCTTTTTTGGAAAAAATCTTATTTGGGGTGGGGGAAAGAAGATACAACCCAAAAGCAAGTAGACAAAAAACTAATCCAAAACCTTGCAGTGCAGTCTGGCAGTCCTGCTGGATGGTTTATGGTAAAGGTAATGTCTATAAGGAAAACTGCCACTCTGTGGCCCGATATGCAGAATTCCTAGCAGAACTCTGAACATTTCTTCTGTCATTTCAGGTGTTGTGTAGACATCAATTTCTTGTTACGGGAAGAAATTTTGCACAATGGTTCTGGGAGATAAATTTCACAGTGCCTAATAAATAGTTGGATTTTATTATCACCTCAGCTTGCAAAAAGAAAAAAAAAGGGAGTAGTATTAAAATCAAACTGTCCAGTAGCTTGATAATTCAGCAAGTTATGTTTTCCTATTCTGAGGGAAACTTAATTCAGATAAATAAACATTGTGTGAACACAGTTGTCCTCCCTTGTGCTTGTTGCTAATACAAAGCATTCTAGCAGTTGTGGGCCCCTCAGACTCATGCAAGAACTCCTGCCATTAGGAAATGACTGAAACGTGTAGTTTCATGCCCCCTTTCTCAACTCCTTGTTCTTGGAATATTTCCAGAGTACTGTTTTTCCTCACTCAGCTCCAGGAATAAACAAGCTTGGAACTGATTCACTGAATCTTAACGCAATTGAGCATACGTGTGAAGAGCAGAGATGAGGACTATTGTAATGTTTCAGCATTAGTAAAATCCTTTGTTTTTCTTACACAAATCAAGTTTGCTTTTTCGTATTGCTAGGCATGCCTTTTATAAATAGGAATGAAGTACAAGTAAATAGGACCAATCCTTCAGCCTAGCTTTTCACAAAAAAAGTCAAGGGTTGTTTGCCTTCTGGCAGAATAAAATGAGCTGTAATATTTATAATAGTATTATTTCCCACCATGTATTAGGTGGGAAAATGGAACTTCGCTGTCTTAGTTTTAACATTCAAAGTATTTGGCAAATACTAGCTTGTGTGTTATTTCTTACCTGGTGGGTAAATTAATTGCTGTTACAGGTAGTCAGTCACGTGCTGGTACTAATAATTCCCTTCAGTCAGTTTGTCCCTAGCTGGACTTGATGGTTATTAACTAAGCTTTATAGGGATGCAACAGCAGTGTAAGGGAACATGTAGCCTAGACTGGTCTTAAGATAAACCTTGCAAAATGAATCCATAAATCACTGTTTTCCTTTTAACATATCAAAGAGAGAACCTATCTCTGTAAATACAGCGTACTTGATGATGCTTTTTAATTGGTGGCAAAGAAGTTAGTAATAAGCCTAAAATTAAATCCCTTTTTATATCTGTTTGCAAAGATACATGTTTTTGGAATTTTGAAAAGACCAGACCCCCACAGTCTCCTGTGGATGAGCTACACAAGCGCAACAGACAAAGTTCAGTCCATGTAGAAATGATGCTTGGTCCTACCTTAAAAAATAAGAATCTGAGGAATAGATGTACACCTTAGTATAAAAAGCTTCCTCATAATGTGTTGTTCAGTACGGCACATAGTTTGAGTAGTGAATGTGTATGTCATCATATCATCATCCTACTGTGATGTGCTGTCTGGTGTGATAGTCTTCAATTTTTTTTTTTTTCTGGTTTTAGCTTTCTCAAGAAGAACAGCTCAGTGCTTGTATTCCTGGCCCTCCAGGTACCAGCACATCTGCCTTGAACAGCTTGGTGGCCTCTTGTGCGTCAGCAGTTGGTGTGAGAGTAGCTGCTACATATGAAGCTGGAGCATTGTCTCTGAAGAAAGTAATGAACTTCTATGGCACACCTTCAAGTGAACCAGGATCTCAGTCTGGCGGCGGTGGCTCCCTAGGGCCTGAAGCTCTGAAAGACAGTCGAGAAGAGCAGGTCAGACTGGAATCCATGCAGGGCAAGAAGAGTTCCAGTTTAGTAGATATTAGAGAGGAGGAATCTGAAGGAGGGAGTCGAAGACTTTCCCTACCTGGCTTGTTGTCACAAGGTAAAAAAGCATGTTGGGAAGACCAACTGGAAAAATTATTATAGTGTGATTCACAATCATATTGTGAAATATAGATTCACAAATCTAATCATCTACCAAAGCTGTTTATGAATTGTAAACTATATTTTAGGACTTGAAAGCAGTGGAGGGAGTGAAGACTAGCAGATGTGCGTGTTAAGAAAATCAAAAGCCTATTGGGTTTAGGAATGTTCTTTGTTGGTAAAGTAAGGTAATGCAGGCACGTTGTAGTAGTCTGAGCATCTTATTGCAAAATGGCAAAACTTTCTTCTGTCTAGGTTGCATAGCAGATAAAAATCTGTGTGGCCTGTAATCCCTACTGTACTGAGCTGGTTTTGAGCCAGGGACTTAGAAATACTCCAAATCCCACTGCCAGACTAGAAAGTTAATGACCTTCTTTCCTCATACGTTTTAGTGTTGTTAATTGCTCTGACTGGGTACGTGGTTTAGTTCTATATTGATCTTGGATCTGAGAGGAGATTTTCGGGAGTATTGAAATCTTCTAGTCACTGCAAGGAGATATTTTCTTTCAAAACATACCTTTTTTAATGTATGGTTTGTTTTGTTTGATTTAATCAAGTATAACTGCATAGTTCTCATATGCCTGTTATCCTGTAAAAGCTGGTTCTGTCTACTTTTAGTGTATGTTACTTCTGTGTATCAGTAACCAACCTTAAATGTCAGCTTTGCTCTCAATATTAAGACCTCTTTAAGAAGGCTTGATCAGTTATTTCAAATGGTACTGTTACTGTGTATCATGCAGTCTGAGTGATACATTTACCTAAAATGATGAGCAATTTTTCTATCTCTTGGCCTGTTTTCAGTTTCTCCTAGGCTCTTACGGAAGGTAGGGCGGGCAAAAATGAGGACTGTAGCTCTGACTCCAACCTACAGTGGTGAGGCTGATGCTCTTTTGCCCTCTCTAAGAACAGAGGTATGGAGCTGGGGAAAGGGGAAGGAAGGACAACTAGGTCATGGCGATGTTTTGCCAAGGTGAGATTTCTTTGATAAATGGGGTTTTTTGTTCAGTAGGTCACTAGGAAATTTTGAGTATTCAGCTTCCTCAAATTCTCAAATTTGGTCAACTGCCTTGCATTGTGTTCTTGTTCTTTTTAAGTGTTGTGATTTAAGTTCCTCAAAGTAACATATTTTATGCTGTATTGCTACTGAATACCAATCAGTTATGACTTTTCCTGGTGTAATCAGTGTGACTTTTGGTGATATTTTGACTTCATCCAAAATTTTGTCCTTCATGACCATTTTGACGTAAGCTGGCTTATTGCCAAAAGACTCTGATTATGTTTGGTTTTCTCTAACTTGTTATTGAGAAAAAAAAAACCTTCAAATTTATTTTGGTGTCAAGAATACCTCTGATAATCTTTTCTTTTCTTCTTCCCCCCACCCTTTTATGGGTTCTGGGGATTGACAGGCTTCAGCCCCTATGTGTGAAAAGCTTAGATGGTAAAGAAGTGATTCACCTCTCTGCTGGTGGCCATCATTCCTTAGCACTCACTGCCAAATCCCAGGTACAAGTGATTGTTATCATTTAATTACTTATCTATGACATAATTTTCATGTTTGTTGTTTTCTAGGTTTTTGTTTCTTTTGCTTATGAACTTTTGTTCCCATTTTTGGGAGGCAACTTGGAAGCACTGTGGAATTTTAATTCTATTTCTGCTGAAGTTCTGCATGTACCATAAACGTTATGTTTAAAGATTGCCATGACTTATTTTGTTGCATTCCATTTCTGAATGTGAGAAGACAATTTGATAATGTAGGAAGACAGTGGAAATTAGGGAAGTGCTTCTTGCTACATGAATCTTATACCCTTGACGTGTGTTCACACACTTGATGCTTAGCTGTATTTTTTTACAGGTGTTTTCATGGGGCAGTAATATCTCTGGCCAGCTTGGTCACTTCAACTCCCCAACGACAGTCCCTCGTCTTGCAAAGGTACTTTGGTTTTGTATTTTTCTTCTTTCAGTCTCTTAACAAGCAAGTGCAAAGTAATTTCTAAAACTTGGCCTTGTTTATGGATCTGTGTGCTATATAGTAATAGAGCCCTTGATTTCTTTCTTACACTGTGGATACAATCCTAAGATGAGCTTATGAAAATCTCCAGAGAATCCTTTACAAAAACACTGGGTTTTCACCACATTGAGGTTCTAAAACTGAGAAATGTGACTGGTTGTACCTTTTTGTCAGATTTCACTTCTACCTTATATTTGGTTTCTCTGACATCGATGTTGTTGTGCTGAAACTTTTAAATCCTTTGGAACGCTGTTTTTATTCTAAACAATTGCATCTTTAGCTTTTGTCATTTTTAGCTTTGCTAGGCTGTGACCACATTTGTTACTTGTTTCTGTATTTCCAGAGCTGTTTTGGCAGTGGGTTTTCTGTTTGTTTTGAACTTTTCATCACATTGAGTGAATAACCACATAATAATTTTGGGGTTAGACCAGACCCTTTCCTGTGTTTGCTGGTGCTTATCTTAGTGGAAAACTAGCTGCAGAGTTTTCCTGCTTAGGCCTTACACAAACGAATGTACAGCGTGTTAACTGTTTCCCAAATGTATCTATTTCCCAGTTAAATGTAGAGGGGAAAAGAGTGTCTCAACTTTAATGAAACTTGCCTGATGCCCATTTAAAACAGATTTATAATTTAAAGGCAAAAAAACAGCCATTAGAAAGAAGACTGGAAAGAAAGGTAATTTTCACTATATATGCAAGAAATTAATTTGAGACACTGAAGATGAAAAATTACTGGTTATTGCAATACTTGGCAGGTGTATGATGTGCGTGTATTGCTAGAGGAGTTAACTACTCTTCTAATGTCTTTTCCTTCCTTGTGAATTTCAGGTGTGTGGTGATGGTGTATGGAGTATAGCAGCAGGAGTAGATTATTCCCTCTTCTTAGCAGATGAGGAAGACTTTCAACCTGGATTATATTACAGTGGCCAGGAGACAGCAACAGAAAATAATTTGTATGAAAATAGCTGTACTAAGAGTCCGGTTTTGTTACTGTCCTGTAGTAAGGTGAGTGGTATTTGCTTTAAGTTAGTGCAGGCCATACTGATGCTTTTTGAAAATAGAATAGTGCTGGTTGTTCAACTAGCTTTAAGGGTTTCAAGTAAAGTGAGTGGCGCTTAACAGTCAAATCAGCCGCACAGCATATGGAGGGCAGAGAAGAGGCCTAACCAATGTCATTCTCTTCCCTGCCTGCTTTTTGGTCTTTCCTTTTGTTTGAGGGACAGTGAGGTGTTTCCAGTGTGTCTAATCTATTTCACTTCCATGTGTGTTCTGCAGAAGTGCCTTATATTGTGTTCTGTTTTCACCACAGTCTTCATGTGTTTATTCTTCACTGCTATTGCTCTTCATTTTACTGTTGTTTCTCAAATGATTGAGGGTGCTGCTTGTCTTACTCTGTTCTGTGTCCTGTGCGTCTGGTTCGTGCGTGGGCGGAAGGTCCCCCTGAGTGTTCTGCACCATCTCTTTCTTCCCCCCTTCCTTTCTTATGGGTATAAAGGGGGAACTGAGCACAGGCACCAAAATGTATGCAAGAGAGGACATGCCCCTACGCAGTTTACTTCATCAGGCTGAATCTGATGTCTGCCTTGAAGTTGGCATGAGGTAGAGGAGTGTGTACGCTTGACTGCACATCCTCTTCCAAGCTGGTTGTAGGATTTCAGACCAACCTGAGTCTGAAGTAACAAGGAAGAGATGGAGTGCGTAGAAAGCAGCTCTTTGTTTCAGTTCTTCTGGGTCTCATTGCTACTTCCCTAGATTAAGCAGAATAGCAGCTGGAGAGGAGTGCTGGGGAGAGACAGGGATTTAAGACACTGGGTCTGTGTATGTGTGTGCATGCAGACACGCACGCTTGTATTCCTTCTGTAAGATTGTTGCTAGCCATTCTTTTCCCTTGTAAGGTGACTTGTAGGCTCTGGCATATCAGAGTTGGCCTGTGGGTTGCTTGTTGAATTACTCTGGCTCAATGTTTCTAAGGAATTCTCTATTTAACAGCAAAAGAAATAAAAGAAGACATCAAACATCGAGTGTGGTGTTGCATGCGAACTAGAATTAGCGAGGAGCCACAATGCATCAGTGGCACTTGTGCTGACCTTAGAGAAAAGTTTTGCTTCCAGCTACTGTGGAAAGCAAATACCTAGTAATACTTACACCAGTACCACTTGTGGTGTTGATAGCGATTAGTATTAGTCCAGTTTGATACTGTAATACTACTTCTTAATAAATTGGTGTCTTTCAGGTCCAGAAAGGACTACAGTTCAGAGCACAGTCATAATATTAAAGCCTTATTATTCTAACTTCCTAATTAATAGGAGAAATAGCTGTTGTAATGATATTATTTAATATCAACAATGTTGATATAAGCATGAAGTATATTACAGTTCTGTAAGTGACTGAACTCAAGGTCACTATCTCTTAAACTCGGAGTGGTTCTATGAGTCACCTTAAAAGATGGTCTGTTTGTTGGCTTTTAGGCTCTGTCAGTACCAGAAAATGAACAGCATCGACTATAAATGTTTCTTCTACTTTTATCATTCTTGTATTAAGCCAGTATTGAATGGATTGTTAGTTAGTGTAGGTAAATAATACTTATTTTTAGGAGCACTAAGTGATAATATGCTTTATTTTGCATCGCCCTACTTTTAAATTGGAGTGTAAAAAGAAAAAATATTAAAGCTGCTGGGCTTTTTTCTCTTTTTTTCACCTTGTAGGTAGGGTACATAAGCAATGTGATAGCTGGTGGTGACAGCTGTTTGGTCCTGGTAGACAAAAACGTAATGGGATATATTGCCAGTTTGCATGAGTTGGCTTCTACTGAGAGAAGGTTTTATTTCAAACTGAGTGAGATCAAATCTCAGGTTCTTAGACCACTTTTAGGTCTAGGTAAGAACTTATTTTAATATCTTCTTTGATATTATTTTCCCTATGTTCCACAAATCTATTTATGCAATTTTTAAAAGTAATTATTAATTTTCGGGGTAAAGCTGGTGTCTTTAATCTTATCCCCTGTTTGGATGAACTGGTGAAATACAGCTATAATTTGACATCTGCATTATGTTACTAGTATTTTCACTTTCCTGATTGTTTAACTGCAAATAACTTTAATTGAGCTGTATTTAGTCTAAAATTGTTGAATTTCTGATTCTGAATAATGTAGCTATGAGGTGTAATTGCTGATAAAACATCTGAACAGCACCTTTAGTAATGGGTGCTGCTCTTTCATAAGGTAAGCTAAATTGCTTTCTGGTCTGTTACAGATAATTTGGGCAATGCAAATACAGTCCAGTTGTTGCAAGAAATGGCAAGCAGGTTCAGCAAGCTGTGCTATCTCATTGGTCAACATGGAGCTTCTTTAAGTAGCTTTCTTCATGGGGTAAAAGAAGCCAGGAGCCTGGCCATCCTGAAGCATTCCAGTCTCTTTTTGGATAGCTACACTGAGCAAGTATCCAATTCCCTCTCATCTTCAGTCTCTGTAGCTTATTGACCACAACAAGCCCTGAGTTAGAGGAAGGTAGATCATAAGAAAAGCCACTTAAGTAACTGTTGTGCGAATTGTGTTCTTGCAGTTTAAAATGCAGATTAAAATGGAGATTTTTACCCAAACAAATTAATATTGTAGCAAGCTATATATTACAAAGTCGTTGTGGAGCACACTGGACAGCTTCAGCTTCCCTAATGTAAAACTGTGCACGAACTCTTCTTTGATTGCTGCTTATATACCTGTAAAAAGTGATGTGTTCATTACTTACATTATGTTTCAAGATCCTTAGTATTTAATAGAGTTACTGTGGCTAGGCTACTAAGTAAAGCTACCTTTGGAGGTTTACTGTAGTTACAAAATGCCTTTTCAGTAGTCATTAACTAAAAATTGCCTGCCAGAAAAGTGGTTCTTCTGTCCTGATAACTGCTAAACAGCCAGTATTACACCTTTCACATGAAAAACAGAGCTGCTTTAGTGCTCAGAATTAAGTCTGAATTATACTGGTTACTATTTTTATGAGCTTAATGGTTTTGGGAGTCGAAGTCTATGCAGTCCCACTGTTTGCTATCTTTCTCCTCAATAACTTTTGTAGTTGCTGGATAGTTTAATGCAAATATAGAAGTCTCATCATACTTAACTACAGGCTTATGTGAAAAATAGTGGCTTGACAGGGGAGAGAGTCTAAAAATGTTCTTTCTGAATATAGTCTTGGTTACTAGACATCTGAAAATCTCTAAGGGAACAAGACTTCAAGATGATCAACTTCGGTTGTTAGGCAGTTGCATTTTCAGTTTGCAGCTAGCTACACTTTTTTCTGACACAAGCACAACAGTTACCACTTCTGCTGGGTCAGTGATCTTAAGCTGTATCACCCTAGACGCAGCTTTCTTCCCCATTTGTCACATGGGTTGTTCATAATTGTAAATATGTATTTTTCTCCCTTTTTTACTTAGTCTGTGACTTCAGTTTTTCTTGTAACTTAGATTTCCAGAGCTGGTTCTTATTACCCAGTTTAGAAGGGCTTCTTAATTTCTTTTTCCTCCCTGTGAGACTGAAATACTTAATTTCTGTTCTCATTGTTCCTGCCTGTCTTCTGCTTTCCCCCTTTGCTTTCTAATGCTTTACAGTTTTCTGTGTATGGCATCAGAACCTATGCGTGCTCCTTGGCATGGTGCCATGAGCATCTTGCAAAGATATGTCAGGCAACATAAGTATTATCTGTTAATTGGGCTAAGCTGAGATCTCTTCCCTTGGAGAAAGGTGGTTTTTGTTGTTAGGTTTTTTTAATGGTTTTCTTTTTTGATAGGGAAGAAGTGAAAGTTAGAATGTTGAGTAGCAGGAAAATAGAAATTACCATCTTGATATTTCAGTCTTGAATATAATTAAAAGCTAGCAGTATTAAACTATTGAAACAGATGGCCTATTCTGTACATGCCCAAATTTGGGGGGAAAAAAGATGAAATTAAAGTTCTGTTTGCAAAGCAAGCCCTCTGCATTGTGCTAATGTCAGCAGAAACGTGGAATAGTAATGCATGTTCTGACCTCCATGTGGAAAGTGAATACTAAGTGTTCAGTAACAAGGAGTGTTTCACTTCAGTATTTTCTCAAGTACTTAGATTACTTGTATCGTAAAAGATACCACAGATCTAATTGATAAACTGTTGGAGATTACAACAGTTGCTGTTTCCAGGGGTGTTCCTACTTTGTAACTGAAGCTCTTATTCTTCCGTATTTTAGGTATTGTACTTCAGTAACAAACTTCCTTGTAATGGGAGGATTTACGCTTCTTGCAAAGCCAGCAATGTAAGCAAACCTTTACCATTTTCTGGAATTTTTGATCAACTAGCAAAGACGTGTACTTTAAAGAATTGTGTGTGCATGTGTGTAGTAATAAGCATGTGGAGGCTTGGTCTCATTCCATCAGAAGAAGAAAAAGTAATTTCCTCTCAACTGTGATAAAAATTTAGGTTAAAATGCTGCTCAGTGAGTTCAGTTACTTTATCTTGAAGTTGATGAAAGGAGGAAAAATCATGAATTATTGTAAATACCTTGAAAGAAACATAAATAAATTTCAGATAGTGATTTTTGAAAGGTTAGTCTTGAGGTTAAATTATCATAATCTCTTCAGTGTTTGTTAGTGTTTTATTCTTTCAGATGTTGCTGTCAAGAAAATACAGAACAGCAAATTTCTAAGAATTAGTAAGAGTAGATAATGCAAATTCATTTTAATCTGAATTCTTTAAGTTTATGGAATTGCTTTAAAATGATGCAAAAACACGTGAAGAAATGTTGTTATATCTGCTCTGCCTCTCAAGGTTGCTTGACTATTTCATGGGTAGTTGCTCTTAAATGTGAGGAAGGAATTGTGTGTTAAGGCCTGAGACATATCTATTTGAAGCTTATAGATCATAAAGTAAAGCTTTTTTCTCAGTTCAATAGTATTTTTGTCTAGGAAGTAATGACACTATGCATCTTTCACTTTGGTGCTGTGAAGTTGTTGCAGTGAGGGTATTTAACGCACCTGAGGAATTGCCAGCTTTCCTTCCTACATTCTGTAACTTGGGAGTGATTCTGTTAGAGCTGTTCATGGAGCACTTTGAACGTAGTGTAAATGATGGTGTTGGAAGTTCTCTGAAACAGCAGGGTACCAAATGCAAAGAATCTTCTGCACCTGAGGAGCAGTGCCACAGAGTGAATACAAAACACTACTGGAGAGAGAGACTGAGAATCTTTCTGCATTGGTCAAGATTTTTAGAGTGACTTACAGGAAATATTAGTTCATATAAGCTTATCTATAATCAGTACTGAAAAGTTCTGGATGTTGAAATCACTGGTACTGAATTCATCACATCAGTTGTCACTGTCAGGTGTCACAGCTTCTCCTACAGCAACCAGGGTCTCATTAGGTGAATAATACTTTTTAGGTTCTGGAACTTCAGAGAGGAGATGTCTTAGAGGTTTTGTCCTGTAACTTGCAAGGGGAAGTCAAGAATATCCTTGCTGATAATGATGAATTTCCCTGCACGTCCTCCCCAGGGGATACTGTCTTAAGTCCGTGGTTAACAATGTCAGTCTTCTACGGATATCCTGCAATATGAATGCATTAGAAAGTCCCAACTTTAAACAAGTGCTAGCTTCAATAGATGTCTCTATTGTTGGCAGGTTTTTGAGCGTGTCCTCTGAAAGAGCAGATGAGCTATACTCAGTGTTAAGAATGTTATTATTTGACACTTTTCTACAAGTCCTCCATGTGAGGATCTCAAAGCACTTCAAAAATGCAAGCCATGCAGATGGTTAAATTTAAAAATTAATAAATATGGTCTTCTCTCTGAGGAAGACTTTATTCTTAAAGATTATTGAACCAAAGAGTTCTTAAATATCATTAGCAGATGTAGACAAGGTACGTTATTTTGATGTGTGAAATGGCATCTTACTAATCGTGTAGAATTCTTAGGGACCCTGCTGTGCAGTTCTCTGATCTGTTTTGCTGTCCCTGGGGCCTGCTTTCTGGGCCTCTCCTGATTCTTGCAGCTTGTGTTTTAATGCTTCCCAGCCTGATGTGCTTTAATGCAGATGTGTCATATGTGCCAGCACATGTGTGCACACAGATATGGTGAAGGAGAGGGAAAAGTAGGTTTGTTTTCCTTTTAATGAAGAAATCCTGGGTTTTGTGCTAATGCATTGTCTTCAGAACCATTTCCCTCTTCTTCTCTGAACTAGATTAGTTCCCCCTCTTGGAAATCAGACTGAGGATTGAACAGATTTCCTGCCTTTCTTTGAGGTAGGATGTAATTTTTCTAGTTAGGGGAGAAACTGGTCAGTTGCCTTGAACAGCAGGGGTGGGGAAGAGATTATTTTGATGTATTAGGGAAGTCCACTGGAGCAAAGTTATAATTCTTTCAGGCCTTCTTGTATGTGTTAGTGTTAGAAACTTACTTCTCTAACAGTAATGGGGAAGTAATTCCACCTGTTAGCTCTTCTACTAATCAAGTGTTAAAGGGGGAAAAAGGCAACTAGTTACTCTCCAAGTGGGGCAACTTAACTTTCTTCAACCAGTTTAATGACTCAGCATGTGAGAGTAGAAGTCGTCCTGTGTTGCATTGTTAGGGAGCTACATGTCTGTATTAATGTATTTCCTTAAAATAAATTGGGAATAGATTAATAAGAAGCATGCATTTGCCTCTAATTTTCACTGGTTTATGATAATCCAGAAAGGGGCATTCTGAGCTCATCTACATAAAACATCACTGACGTCTTGCTGTTTTTTTTCTTCTCTCCTCCCTCTGTTCCCCAATGGTCCCATCATTTAGAGACTTCTTGAGTAAAAACCAGGAGCTGTTACAGAAACTGTCTGAGAAGAATGAGGAAAACCTCCAGCTAGTAGAAGTTCTCAATGCTCTGTTTTTCATGCCATTTGGACGACTTCATAACTATGCTAGGACTTTGCTAAAGCTTGCTACGTGTTTTGAAGTGGTAAGCTGGCTTTGTTATCTGTATCTGAACAAATAGAAAATTTATGGCTCGCAAGTAACTGTGTAGCAAGTGCCAGGTAACTAGAAATAGCTTAGTCCTCAGAGAAGCTACCTCAGACTTGTATTTGCTGCAGGGAAAATCATGCATATTTGTGCAGTCTGATACCACACCTGCACAGATCACATGATGGGTAGAAACTTACTACCCTGCCAGAACTTGTTTGTGTGCCTGAGCACTCAATTACAAATACGTTATTTTGATGTTTGCCTGTTGGCTTTCAGTGCCATCTGGCATCATTACTGTAGCCATCCTTGGCTGTAATACTGTACTAAAAATACTACATAGATACTAGGTAGACTTTTACCACCCATTTAGATGTATACAGTTGCGTTCTTTTGAAATAAAAGATGACTAAAAGGCAGCAATAGCTACTTGTATGTTTATCCCACTAAACATTTAAAGTATTACTCCTGCAATTATTAGCACTACTTCTGCTACAGCTTGTTTAGCTGCGAGAAGGTAGGTTATGTAATTGTATATCAATCATTCTCCTCTTACGTTCATGGAACTCTTGTATTTTAAAAACTCTCGGCACACCAACAGAACATGTGACCAAGAAAATAACTTAGCCTGCACTGTTACTTTATTAACCAGAACAACTGTCATGCATTTGGTGCTGATTTAGCAAAATGAGCAGTTGCACTGCAGCTTGGTTAGTCGTGTTGGTACAGGTGTTCAGAAACACTCTCGGGTTTGTCTTACCTTATGCCCTATAGGCATCTCCAGAATACCAGAAGCTACAGGATTCTAGCTCTTGTTATGAGAGCCTTGCTGTCCATCTTAGCAGAAAAAGAAAAGAAGCAGAATACACACTGGGCTTCTGGAAGACCTTTCCTGGGAAAATGACGGTATGACAATTGTCTGTCCTTTAGCAGCTTGAATCTCTTGTGGTTAGCGTTATACCCTATGTCTACTACTGGTGCTGCTGTCCCAGTTGCACTTCTCATATTTCTGATTTATGTTGCTACAGTACTTTTAACTTTAGAAAGGTTGGGCCTTTTTTATGAAAGACAAATAGCACTGACCTTAAGACACGATCAGTGAGAAGTAAGCTTCTGTAATTTTGTTTTTAATCCTGCCTGTAGGATTCCTTGCGAAAGCCAGAGCGTCGTTTAATCTGTGAAAGCAGCAATCGAGGGCTGTCCCTGCAGCATGCTGGAAGATTCTCTGTAAACTGGTTCATCCTCTTTAATGATGCTCTGGTGCATGCTCAGGTAAGCCAGCTTGTATCCAGGATCAAAACCTTTTCTGTGCTTTAAACAACATGACATTTTTCATATAGCGAAGATAAGGTTTTTGCACTGTTCACTGCAATGTTGCTTGAACACTTAAAAGTGATTTTTTTTGTGTGTGTGTGTTTACAAATGAATTTGAAATGATGTAATGTTTGATGGCTGTTGCCTGTGCCTGGAGTAGTTTCTGTTGGCTGTTTCTTGGAGCAAGGTGCGTATGAGGAGCCTGTAATGCTCAGTTTTCCCTAGTCCTCAAAGAAAGGGGAAAAAATGTTCAGAAAAAGCATGGGGCAGAGGTAATGGATCAGTACCCAGTGAAGTTTCCCTTCTCCTTCTCCTTGCCTACAGTTCTCAACGCACCATATTTTTCCCTTGTCCACGCTGTGGGTAGAAGCTCTTTCAGAAGAAGCTGGTAATGTGTGAGTATTCTTGCTTGTGATGATGAAATAGTCAGATGTCTTGGGAGGGAGGATGAGCATTTTGTAACTGGTTATTGTAAACGAGGCACAGAATAGGCTGGATGCAGTCATGTCTACTCCTCTTTCTGGTTTTGGAAAACTTAGAGTATTTCTGTGTCTTTAAAAAAATAGTTGTATCAGTATCTGAAAGAATAAGGTAGTCAAGAGGGAAGCAAGTAGTCTTTCATACTCCTTCACTGCTGACTTTAATGTTAAAGTGAATGCTAGCTGGGGTGGGGGAGGAAAGGTAAAATATTCATACTCTAAAAACCTTGCCTTTTTCAGGATGAGATTTCACTGAACTATTTCCCCCCTCCCCTGTGTAGGAATGGATTGAAGATAACAACACCAGAAGAACAGCTTGTTCTTGTTTCTTCAACACCCCAGGAAAAGGTAGGCATATCTACAAATTTTGTATGGCTTCAGTGGTATGAATGAGTTCTTCTCTCCAACTGTGAGACCAAATAGGGAGAGTTGTTACCTAAGTGTTCACCGAGGAGGAAGCCTTCCTGCAACCTGGTATGCAGCTTAACTGTACCCTGTGCTTGCCTGTAGAAGCGTTCCAATTTATAGCACTATACTGAGGAGTGCAAAAGGATATTATTGTAGTTGCTGTAAATGCAAAGGTGTTAGCTAAATTCTGTGATGAGACACTTTCTGTTTCAGACCAAGTGGCTGAGGGCAATAAGCCAAGCGGTGGATCAGGCTCTTAAAGGGACTTCTGACTTAATTCTATATGGAGCTGGTGGGAATGTGCCAAGACAGGAACCTCCTATTTCTCGCAGTGCCAAATACACCTTCTATAAGGACCCTCGATTTAAGGATGCTGTCTATGATGGGAGATGGCTTTCAGGGAAACCCCATGGCAGGTAAAAGCATTTCAATGTAACAGCTGAAAACAAATGAGGTGGTTGCTGTATTAGTAAGTAGGCTCACTCATAAGAGTCATGTGGGAAGTGTGAACTGATTGTCTTACCCACGTGTATGGCTTTGCATTTTTTCCAGAGGGATCCTAAAGTGGGCAGATGGGAGAATGTATTCTGGGACTTTCCGGACTGGGCTGGAAGATGGGTAAGATCCTCTCACTATTTGTGGAGCCAGAGGGCAAGAAATAGCTTTTGTTTTAGGAGGTGATAACAAAAGCTTTTTAATGAAAGGTTTTGCAGTGAATCTTCCTGACTTATAGATATATCTTGCTAATATAAGCCTATCTTGATATATAATCTCCCATTTATCCAGAGATATGGTAGTTACCTTTACAACAGACTCCGCAATTATGTGATTAAGACCTTGCTCTGAAGCAGAGGAAGCCAACTGAAAAGTCTGCGGTGGATTTTGTGTTGTATAGCACAACATATGTATTTTTTCATATATGTATATATTAACTTTTTGTGTTGCAATGTTTTTTTCAAGAGTTCTGGTGGATTTTTATCTTGCTAGAAAATGCAGTGTCTTTCATACAGTGTAGTGATGTATCTTCTCTAATGTTTTTCATGCTGTATTTCTGGTAGAGCAAGGGTTTAATAATTCAGGAAGGAGATAACAAAAATCTTGAATTGAGACTTCAGGATCTGGGTGATGAAAAAACTAAAGGGAGTATGTGATCCTGATGATTAAGATGACTAGTACAGAGGAGTTCGAAAATAGGATAAACAGAAGTTCTAAACATTATCAAGTTCCCAGGTGAAACAAATAAGACCACTCAAAAGTAACTTAATTTATTACACAGCTTTGAATTAACCTATGGATTTCATTGCTACAAATCTGCTTAGGGCACTCTTGAGGTTAAGAGGTTAACTTCTTTCCAGAGGCATTTTTTAATGAATCTTGTGAGCAGACATGTCTGTACTGGGCAGGATAAAAATGTGTGAGTAGTGCTATTGGCTTCCAGATGTATTTTCAAAGTATTGAGTTGAAAGGGAAACTGAAATGTGGTCTAGCTAGAGACAGCTTTTTAAAATGTGCCTTAGCTATTGGTGTAGTATTGAGCTATAAAACCAGGTTAGAGCCTTGGTTCTTTGTAATTTATACTAAGTGTAACTAACTTTGATGATTTTAGGGTTGTTGAAGATGGAAATACTGCAAACAAGTCCCCACGAGAAATCAGTGTATGGGTATTTAGCTGTAATTGCATGCTATAGTCTCAACACTTAACAATAGTAATGTCTTGTTGGGGTAGGCATGCTCTCAGGAGAACATTCATGGCTGGATTTTAATCTCCTCAGAAGGTGGAAACCAATGAATAAGTTGTGTGTGTCATTCTTTTCAGGCATACTGAAATTGTGCACAATTTTGTGCCGCTGAGTGTAATTGGAAGCTAACATTTTTTATTTTTTTTTTTAAATACTATCTGTGGCAATATATGTTCTCATCTTTCCCTGGAATAAAGGTGTGCTTGAATTACCAAGACCTGAAGAAGGCAAAGGTAGAAGCAGTCTTAGGATGTGAGAAGACTTGTGGCCTTCAGAAAGCAGGGAAAAATGCTGCGGTGTGGTAGAGGGGGAGAGCACTTAGTGTGCCACAATCAAACAGAAGAAAACCATTACAGCCTAAATTGACCTAGTGATGCTGGAATATCCTGCTTTCTCTTGAAAAAAATTAATAGTAATTAAAAAACTTCCTGTAACTACTGTAGTTGAAGAGATGCACTAAAAACTATGTAGAGCATTCTGCTTTATGGATGGGTCTGTGAAATGTATCTGCCACTGTTTTAAATGGAATGTGTTGGCGTTACAGCTGCTTGTGTTCCTTCTGTGCATTGACAGGTATGGTGAATACAGGGTGCCAAACAAAGCATTGAATAAGGACGACCATTACGTGGGGTACTGGAAGGAAGGCAAAATGTGTGGGCACGGAGTCTACAGGTAACGTGTAGCACCTGTGTTGCTGTCATTGCAGAAGGGCGAGCAGGGCTGATGCTCTGACACACCGCTTACCAAGGCGTGCTATGTAGCTTTCTTGTTATTTTTCAGACTTGTGATAGTTAGCTTGGTTTATTTTCTGCTTTGCTCTTGGTAGGTTGCTCACAGTGCATACTTGTACAGTGCTCTGTTACCAATATCTATACTAATGTTGCTACCACCTTTCAGTAACAGAGGATTCGTTCTTCTGAGAGATAAATATGACCTCTAATGGCCTTGCTTGTTGGGGGGAGAGTGGCTTTAAAACAACACAGCATCAAAAGGCTTGTATTAAAAGCTCACTTTTATCCCAAATATACTTTTACTGTAGTTCCTGCTTGGTGTGGCTGTAATGTAATTCCTAGAAGGAAAAGGAGATGGTTGGGATATGTTCTGGAGAAGAAAAAACCCCAAAAATGAACTACCACCCAACAAAATACAACCAAAAAAACCCAAACCACATTATAGGAGTTTTTTTCTCTTTTTCATTATAGCTATGCTACTGGTGAGGTATATGAAGGGTGTTTTCAGGATAACATGCGTCATGGGCATGGACTGCTACGCAGTGGGAAGCTGACCTCTTCCTCTCCTAGTATGTTCATTGGTCAGTGGACAATGGATAAGAAGAGTGGTTATGGAGTTTTTGATGATATCACAAGGTAATGCTTCAGTTCCACGAATCCTTAAAACACTAGTATGATGTACAATTGGTAAAAGAGGAGGAAAGGATTTGATCTGTTAGTAGCAATAGTAGTGCATGTCTTTTTATTTTTATTTTTATTTTTTTCTTTCTTTTTTCCTTTCCCTTTTTTATACTAGGCTTTCTGGATTCATCTAAGGGATTGGTTCTAGAGACTGCTTTTTGTTGTTGCTTAGGGACTAAATGGGGGGGGGGTGTTTTGATTTTTTTTCTGCCTTGCTTTCCTATTATACTCTTGTCTGAAAACTAGCACTGAATATGGTATCTTGTTGCGAGGCATCTTATGTGAGTGCTGAAAATTTTATGAATGTCACGTGAGAAGTATTCTTTCATCTCAGGCCTACAAGACTGGGTTGTTCAGTGATAGGATATACAGAACTTCAGGTAAATTTCAGTTTGTGCTCAGGTTTTTCATTGACACTTTCTGTCAGTGCAGCGGAGGGAAGATGTTTTCTCTCGGAGCAGATTAGTGAAATGATGGTCTTGCAAACAGAATTGCACTGAATTAAATTCTGAGTGCTGACAATATAGTTTGCTTTTTCAATCACCAATTTAATGCTTTTTTTTTTTCCCCTGAAAAGTGAGCTTGTGATGAAACCACTTCTCTTGAGCTCTCAGCTTAACTGAAAGCCAACTTAAAAGTAAAAAGTCTGGAGGTTAAGTGCGGTGGGGGGGACTGTGTATGTGAGTATCTTTCCAAAAATGAGCTATTGTAGCGTGTCTAGGTATTTCCTGATGTTAGTTCTGCATCTAGTCTTATTCAGTGGTAGTGGTTGTTCTTACACTCTAGCGTTAAAATGTCTTCACATACTTCAGTCGTTCATTTACCTAGGACAAACTGAAGAGATGGCAGGTTTCCTCGCAGAATCTCTTACCTCCAGAATTTGTAAATGCAGTGGCAGTTCATGGTGGGGGAAGAATGTGGCATTTGCTGTCAGTTCTGAGGTTACTCATATTTGAGTGGGCTGTCCTCACGGTAGTTTTCTTTCTGGTCCCCGGGAAGGCAATGTGCATGTGTTCGTGACCTAAGGATTAATTTTCTTCACTGCTTGTTGTTCAGCCCAGACAAATAAAGAATAGCTGCAGGCACTCTTTATAACTTGCTGTCATTATTGCAAACCAGCCATTTGAGCAAGTGGGACTTCTCCTCAGTTATGTTTCCATCCTGGTAACTAAGTATGCTGCATCTGTCTCTTCAAGAAGCCTTCGCCCAACAGAGACCCCTGTAGCTGGTGTGATGAATCAGACCAGCATCCTGCTAGGTTATGGGTCCAATCAGGTGGAAGAGACCCCTGAATTTGCATTAATGGCTGGGCTTGCTTTACTATGACCATAATTTTTCCTGTGTACTAAAAGGAAAATGCTTTGTAATAAGCAGAGTTCTATTAAATCAGTTGCTAGTTTCCCTCTAAAAGCAAACAAAAAAGTCCCTTGGCAAATTAATTTTTTTTAAATTACTTATATGGTGAAAACATAATTCTCTTTCAGAACTGGAAAAAGAGATTGTTTCAGAATGTTTGGGACTTGCACTTGGTTTCAAATACTAGCCTGACCTCTGTGGGCTTACATTAACAAAAGAATATTTTAAATAGTAATCTGAAAGTCTGATGCTCACTTATGAGCAGTCTTGAATAGTTGAATACGTTTTTTATGGTACAATCTTTTGTTAGGCTCTAAATCAGAAACTTTCTACAGTGTGACCTATTGCCTTATATTTTTTGCACTTTGATATTTTTGAAAATGTTACATACAGCTTCGTAGGTGTCCCTGCTATCCCCCAAGTAGAACAGCTTGGTTTCTTTCATTTATTATCCTCTCAATTTGAGTCATCTGAGTTTGAGTAAAGAAATCAAAGGCTTTGGGAAAAAAAAACAATTGCTAAAACAAGCTTCTTGCATCTTTTCTAAATAACTGTTAAATACATCAGGTAGATGCCTGAGGAAGCTGAATGTCGCCTTTCGTAGGCAACTTAAATCTTAGATAAAGCTGATCTAGATCAGCTAACACGTTTCCCTTTTTCTTGTGTGCTGTAGCTTCTGCTTAGGTTCCGTTGGATAGGATTGGGCTTAATGTGGCTTCAGCACCGTTTCAGATAATCAGGAACGGCTTGCTTGGATGTGGCCAATTTGTAGTGTGAATTGTGAAAGGAAGTTCATGATAGTTTATTTCTATCAAAAAAGAGTTTCATTTTGACGGCGCTAGTGAAACCAGGTTGACAGACCTGGAGCAAGTGCTGTATGACTCTCTTCTAAAGATTTCTGTAATGGTCAAATATCGCAATAAAGCCAAAGAAAAGATATAAATATATTACTTAAACTGTATTCTTCTACTTCATTTTTCTTCAGAGGAGAAAAGTATATGGGAATGTGGCAAGATGATCTTTGCCAAGGCAATGGTGTTGTGGTTACTCAGTTTGGACTGTATTATGAAGGAGCTTTCAGCACCAACAAAATGATGGTGAGTTGAACACTGGACTTTGTGCTATAGCAACTTTTCCTCTAAGTGTGGTAGCTTTCTAGGGTAGATGACTATGTTAGGCTGTATAGACCTTCTGTTCTTCTAATCTTCTATTGTCCTGGCTTTTTAAACTGTCTTTATAATCCCTGCTCCGTTTTACTTAGGGCTACTTCAGAAGCTGCTTTTAAGAAGTTATTTGCTAAGAATTAGTGACAGGTTTTTCAGTGTAATATTGATCTGTGGCCTGGCCTTCTGTTGTAGTCACTAGTTTGGGTTCTTCATAATTCTCTTTATAGGGGACTGGAATTCTGCTTTCTGAGGATGATACAGTCTATGAGGGGGAATTTTCAGACAACTGGACTCTGAGTGGAAAGGTTGGTCTTACAGTTGTCACTTGTAAACTGTTACCGTCTAAACCAAAAAAAGTCTCTTTCCTTGTCATTTGGTTCCAAATGGATTTCAGTTAAATTTTTTACTGTCTTCTCTCAAGGGAACACTGACCTTGCCAAATGGAGATTATATTGAAGGTCTCTTCAGTGGAGAATGGGGGTCTGGGATAAAAATCACAGGAACCTACTTCAAACCTAGTTTGTACGAGAATGAGAAGGACAAACCTAAAGCATTGTGAGTGTTGAATAAGAAATAACTTCTCACGTTATTCAGTAGTAGTTTGGAATATAACTATTGTCTTTCTTCAAAGGCCAATTAAATTTTTTTTCCCAAAGAAACAGATTATGAAAACATTTTTGCTTTTTCATTCCTCTTCCCTCCTGCTTAGGAAGTAAAATAAAATAAAAATCTTAATAGCTGTTCTTGCTTTAATTACGACTTGAATGCACAAATAACAGTATGAAATTTCAGGATAGCCAACATGCTGCTACTGTCCTATAGCAGTCTCAGAGGTTTTTTTATTTATATTTCGACTGACTGTTAGAACCTGAGTTCGTAGCTGCTGATGACTTTTGAGGTACTGAGAAAAGACTAAGTTACATTTGAGTGATTAAGTCAATCACAAGCCTCTCTTCTGCCAGTTATTCTGTTGGTAAATTAATTCATTTAGTATGACAATTAATAATGCCAATGGTGATGTATTTGGACAGAATTAGCTAGTTACTGCACCTTTTCCAAACAATGCATAGGAGAGTAGTAGAAAGATCTGTTGATCTGCAAAAGAGCATTTTAACATCTTGGCAAAGATAATTTTGAAAAGTATCCATGTAACCCTATTTACAGCAGATGCATTAGGTCAGTTTGCTTAATTATCTTGGGGAAACACATTTTTATTTAAGTCATAACTGAGATATCCTTGAGTAAAAGAAACTTAAGTAAATTAAAAGAGCTATTAGTGACATTTCAGTATTTGGTAGCACTATGTACTGGTCTACAATAGTAGTAATTGTTGTACCATACTATAGAATTTCAGATTAAAATGGGAAACTCCACTCTTAACGTTTTTACGTAGATTACTTCTCAGTATGCTTTCTGAAGCATTCACTGGTAATTTCTTTTGACAGTGCTGACACCTACAACAGGATGCAAAGTTAAGCAGGCCTCCCTGCTGAACTGAACACTTGCAACCTTAGCAGCTGTCTGCTTTTTACCCCAGTAGGGAGTCTATGAATAAATGTATGTACATATTTGTGAAGACTGCTTGTGAAATAAGGGTTTCACCTGCCCTTTTCAGAGTCTTGAAGCTGAAAAATCTTCTGGTATAATTTGTGAAAAGGCTTAGAGGCTACTTTTTCTGCTTTGTGAAACTGTGGAAGCATGGGGAAATACCAGTGTTGTTAGTTCTCATCTCAAACATGGTGGGAAAAATATTAATGAAAGGTCTGACGATCTCTGATACTTGTTTTAAATAAAGATAGAACTGTTAACCCTGAAAGCATTTATTTGCTTTACAAAAGCTTTCCAAAGCCCTAAATTTCATTGTATATCTGAGATCTATATCTATAGAACTGCATTTTCAGTTTTCTTCTGGTTATAGGGCATCCCTGAGCAATGCCTCTGAGTGAAAAGATGCCTGAGCTGGTTTTGCTTTCTACCAGCAAATCCCTAACATGTCATGCAACACCGTATGTAGGTACTGCTTTAGGAGCAGAAGCCACATATCCATCCTTGATATTTATCTGTGCAGCCATGCTGTTTGTACATTCCAGGATAGTGAGATATTTGGGACATACTTGTACTGTGTCTGCGCTACATGAATGTGTCCTGAGTCTTCTGAATGAATACCAGTGTGAAAATAGGCCCAGTCAAGTGCAGTATGTCCTGTTTCCTTGGAAATCAGTCCCTTTCATGTTTAAGCAAACCATTTCCTGGAAGACTACAAGAAAGGGTATGACTTGTCTAATATAATAAGGTTTGTAGTTGTTCCCACATACAGGTATTAAAACCACCTCTAGTCTGGAACATTGTAATATGTTACATGGATTAATGTATGTTAGTTAGCAAGGAAAAAAAATAAGGAGCAGTATTTGTAAGTTCTGTTTAAAAGGTGTTGAAAGTCAACACAGCAATTAAACAGTAGATTCTAGGTTCGTTCTTAGTGGTAAACTTACACGGTAGAGACTGTTCAGTGTATCGCCTTTTGGTAAAATAGCATGAGATATTAGATTGACGTTAGCCGTATATGGTTTTCGTAGTTAATTGTGTTGTTTTAAGACTGTTTGATTTAAACAGACTAACTGATCATTTTATTAGGCGGAAACTTGGGATCCTGGCAGTGCCTCCTGATGAGAAATGGAAAGCAGTATTTGAAGAATGCTGGAACCAGCTTGGTTGTGAGAGTCCGGGCCAGGGGGACAGATGGAAAGCTTGGGACAACATTGCGGTGGCCCTGACCACCAACCGACGACAACACAAAGACAGGTTGGTTTCTGGAGAATGTAGTCAGCAAGACAAAGAAATTCTTAAGAAAGAAACTGGAATCACACTCTGCTCTAGACTAGAATCTCTAATTGTAAAAGTTCAGTTAAAACAACAACAAATGCTAAACAAAATCAAACTCTCAATACTCTGCACTATAAACCCTTTCAGGGACATACTGATGTTTACAATGAGTTCAGTTGTTAGCTTCAGGGTTTTTTGCCTTACTGTATGTCTCTGAAATAATCTGTACGATGTCTTTGTCCTTTTTATAACTGCAGCCCAGAATTATTGAGCCGCTCACACACTCAGACACTGGAAAGTTTGGAGTTCATTCCACAACACATTGGTGCCTTCACTCTGGAAAAATATGAAAATATAAAAAAATATTTGATAAAGGTATTGTGACTCTCAAATGCTCACATAGTTTGTTGGTAAGGCATGACGTCAAGCTCATTTGTAATAGCTTTCGGTAATTCTCTCCATATTTGTACTCTTGTAATCCGTGATGTATTCATTCATGTTTGCTCATGACTTCCTGACGCATTGAGTTAAAATCCACAACTAAGACTAAAATAATTTCATACCTAATGGATACTACCTTAAAGTCAGTTTCTGCTCATTACTGTTTTAATTCTAATATGTTGGATCCCAGCAAAGCATCTTGAAACGCTTTCTAATTATTGCATGTTAGACTATTCCAAGCAGTAGCACAAGTTCTTGTACTGCCTTGAGTCTTCTGTGAGCTGTATTCAGCTAATACATACATTTTATAATCCAAATGGCCATTTGTTAAATACAGCTTATTTTTAATATATTTGTACATTTGGGGGTTGATTATTTTTTTTTTTTTCCCCCAAAGCCTGTTGTTGGATCTCTGACCCATGCCTCTTGAATTCCATTTCTCTTTCTTTAACTTGTCTGACATTGACCTACCTGACTGGCTAATTAATATCTTTCATCTCAGGCTTGTGATACTCCTCTCCATCCATTGGGCAAGCTGGTGGAAACACTAGTAGCTGTCTACAGAATGACCTATGTTGGAGTAGGAGCTAATCGACGATTACTGCAGGAGGCTGTGAGAGAGATTAAGTCCTACCTCAAACGCATCTTCCAATTGGTTAGGTAATGAGACTCTTAATTTTCAAGTCAGACTACTGCTGAATTAATTAAAAATAACTAGTGTTGATGCAGTCCAAGTGTGCCAGTATCTTTACTCTCTTTTGGGGGTTGCTTATGTTTCCTTAACCTTGAATATTCTGTTCAAAATACGAAAATTAAAATCTTCACCACAGTGTATTACATTCTACACTGTACTTCAAAATGTGGCTGTAAGAAGTGTCTTGAATGTGGATTTCCACTTTAATGCCTCCGGATATCCACGCTGTGAAAAGTGTTCAAAGGGTTTCTAAGAATAGTGAGTATGGGGACTCTCAGTGTATTTCATTAAAGTTCTTACCAACATGGATGAGCAATGTTCCTATGAAGTGTTTGCTTAAATTCTTGAGAGCAATTATAGCTTTAATTGGGTCCTGCCAATATGAAAGCAGAAATACTCCAAATAATGAATTATTAGAACCCTTGTCTGGAGGGAAGTGATGTCAAGGTCAGAAAGGTACCTTTGGCACTGGAGGGGTGACCTCCCTAAGTTTTCCTTCAGGTAGGTGGTATTGTAGGTCTGTTAGCTATGCTGTCTTAGTCCACAGTGTGTTATTTGAGCTAACTTTTCTCTTCAGTTGCCTTCTAATGCTGTAATTTTGGGAAACTTCTTGAAGTTAAATCGTACGTTGTTGTGTGTATTGCCATTTAGGTTCTTGTTTCCTGATCTTCCGGAAGAGGGCAGCACAATTCCATTTCTGGCAACAGAGACGAAAGGGAGGCGATCGTTTTGCAGTGGGAAATCTGACTCCAGATCGGAATCTCCTGAACCAGGGTACATAAAAGAAAAATAAATGAACTAATGAAGGCCTCATTTTATTTCTGCTTGCAGTTTTTCCTTGGATGGGGGAAGAAAGATAGGAACATGGTGCATTTATTATCTCAACTGATGGATATAAGCAGATTTTTTTTTTTCCTTTTGTTTGTGATGACAGATTCTGATGAGCAAACTTCCTCGTGATGGTTTTAATAAGCATTTCATCCACGCAATGGTTTTTTACTTAAGCCCAAACTTGTTTTGTTTGTTGTGTGTAAACAAGTTCAGGCTTGGATCTGGGCTTCAGATAACTATTTGGGATATGAGCCTTGGGGGTAATGCAGGTCCAGTGCACATACACTGTATCACAAATAGCCAGTCACATGAAGCTCACCCTGTGTCCATTGTTGTGCTGTCCACAGCAGACTCAGGTGTGGTCAGACAAGGAAGAGGGAGCAGTAGAGATAGTCTTCTGAGAAAGGCTCCAGTGACCTGTGCAGGTAGTATTAGTAGGCACCTTGAGTTCAGCTTTCCCTGTTGGGATTACAGCTTGGTGCCAAGCAACTGCTGACTTGACAAAGCCTGAAGTGTGAGTGTGTGGAGCTAGGTCAGATAACTTAATGGGTTTTAGCTTATTTTCTAGCTTGTGCTTTGAAGGTAGGGTTCAGCTGTCAGCAGAGCGGCTCAGAATTGGGGCTAAATGGTTAGCCTGAGGATACATGTAAAACCTGAGCTAGAATATAGTACAGTATTCAGCTTTTATGTTACACAAGGAAGAAAGCCAGTGTTCTCTTTAAAACTCGCAAACCACAAAAAAACCTGCACCACAACCACTCCCCCCACCCCAAACCCACCTGTATGTGCACTGTAAAGGGAAATTACTTCTAAGTATTTCTTAGCACAGCTACTATTTGATGGATTTGTACTTGTTTTGTTACTACTGTCCCTCATAGAATAGGCTTATATTAATTAAAAACTTGTTCCAACATTTTTTTCACTCAATTTCTAAAGATACTTACGTTTTTAAAATGTCTTTGTCTTCAAACTGTCCTCCTCTGTTTTGTTTTTGGCTTTTTTATAGTTACGTGGTAACCAGTTTTGGCTTGCTGCTCCCTGTGTTACTGCCACGGCTCTATCCTCCTCTGTTTATGTTGTATGCCTTAGACAACGAGCGCGAGGAAGATATTTACTGGGAATGTGTTTTACGTCTAAACAAACAAACTGATATGGCTCTTCTAAGTTTTCTGGGAGTGCAAGTGTGAGTATGATTCAACAAGACAGAACTTAGAAAAAGATTATGGCATGTAATTAGATAAAGCTAAAATTATGGCATGTAATTAGATAAAGCTAAAATTAGATAAAACTAACCCCCCCCTATTTTCTAAGTAGTTTTATTTGATTGAGAATTCATTAAAACATATCTTCAAGCTAATTAGTATGGTTGAGAGTGAATCAAAACTTTCCTCTTTGGAAGTTGGAGGAGGAGAAGAAAAAAAGATTGGCATTGCTACAAAACCAGAGTGGGGCATTTTAAACTAGGCTATTTTCCAGCTGTTGGTGCTAGATGTAGTTGATCCTGTAGGAAGAGCTGTTGTATCTCATAGAAGAACACGATAACTTAATTGGCATAACATGAAAAATGCTATAAGACTATGCTTTCTTAATTCAGTGTGTTGGGTTTCTTGCAGGAAATTTTGGCCAGGAACTGTATCCATCCTTGGAGAGAGTAGAAAGGTATGTTCATTCAGCCTTGACTTAGTGTGGTTTGCCCAGTACTACTTCCAAGAAACCTGAGATCATGAAGAAGCAGTCAAAGAATTTTTGACCAGGCTTTTTGCTTAAGAGATGCTGTGCTATCTTGTTTCCTTACATTTTGCCTGCTACTTAAAGGCTACACTAGTGATTTCTTGCAAAAGCTGTCAGTTCAGCTTTATCACTTACTGTCTTACTCTGAAGTGAATTCCAATTCAGGAAGACATTTGCTTGGTCTCCAGCTGTGAAAGTAAAAGTCTAGCCAAAGAAATTTTCAAGCTGCTTGACTTAGAGTTATATCATTTTATACTTTCTGATTAGGAGAAGAATTGCATGGTTTTTGTTCTTAAATTGTTATCTTGCCTGAAAGTGGTTGAACGCTAGTCTTAGATGGTAGTAGTGTAGTACTCAATCTCTGAGCTCCCAGTAAGAGTGGTTTAATAATCATAACTTTGAACAATTTCAGTGTTAACTGTATACTTGAAATATCATGTCTGTTCATGAATCGGTATACTTTTGTTGGAAGTTTTCAGTTTCTTACAGTGATTTAGATACTCCTGCCTTCAGGTCCTCTCCTTCCTATTTATAACTGTGGTTTGTGCGAAGTCTGTAATAATTGGAAGCGTGGCTTTCATTGTAGTAGTTGCTGCAGGCAGGCAAGGTGATACTCCTTGGTAGAGATTGTTACAAGTTTGTAGTAATAACCAAAGCTGCTGCTGAACCCCACCCCTGAGTGTATGGATTCCCAGGCAAAAAAGTCCCCTTTTTCCCAAATCATAAAGGTTTTTCATACCTGAAAAAACATGATGCAAACCTCCACTCAGACTTCACTGTTAAAAAATGCAGCAGTAACACATTTCTTGAGTTACTTCATATCTTCTGTATTTTTAGGAACTAGGCAAATTTTTACCAGCTGCATGAATCCTTCACACTTTTGTCTTTTTTGGGTTACATAGCAGAGCCCCTCCGCTGTGAAGTACTATGTGGCTTGTGTCTTCTCTGAATTAGGCAGCCTGTGATGCTCTTTGCAGCCATTTACCTTATTTACTGGGTCATTCCTTCAATTAAACAGGATGTTTTTGACCAAGATGACATGTTTATCTGCTTCTCTCCTCTGTCTAGTTTCCTCATTTCTGTGAATTCCTCTAGGTCTTTTTGCATCCATTCTCTACCCGTTCCATTCAGAAAGACTTAGCCTCTGTTGCTATTAAGAGCTAATGTTTATATTTGTTCTTTTATGTTTGCTTCAAACCAGTCTGTGATTGACTGCTATGACTTTTCTAGGTTTCAACTGTTCCTGTCTTTAACAGTTCCATCTTGATTGTTAACCGTTAAGATATAATGATTCTTAATCTTACTTGACCTGGAAGGTACCCAAACCTGTTTCTCATAACATACCAAGAAAACACACGTAACATACCAGCCTCCAGCTGGACTCTGCACTTGTTGATCATAACTGAGCTTTTACGCCAGTGTTGAATGATACTGTGCTTTTCTTCTTCTGCTGAGTAGTGGGGTGATTAAACCTGTGTGATAAATCTTCTCATGATTACACAGGTATCCTCAAATACAAAAGATGCCTGCTTTGCCTCTGCGGTTGAATGTTTACAGCAAATCAGGTAATTCTCTGAAATTTGCCTGCTTGTGTTTTAATGTTCCTGCTATAGTAGTAACTAGTTACTTGATTGTGATCCTTTACGTGTTATTTTTTCACATTCATAAGAGAGGTCACCAAGAAGTTTGAGTTCCTACTAAAAATGTTATCAAATTCTCCCAATGGGGAATGAAGTATAGCCTCAGGAATGCAGTGGAGAGATGTGTCCATAGGACACTGTTCAGAAGCAAAAGTGTGAGGATGTCTAATCAAGTATGCATGTGAGTTTCTAAACAGTTATGGCAAAATGACCTGTGCATGGAGAGCTTTTCTGTGTCTGTTAGCTGACATAAGGAATTCTGCTGTTGGAATTTAAGTAGAAATTGAAACTGTTTTAGAAATTATTTTTTTTCCCCTTTACCACTATGCTGTAATGTCTTAAAACTCTGGCTTGTGGTAGTGTGCCTTGGTCCAGTAATTATAGCCTGGGGTACTACACAGCCTTGGTAGCCAGGGCTGCTGTGGTATGGATGATCTAGTTTAGCTTCTTGGGCATGGGGGCGTGCTAAGCTATCAAATTATCTTCCTAATTTAGATGCAGAGATGTAACTTCTTACTGTTACCCTGTTTTTCTTTTCTTCTCCAAATAGTACCACATTTACCCCAGCTGACAAGTTGAAGGTAATCCAGCAGACTTTCGAAGAGATCTCTCAGAATGTACTTGAGACTCTTCAGGAAGATTTTCTGTGGTCCATGGATGACTTATTTCCTGTTTTTCTCTATGTGGTGCTACGAGCCAGGTATGCACTAAGAGCAGCAGCAGTCATAAGCTGGCCATAGGCAGTGCGAGTACTTTTACCTGTATTAAACAGTCCTGCTTCTCGTTGTAGGACTAATTGCTAGTTTTATGAAACTTTGTTAATTTTCCATTTTGGCTTTGTGCTTTGGCCTGAAATAATTTTGAACAGTTAACTGTTAAATGGCTGTGACGTGAGAATGAGGTGGGGGAAAAGCATGTTCTTTGCATAACATCATGTGCAAAAAGTAAAAAAAATTATTATGGTATCTTTTGTTCACCTTTTCTTTCCCTCTCCCCTTTGTGACAGGATAAGGAATTTGGGATCAGAGGTGCACTTAATAGAAGACCTGATGGATCCTTATCTGCAGCATGGGGAGCAAGGCATCATGTTCACTACCTTGAAGGTATGAAAGTTATTCAGGGTTATTAAAAGTTTGCTTGCGAAATGAGTCACCTTTGGGCAATGATGATCACATTAGGACATTTCTATGCACATTAGATTGTAACTCCTTTGACATTTTTATTTGCTTTTTAGCTAGAAAGAACATGGAAACTTCGAGCTTAGAATAACCTAGCATTTGTAGGTACTGCTAATAAAACAGTGCAATGTACAAATGTACTTTATTCAAATGTAATATTGGTTGCTGTTGAGCTGTTCTGAATGCTCACCTGAACTTGCTCCCCTGCAACTTACTCCCTTTATAAAAATTTAAATGAAGTGCTGTTTCGGAGATAGCCATTTCAATAATGTTTAAGTCTAACATTACATTAAGATGCTTCACGAATTAAATTTTGAAGGAAAAAGTATAATTACTGTGTCATTCTCCACATTCTATTTCACATTCTCCTCAAATATGGAAAAAGGAGAAGAATCTGTTTTGATGAATATCCTATTGTGTACACTAGGACCTCCATAATGGAAATAGGTTGTTCTGATACCTCAAAACTGTTCAAAAAATGGGTCTTGTGACAGTTTAGCTGCGTGGAGCTTTTCTGTGGGGTTGTTTTAGAGGGAGGCTGTTAATCTGAAACTTAAATAAAAATTGTAAGCTGAGCTGCTAGGTGAACATGATTGTATTTTCTGTCTGTGCAAACTGGAAATAGTGGATGCAGAGGTTTATTCATACCTCTCATTTTTATAGTGCTGTAAAAAGGGAAGGTTCGAGTTAGTTAAAATTTATCAAAGAATCTATGTATTAGTAGAATCTTACTTGCTATGAGTGCAAGTGTTGTCAGAGACATTTATATTATGTTTCTGGTCATGACTGACCCAATGGATATTTGAACCAGCATCAAGGAGTAAATAGCTATCAGCAGCAGGTCAGGGTTATTTAGCTAGGTGATAGAAACCTTTGCTTTTCAGTCTGAGTGCTTTTGAAACAATTCCTGTATTCTTGTGCTGTAAGAAAGTATCTTCTTTCCTGGGCCCTTCTGTCAAAGGGCAAAGAAAGACTTGTGAGCAAAACCACGTTCTTCATCTTGGTAAACCTGGGAGCTGTGAAAGTATTCAGTCCCAGATTATGCTACTTTGCTTCATTAGGAGTTGGACGTAATTTGTAACTTAAAATCTCCTGTTCTTTTTGCTAGCTTACATATCAGAACATTCTCATGTATTAAGTGTCATTGTGTCATCACTGCTTGTAGAAAGCCTAGTCCTCTGTTTTCTCGGGTAGAAAAAAGTCAGCCTTTTTGTGTGTGATGCTTTATGAGCTTGCTGAGAACTGGTATTTGTGCTAAACTGAACTTTGTTTTAATTCAGGCGTGTTACTACCAGATTCAACACGAAAAGCTTACCTAGACTGTCATTACGACCCGGCTCTGTGGGATAATCTACTCAGTGGAACTTCACTAATACCCACTTTCATCCCTGAAATGGCACTTAGAAAATACTCTGTTACAGTTCTGTTGTTACAGATGAAAATACTCAGTTGTTTCTTCTGAGTTTTAAGATTGGAAAACTGTAGTCAGAGGCTGTCTATGAAACGGTGACGAAACTAGAGACTTGGTTTGTCAAGTACTTGCCAAGAAGAAATGATTTCCTATTCTAACAGAAAGATTGTTTACTCCTTTTAAATTAACAATGCTGCAAAAAGGCATGGCATCTACATAGAATACATGTGAAAGTCTGGACCGCATGGCTTCTAAAGCAGTGGGTTTATTTTTATTATTCCTGGTTTGTCAACAGAGATACTTAAAGAGAATGCATTGCACCACAGAACCATTCAGTCTTCCTGATTTAAGCTATTATGTTTGTTTATTTAAAAAATAGAACTAAGTTAGTATTTATAATGGGTAACCTATAGTGTGTTTGGCTGTAAAGGTTTTGAGGCATCTGTGTTCAACAGCATAGCTGAATGCAGTATTAACGTGCTGTTGTGGAAATAATGACACTGTTATGGACTTCCCTGTTTACTGGAATTATAAATATACAAGCGTTCACCATTCTTTCTGTTTATGGAATAAATAAAAGGCACTGAGCACTTCAGATTATGGCACTGAGTTAAATACTTGAAATCTGCAGTGTTCAATTTCATTGCCCTGAAGTCAGAGGACAGATGCTTTCTCTGGAAGCCCATGTGAGAGGAGAATGGGGACGTGCTTTTGAACAAGCTGACAATGGATCAGGTTTGGGACTTTTGCCTGTGAACTTATGTGTCAGAGTGAAAATGCTAACCTTGTTGCATTTTTGAACATGTAGAGAACAAGTAATTTCCCTGGGGGATTTGTGTGTGTATGTATTCTTCTGTGGTTTATGATTAACTTCATACCAATAACGCTAGTGGATAACTTGGGTATTGTAGATGCTGTTCTTTACCATGACTGACTCAAAAAAGGGGGAGGGAGGAATGGATTATAGAATGTTATAATAGCTTAAATTATGTCAAACTACCATAGATAATGCTAATCATATTTTTGAAATAGTAATCATGGCTTGTGTATTGGCACCTATATGGAAAGAAACCGTATGTCAAGATACTGTTTTGAACAGTGACTGTAATGTAGCAATTTTCATAATAAAGTAAAAATGATTGGTCTTTCTGAAGCTATTTTTAGTTTTATCAGAGAAGGGAAAAGAGTAATTCGGACAAGACTATGTTTAAAACCATTATTGTTATACTTGCAACACACTACAGTGTTAATAGACTGTAGAGATAAAGGGCTTCTTCATGTTTGTAAACCATATTTTGTTAGCTTAATCTCATTTTTAAATTTATACGAACTAATTTGAGGAGAGAGAAGCAACAATGTGAATAAAAGGGAAGCTAAAGAAGCTAATTTGAGAAGGGCGGGAGATACCCAACTAAGGGTGGAGAGTATAATGGAGTATAAGGCAGGAATAAGAACACTTAACCTTTTGTGCTAGATGCAGCCTTTCCATGTAATCATCTCTTAGAACTCAAAGTGCAAAAAATATTTAACTGAAACCTGGTAAGAGTACAACTGTTCTTTGAAAAGGAACTATGCCGAAGAGCTGAGTAAATAAATAGCAGTAAATTTTATCTGCAAAGATGAATTCAGGATTTATTTCAGATTTTGTAGGAGTGTAATCATAAAAAAAAGTTTTGTTGTTTTTTCCCCTGTAACTGTTCAGTGTTAGTGTGTGTGTTGTCTTCAAATCTTTCAGAAGAAAGGAAGGATTTTAATCTTCAGCTTTGACGTGGAAAGCTTTGTTTCATATGACCTTGCTCCCACATGGATTCTGTGCCTTAAACCAAGATTGTAACCAGAGAGAGGACGTTTTCCCATAGTCTTCCTGCCTTTCGAGAAGGAGGTATATCTACAAATATGTAGCTACCTCAAATGTTTAACTTCATTCACTGTGAATGTGCAAAATTTAAGAACTAAACCCCCTAAAGATTACATCTGCCTTTCTTTATATATACACACGTGCATGCATATATATACACACACAAACTCTTAGAAAAAGTAGTGGTATCAGATATGCATTTAGCTTGCTGATTAATGGAAGCAGGCAGCCTGGGCTGGATTATTTTTGGTCTTTCTGATATGTAGCTCTGTTATTAGCTGGAGACAATCCTAGGATTAAATGCGCTTCTGACACAGATTGCACTTTACAGCCTATGTGGGTTGCGATGCATTAGGAAATCAGCACAGAGCAGCTTTGAGTTGTGTATTTCTGTAGCTAACAAAGAAATTAATTAACCTGCAGGACTTCTTTAGCTGTATTGCTTCATGGTAGTTACTTTTTTATCTCTTTGTTTTGTTTTGGGTTTTCTTTGTTTGTTCTTAAAGTGAAAGCTGGGCATTTCTTATGCTACAGCAGAAATGCTGTAGCCAGCAACAGAATACCAGTGTTCCAGTATTACAGATTCTCATTATAATTGCAGGCATGGTAGCTGAAGACAGACCCTAAGAGATGAGTGCCCTATTGACTGGGAAAGTTGCTGAGAATAAGAAACTGCTTAAGTGACAGATAAAGTAGGCTTTTTATGCAAGAAAAGGGTTAAGGGGATTTGTTTTCTTCTCCCTGGTAATGAGTAGTTCTAAGGTTAGGTTTCTGCGGATTAGAAAGGAGAGGATGTCCGTAGATTAGCTAGGGCAGTGGGGTTACTTGCTCTACTAACGTCCAGCAAATAATTCTTTCCCTCTGGAAGTTCTACGTGAGCTGAACGTGGTGTATACTGTGGTGTTTGCAGGTAAGAAAATACACACTGTACTGAAACCATTGTACTGCACAGGTGCATTTCCCCCATGCAGCTGTGAAATTAGTTTCGTCTCATAGCTACAGCAAAGCTCACTAAACTTGTGATAGCTATTTAATTCCCATTAGCTAAATATTAGAGATATGTATGAATGGGGAGTAGGAGCTCAGAAGAGATTTTTTTCCTTACTCATCTTCACAAACTGTTCTGACTGGAATGCCAGGTGCTATACATTATTGAGTTATTTTATCAAAAGTAGGTTCACTTCCTAACTGTACTGGTTTTTGAAAGCAGTGTTGAGATAATGTAGTGGAAAGAGATGGGACTGTAACACAAATCCGTTCTTTGAACTACCTAGCCATGTACTTCTAAGTTGATTTAGTATCGATGTGTTTATGTTGTCAGATGGTTGGTTGTTTTGTGTGGTGTCGTGGTTTTTTTTCCTTTAGTAAGCCCAAGCTGTTGGCAATAAACAGCTGGAAGTACAGCTGGCTGCCTCACATGACTACAGTGTGCTGCACACAAGTATTCCTCTCTGGATGCACTGCTCTTCTTAGAAGTGATGCTTTAGTGGCATTTACCCCGATGTAAACAAGGTACTTGTACCACTACTAGAGCTGTAAGCTTTTGTTTGAGGGAAGCAGAATGAATCATCACCGAATGTATCTGATTACAAAGAATAATAGCATAAATTACTCCATCAGCAACTTTACATATGCAGATGTGATTAAATCTCACAGAATGCCTTACATGAACATAAAATTTATTCAGTCTTTTTTTAACCTGTACCACCTCAGCCTTGGAATAAGTGGTTCTTGGGTTAAGATAAGGATATACAGTTTCAAAGAACTGGTCTCTTCCTTTGCTTAAAATGGGTCAATTTATGCCACTAATACTTAGGGTTGCTTTTTAAGTTAAAATACTTAATAAGTCTCCAAAAGTGTACAAAAAAAGATGCTTTTTTACACTGACTAGAAGAAGAAGCTGACAGGCTTCAGTGATGAGACTAGCCTAATAAAGTTTATTTAATGCAGCACAAAAAAGCCCTGAACAGGGCATGTCGCTTGAGATGCTGAATGTCTCGTTACCATTTTTTGCCTACTCAGTTTGTTGATTTATAGTGGCTTATTTGCAAGAAGAGCTTTCTCAGAGCGTTCCCTGCCCTCAAGCTAATTTGCAGTCTTCAATGTGCCGGATCACTAATGTCGACAAATTCAAAGGTATGAGTAGTTCTCCTTGTTAAAAGTGCTCAATAGCCTTGTCAAGCATCTTAAATTTAAGTTTATAAGAGCAGGGGGGTTGATGTTCTGAATGTCAGGTGCTGTGGTGTTGTCCCCTTCAGAGACTTGGCAGCATCCAAATTTTTCCTTTGCATCCAAAATTGTCCTTTTAAAGACAATTCTGAAAAGTGTTTTAAAAGCAGGACTTGGGTTCCCTTGCAGCTCTAGCCTTGCATCAGTAAGACCTTCTGGTCTGCCTGACAAATAGGGTCAAGGAGTTTCGTGTGCTGCTGCTGAAGGAAGTAAACCCTGCAGCCCAAATCTGGGGTGACTGATGTTTGTAGACATGAGGTGACAGACTCCTTTTGACTCTAAATTCTGGCACAGTTGGCGTGGATATCCAGCTCTGTCCCTAATAACAGGCAAAGAGAAATGACTTCTGTTAATGAGCATCTGTAATTGCACGCAATACGTGTGAATGGGAAGGACCTTACACTGGCTGGCAGATTAGTCAGGTAAGCCTGTTAGCAAGAACTTGCATCTAATTTATGTAGATCCCTGGGATGAGGAGACCCTGAGTTCTGGCCTTATAGTCTGCATAGATATAATTCTTAGGAAATGAAGACACAGTGGCAGTTAAAAGTTTGTTTGAACCCTCACCTTTCCACTTAGGCAAGCAATTTAGTAGGTCTTTTTCCAAAGAACTGCAGAGAAGCAAGGTACTATTCTTTTTTTCTCTTCTGATAATGACTTGCTCATCATTTATTGCTACTGACAGCTGCTGAAACTAGGCTTCACAGTTGGAAGCTGCTTTCCTTTTGTTGTGTGAAAATATGAAACAGCTACTACTTTATGAATGAGGTGAGCTGTGTTGTTAAGAACTTGGCAGATTTTGATGTTTAAATGCTGCTTCTGTCAGTGTGAGCATAAACTGTAGTTTTAAAAAGCAACAATGGATGGAAGGGTTACTAACTCAGTGTTCGTTATTAGCCCCAATAGCTGTCCGACAGCTATACCTGAGGGTTTCACCCCAAAAGGCAAGCAATCAGCATTCAGTAGCTTTCCCATTTTTTCTTGGAAATCCAAGGTCAGCTTTCAAGACTGTGTCTAAAACTTCTAAACATACTCAAGTTAATCCCACATCTGTTCTCTGTGGAAGCAGTAGTGATACCAGAAGCTGCACAGCTCCGTGGGGGGGAACCCCAAACAAAAAAACTCAAGTATTTTAAAGGGGTAACAGTATTGTTAGTATTTTAGCAGAATCAGAAGTATTTGAGCATCTCCAGAAATTATGTTCTTTGTCTCTGTTTGCAGGATGATTTTCAGTGGTGTACTTAAAAATGAAATAACCGTTGAATAGACGATTGTAGAATAGCCTTGCTTTGACAGCAGGGTATCTTGCTTGCTTTGGTTTAGTTCTTTCCCGTTCTGAGTCAGTGCTGTGCAAGACCTATCCTAGCTAAGAAGAAATAAATACGATCCAGCTCCCAAAGGCTAAAAGGGACCTTGATTAAAGCAGTCCTAAGACTATACTGCAGACAGTTGTGGGGTTTCTTTTTCTCTTTAAACTTTTCTATTTTGTAGTAGAATGTAAACAATGCTAATTGTCTATGTGGTGACATGCCAGTTTGGTAGATGACGCTACTTGAACAAAGCAGATCTTGAGATTATGGTAATTTCACTACAGTTAACACATGAAGAAATACTTCAGGTTTTGTTACGCATCTGACAAGATTTCTACAAAAAATTGGAAAGTTGGTCTATTTTGAGGTTAAGGGGTTTTCTAAACTTTCTTTTAACTAGTTAAACCAAAAAGCTTCTGGAAATATTTCTTGTCTTTCGCGTGTTTCCCTATATATGTTTGCAGGATCCCGTCCTACTTACAAGGGCATGCAGTCTGATGCTTCGAGGCTAAATAGGACTAAATGCAGGAAAAGCCAGATCTAGGCTGAAGAAACTGGAGTGATCTAGATTTGAAATAACTGGAGTTTCATTTGGAAGAGGTCTGGTCTTTGAATGGGAAGTTACTGTAAGTACAATGTGTTGAGAGCCTTCTGGGTGGTAGAGTACAGATAAAAATAGATGGTTTGAGTGAATCAACTGCTACAAAATCACACATCTGGTAACAGATGTGTAGTAATAAAGTTGATCACAGTTGTCAGCCAGCTTTTAGATGTGAGTTGGCCAAACTAATTCAGGTAGGGTTAGGGGAGCCATCCCAGAAAGCCCAGACATATATTACTCATTTATTGTTTTTTGAGGGGGAAAAAAGTTGGGTTGTTTCAGGGGCTTTTTTGAGGGATGTATGTGGTGAGATTTTTAAATTTGAGCTTTCAATACGTGAAATACAAATACAGATCAGGAGTTGGCTCCCTTTATAATAAGTACATCTGAAATGCTTGGACATGTTCTTTTCTTTTGTCTTCAAATGTCCTTTACCACACAATTGTAATGAGGATTCTGAATTGGCAATGTGCTGTTGGATGTCTGTGTAGCCTATATAAAACCAAACAGCCATCGTACATGGGAACCAACAGACATCATTGGGGTCTGTCTTGAGTTCTTGAAAAATGTGGAAAAAAAACATGGATATAAAAGCTAGAGAAAACTTAGAATTGGTAATAATAGGAAATGGGGCTTCTGAAATGTAGCTTATGGGATAAGCTGTCAGAAGTTTCCCTTTAGGCCATAACTTGCAGGTTGGGTACTATCTCCTTGTAAACGTTTCTGCAACTGAATTTGGAGCTATAGACTCTTAGTTTCCAAATGGGGCAGGGGGGTGAGAATCAGCCAAGCTGAGGGTTACTTGTGTTTTCATATTGCTGCTGTTCAGTGAAAACCAGGAGTGCTGCTGTCCTGAATGTACTTTGCAACATAGGGATTCCTCTTCCCGTGTCTGTACCATCTCACAGTAAAGATTTCTGTCCTATTCCTGATGTCTTTGGTAAATAAGAAACAGGTATTCATGACTAGATTTATATGGCCTGCTTTAAATCCATCATTAGGCAGATCAGCTAAGCTTAGCAAAGGAGGGAAGGCAAACTATTAAAGGAACTCAGACTATTGAAAAAAATGAAATAATTGCAGCTCAAAACCCAGTTGCATTGGATATTGTGGGAGGATCAAATAATATTTTTGTTAGTCTTTAAAAGAGGAATCCATAATTTGAAAAGCAGTCTTCAGATTAGAATTGCAGTAAGATGTATCACTCAGTTTCCTGTAGAGGTAACTTGTAATGAATTGCCAATACTGAGTAATAAAATACTTGAATCATAATGTCGTCACTTCTGATTATTTTTTGCTCCTGCAGTAAAAGTGCCAGTAATGCCTTCTGCTTTTATAAGTGGATCAAGATACTACTTTTCCTGCTTGTACCTTTGATGTTTTCTGTCCACAGAACAACCTAGAGGAAAACGGCAGCCGCCTTCCTCAATTCTAATCCAGGAGACTAACTACTGTGCATTGAACAGAATTTGGTAAGGCATTCACTGTTCACGCAGTGTCTGTCACGCTGTGGTTCACTGTTGGCTGAAGTCTTCAAATATGTGATGTTACAGGGTTTTTTTAACTTGTACACTGAATCATCTCTTCAGTGAGCGGTTTAAATATTTAACTTTTTAAAAGCAATCTTAGAATACTGCTAATGACAGTAATGACAGTATCTTCAAACTTTTATCAAGTGTGATTTGAGGATAGATCAACTAGGATGTAATGAAGATTCTGAATTGATTCAGAGCTTTCATATACAGGCTCCTGATGCTTTGGGGTATAAATGCACCACACAGTGTTCTCTGGGGGATTTCCATACTTGTTTGCAAAGAAGAGTTCTGAGAATTCTCTGAAACAATTTTGTACTGCATTGTTTCTTATTAGCAGTAGATTGGAGAGCTTCCTCTGTTTTTAGTCTAAGGGAACGTTACAGGTTAGTAGTAGGTTGTCACAGAATTCTAAGAAAGGGAAGGATTTGGGAAGAGAATTTTAGAAAAGGCTTATTTTTTTATATTCAACAAGTGCAGCAAGACATGGATACAGGTTAATAAGTGTAAGTGTTGGCTTCCTGCATTACTTAAAAATTCTTGTTTTAAAAGTTAAAGAAAAAATATGGTAGTATATGCTGCTTCTTATAATGAAAGCTGATAGAGGAGGGGATTTTTTTAGATCAGCAAACTTGGACTCTGTCTCTAAAAGCAGCAACCAATTATAAATTGTCAGAAAGAGATGATGATACTGGTAAGGTAAGCTGTGGGTTTTTTTGAGGGGGTTGGCTTTTTAAAATTTTAATTCACATTGAGGAAATACGGGAAAATAATGAAATCCATGTGGAACAAATCCTTCAAGGACCTTAAATTCTAACAGTGATAGAAACAGGGATCCCTTTTTTGCAAAATCATGTCTTTGCTCCTTGAAAATTCAGTATGAAATCCAGAGCCCTTCATTTTAATACTGTGTCAATAACAAGAGGAATTAAATGTAGTATATTCTTGAATATTATTATTTTCCAAGCTATATTGGTATAAAAAAAGCTTTAAAAGTCTGCAAAAAAATACAACTTTCCATAGTAGTGCACTTAAAAAGATGAGGAACAGAAGATGTACCAAATAGCTTCTTATTTTAGATGGCTTAATGAAGCAAGCCAGTGACAATTCCATGAAGGAGAAATAAAATGTCATATTGCAGTTGAGGTTTGTCTGTCTGCATTTTGGATGCTGGTGGGTAACTGAATTTATAGGTGGGACTAATGTATTTAATTTATGCTTCCAACCTGTTGTACACTTAAATATGAATGGTTGCCCCCTTTTTTTAAAATTCTGCTTTCTTATCAATCTAAAATACCTGACAGTACTCTGTGTACTTTTTTTCCCCTAGTTCAACATCTCTCTGTGAAATGTACTTGGTGTGAATGCAGTGCTCAAAGAAGTGAGTGGAATATCCTTGAGTAAAGGAAAAGATGGAAGTGCCAACAGTCCACAGTCAAGATAATGGTACTCATAACTTTTGCATCTCTTTTTCAAAGAGCAAGAAAACTGACAAAAAGTTTTTATTCCTTGGTCTGTAACTCTTCTTCCATTGAGTCATGAAAGAGATGAACATGTCTAGACGTATTACTACTTAATAATTGGAATGATTCTTGAGTTTTAATGGTGGTATGCAGTTAATTTCAGGAGTGTCAGAAGAGAATAGCTGACGTTTGTTTCTGGCTTATAAAGTCAAGAGTCTCTACAGCTGTATCAAGAATGACTGATAATTGCAAGAGGTTTTTTTTTTTGTTTAAAGAAATTACTCTCTGTAGTTTGAAGGTTTGTGCTTCTGTATGGAACATCTTGGTCATTCTGAGCCCAGTTTGATGTAGGGATAGCATTCTGGGAGATAATTAGTACAGTCATCTCAGGAAGAGGCAACCAGTAATGAGGAAAAGATCTTAAAAAGCATCTCCACCACAGGTGATGTTCTGTTAAGCACTAGGAAGTTCCTGTAGAAGAGAATCCTTTTAAGAAAACTGCATTTTGGCAGGTTTCTCTGTGGGGGGCTCACAGTCAGGGTTCACAGAGTTCATAATTTTTGTAAGTGCTTAAGTGTCTGCTTTGCAGAGACAGATGATTCCTTTGATAATGAGGTACATTTCCAGGCTTTTCCAGTTTGGATATTCAGTAATTCTGGCTGATGATTGAGGCAAAAGTCCCCATCTGCAGAAACTTAGCAGGCAAGTACTTGTATAAATTCACACATAAGGAACATACCTCAGTAAAACTAAAGCTGAAGATAGATCTCACACAGGTGTGAGTAACATTGAGGTCTAGAGCCAGTGCAGGAAACAATTAGCTGTCAATGGCTTCTGTAAAAATTGTGCTCAGGAGAGAAATAAGTAAAGAAGGGCTTCCATGTTCCGGTTAGTTGTGACTGGATGATAGCAGCTGATGGTGTCTGCAGTAGAGAGTACTCAGCTGTTCTGGGTGTGCTGTATGAGCTTTAGTTTTAAGAAATTACTATTTTGATTTTGGCTGATAAAGCTCCTGGTGTCTTGGTTTTATTTCAACATTTTTCTTGTATTACAATATTACTCATTGAAACATGCCAAGTTTAATGTTCTAAGCAAATAAATATGAAGAAGAGACTCCTGTTACAGTTGTATTGTATGATTACTTTGGCACGAAAAAGCAAAGATACAGCTTGTGCTTACCAAAATACACAAGAGTTGAGAGCTTACTTTCCTCTGACATGCAGTGGGAGTCGGGCATCCAGCCCTTATGGTCCTTCTAAGAACCTTTATAACTTAATAAATCCAATTCCTAACATTTGGTGTGGTGTTGTATTAGTGCTGTTACAAACATTGTTTCTCAAAGTGTCACATATCAGAAATGTTGTCATTTCTGAGGTAAAATTAAATTTCATGCACTCACAAAAAGCCCGTTTGTATCTAGGCCTGACTGTGTAACGTCCTATCTGTTCATCACCTCTTAATTTCTGCTTCCTTGAGATTTTAAAAAGGCACTGGATTTTTTTGGTTTTCCTCTGTACTAGAGTAGTGTTCTAGCAGATCAAGCGTTGCTTCTAATAGTAAGAGCGGTTCTTCCACTTTCCTGGGACAACAGTATGTATTTGGCAGGAACCTGCATTCATTAATGATATTTTCCAAAATGTGTGCACCTCGAGAGTGGAAAAAAACAGATGGTCCCTGGCCCAAAGAGTGGGTCATCCAAAATAAAAGCCTATAAACATAAAAAATTGCCTTGTTCATTTTACCTGTTCTCAGTAGGAGGTACAAGCTTGAACCCAGACTGATATGCCTCAGATTCCCAGCATGTTGGGGGTTTTTTCCCCCTCTCACAGGTCACTTGAAATTGTTAGTATTGACCTAACCCTGCTGGTTAGTAACATAATAAAATAAAACATAAAAAAATAAAACAGAGTTGATTGCAGGAAACAAGCGAAGCAGACAGGAATTGAGTGCATTTCTTGAAAGTACAAACTGAGGAAAGATGCTTTTCGAAGGCCTGGGTCATTGTTTGGCTTTGGTTGGGCTTCTCTTTGTACTGAAGTGTCTTGCGCTTTTCTGTTTCTTGGGCTCAGGTATATCTCATGTTCTGACTCTAGTGCTACAAGAACTGAGTTTGCTCTGTAAAAGAGATGTCAATGGCATTGGCATGTTATATGACCTGCTCAGATCTCGCTGGCTGCAAGCACTTTTAAAGGTAAAGAAATTGAGCCGTGTAGGCAAAGGGCTTCTTGAGAGCAGTCTCTCGGGGATAGCTACTTTATTTTGCCATACCAGGACAATAAATGCTTGTTTAGACTTAAGTGTTTGATAGTCCTAATGTTGGTCCTAACATCAGCAGTCAAAGTGAACAAAACCACTTGTGCTTTAAAGAAGAAAAATATATTCTCTTTCATAATGTCCTAGATGTTAAAGCTCTTCTAATTTACATGTCCCTATTAAGGCCAGGGGGATGGAGGTGTAGGCTGAGCACAGCACTGCTCAGCTGTCTGTTCTATTCTTAAATCTCTGTATGGCTATGCATCCCACTTCTGGGCATGGATGCTTGTGAAATTATGTTTTTCTGGTTTTGCCCACACTGATTTGATGTGTAGTTGAAGATTTTATGTTGCTACAGAACAGTTTTGGCTGGTGTTTCTCTCTTGAGTAGAGATATCTCTGAGACAAATTCTGCTTTTCCTCTAACAAGGATTTTTAAAGATCTTTAAATTTTAAAGAAGAAAAACTTGCTGTGGATAAGAATGTCCATAAGGCCATTTAAAACACAGCAATTTATTTTGTTTTAAGTTATATTTAAATTGTTAATCATGTTTGCAACTAGAGGGAGGAAACAAGCAAGCTACGAGTCAGAGAATTGATGCTGTCGGGCTGTTGTCCTGTGTAATCAGCTTTTCCTATTAGAAGATTCAAAATTGCAGTGTAACTGGCTAGCTGGATGATAATGTGGAAAGACAATGAATACAGACGCGGTTCCACATGCATTAGACATTAAGGATTGGGACTGTGAACTCTTTGGTTCTAGTTGGACTGAGAAATTCCTAGAACTACGGTAGTGCCCACTGTGTTATGTGTGTGTCTATATAGCCATGTGCACAGATCATCATTGCGTTGTCTTGTCTGTCACGGCTTTCCCTAGATTTATGAGTGCCTCCAACACTATCTTGGGAAAAGACCAGTTCCTGTCACGCCGCAGGCACACGTGTTGAATCGTGAGGTAAGGTTGTGTATGTAGTGTGTTGCATTACTTACTCGTGCCAAATTAGTTGATTTAGCCGCAGGTAACAGTGCTGTGGTGTTTGTGTCTCAGGTCTGAGTACATTATAAACATTTGAAACGTTCTGTCCTCTCCCACATGGTCAAGCTACTTGCTAACTCCTACTGTGTTGTGGGGTGGGTGGGGGGTGGGAGGCGTGTACAGCTGTGGTCACTAGACTGCATGAGCCCTAGCCAGTGTAACAAATGCATAAATTCTTTCTTCTAACCACTGGCCGTATGTGTGTCTTCCCATGTAACTGGGTCATTCAGCATTATGGCTACAATCAAGCAGTCTGACATGAGGATTTTGAAAAGCTTTTTGTTTTTTTCTGATTTTTCGTATCGTAATAGCAGATTCGTTCTTCAATTTCTGAATTAGTGGGAGAGTTAATGACTTAAGTGGAGAAACTGACAGTAGTGATGAAATTGGTTGAGGCATAGGAGAAAAAATAGAGCACACGGCACTGTGCCTGAATGGAATTAAGCCTGGCTGAGTGTTGTTCAGCTGTGGTCATATCGTCCATTCTAAAGTAAATTGTATGGATATGCTCGGAGTCATATAACATGGCGGCCTTAACACTCTCACCATACAATGTTCCTCAAAATTCAACTTACAGCTGTCTACATGAATTGTTCTCCAAAACCAGTGCTTTCTCTCGTATGTTTATCAGGTGGTAGAGTTACTGCGTGAAGCCCCTCAGTCCGGAGAGATCAAAGAGCTAAGACGCCTACTGCGTGCTCCACACTTAAAGGCAAGTCCTGTATAAGGAAATAAAGAGTTGCTGATAGAGCTGTCTGCAGTGGGGGTGGAAGCAGATGGCCGGCTGTTCAAGAGAATTGGCAAAGGAGCCAGAAGGGACATAGTTTCCTAGTGATGAACTAACCTCGTTGTGAAATCAGATGTGGGCTGTGTGTCTGAAGTACCTGCAGTGGGCCGTGTTTTAAGGGCTGTGTTTGAGAGACATTTCTTAGAAAGTCACATTCTGAGCAGTTGATGCAGTTACGTAAAACCAAATCTTCCTTGTAACTGCAAAACCTGCTTTCTTTACCCTAAAGCTCTAAATAAAAATGTTTCATCTTTTTTAAGTTTTCCAGAAAAAGCATAGAGAGGAACTGTTCTTAAAACTTTATTTCACATTTTGCATTTCCAAGTGGGAGGAAGAAAATTTCAATGTGTGAAAGGGATCTGTGTTCACATAGGACATTACTTGCTGGTTTCTGTTTTCTGACCAGTCACTGTTTAAAGCTGCACTCCTGTATGATCTTTGCTTATGCGTTGGTTTGCTGGCTTGTTTATGTTTGTAACAGGCCTTGCTATCTGCTCATGATACTGTGGCCCAGAAAGATTTTGAACCAACCCTTCCGCCACTGCCAGACAACATACCTGAAAATGAGGAAGCGATGAGGATTGTCTGCTTAGTGAAAAACAACCAGCCTCTGGTGAGGGAGCGTTTTCTGTTGAAAAGGCTGCGTCTTTCAAGGCCTTTCTGTTATTGCCAAGAGCAGATGTGAAAGGAAACTTCCTGGCATTCTTCATTGATCACTGTGTTTTTTGTTTTTATTTGCCAGGGTGCCACCATTAAACGCCATGAGATAACAGGTGACATAACAGTTGCCCGTGTGATCCATGGTGGGCTAGCAGACAGAAGTGGTATGTGTAATCTGAAATAGTGATGCCAAAAAATTGAACTTGAAATAAGAGGTTTGAACTAAGATCGTAGCTTAGCTTCTACAAGTAGTTTTCCATTATAGAGCAAGAAGATTTGTATGTTAGACAGCGCCATAAATAGTGATACGCTGCAGTGACTTTGATTCTGGTTTCATCAATGTTCATATGGATGTGCTATGTCTGAGACAGAGTTGAGGTACAAATCTAGTTTTCATTGTGCATTCTTGGTACCAATACTTGACTAAATCTCTCATGAGATTGACCAGGAATATCCCAGATTGCAGTGTAGTATGAATACCAGCAGCTCATTCCCTGATGGAGAAATGGAAAATATCAGTAGTCCTTGATTCTATAAGGGGGTTTAAGGGATATGTAGTAATACTTCTTGGCACTAGTCAACTAAACACTTTGGTAGCTTTAGTTGCCAAGAAATCTTCCAAGGAGTTTCCTTGGAAATGTCACTATTTTGTCATCCTAGAATTGAACATGTTCCACATTCCTTCAGATATGTAATGTAACTAAAATGTAAAACGTCAGAAGTAAAATTGAACTGTAGTCATTATAAAATAGTTTTCTGGTCTTTGTGTAGAGAAGAAAACCAAAACTGTAGACAACAGCTGATGAAGTTTCTAGTCTGATTAATGTTTCATTTGCGCTGAAGGAAAATGTAAAATTAAACAATACTGTGAAGATCTTGTAAATGACAGAGGAGTCCCAAGGCATCCCGCTGCACCTGAATTTTTAAGGGTCTGATTCCAAGTCTCATGGTCTATTAGTATAACAGCTTTAGCTAGAACAGGTTCAGAAATTACTTTGAGAAATGGAATTAAAATGTTTCTTCTACTTTTCAAGTAGATCATCAATAGATTGTAAGCATGTTATATGGGGGAGGTGGGAGACAATAAGAAAACTGAAGCTTGCAAGCTTCTTGTGACCTGCAAAAGTCTGCAGTCCTATCCAGGGGCAAGATAGCCTGAATCCAAAATGCCTTCCTGCATACCTGGTGTATGGAAACTTTTAATGCTGACTTCCAAACCTGTGGTATATCTGTGTCCCTGCCTCTCCTACCAGAGGTAATCCATGCTGTGATAAAACTGCCGCTGCTGCTTTCATCTTTGTGTTCACTGTAGGGTTGCTGTATGCTGGAGACAAACTGGTGGAAGTAAATGGAGTTCCTGTTGAGGGACTTGAGCCTGAGCAAGTTATTAATATTCTGGTACTGAATCTTTTTTTCTACTTTGTACCTTAAGAGTAACTGTAGACAGTTTCTTTCTCACACATGGAAGCTCCACTCAGTTACTATTCCACATGAAAGTAGTGGAACGGTGCTGTTCTAGTAAGAGTCCATGTTACAAAATGTGCTGAAGCAGAGTGAGCGAGCTTGTAAGCTACATACCTCACTTTGCAAAACAGGGCAGCGGTCATTGCTGTTCTCAGAATTCTCAGGAAGAAATCTGTTGAGCTGGCCCTATTACTTGTCAGTTTGCCCACAATCTTTGTGTTCTTCACTGCAAAGCCAGTCAGTAAGGTATCACTATATGTAATCACTATCAAGTCTTTCTGTGTTTTATTCCTGTGGTTGTACTGTTTCTAAGTACAGGAGATACAAATGCTATTGGAATGCTTGATTCTTAAATATTTTTTTTTCCTCTCCCTTTATATCACTGTCTAACCAGATCCTGCTGCCAATTTAAATTACATTTCAGTAGACAAGTTTGGTATAAATTAATGTTGGAATTATATGTAATAAAACATGGATTTAATTTAATTAGAAATATTTAGCAAGACTTCAAAGTTTCATTCTTGAGTTTCCTTTTGAAAAAAAAAAGTTTTGTCACACTGACTCTGCCTAAATTCTGTTTCTCCTATAGATATTACAGTAACTTTAAAGCCATGTTGTGTTAAGTTTGTGATGCCAATGTTTGTTTATTTCTGTTGAATATCAGTCATATTTTAATCCTTTTCTAACCATTTAGGCCCTGTCTCAGGGGACAATTATCTTCAAATTAATTCCAGTTTCTGATCGGCCTGTCAGCAACCAAACAACAGTAAGAGGCATTCTTTTTCCCAGATTGTTACTGCGAACAGTTACCCCGATAATGTCTAACAGTGTGGTACAAAGCAATAGTGTTGCTTAGAAGTTTATTGCCATCCTTGAGGTGTTACTTGCCTTTATTGCTACTTCTCAGCTGACATCAATGTGCTGTTGCTGAAGCAGTAAAACAGCAAGCTGGAATGTAGCTGTGTTAAAGGTAACGAAGACATTTTCAGAGTGATCTACACGTTGAAGGTTGATTGTTTTCACAATGTAGGATCTGATTTTTTTTTTTCTCCCTTAGTGAACAGATAGGGTCTGGGATTTGATCTGTTTTTTAAAACTTGACTTCATTATGAATTAACTTAAGTAGCAGCAATATCTGGCCATGTGATTATAAAGCTCATGTTGTATTTGTTCTGAACGTGGCTTCCACTGAACTCTTTGTCTATTTTCTTTGCCAGGTCTATGTGCGAGCCATGGCAGATTACTGGCCCTTGCAAGATCCTGCCATACCATGTGCTGATGCAGGCTTGGCTTTTAAGAAGGGTGAAATACTCCAGGTTGTGGACCAGAACGATGCTCTCTGGTGGCAGGCCAGGAAAGTTTCAGATCTCAGTGCCTGTGCTGGACTCATACCCTCGAATCATCTTCTTAAAAGGTAAAAAGCTATCATTTTTCTGATTTCCAGTTAAAAAAATTAGGCAGTTTTTCAGACTTTGCTATTTAAAATTTTCGTAAGTTGTATAGTAGTATGATTCAGTGACCTCTGACAAATACCTATCTTCTTTCCATTTTTCAACTTTTTGCTCCCCTTCCATTAATAATACCTGTGTGAGAACAAGCTCTTGAAAGCACCTATGTATCATCTTAAATTAAGAAGTTTGCAGCAGTTGCCTAGTCTCAACACTATTTACTAAAGCATCTAGTGGGATGTAGCAGCTGAAAGATGGGTGGAAATTAAGGACCCCAACTATTTAGGAGTCATCTATCATTAAAAAAAAAAGCAGAGGTGGGGGCGATGACATGGGGGGTGGGTTAACAAACTTATAGTATAAGAGCATAGCTGTATCAAGAAACAGTATTTTTTTAAAGATGTCCTGTGAAGCATGAGTGACTTCTTCATCTTAGGTCAAAACAGAGTAGACCAGATTAAAAGATAGGAGAGTGAAAAAAACCCCACCAAAACAAAAAACAGGCTCAGGGAAGAACAGGGTTCCCTTGACTATTATTTTCTGCATAAATAGGCCGTTATTTTTATACTACATGCTTTCAGAACCAGAGTACTCAAACTGCTGTGACACACCTTTCAGTTTGATCCTCTAACCATGTGTCCCGTCTGTGTTACCCTCAGGAAAACATAAGGCCATGCAATTGTAGATGATAAGGTTTGATTTGTCCTACGTGTAAACCTAGCTGTGGTTTGTGTAATGAAAGTTGAAATCAAACTAGGTTGTGATTGAGGCTGCGAGCAGGAGGTGCTGTGTAGTATCAGAGGCAGTAGTACTACTGCCCATAACAGTAGCACACTCTTCTACTTCCAGGAGTTTATACTAGTATGGCTTACCTTCTGTCCTTATATATAAACTCAAAATACTCTATAAATACTTCTGGGCTGCTGATTTGGAAATTGTTTTTAAATAGTTCTGATAGCACATCAGCTTTCTTTCAGGACTTTTCAGTGGGCTAAAACATGGTGAATGTTTCCGTTCTTGGTGTCTTCTGTCAGCTCAGTACTGATTGATGTGCGAGCAGTGAATCTGAGCGTAATGTGCTTGTGGACTGTTCTGTTTCTTTAATTGTGATAAATCTATTTCTGTGTAGGAAGCAGCGAGAATTCTGGTGGTCTCAGCCTTTCCAGCCCCATCTCTGTCTGAAATCATCCATGTGTGAGTGAAAAGTTACTTGAATGGTAGAGTAGGAAAGAATGAAATAGAAGCTCATATGATTTGGTTTAATTCAAAGATGTTGTGCCTGGAGCCATATTGTAGCGGCACAAGTGTGTTCCCCAGGAAACCAAGGTAGTTGTACTTGAATACTGATGGTGGAGGCTGTTGTCTCCGGTGTACTTGGGATCTGACTGTGAGAGAAGCTGTGATTTCAGCTCCTTCTGAAGTCTGTAAGATCTAGGAGCTCTCTAGAAGAATTGGGTGTGAATAAGTCTTGAGGTGACAACTGTACTATCCCTGGCTTTCCAGGGACACAGCTAACAGTTCTGCACTGGAAGGTGCTGTGTGATATATTTAGAATGTTTCTTTGTCATCAAAACTATTAAGAGAAAGATAGAACTCTTTTCCTTGAGGTGTAAGTTATGCTGCACAGGAGTTTATTCATGGTGACAATCCAGAAACATTATCCGCTGCCAGCTATAACTTTCTGTAAATACGTAATTTTTCCCAGACAAAGAATGTTCTTCCTCTTTTCTCTGTCACCATTTTCTTCTATGGTTCTTTATACTAGTAAAACATTAAATTTTTTTTGGTGATAACTCCCAGATGGAGTGTGTTTCATTGCCTAAGATTCCTCTTGCACTGATTGCTTTGTTCGTTAGAGCTGGGGCTCTCTTTCATCCTAATTTTATTGCATTTTACCTGCTTCAATGGATATGCTGTGGGCAGTAAGCACTGTGGAAGAAGGTAGGAGATTGTATCTGGACATTACATTCCTGTCCCTGGAATCAATATAGCATATAGTTTTACAGGCTTTTTAAAAAGTTGTCAGAAATGAGGCAGTTTAGTAAATACATGCAATAGAAACCCAAGTTCTTGGCATTTTGTGTGCTTAGCATAATTGAAATCAAGCCTTTTTTTCACTTGAAATAGTAGAAGCTTACATTGTCTTAAAGTGGAAACTTAAGCTATGTATTATCTGGTAGGGAACTGACAGTTTGGATGTATTGCTTTTGAGGAAGGAAAGACTAAATTTCCTCTTTCTCTTTTCCTCTCACTCTTTCTCTTTCATCTTCAGCAGCTGACCTGAGCAGCTCTGACAGAGTATTTCTTTAAAAGATACATATGGGCAAAATATGGCTGACATGCTCTGGTAATTTCCCTGTAACTGGAAAATAGTTCCTGCAAGGCCTATCTGAAGGGGCGTGCAGGAACAGAATGCACCAGCAGTGCAGATTGTGAGCCCAGGGGATTGGCCAAGCTGCAAGGTCACATTTCAGGGACATGAATTGATGTGGTCTGGGGATGGAGAGGGAGCTGAATCAATCTTTTTCTCTACTTCCTTGTAAAAATAATAATAAAATCAACCAGACAAAACATTTCCCTCGAGTGAAGCATATTGGAAAGATAGATGCTTTTAAAAGCTTCAGGAGAGAAGGGAGTGAGTGGAAAATAACGTATTTATTAAGTATTACCATGACATAATATAATCTACAGGATAAACAGAGCAACAGCCACGTTAAACCTTTTATTATTTCAAAAGGAGAACTCAAGTTAGACACGTTTGCCTCTACCACAAGCCCTTCAGAGCACTAGTTTAAGAAGAGCCTTTTGCTCACTAAAGACTTAGTAAGTTGGAGTTAACAGTTAAAATCTTTAAAGATGTCTGAGGCTGATCTGAGCTTCAAATATTTTCCTTCTGATGTCCGAGTTCAGTATTGTAAGGTCTGTAAGGTTTTGACTTCCCCAGTATTTTTTCTGATTGAGATGATTTTTTTTTTCCCTTGTGTTGATCTGTAGAGGATGACATACAGATTGATGAGAAGTGTGTGGAAACAGGTAACAATTCACTTGAGATTGTTGTTTGCTTCGAGGTAGTAGCTAGTTAAAGCCTCATTTTGTTTCCCAGGTTAAAACACTCATTCTCCTAGTGAACTTAATAATAGAAAATTCTATTTTTCATACCCTGGAAACCTCCTGTATCATATATTAGTATAATAAAATGAGCTGTTTGCAGTGTTAGTGTACAGTGCTTATAGTGAAGTGCTGTGCCAAAAAGAGGGACCACCCCAAAAATATCTGCCTGAATGTGATCCATCCGCTTTGATTCAGGTTTTGGACTGTGGCTGTAATATTACCATAGTTTTGGTCTACCATAGATTTAATGCCACAGATGATTGTAGTCTTGAAGAACCCACACAATTAATTGTCAAGAAACTGATCTCAGGAGAATATGTTTTTAAGCACTGAGCAATAGGTTTTTACATGTAAACAGTATGTGTGAAGACTGTTAGCTTGACTTGCTCCCTAAAGCAGCACAGCTCGTTCTTCCTTTTCCCAAGGTAAATCAAAAAACTCTCATGGAGGGATGAGATCCTGTAGGACTGGGTGGAGAGAGACCAGACAATTAATTCAAGTGTGGCGAGCTGTATTTTGCCACCTCGGTGTAGAGGGAAGTGGGGAAAGTATGTGTGAGACAGACTGATAGGAGCTGACAAATTGATTTCTGATTCTGAAATTCTATAGGAGGAAAGGAATTAAATTTTGAATTTATTTTAATATCTTTGCTATCTGGATTGTGAAAAAAAAGATGAAGAAACATTTGAGTCTGGTAAGTTTTTTCTGAACTAACTCGAAGTTCTTTGCTGTTGTTCTGCTGCAGGAAGTGTGTCCAGAAACAAGCAAGTGTCTTAAAAGCAAGCAGGTGACAAAACCCAGAATGCTATTTTATCTTTAGAAGCCATTCTGGCTTGAAAAGCCATTATGTAAACCCCTGTTCCCTTAAGTCTTCCTCTCGCTCTCTGATTGCCTTAGTAGTAAGGGTTTTGTCCTGTTATCCAAGTGTGTTCTTCTCGTGCATCAGTACCAGATCTGTTTAGCAAATCCTAATCAGTTATACCCGTGCAAGCTGTGACAGCAGGGGCTCCATTGATGTCAGCAGATAATTGGATTACCTTAGAGTCATGGAGGCCTAAATCCCCAGTGTCTGCAGCAGTTGGTGTGGTAGAGATGTTCTGGATTCCTGGTTGTGTGTATGGTTGGCATACAGGAAAGAAAAATGCTTTTATAAAATGAGTTATTTATGTATAGAACGTACACTCAATCGGTGCTTTTTTTTAACCAGGCTGGTTTTGAGGATTGTGGGTGGGTGATTTTGGTTTTGGGATCTTTTTTTTCTTCTTTGTTTGTTTTTAGGGAACAGCTACCTGTTTAGATAATATTCAGAATCCTGAAAAACTTGAATCTTCTAAACCAAATAATTTTTCCATTAAAACAAACCTACTGCTGCTAAACTTTGTTTCAGATACTTAGTCATCTTGTGGAGAAAATGGCATTCCACCTTACAATTGCCCTTTTCCACAAGGTTCCTCCTTGCCAGTTGGATCTTCTCTGCTTAATCACAGGTGGTTTGTTCTCTTCCACCTCTCGAGCAGTGCCCAAAGCTTTTAAGACAGAACCAGCAGGTCTACAGGGCAGTCTTTGTGTTTTCAGGCTAGGATGTTTCTGATAACTGCACTTGAGGATTACTCTTGCAAATGCTAGTCACTACTCAGTGCTGACTCAGCTCTCTGCTGTATCCAGGCAGTCAGAGGAATAGTGAATATTTGCTATCTTACGTTTTACTTTAACCACTAGTTGAACATCTGTATGATGTATTTTGCAAGTACAATACTGGCATAGATGCTATAGCTGAGTCTCACTCTTTGGGAACTGAGAATTCATGCTTAACAGGCATATTTTAGTTTTAAAGCCTGCAGTACCTGTTCCCTAAATTTCCTAAATGGATTGGACAAAGTTGGTTGTTTTTTTGGTGGTTTGGTTTGGATTTTTTTGTTTGTTTGTTTGCTTTTAAATCTTAGTATAGACTTTTAAAAAATATTGTTTTATTTCTCTCTTTATCTGTATGTGCAGAGGAACTTAAAGAAGGTAATACCAACTTTTTTTCTCGGTCTCCTGTAAGCAGTAATCTATTAGAATTTATCTGTGTTTACTGCATCACCAAGAACTACCACTGCTCTTAGAATACCCAGTAGGTGAATTGCTTGTTCCTGTAGGATTCCAGACTGCACTCCATACTGTAGAACAGAGGCTAGATAAAGCATAAATGCTCAAAAAGATTTGAATGATAGCTCAAAAGACCTGAAGATGGCAATGATACAGGCATAAGTCAGCTGAACAGTACTCAGAACTCTGCCCTGAACCGAGCAGTTTGGTGCCAAGTAGTTTTTTCTACAGTCATAAGGAGTTGTTAGTACACACAGAAATGTAGGAGTAAAACTGTATTTAACAGGTACAAGCACTGAAGAGCATAGATTTGAAAGAAGAGTAACTAAGATGCATCTAACTTTGTTTTGGTACTTGCATAATGATCAAAGAATCTAGTGCTAAAAGACAATAAATTTCATGTTTTGCAAATGAAAATTATGTTCTTGTCTTGGAACAATTACTGCCTTTAAAGGTATGCATATGTATTCTGTGTCTTATTCTTACTGTTAATAAGGCTTAAATAAAGGGAATACACAGCTCCGATAGTTACCTGCATGATTACGGGAAAATTAGGAGTCCTTTTTGAAGAGAAATCTAAACACTGCTGACACAATTATTTTTTTTCTCAGTTGTTTACAAATAACCTTTATAAAAGTTTCTAAACTGTTAGAGCATTAATCTATCGGGAAATAGAGATTTTTGACCCTTATAAGAGAGATTTAATTTGGAAAAAAACATATAGAGATTCAGAAGGCTCACCTGAATGGTTAAGCCTTCACAAGGAACAGCATGAGAATGGGGACAAAAAGAATTGGAGGAAACAGATTAGTCAGGGATGTTGGAGCACAGATATCACTGATCCAAAGACGATTAAAAAGAAAAAATAAAATTGGGTCCTCATTCTGCCTGAAAGATCTGAACAGATGCATACTGCGTTTTCCAAGCATGCTATTGGGCAGAAACTGTGTTATACATTTTTTAGTTCTGATTTTTGAGCTACTGACTTGTTGGTCGTTGTAATGTTGTAACTGAAGAGTTCTTGTTAGCTGGGGTTCACCTGAAAAGCTTAAGTTATTTTTACTGTAAGTATTTCAAAACATCCTCTGGCATCTAGTTATCTTAGGAATGAAACAAATAACATGTTGAGTTTCAAATCTGATTTAGAAAATACAAAGACTTGCTAAGTTTATTTTTTTCTCTTACAGAAATATTGGTCCTCTGAAATGGTCATTGGTCATGTGAAATGTTTGAATGTTTTTGTATCATGGAGTGTTGTACTTTTTTTTAGATGAGGCATGTGTATGTTTACTGAAACACTGTTTTTCATTTGGGTTAAGCAGTAATTGTTAGCCATCTAGCTCTTAGGCTTTCACTGTGCTTTTGTTTCATGAGTATTTGTTCTTTGTATCCTAGAAGAAGAAGAATTTGGTGAATTCGGTCAACGAGTCTTTATTGGTATGCAGTGACTAAAGATAAGTAAGATGGTTGGGGCTTGGTCTAGATTAAGTGCTTGTCTGAAGTTAAATAAAATCCTTTGTTCTTTATTTCACATAAAGACTTACTGAACTGAATGCTACTTATTCTGTTTTCCAAACCTCAGGAAGTCTCTTTCTTCTGCCTAATGTTTGTTCTCTTGATTTAAATCTCCCTTCCTGTTAGGCTTCTGGTGAGACCTGACCACCGCCATTTTAACTTGACTGGCTGTTAAGATTTATTTCACAATTAATTTTACTAGAGAGTAATGTTGTCTGTTGTCCATTGAGAATAATCATGAGGGCTTTCATTAGAAAAGTAGACCTAAGTGAGGTTTTTAGGGCTGGATGGTAAGGTGGAGCAATAAGCCCATTCCTGTCACTAAACCATAGTGGTCTTCAAAATATCTGGGTTTGTTCTGGAGGCTGGAGCAAACGTTCCAGATTTGCTTTAGGAGAGCGAACTACCTAGGAGAGCGTCAAAAAACAGTTGACCTGTTCCCTGGTGATGCTTATGTGGTTAGAAGCTTCTTTGGCTTGTTTTGGGGATCTTTTGGGGGTCTCTAATTCTGGGCTTATCTTCAGGTGACTTTCAGCGAGATTTGGCCTCCTCTTCAGCTCTCTCTTAATGCTCAGAGGTTCTGCCAAGCTGACATACCAAACGCAGCAAAGTCAGTCACTAACTTTCACCCTGCAAAAAGCTCAAATGCCCAGCATGTTGTGTGGCTTAGAAAGAGGCACTTTAGATTAAACAACTAGTTGCCTTCATCTTAGGTGTGTTTTCCAGTACTGATCTCTCTGCCCCTTGCAGCTGGTTTCCGCAGAAGTATGCGCCTGTGTCGCAGGAAATCCCAGGCCAACCAGCAGTCAGGTTACGCTCGGTGCCCCAGCAGCTGTTACAGCGCTCTCGCAGCTCCCTACGAAGAGGTGGTTAGGTACCAGCGGCACCCAGCAGACCGGAACAGACTAATCATACTAGTGGGTAAGAGGTTAACTGCTTTCTCATGTGAATTTCACTATCTGTAACAGAGGGGAGGAAACAGTCAGTGGTGGTCTGACGCACTGAGGTTTCCCCGCTGGCTGCAGGTAGCTCTCAAAGCAGCTTTTCAAGAACGGTTGTCTGTCATTTGACCCCATTACTGGTTTTAAAGTTTCATGTATGTGTCATCGTCTTTGCTTGAGGTAGTGAATGTTTTTTACAAAAAAAAGTCCTTAGAAGAAGCCATAGGGTTATGAATGCTGGTTAATAATGGACTTGATTAGAGAAATGGTTCACTTTCTGTACCAGTCCCAACTGAATATAGTGATGAGAAAACATTTGTAACTTGCTAGAAAACATGTTTACACAGGGGCATTTCTACAGCCAGTATTAAGTGCGTGGGTATGGCAATGGTAAGAAGAATGTTTAAAATTAAACTCCAGGCTAGAAAAATCTCAATAATGGGCAGCAGTGAAAGTTAAAAAGATGCCTTTAGTAATTATAATAATAATCTAGGAAATGTTGTATTAAGTGGGCTGCAGGCTCCCAAGTAGTCTTGAATGATAAAGACTGAAAGGAAGCTGTTGTTCTGCAGTGTTCCATGATCCTGATAAAGCAAACTGGGTAAAGGCAAATCCATTGTCTTAAGTCTGGATGTATTTGATAATGATTTATTTTTCTTTTAAAATGGTATTGCTTAGTTGCCACCTGGGTATGACTATATTGCTGGGAAGTGATTTGTACGCTGAATCAATCAAGATGCTTCAGTCACTCCTGGTACATTTTTTGGTAATTTACGTTTCATCTGTGCATGTGCACTGTTAGGAAGTGAGGAGTGTGTGTGAGCAGAGTGTCTCTGTCAGTAATATTAGTTGCTTTTCCAACTTTTCAGGTCCTGCAGGAGTTGGTGTGAATGAGCTAAGGCGAAGGCTTATCACAAGTAACCCACGAGAGTTTCAAAGTGCCATACCTCGTACGTAATGTTCTTCCTCTTTCACTCACCACCTCCTTCAAATATGACTAGGAAATGTCAAGTACCTCCCTCTTGTGTATTCATATGCTCTTTTCTGTGAGGCTGTTTTTTCAGTCGTATTGCAAGCCAGAATCATCTGCTTTTATAAGTGTTGGTTCAAAATACTATCTTTCTCCTTATTGTGGCAAATCAGCTGATGGTATTTTCAAGTTACAGCTCCTGAGACCCTTAAAGCTTTATGTAGCAGGAAATTATCTGCATGATTTTGTTTAATCTTGCTGTTTTCTTTTCCTAGATTTAAAAATAAGAATGTTTCTTAGGGATATTTTAAGTTTATAGTGTTTTAAGTGATCAGATATGAGAATGAAAGCAACAGAAGCTGATGCTTAATAGGCTTTGCAGCTTTCCTTATTAGCCTTCTAGTGTCAGATGAGACTTACACAGCTTAATTTCTGACGTAATAACTGAAATTGTTTCTACCTGTGCTTATTTGGTTCTTGTGATTTGGATAACCAAATTGGAAATTATGGATCTGAAGCTGGTTGAAAATTCAGGAACTCTTTTCTGCTTAAGATCCCAGATATGGTCAAGGTGCAAGTGTGGGAAAGCTTATGGGATGCTTTTGAATTTGCCTCAGAGGAGTAAAAACAGCTGTGCAATCAGTTTCAAAGCAGTTCCTGACCAGTCGGAGTCACAGGCCACTGTCCTTCCATTCCAAGAAATACAGATGTGCTTTGCTAATTTTCAAGGGCTTGCCACTGGGCAACCAGTAGACAAGGCTTTTGCTCTGGATTAATAAATTGAAACAACTCATTTTATTACTTATTAAAATACCGATGTATAGTCCTTCATGAAAGTTGTCTTATTTTCATTTATAAAATTACAAGAATTAGTGAATTCGGTTGACTGCAGTTGAATTTTTGTGTGTGTATGTATATCTCCTTTCAGACACCACTCGTGTTCAGAAGAGTTATGAAATGAATGGTCGTGAATATCACTATGTATCAAAGGAAACTTTTGAAAACATGGTGTATAGCCACAGGTAAGCAGGAGAGACGAATTACACTTTTGTTACTTAAAACTTAACATGATCCAAGAAAAAAAGACAGTTTTGTAGTTAGGTCCCAATCTGGGCTCTTCCACTCATACTTGGTGTGTTTGGTATGAATTCGGGACAAACTATTTGAGCCCATGGCTTCAAGAACTGTGTTTGTGCAGTTGCAGATAAGATCCTCACCAATTAATCTCAGAATCCTTCTAAAAGTAAGTGAGATCTCTGGTACTGAGCTCATTTGATGTGCTTGTGAGTTATGAGTTTAACTCTCCTGGAAACCGGACTGCTTTCTAAAACAGTGCAGTGAGTCAGACCTGTTCCTGATCTACAACTCCATTGCTGAATCTCTGCACTGATGGCATCAGACAAGTAGCTGAACTGTAAGGGCTAAACTTTCCAAAGTGTCTGTGCACCTCTAAGACAGATGAGCTCAGCACCAGAAGCTACATTCCTTGAGCTGTGCCAAGTGCTTTGAGATCTCCTGATTTATGAAGTTTTTGTACCATTTAAATGGCAGGCATTTTCTCATTAGAATCACAAACTCTAAACACATAACTTATAACAACAAGGCAAGTAAAAAATGCATGCTTTGGGGATGTCGAACTGTCATGGGTTTGATTTTGTGCCCAGTGTAGTGGGGAAGAGCAAAGATGGCAATT